>NC_089649.1:35692262-36317620 GCF_037042795.1 Molothrus aeneus
CAGGTATTTTGGGCCAAGATGTCAAACCAGTCTTTAGGGACCAAACTTTTTTTCTTCCTCTCCCCCAGTTTATTTGTGGTTTTTGGTGTTAGTGCTGCATCATTATGTTATTATTTCCCCCTTTTTGAGTCTATTTTTTCTCCTGTCCTGAAGTTTTGCATAGCAGTGGGAAACTTTTACTGCTGTTTCCCTGGTTGGCAGTGAGGGTTCAACTTCCCTGAGGGGAAGTCAGTCTCAGAATTGATTGCACAACATGCTTTTGGCTATATGACCTGTTCTACTGCATTCTGTTTGCTGGTTGGGTTTGATTTCAGTTACCACCTTCTGTGTCTGGACAGTGAATAAAAGCACCATTGGAAGTTATACAAAACTTTAGGAGTATAATAAAAAAAAAAAACCTGTGGTCAGCCAGTAAAAAGTGAGTTTATTAGGTGTGAACCTGAACTAAAATGTTCTCTAGTGGGTGAAATGATTGTGAGCAAAATTAAGTAACAAATTTGTGGGAAAGTGATTACGAAAAAAGAAAGTGTGATTAAGAAGCTATTTTTTTCTGTATAATAAAATGGAAATAGGGGAAAATCTTACTGTGTATTGCTGCTGTGCACATTCTTCTGGGTTTTTTTTTTTTACTTCTGTGTTGCTTAAACCCCATCTTCCTTAAACTACTCAACAGCACATGCTATAAATTTGTTTTCTTCTGCTTTTACATTATATTTGCTCTAAACTTTTTCGTTTTGTTATCTGTCTGCCTTATTGAGGCTTTTAATGAGATGGTAATGGTAACAGAGTCTTCTATATATAGCCTGATACACTGATCAAGGACAGAATTCTGTACACTGCCAATGAAGGAATGAAGTTCAAGACTCTAATTTACAATGCTTCAAAATAATTTATCCTTGTTTTTTAGTATGTATCAATCTGTAGCTATGTATAACTGTACTTTTTTTTCACTCTCTTCCTTTCCTCCCCATTTTCTGTGCTCGCATCTTTTTATATCATCCTGGACCATGTCTGGGAATTAGAACTGAGAGAACGGTGCTTGTCCTTTTATCATCTTTCATATTCTCACAGAAGGCTCTGTGTGACCCATCTGAGAAAGTTGTATGGTTTTATGCAGAATGAACAAAGTAAAGCTGAAGGGACTGGAAGATAATAAACATTAAGAGAAGTCAGTCTGGTAGAGGGGTTAGACCTGGGCTGAATTTGGCTGCATGGTTTGAGAAAAGGGTTAATGAAAGAAGAAACTGGGAGAAAAGGTAGGAGACTAAAGCTGGAAGGAAAAGTAATGATGAGGGACAGAGGGTTTTGAGACTTTTATGTATACTTTGGGCACTCTGTTGTAAACAGATGCTTTCTCCCCCTTCAAGAGAAGGTATGTATCAGCTAAATTCTTTTTAGAATGGTTGAAGATGGTAGCTACTTTGGTGAGTGCTCTATATGTAGCATTTTTTAGGAGAACATTATCTTCTAGCTCTGCTGAAAGAGAAGCTTTAGTTTTGAATAATAATAGGAAAGAAAATGACAGTTAAGAATCACCAAAATCTTTTGCATCAGTCACGCTAACATTTGTAATTATCAGTCATGTTTTTGGCATCTGTTTTTATGCTGATGAAACCATTCAGCATCCCAAAACTTACATTTGTAATTTCATAAATTCATAAATTTCATAAATTTCATAAATTTCATAAAAGACATGATTTTAATTTTCATTATCTGGTACGACAAAGTTACACAGTCTGTCACCAAAACAAAGCAAGTAATTGAGAGAAGCAAGAGCATGTTCATTTTATATGTAGCAACAGTGCTTGGCTGTCTTCTTTAAACCTACCTTCCCTTTTAATATGAAATGGTGGGAAGTGCTTCAGAATTAAGGTCTTCCCTCCAGCAGGCTTGGGTAAGCAGGCTGTCATACCTCTGTGGTACTTCCCTTCTTTTCATTGGCCTTGTTTTGTCCCTTCAAAACATATTTCCCTGGGTGTAACTGATTTGTATAACCTCTGACTTGTTTTTATGTTGTCAGATACTTTGCCTTGAATATGATTCTTTCCCTAAACTGGAAAAGACAAAGTGTGGAGAGAGGATAAAAATGCCTTTTGTCATTCTTAGTATGCCTTAAAGGCGTGTCACCTGCCTACATTCCAGTATTTTCAGAACAATGGACTTCTGCAAAGACAGGTGCATCTAAGTTATGGTTAACCACAGCATGTGCCTGCAGAGAACAATGGGAGCACTCCGAGGTGTGAAGTTATTTGGGCATGGAGGATTTCTGGGATTGAGACCTAGGCTATAATCACTGCAATGACATTTGGAAAACAAGCTGCTATACAAACCTGCTGTTTACATGTGAGCTGTTATATGTAGTAAATTGGCAATTTGAAGGGGCTCTCAGCCACTTAAAATAAGGGTATTGTTAAACTTGCTTTAGGCCTTACAACAAGTGTTCATAATATTTTGTACTCCGTAATACCCAAAATACATAGTTAGCTAGAGACACCATTTGAATGACTATAATTTTGGAATTTGCAGAACTTCACAACAGAAATAACTGACACACTCTTTGGAATATAAAGTTGTCAGTTCAAGCTAGGCACTTTTTCAGAAAAGATTTGGAATTTGGAACGATTAAATTGCATAAGTGTTTAGATATTTACAAAGAAAAAGACTGCTTATCACGTTAGTATGCATAGTATCTTTCTTTCTTAAGAAAACCAAAACAACACAAAAACTAAAATCACCTTTCATGGTATTGTAGGAAAGGGAATACACACAGTGATGATGGGTATGAACAATGATAACACAAGCTGCTGGTAACTGAGAAGGGAAAATCACTGCTCTGCTTTTTAAGAGTAGACTAAGGGCCGTATTTGGCAGCCAGTCTATAAGCAGTGACCTTTGAAAGCCGAATACTTTTTTAGTATTAGGTGGACTCTTGAAATTTCATGTAGCAAATACTAAGTCATCTATTTCTCACTGCAGACGACTTGTTATGACTTTCCCTCATACCCACAGTTGATCAGATATACTCTTGAACAAGTTATATCCTTCACCTTTTCCAGCTCCAACTGGATTTCAGTCTTGGGCAGAAATTTTGCACTTGCCTTAGTCCAATGAACGGGTTTAGGCCAACAAGTGAGCCATTTCTTTGCTGTGACTGATTTTTATTATCAGTTTTAAGACATTCCAGAATTTCAGTAACCACATCAAACTCCTAAAGTAGAGATGATCTTCCAGACTTTATTCATGCAAGTCCTTTATATCCTTTATTTCATATTCTCTCAAGTATGAAGTTGAATTTATAGTGTTGTCATATATAATCGACATATAATAAATGCACTAACGGTTCATTCTGTAATAATTCTTGCTTCAGGTTACAGAAACTGTTGTATTTCTTCCTGCTGTGAATGACTTTTTATTTAGAACCTTATAATAAGATTACAGACTACTTCCAGGTTCTTTTGAGGTAAGGAATTAAGAATGTTCAGGGATTTCTGTTGTATTTCTCTGGAAATAAGGGATAGGAATAATTTGAAGTTAAGAGGTGCTTAGGTTTGTCTTTTCACAGGCAAAAATAAATGGTGGTAATGCATAATGGCTCTGAAAGATTTGCATGTGCAAGATCCTAAAGATTCTGGGTTTTTTGTTAAAAAGTTTGTGAGAGGCCACTTAAAAAAGCATTTGTTTGTATAGGTGATAGCAAACGGAGCTGTCCTTTAGAACTGAGTATCTGTGGCTCAAGGGTTCCCTTTGTCTTGGAGATAAGGTAGTCTGTAAAATTTTGAAACGTATTTTACTATATGCTCATTTTCCCCCCCTTTTCTCACTTGTTTTTCCACCTATAGAGATGCCAGCATTTTCTCAATGTTTGTATCAGAGACATAGTTTTTAACATTTAGTATATTTACAAGCCTATGAAGTAAACATAACATTTCTTTATGTCCTAGTATGTCCTCAAAATGATCATTTGCAGTACACATTGGCTTGTAACATTGGCTTATAAGAGAAATTTTTTCCCTAAGAATATATATGGAAAATTATTTAAGAAACGAATACATTTGAAAACTAAAATAACTGATTCACACTTACAGAGGTGCAAAGGCATAAACAATAAAATTAATTCCTCATTTGCTGTGTGAATCAAGTGGAAGCTGGCCTTGTGCAGTAAGCATGCAATATATTTAACTTCGGTACCAGCTGAAGGGGAAAAAAAGGAAAAAACTATGCATACCTTCTGTATGTATTTCATTACCTCTGGACCAACTATGGAAATCTCATGTAAAATAGCTTTCTTATCAATTGCTCTTATCAGCAATTGCAAGATAGGACCCGGACAAGATCAAACATTTAAACATAAAATAGTATATGGATTCAATGTGTAATAGTATCTGTTTCAAATGGAAGCATTCAGTCAGTGTAGGATTTCCTGTCTTTAGATCCTGGCTGTTTGAAGTGCTTGGGCTTTGCCAGTGCTGTAACAGCCACGGCTTGATGATGCATCACATGAATGCCTTGGTTAGATTCATGTGGGCTGTTGCCTATTTTGAGCCTGTGACTTTTAAGGGACTCAGACCATTTTATCAATGTGTAGAGTAATGCAAGCTAAGTGTGGACTTGTGTTTATTACATTTTCTTCCACCCCCACCCCAAGCTTTATAGTGTGAGTATGGATGTTACACAGTTGTAATACCAGAGTAATCACACACACAAAAAAAAAATTGAGACACTATTCCTTTTCTGTTAGATATGTAATTAAATTCTTGTTTAATTTTTTTTGATGACACATGTTCAAATCTGTCAGTCACTGCTATAGGACTGAAAGTTCTGCGTGAATGGGGCATAGGAGGTTGATGAAAGTGGGGCGAGCTGATCCTGTGGCTCAGAGGGGTTGGCTTTTGGCAGGTTAACGTTGTTCCTTTGAGGTAATAATTTTAATGTTAGAAAAGAGTAAATAAAATGCCTAGGAAGGAGGCTTCTCCCCAGCCCCCAGCAATGCATGAATCTTCCCTTCCAGATAAAATGCGATTATAGGTGTTTAGAAGCGTCAGCGGGCGTGGTTCCAGGAAGGTGCAGGAACTACGGGCAGCTCTGTCGCGGCAGGTTCGCCTGTTTTTCTGAGCCGGGCCCCACCGTTCACCTGTTGACGGGGTGGCAGCTTTGCGTTCACCTGTGCGATCGCCTCCCTCCCGCCGTTCTGCCGGCGGGGCCGGCTCTGCCGTGAGCTGCAGCGGCCGCTTTCCGCCCTCTGCCTCCGGGCGCTCCGTGCGCGCCGTGGCGGTGCCGTGCGGCCGGAGCCGCGTCCGTCCGTCCGTGTGGCGGGCGGGAGGCGCAGGTGGCGGGGCCGCCCCGCGCTGACATCAGCGGCGGGGCCGAGCCCGCTCCGCAGAGCCCGGCGCTGCAGAGCCACGGCGGCGGCGCAGGCCGGGCCCGGCCGAACATGGCAGCGGCCCCCGCGGCCGCCCTTGCGTGAGGAATGCCGCGGCCCTCCTGAGCCGGCAGGCGGGCCCCGCGTTCGTCACGTCCATGGATGTCTCTTCCGATCCGTATTTGCCCTACGATGGAGGGGGAGGAGACGGCATTCCGCTCCGGGAGTTGCATAAACGAGGTATGCCGGGTTGGCGTTTGGGTTACTTGTTCGCATAGCTGTACGTGCAGGAGTGGTGTCCGCGTTTGAAACGGGGACGTAAAGGCTTGCTAATTATCGAACTGCTTTTTTTCGCCTGCCCGATGCCTTTTGTGGGAGGAGAATTCAGTTCTGGCTGGTTCCTGTGTTGTCAGGGATTGTTTTCTCTGCGGGCAGATCAGTCCTGCTTCGCATCTCATCACCCTGTGACTCCATCTTCGATATGTGGCAGGCTTGCCTTTCGCTCCCTCCCGGGTTTTTGTGTGTGTGTGTTTTTTTAAATCAATAAAGCCATCTCGTGGAGAAAAAGAAACCTTCCAAAAACTGTGCTTGTCTTTGACTACGATCAAATTAGCTAGGGTTACTAAATAGAATATTTACCTGCCTTCCACTAGCATGAATAGGAACAGTGTTTGTCTGGCTTTGAAGTTTCCGTACCTGGTTTTAAGACTTGACTGGTTGTTGCCGTCTTTGCTATGCCAAGGGAAAGCTCTGCAATGGTCATGTGTCAGCTCAGCAAATATTGATGAACTCATAAGGAACTGGTACTTTAGAGGGAGGTTCTTTACACTGTTGCTTGTAAGGAAGCAGATCTAGAACGAAAAGTGTTATCAGTGTTCAGGGGGAAAAAAATCCTCTTTTGAGCTTATATTTTGTTTCTCACTGTAAATTCAAAGCATTATACCTTCTGTAAAATTTTAATTTGTTCTGAGAAGGTGTAGCAGGAATGAAACTTATGCCTTCAAATTATGAGAATATAAGTATGTTTTCTTGTTTGGATTGGATGGTCACAATGTGGTATTTAAAACAATAAATGTAGTGAATTCCTACTTTTGTTTAAATTGGGCAATCTAAAATTAGAAAGTTATCAACATTTATAGCTGCTGGCGTAAGCATTAGAGAGGAGGTAGGCTGAGAATAGAGAGATGATTTACATAAAATGATTTTTTTCTCTACATGTAATTTATTGTATTGCATGTCCGTGCAAACTCTTACTTCTGTAAATAAATTTATTTTCATTTATTTTTATCTGACAATTTATCTGTTTTTTAGTAGTTTACATTGAAGGTTATTTGTTGTCTTTTTATGGTTCTTAGAATGTTTTTCAGCATATCTTAAGAACATCAACAAGTTACAATGCAGTTTATTTTAGACAAGCAAATTTTACACTACCTAAGTCAGATTTTAGAACCACTTCTGAGAAATTGAGGCAAGTGTTTTCTTAAAAGATTTGCAAAACGTGAATTTGGGATCTTATCAAGGCTGAATATAAATACCTGAAGGGAAGGTGCAAAGAAGGTGCAGACAGGCATTTCTGAGCAGTGCCCCGTGACAGGACCAGAGGCAATGGGCACAGACCGAACACGAACATGGGAGGTGTCCTCTGAACATCTGCAAACAGGTTCTTACTGAGCACCGTAACAGGTCAGATTGTGAAATTTCCTTCCTCAGAGATATTCAAAAGCCATGTGGACATGGTCCTGGGAAAACAGCTCTAGGTGGCCCTGCTTGAGTAGGGGGTTTGGACAAGGTAACCTCCAGAGATCCCTTCCAACCTCAACCATTCTGTGAGTTTAGATTTGTGATAGATTTAAATATGAGAACTGCAAAACAGTCCTAACATGACACTTTCAGACTCTGCAGTTATAGTTAGACATGGAAATGTGATCAGCTGTATGGAAAATAACAGGTTTTAGTTGATTTTTACAATACAAAAAGTAGATATTTGCAGTGCAAAGTGGCGTGTGCCACACTGGAGTATTGCTGTTAAACATAATGTTTGCAAATACTGTAATGAAGGCTGTGGAGGATTCAGCTAGGTAGTTCCATTGTGGTGACACTGCTGGGGGCCAGCAAAACAATTCCCAGTTGTGACTTGTCCGTTTTGCAGTTCCACAGAATTCTATTAGGGCTTGTGCTTCCCATATTCTAATACTATATTTCAAAACAAATGTTACTTGTGCTTTTTGGGCTTGCTCTAGTGAGTTTAGATTAAAAAAAATCCAAGACCTGAATAGTGTTACCAAAATCTTTTGCAATTCTGAATTTTTCAAGTGCTTATCAAACCACAACAATATGTCTCATAAGAAGATGACTCCAGACCAGTTTGTTTGAATAGATGTAACCAAAATTTGTGAGTATTTCCTGCTGGTTTACAACGTCACAGTACTCTGTTTTTGTGATTCAGCTATTAAAATAAAGCTCAAAATGCTAGCAGACAAAACCAGAAATTGAAAGTAAATTCTTCACATTACTTTGTGTGCTACCAAGATTTTTATTTTCCTCTCATGTAGATTTCACAGCATTGTGATAACAAGCTCAGAGATCATGGGTAAAGATATTCCAAGAAAGCAGACTTAATTGTTAGAGGCTGGTGATTTTTCCCCTTATTCACATACTCACAACTCATATGTCCTGCAGAGTAATGTTCACATCATGCAAAATTGCTGTGTAACATCAAAGCATTTGTTGCACTAATTGACTGCAGTGGCTCACCCAAAGTAGCTGTACCTCAGCAATTATAAAATGACTGTTTAAATCAGCAGGGGTCTTTGAGGTTTAATTAACGACCTTCATTAATGTTCAGTGAGATGAAATACAAAGTATTATAATACATTATTATTAAAGGCCTGATCTGTTAGCTTGCATTAAGATGATTTTTTCCCCTGTGCAAGTACACGATGAAACATCAAATGGAAAAAATTAAAAAAAAATTATTTATTAATTGTATTTGTCTTTTATGTTGATTACTCACTACTGTCTCTAAAAAAAAAAGAAAGCTAAACAGATATTATTGAATACTTCTTACCAGGAGCTTCTTTGACTTGTGCTCTCCTAATATTTCTTTTTATGTGATACCAAATGCATCATTCCAGACCTACTTATCCTCCCTGACACACAAATAAAAATTCAGAAACACAGTTCACTTCTGCTCCATTCTCTACTAAATAAGAGTTAAAAATACTACTTCTCAGAAAGGGTTTAAAAGTTCTGATGTAGGATTGCATATATCCCAATTAACTGGCATGTACATTTTTGTAAGAATTTTTCATATCCCAAACCATATACTACAACATATGTAAATAAATTGCTTGTGTTGCCCTCAGATTTATCTTTGCATCGTTTTTACTACCTAGACCCTTTTGAAAGTTCAGAATGATCAGTACCTTGCTTGTCTTCCAGTCATTCACATTCATGCTCACACTGATTCTCTTACCCCTGACCCTCTTTTTATTATTCCTAAATAAGCATTAATTTTACCCCACTTTAAAAATTTGAAATCTGAGCAACAGCACAACATGTATAGTGGCCAGGCTACCAGATCAAGCAAGACTTTATCTTAAGTAGGCACAGGCTTTGTTGACTCCTAGTTATTTTCTGCATATACATAAACATGTCTTAGATTTAAGAAATTGGAAGTCCTTAAGCAAAATTAATGAAATTTTCTTTCACTAATAATCTCTGATAGAGTCAGTAGCCAGGAGATGTGAAAACTACATGTATTAAAAACATGCCAGATGTACTGATGGTTTAGTTTTCATAAACCTAATTTTTTTGGGAGATAAAATAAGTCACTGTTTCATTTATCATACACCAGGCCCCAGCCATAAAGGTGCAACTTCTCTTGCTTAGAAAATACTGATAGTAACAGGGGAAACCTCTCAGCCACCTGGAGCCTCACCTGTTACTGTAAACTGTGGGGCAGAGTGTTTAATAATAGCCTAGGAAGACTTTGAGTCAGATGTATATTGAGCCAGTTCAGATGCTCTTAAGTGATAAAACTTATACTTTGACATTTCAGGCTGCATTTCTGGTTAAGGTCCTCTTATGTTTAAGAATTAGTAATAAGTCAATACCAGTGTGACCTTTGAAATAAATGGGTAAGGAAGTTGTGTACACATGCTCAGAGCTAGAGCTTGACCCTGAAATTTTATTAGTTGCAGAGTGAGAGTTAAAAAATTATTTTTCTAGATTAATTACATGCTCACAACAGAAAATGTGGTCAAGTTTATTATCATTCTCTAACTTTAAGTACTTGGAGAAAAAACCTAACTTGGAGAAACTCAGTGTAATTATGGCACTGTATTTCTGCTGTGCTTTGTTTTTAGGTTCCTTGTATAAAAGAGGGATAAGGATTTTCAATTATGAGTTTAGCATATTTGACTTTGGTGATTAACATGAAGTACTGTCAGATGTAAATGCAGTTCATTTAGGTAGTTACAGGTTATCTGCATGTGCTGTATAACTGGTAAGGTTCTCTGTGAATATGTTTCTCAATTTTGGAAATAATTTTTTGATGTATTTTTATTTTGAGATATTAGAAAGCTAATAAACAGACCAAGATTATGCCCTCCTTGGGCCTGAATGTGCTCTGATTGGGATAATCATATTAACAGAATTCTTATTTTTGCTGAATCCTGTCTTTGCCCTCTAAAACAACATATAAGTAAGTTGCTCTTAGGGAAATGCAGCAGCAGCACTTTGAAATCTAATTATCTAAATTCTGGCATTCTGACTCTGATGGCCTTGGTCATTGTTAGATCATAGATAACTTCCCTTTTGTAATGCTTGCTTTTTCTAACTATATATTTTTATACCTTCTATTTTTCTCATCTCCTTCCTCATTATTCATCTTAAATATAAGTTGTAAATTTAGTAGTGGGAGGATCTCAATAGCTTTTCACTTGCATATCTGAAGTCACTATTCATCATAGACATAATTAAATAAACATAGTACATCTGCCTTTATGACTACAAAAGAAAAGAAATCTATAGCAGTAAATCTTTTTTTTGGTTCTGCATCATAGAAACAGAAATGTTTGTTTCACCTAAAGTGAAAAATCAAAGCCCAGGGTTTTTTTGGTTTTGGTTTTTTTTTTTTTTTTTCCCCTATGTTCATTTGTGGTGGACACAAATCTTCAAAAGTCTTGGTTTAACTCAGAGGTGCTAGTATTGAACTTGTTTTCACTCCTACTTTTTAAAAGATTATTTTTAAACCCAGACCTATTTGGGAGCAGATGATATTATCATGCAGTACTTTGGTAAATAGTGCAACTTATCCTTGTTCCTCAAAACTTGTTCCATATCTTCCTATTTCCCATTTATTAGATTTTTTCCAGCTGATTTTTTTTTGTTTGTGTACATATAGTTGTGTCAATTTTAAATGCATTTTGATTGTAATGCAGAGACCAGTTTTTGTTTGAAAGCCTTTGATGCAGTTAGAAGAGCTAACTGAAGAGACATGCTGAAAATTCAAAGTTGCAAGTAGAATGTATGAATTGATTACAAAGACTTTAAGATCAGTAATCATCAACAGCAGCAAATAACACTGGCATTTTGTGCTGTGCTTCTGATCTGAAATGTAAAAATTGCTTCTAGCCAGGAAAGGAAATAGTACTTCATGACTCTTTTTGAGTGGTTACAGACAAATTAAAATAAACTGATGATTGTTTCTTGTCTTTTTAATTGAAAGCCTCATACTTTGAGGTCTGAATATGGTGACAGAAAGAAGCTGAGGCGCTCTCACATGCCTCGTGTATACAAATCTTCTTTGTTACAAGCGTAAGTGATCCTTCCAGCCTGCGTTGCACACAGGGTGCTTCCCTGCCTCCACTCCCCTTGGCACCTAATGCCCAAGGACACACGGGTGAAGCAAAGCCTTGGATTAGAACCTGGCCTCTGGAAAGCTACAGCCCCTGCTGATTTTAACACTCAGCAGATTTGGATGGTCATGTCAGGGGGAGCTTATTCAGCCTTTACTGTAATCTGACTAACTTCATTTTCACTCCCAGAAGTGCGTTTATTTTTTTCCTTCTTCCTTTCACGCTACTGGGAGTAGCCCAAAGGAGATATGTTGCACTGCTGTCAGCCATAAGAACAGCAGCTGAGGCAATGCTATGTAGTTGTGTGTTGTTTAGAAAAAGGGATGGGTGAGCAGCACCAACTATTCTTGCTGTAAGAGTTGACAATTACATAGCTTGTAGAAAAATACCTTTGAGAAATTAGGTCCTGTTATTGCTTTGCCATTGAATACAGCATTGGCATTGTTTATCTGTTGTTGTTTTCACAACTCTGGAATGTTTCTAAACCTTAGGGATTTTTGAGTTCTGTGAAATAGATGTTACTGTATGATGTCTGGACATTAATATTTATAGTTTTGAGTTGTTTCCAGCAGAAAGTTATAATTAAAATCTAACAAGAGCCCAAGGGTGCGTTTATGTATTTCAGGATAACTAGTCTCACAGTTCGTTGCTGTGGAAGGGGCTGAACTTGTTGCTCCCCATCTATTCTCTCAGTTTTTGCCCATGCACTGGCTCTGTTTCTTCTCCAGCAGCACAGAAACTTGATTCCAGTTCCTTATAATGGCAGATTTTTTTTTGTTGTTGTTAGTTTGTCTGCTTAGTTTGATCAGCACGTTGGGTTGGTTTACTGTGCAGTCAGATCAAGGGTGACAGAGCTGATCCAAGGGTGAGAGTGGGAGTGTGTGTCCAAGAACAGCGGGGAGAAATAGGGGTAGCAAGATCTACTCTTTGTGTGCCAGCAGTCAATTAGATCAGCTCAGTCTTACTGTGTAATTATGTCCCAAGAGGGACATGTCTCATTTCTTAAAATGGAATAAGGTAATAAAGGCTCAGTTTGAGGCAATGGCGTATTTTGTGATGTGCCTTCAGAAGATGGATATTGTGTGCTGTGTAGCATATAGAAGGGGTCTTAAGCTTTATCATAAGATTATGGTCCCTTGTTAACTCTGATAGCCACCCTCTTGAGAAGCTTGTTCATGTCTCAGTTCTGTACCTTATTCTCCTGCGGGGGTGTAGCTGTGGGGATTTGTTCTCTAGGTGATACTGGGTAATTGTTCAGATAATCACGTGGTGGATTACCACAGAAAAATCTGTCGTGCATCGTTTGACTATGCAGGATGTAACATTTGTCTTAAATCTCAATGTTTCTCTTCTCATTATTTTCATGAAAAAAGAAGGAACACAGCCTACAAGGAAAGAGTTGGGGAGGATTGTTGAACAGTTATGCATGAATCTGGAGCAGCATGCATGTTTTTAAACCCCTTTCTTGTGTGAAATAAATTAGCTATAAACTTACCAGGTATTTTTCATTTAAAAACACATTTTTCATCAGCTGCATGTTGTTCCAGGGTTATTTTCAAATTCGAAAGAAATCTCCTGTGTTGCAGAAAGACAAAGCTGTATAGGATTACTCCTGCAGGAGGTGAGGCAGCTTTTAAAAATACTGTGCACTGCCTCAAAATTGCTGTGTGTAACCTGCATAAATCAGCTTTCTGTCATGTTTATCATAGTTCCAACATCAATCAAGATTGAATACCGCTCATATGAGGCACACCTATAAAATAGGAAAGACGAGATATTTCTTGCCTTAACGAGGGACAAAAGACAGGGAGGAATCCTGGTATATAAAGCAGCTTCTGTGAGTATAGCAAAATCTCTAATTTTTTTACCTAGTGGTTCCATTGGCAGAAACTAGCCAGGCAAAGCAAGAAGTTGGATCAGTCTTGGGACCCAACAGCCACTGAGTATAACTTCACGTTCAAAGGGAAATGTGGGAGAGCAGCATGGTAAGGACTGTTGGTTTTTTGTCAGACATAGTATCTTCTCAAGCAATTTTGGATTGCATTTTTTATGTTCTCATTAAAATTAAAAAAAAAAAAAAGAAGAAAAAAATCCTTCACTTCTTCAGACATAAAAGATTTTTTATGGTGTTGGAATCCACTTTTCTTCTGGTTTCTTTTGTGTAGCATTTTTATTTTTCTTGTCCTTCATTTTCATCAGGTGTCCCAAAGTACAGTGTTTAACTGCTAACCTTAGTACTTATTACAGTTTTTTTTCTTCTAATGTTGCACATTTTTTTTTAACAACTTCAGTTGAAACAGTTCTTCCGCAATACCAGAGCTGATTGCTGAGAAAGGATTGTGCTCAAGGCTTGGAATTATATGCATGGAAGGATAACAAAAGTCAGCTGCCTTTCTAGAAGGTAGTTCATTTAAGACTTAGAGTGACTGACTCCCCAAAAGAGTTTCCTTTTTCTGAAGAAGCATGTTGCTTTTATTGTCTAGAAGCCTACTGTCTATAAGCTTGCAGTCTGTGATTGCAACAGCTCACAGCAGTTCCGTGTTGAGATTCAGGATAGCCACACAGCTTCACCAAGGTTCCTGCCTGACTAACCCAGTGGCCTTCTATGGGAAAGTGATTCCATCAGTGAAAAAGGGAAGGGTTACAGATAGCATTTATCTGGGCATCTCTTAAGCCTTTGATATGGGCCCCCACAACATCCTTCTTTCTAAACTGGACAGAGATGGATTTCATGAACAGGCCACTAGATGGATAAGAAATTACTTGGATGGTCACATCCAGAGGGTAGGGGTATAAATGGCTCAGAGTTTTGACGGAGATAAGTGACAAGTGGTGTCCCTCAGGGGTCCATATTGAGACTGGTGTTATTTAATATCTTCATTAATGACATAGGTGAAGGGATTGAGTGATGCTTGGCAAATCTGTAGATGACACCAAGCAAAGAGGTGCTGTTGACACTCCTGAAGGATGGGATACCATCCAGAGGGGTCTGGACAAGCTCCAGTAGTGAACCCATGGGAATCTTATGATGTTTAACAAGACCAAGTGCAATGGGGTGTTGGTGGATGAGAAGTTGGACATGACCTGGCCATGTGCACTTGCAGCCAGGAAAGGCAAACATGTCCTGGGCTGCATCCAAAGCAGGGTGGGCAGCAGGGCCAGGGAGGGATTCTGCTCCTCTCCTCTTGAGGAGCAGAATGCTGTCCTTCCCCAGCACAGGAAGGACACTGACCTGTTGGAGCAAGTCCAGCAGAGGGACACCAAGATGAGCACCTCTCCTATGGGGAAAGGCTGAGAGAGTTGGGTTTGTTCAGCCTGGAAAAGAGGTTTTGAGGTGATGTAATTGTTGCCTTCCAGTACCTGAAAGGAGCCTACAAGAAGGATGGAGAAAGACTATTTATAAGGGTGCATAGTGACAGGATGAGGGGGAAAGGCTTCAAATGGAGAGGAGGTTTAGATTAGATTCTGGAAGAAATTCTTTACTGTGATGGTGGTGAGGCACTGGAACAGGATGCCCATCAGATAAGCTGTAGATTCCCCATGCCTGAAAGTGTTCATGGCCAGGTTGGATGGGACTTTGAGCAACCTGTCTAGTGAAAGGTGTCTTTGCCCAAGAGCTAGATGATCTTTAAGGTCTTTGAACCTAAACTATTCTGTGGTTTTGCCTTATTTTTGCAAAGTGTATAGTGACTATGTTTGCTTTATAAGGATTCTTACAAATTGTACTAAGTCTCTGAAAACATCAATCTACTGTTTCCCTCTCTCTAGTAACATGGGTTAGTTTGGAATAGCAGTACTAATTAAAGTTCTGCATGCCACTTTTACCATTACCTTCCAATCTCATAAAAACTTAAGCAAACTCATATGTAACAAAAAGGCTTTACTTTCTTTACAGCTCCAAAATGGCTTGGGTGTCCTCATATGAACTTTAGAAGTGTTCTCTTATCATAGCTAGAAGCTATACCTATACATCTGGTATGCTAAGTGCTTGTTGTGGTTTTTAAGACCAAAACTGCTTCTGTTGTGGTGAAAAGCACGTAGCCTGTGAAAGCATCTTGAAACTTCAGGAGTGGGGAAGAGGGAGAGGACGGAAGGGGAAATATTTCTACAATTTATCTAGGTAATGATGATTTCCTGCCTGATGGTTAGAATGTTGTGATGAAATATTTGTGTTCTGGTAAGGGTTTTAACATTGCATTGAAAATACATTTAATGAGACTTTGGAACTGGGAGTAAATAGTGAGAATTTGTGCATTTATGCTGATGAGAATCATTATCTTCATAGCTGGAAGGAGCATCTTGCTGTGTGAAATTCTAGAGAAGGAAGGGTAGAGAGGTTGGAAAAATGTTGAGTCTTAGTAAAAGTATCTTTCTCTAACATCCACTTTAGAATAGTTGTATACTACATAGATCATAATGCTAGCAGGAGAATGTTATCTCAGAGTTCTGTATCTTAGATACCGAGCAGCAGATTTTGTAGAGGTGTTCTCTTCATGGTCCTCTAAGGAAGCCTTTCTACCACGCTCACTGCTGCCTGTTTTATCACTTGGTACAAGATTACAGCTATTCAGTTGTTGCATCAGGCACTCATGGCAGCTCTGTATTCAACAAAACCTCCTCTTCAGCTTCATATCTTCTTCTGTGTCTCTTCCCCATCATACAATAATCACTTATATTCCAGTATTTCGTGTGCCAGCAACTGTTGGCAAAGTAGGAATGTGACATAGTTTCAGTGGGATTTTTACTGTATCTAGACAATGACCATCATCATTTGTAATCTGCTCCAAGTTCTGCTGTGGGTCAGGTGCAATTAGTTTAGTGCCATCTCTGATGATAGCATCTCTGATAATCCCCTGGTGGGAATTCCAATTTAGCACCTTGTGATATGCATAAAATAATCTTTTACTGTTTGTGATTCATTTATAACTCTCAACTTTCCTTTGCCTTCTGTGGCATAGGATTGCATGCATGTAGTTAGGTGCTGCTTCATTTATAGCAGGGCATAAAACCAACTCCTCCAGAGCAAAGACAAGCTTTTGCCCAACCCTACTCACTCAGGTTCAGGAAACTGTGTCATCACATTGGAGCTTTGTAGGAGATTAATAATTAAGCTGTGGGTGAGGTTAATTTATGTCCCCTTGCTTTGCCAGAGGAAGCTGATTTAATGCAAAAATAATATTTTAATAATGGATTCTGTTACTCTCTTAATTCTGAGAGCTAAACTAGTTATCACACTGTGAATTTTGTTAGTATCTCTTCCACAAGATCACCTTGCCTTTTCAGCTATCCAGACATGTATTTTAGACTTCTAGTTAGGAGAATTGGAAGTGGCAAGGGAATTGAATTCCTTATCCTAAAGCAAGGTTTTCACAATCACCTCTATTAGCAAACCTGATTTAAATTGTTGTTAGTCTTTTATTAATGGAAGCATAGGTAATGCTTCTTTACATCTCTTTAAGAGAGACTAGCAGCAGCTTTGGGAAGAGATTTACAGGGCTTAGCTATGGGAAATAGATGAGGGGGAATTTAGTATGGCATAGACTGGGGAAAAAGGTATTAAGGTAAAGATGGCAGCCAGGCTCACGTAAGAGAACAATATTGGTGTTACTGGGGAACTGTCTGCTACATTTGCATTGTTTTCTGTACTTTTCTTCTAATCTTTATAGAATTTGTAAGAATAGTTGTTTGTGTATCTTGAAAATTATAATTGTGTTTTGTCTTAATATGAATTTTGTATTATTTTCTTGTTTTGTCTTTCACCACTAAGAAAATGTCTGAGTAAACAGTATGTTATAGTAGGCGTCAACATGACCTCTTAAGCAATGGATGACTGAGGCACCTCTTTGGTCATAGTGTAATGCCAGGTGTCACACTGCTTCTTCTAGATCTTAGAATTCACATTTGTAAAGGGAAAAGACACATTTTACTTTGTTTAAATGTTTAAATGTAATTGTGAGTTATTATGAGGGCTTGGGCTGGTGAATTCAGCATTTATAGCATTTGGAAGTTTACAGGTAGATCCTTTGACAAGCTATTTGTTTGTTAGTTTTGGTTTTTGGTTAGTTGGAAATTTCTGATGACAATACCAAGAAGCTCAATTAAAGAAGCCTGGAAATAAACAAACAAACAAACAAACCACAAAAACAACCCAAAAAACCCACCCCAGGTTAAAAAACCCCCCATCTGTCTAAAAATCCCAGTGTCAGTCTACCCTGAAATGAGTTCTGGTGTCTATCTGAAGTGATAGAAATCTTGGTCAACTTGAGCCTATGTCTTTATGAATAGAGATTACTGTGGTGTGCTGTATATTGTTGGGCAAAATATTTTGTTCATAATCAAACAAGTGGGGACTAAGAAAAAAAGCTGATATATTACAGAATTTATGACATTTGAAAGCTTAAAAAAAGTGAAAACTTTATTTTATCACTTTTGAAAATGGAAAACTTCTCAGTACCCCCCTCTTGCTCTTCTTATTCTGATCAGTGCAGTAAATATTCGTGGGGCTGTTGCTCTGCAAGCTGCTTGGGAAGAAACTACCTAGTGATGACAAATTAGCAGAAGATATTTTCTTTATACAATGTTTCCAATTTCATTACCGAGGACTGCTTTGTAATTTACCTGAAAAAAATACATAAAAACAAAATACAAGTATTTGTTTGGTTTCTTGTTGCTTTTTAGATGCATTTGCAATCGATTAATAATGTATTTTAGGTTTGGTTTAGATGTGTAGGAGAGATTGGTAATCAATAGAATGTATATTTAGAAATTACTGGTTTCAAATGAAGGTACTGCGAACTTTCTAGCTAATCATCCTTGCTTTGTATTTGTACAAACAGGTTTTCCTCTGGTAGTTCATAGACTGAAATAAACTTCAAGTTAAATGTGTGTCAAAGTTGCTCTTTTTTTCCACTTGCTTCTATTGAAGTTTTTCTGGAGTCTTCACACAAAACAGAACAATAATTTGACTAGGACATTGCTATTTAACCACTGGAAACACAAAGTCACTAATACACAAATTTAACTTACAGCTGAATGACAGTGAAGAGGAGTAGCATGCAGCACTGGGAGAACCTAAATGACAATACAATATGCTTAGTATGGAAGGTGTCTTAATTACTTCTTCATAAATTTCTGTGCTATGAACACAGTTTGAATACTTAATTTATCACAGAATTAATTGATTCCTGTGTTTCTCTTCTGCAGGAACTCATTATACAATGACAAATGGAGGAAATATCAACAGTTCAACACATTTACTGGACCTTCTGGATGAGCCAATTCCTGGAGTAGGAACATACGATGACTTCCATACCATTGACTGGGTTCGAGAGAAGTGCAAAGACAGAGAACGGCATAGACGGGTACTTGAGATAAATAATAAAACCTTTTTGGTTGGATGTTGGAGTTAAGGTCTGATTTAGTAACACATACAAATATATGCACGTCCTTTAAATATGTACATAGTTACATCAGCTAGAGCTACTTGAATACTGTTTAAAAAGCACTGCTTAGCTGGGTACCTGCAGTCTTGCAGCATTATTATAACTTCAAAAAAAAGCAGTAATTTAATAGGGTGGGAATAGGTCCCTGTCACCCAAATACCTTTTTTAAAGTTCTGCATTTTTTTCATGCTATTATATTTAAGGCTATTTTCCAGTGTAGATGTATTTGTAATAGTACAATAGTGGTTTTGGTGGTACTTGTACAGAAAAGTGAAGCGTGATGTGATGTATATTGCTTTTGTACTGACACAAGTGTCTCTGCCACTGCAGCTAAGTGTGCAGAGTAAATAAGGATAAAATAAGAATAGCAACTTTTTCAGTACAATAATAGTTGTCTAGAAGTACTTTAGGGTAATTATCCAGTTTTTTATTTTATTTTACTTTTATGTGTTTTTTAGTCTAAACATAAAGATGTTTATATTTGAAGTAGAAGTTTTGGAATTTGAATCATATGAAATAGCTTATTATTAGTATGCTAACACTTTAATTGAAGTTCAAAAATATTTAATGTATAGGAGGGAAATAATATTACAATTCACAGTTTAGGTGTATGCCACAGAAGGTATTTAATTATCCTAATAATGTATTTCCTGGATTGTAGTTCTTTAAATTAAGCAAATATATGTTTCTCTGTCAGTTGCTTGATGTCTGAATAACTAAGCTGATTTATCTATGTGAAGCACTAAATACAAGGAGAACACTTGTGATTTCAGGAGAAGGTTTATTTGCTTGCATCACACAATTTGTATGTCATACTTCTTTTTGTTTCATTATTCATATTACTGAAATACATACAACTCTATATACTGATTACTCTTTGCAGATTAACAGCAAGAAGAAAGAATCAGCATGGGAGATGACAAAAAGTTTGTACGATGCATGGTCAGGATGGTTGGTAGTCACATTAACTGGCTTGGCATCAGGTAAATGAAAACACAAAGGATTCTTTTCTTATTTGTCAGCAAGTATAGTTGTTGTGTTTTTCCTTTGTTCTCCACCAACCCAGCTAAGAGCTGGTTCAGTCTACTACAACAGTTCCATAAGGGAAGAAAAAAGTTGACTATCTCAATTGGCAAGCTTCACCATTTTGAGGTGAGGGTTTACTGATCAGATGGGAACCAAAATCCTCACTGAATTTAGAGAGAATTTCTCAAGTTATTGAACTTCCACCTACTAAGCTATCAATGTTCTTTAATTCTGTGATTGAGATTTATGTTTTCCTTTTCTGTAAAATTTTGGTTTTTACCTGTAGGATTTCTTGTGGAAGTGTGGATTGTAAAAGTAGCTCTGGTATATGTGTAGTTTTGGCAAGCACACTTCCTTGTAAAGCATGTGTTTATGGACTAGTGAATTTTAGCTATATGTTTATGTTGTACCTTTAACAGAGGTTCTTCCACAGAAAATACTGACTTTAAGAGGTAGAGTTTGTTGACTTATACTTCAATTCTCTCTTTTGTTCTTAATGTATTTTAGAATGGATTTTACAGCTAAAACCATCCAATAGTTTGTGGCCCAGTGGTCAGGCAGTGCTGCTGTTTTTTCTGTTAGTATAGTTTGAAGTGACTAAAACCTGCAGTAAGAAATGGTCACAAACTTTGTGCCCAGTTTTTCAAAATAAGTACTTCAAATAGACGTTTAAACATATTAGATTAAATGTTAGGAAAGTTAGTTGTGGAGTAAGGCTATGCTTATTAAAAAGCATGGTAACAGTATAATTACTGCTTAGGTATATACATAATCACTTTCACAAATCACATATAAATTAATATATATGCAAAGTTTGTAGCATGTTTATATACTTCTGGATGCATAAACCAGGAGTGTATAATCTGTATAATCACTGGAAATTTTTTATGATAATTTCAGTGGGAACATGCAGTGTAGTGTTTTCTACCCCTTAAGCTGCTGTTTATTAAAATTCCTTTATTCTGTTTCTGAGTAACAAAGTGAGCAAATTCTGGTCTTGCACACTGGTAGGTTTTTCAGTCTCAGATGCCTTCTCTTGCATGTCTAGTGGATCTTAAATGGTACAACCTTGAGTTCAGTCACAAGGAGATCTTATGTTTACCTGTTTTAATAATTTGGTTGAAATTCTGTTCTACTGAAGTACTGCTTTTGACTTGCCAACACATAGGCTAGAATCCTTTTCTACCTTTTAGACAGGTGAATCCCATCTCTTTCCAGCTGGCTTGATGCTGTATCAACTGCTTCATCACAAAAAAGTAACAGTTCTCTTTTTACTCTTAACTCCTTGGTTTCAGTGGACTGTTGGAGAACTGTGGTATAGGGAAAAAAAGGCAAAAAAAATCTCATTTAACTTGGAAAATATACAAAGTACTTAATTCTTCAGCAAATATTAGTCTTACCATAACAAAAACCAGAATATAATCCTAGAAACCATTAGTATATCAAATGTTCATTTAATTAAGTTAATACCTAATACTTCAGTTAATATGAGCACATTCCTTCATTTTAGCTGTGTGTGTTATTTCTGTTTACCAGAACATTAATACAAAACTGTTTCTACAACAGGGGCATTGGCAGGATTAATTGACATAGCTGCTGACTGGATGACTGACTTGAAGGAAGGCATTTGCCTTAGTGCTTTGTGGTTTAACCATGAGCAGTGTTGTTGGGGTTCAAATGAGACCACATTTGAAGAGAGAGATAAATGTCCGCAGTGGAAAACATGGGCAGAGCTAATAATCGGGCAAGCAGAAGTGAGTATTCTTTGAATGCCTTGTTCAACAGCTTGGCTGAATGGGGAAAAAAATAATGGTCTTAAGGTTAGGATTCTAAACATGAATTTAGGTTGTACTGTCTGTGCCATTTTTCAGCATTTGAATTGATTACTAGATTATAGTGTAATAAATGTGTATTTCATGAATTGCAAGGGAGCTTGGAGTTTTGCAAATGTAAGGAAGTTATGAGAATATAGAGCTGTTGATAACACAAGAATTTCTATTCTTGATCGTAGCTGTATGTAAATTAAATCCATTTATGGTATTCTCTGATAACTAAGAATAGATTTGCTTGATTTTTTCTATCACATTTTTTAAATAAGGAAGATTTACTCAATATTTTACTAGATTTTAGCAGCTATTAGCTATTAAAAACATACCTGTTCAATGTTTATTTTTTCTTTTCAAGAGGAAATGTTAGAACACTTTCTACCTTTTATAAGTCTGTGCTAATGTGCAAGTGTCATGGCTTCATGCTTTTCAAACAAAACTCTCTCTTGGCAATAATTACTGTGCCTCAAAATATGTGTATTAATGTACTTGCAGCAGAAGTGCTTCTGGAGTATTTTAAGTAGTGATTTTGCTCTTATATCAAACCTATTTTCTGACATTTTGTTTTTGCTTTTAGGGTCCAGGTTCATACATAATGAACTACATCATGTACATTTTCTGGGCTTTGAGCTTTGCCTTCTTAGCAGTTTCTCTCGTGAAGGTATTTGCTCCCTACGCCTGTGGCTCAGGGATACCTGAGGTGAGGTATAACTAATATATATATATATATATATATATATAAAATAGGTGTTTCATAATAATGTGTAGATTACTGCTGCCTTAGTAGGTCAGGGGAAGGGCAAGAGGAAGCACCCTGTGTCTTTGAAGAAGTATATTAATACAAGTATTCAAACTGAAAACCTGGTAATTTTGCTAATTGTTTCTGAGAAAATACCCCAAACTTAAAAGAATCACCTAAGTTAGTAGATTTTGCTTCTATTGGGACCACTTTTTAAGGAAGCATTTGGATTAGTATAGTTCTGAAGAATGATTTCCTAACCTCCCCTAGTCCACACCCTCCCTATGGTGATAAGAGAGCAGTGATTCATTGACACAATTTTGGTCGTTTGATAGAGCAATCAATATTTTGTTGCAATGCCTTTAGCTGCCTTAACTAGCATAAACTAATGAACAGTCACAATGTGAAATGTGTAATATCCTCAAAAACTCACTGTTCACAATTGCTGTCTGCTACTATCCACAGAATGGGAGAGAAAAATCCAAAGTCAAATCAATCTGGTCAGTCTTACTTCTTCAGTTTTTCTATAAATATTTTTATCCACCTCTGTTTAAGCCTGGAGTAGTTCTGTGCCATTATTCCAGAAGAAATTTCATCTTAAATTTGTTTTCAAATCTAGCTGTCTTTACTTTCTAGACACAGCTGTCCAGTGTTTAATGTACATCCTATTTATGGACATGTTGTGATATGGTAGCTGTATATTATTTACTCTGCATGGGCATATTTGCCAGGCTTATAATATAGCATTTTTAAGCACAGTAATACCTTTGGCAAGTCACGGATTTTTCTGGTGGACATAGGCTGATCTTTTCCATCTTTATGTGAAGAAATCTACTGTTGTTTTTTATGTAGTGATGGTAAAACACAAAGAGAAAACAGGGGTGATATTGGTGCAAGTTGGGATATTGCTACAATAGATTGATCTTGAGTATGGTTTTTGCAGATTTATTTTTCCTTTAGAAATTTTCTGCCTTTTTACATAATTTGCATCACAAACTGATTAATCCAGTCTTAGAAGCTGCTGCTGATAATTTTCTACTAAATGTAATTGATACTGTAGTTGTATGTTATTACCCAGTGTTTTAGAATAAGTTGCAAATGAAAAGCTTCTGGCAAGCAGATAGACCTGGTGTGGCAATCTGAATGATACATGTTTTAAAGTGTGACAAAGTTAGTCATTCCAAACGGCTGGCTTTGAAGTTCTGCAGCTAAAATTAATGGATGAATTATTTTCTGAAAATTCAAGAATGCAGTAACAGATACAGTTTTTTTATTTCTTCCAGATAAAAACTATTTTGAGCGGCTTCATCATCAGAGGTTACTTGGGGAAGTGGACTTTGATGATAAAAACAATTACTTTAGTCTTGGCTGTTGCATCAGGTTTAAGTTTAGGAAAAGAGGGTCCTTTGGTACATGTTGCCTGCTGCTGTGGGAATATTTTTTCCTACCTCTTTCCAAAATACAGTACAAATGAAGCTAAAAAAAGAGAGGTAAGTTCTTGAAAAAGCATTTCTAGAATGTATTGAATATTGGTGCATTTACACTGATTTGTTTAAAAGATCTTTGTTCTCTGGGACAATGTTTAGTGATTATCAATTGTTATTTATTATGTTAAAAACAATGAATTATCCCCAGCATTCTAACAGGTAAATAATTTCTATGGCAGTGTCAGTTTGGTCTCCACTCCAGAATGGTCTCCCCTTCAGAGACCATTTGGTTTTATTTAAATTCTGTGCTTGTCTCTGAACTTTGGTAATTGATGGGTGTCTTCAATGGTGAGGACAGCAGAGTACTCTGAACCCATGAACAAAGTGTTTTCTGCCCTGTTTCAGTTCACTGTTGTTAACGAGAGTGTGGTGGGTTAGACTTGGTGCCAGCCAAGCAGTTCTCTCACCCCTCTGTGTTGGCAGGACAGCAGGAGAGAGTCAGATGAAAAGCTCAGAGGTCAAGATGAGGACTGGGAGATTGCTCACCAGTTACCATTACAGACCAGACCTGAGGAAAGTTACTTGACTGCCAACAGTAGACTAGCGAGAAATGAAAACAAAACTAAATGTATCTTGCCCCCACTGTCCCTTCTTGAAAGGCTCAGTTTCACTCCTAACTCTTCTGTCCCAAAGTGGCACAAGGGGATACTGTGTCTCTGCTGCTCCTTCCTCTTGATACTCTTTCTCTGCTCCAATGTGGGTCCCCACCCATGGGAGACAGTCCTTCACAAATACCTTCAGCATGGGTCCTTTCCACAGGGTACAGCCATTCAGGACTGCCCAGCCTGGATCACCCACAGGCTGCAGTGCTTGCAAGAAACTTGCTCCTGCTTGGGCTCCTTCTCAAAGGCATGGCTCTTGTCAGGAGCTTGCCAGGAGTTTGCCAGGGCTGCAGGGTGAAGATCTGCTCTGCCATGCCTCTGCTCTGCTCTGTCATCAGTGAAGTTGGCTTATAGCTATAGTGAGATTTTGTTGTTCATGTTTACAACATAGACTGTGACAAACCCCTCACCTTTTATCGTTTTCCAGGTGTTGTCAGCTGCCTCAGCAGCAGGAGTTTCTGTAGCCTTTGGTGCCCCAATTGGTGGAGTCCTTTTCAGTCTGGAGGAGGTATGTCAAGAGATGGCATTGAAGAATAAATATTTTAAAAAATCTCTCTTACCTAAAATAATTTCGGATTCCTTTAAGCTATGGAGTCTCTCCAAAGAAGGAAATTATTTTTTGACCCATATTTCAAAGCCAAGAGTCCTGTTACCAGCAAACTCCCGAAGATATATATTTTTTTTTTTTAAATGAATCTCAGCCTTACTTTATTCTCAGTTATTTTATTCTGGAAAAGGGCTGAGTCTGTTAATTACTACAGTTTACATACAGATAGAGGCACAGCAGCTTTTCAGTCTAGGAGTTTATTCTGGAAAAAAAATACAGGGCTCTTAATTTTTGAAAAAGGCTTTCAAGACTTATTGGACAGTTTTGTAAAACAAGTTTTTAACCAATACTTAAAGTTTCAGACACTAAACACAATTATATGATAATTAACAAAAATATGATAATTATTAAAAGGGCAAATATACTATAAAACTTATCTCCAAAGGAAGGAAATTCTCTTCTCCAAAAAATGTGTTATGCTAAATTAGTTTTAACTGTAATTTTCAAAATATGTAAGAATGTTATTTCTATCATTGGTATTTTTAAAGACAATTAAAGCCCTAAAAATCTCTGAATTGAAAAGTAGGGAAGATATTTCTTTCATGTGTAATTTTGTTATGTTATTAGGGTATTTTGAGGACTTCCTCTGTTGCCAGAAAACGAAGAAGAAAACTGTCTTAAAATTCAAATCAGGCTATGTGGGGCTTAAAAATGAAAGTGCATGTTCTGTTTTGAGGCTTTTTAATTTTTTTTTTGTTAGTTTTAATCATACATCTTAAAAATAACAGATCTGTGATAAACCTTTCAATAGAGGTTGAAAGGATGTGAAAATATTAGCAGGAAATCTGAGAGTACAGGTAGTACACACTGATTCTCATGAAGGCTAGTAAGAGACATAAAGCAGAGCAGCTTTTTTAGCTTATACCATGTGAGCAGCAGTGTTCTAACACATGCAGAAGCCTGTCTTTCCAGGTCTTTAATTGAATTGCTAATAATTCTCATGTATTGTCCTTTGCAGGTCAGTTACTATTTCCCACTGAAAACTTTATGGAGATCGTTTTTTGCTGCTTTAGTAGCTGCATTTGTTCTAAGGTCCATCAATCCTTTTGGTAATAGCCGCCTAGTCCTTTTTTATGTGGAATATCACACTCCTTGGTACCTTTTTGAACTGCTTCCTTTTATTCTTCTGGGAGTATTTGGTGGGCTCTGGGGAGCATTTTTCATCCGAGCAAATATTGCATGGTGTCGTCGACGCAAATCTACAAAATTTGGGAAGTATCCTGTCCTGGAGGTTATTATTGTTGCAGCAATAACAGCTGTGATTGCATTTCCTAATCCATATACAAGGCTAAACACCAGTGAGCTTATTAAGGAGCTCTTCACAGACTGTGGGCCATTGGAATCCTCCTCGCTGTGTGACTACAGAAATGATATGAATGCAAGCAAAATTGTAGATGATATTCCTGACCGCCCAGCAGGCACTGGAGTCTATTCAGCTATATGGCAGTTGTGTTTAGCACTCATATTTAAAATTATCATGACAGTCTTCACTTTTGGTATCAAGGTAAGTGTGAATGCAGTAGCTCTCTTATCTGCTGTCATCATTTAATTATTGCCTTTCTCATTTCCCATCTCTCAAAGCTAGAAGCTTTGTTTATTTTTTTTTCATGTTATTTCTTTTAAAAAGAGGTCTTTTTCCTTTTAGCTAGTAAGCAAGTACTGTAGCAAACAGTAATAACTTTAATTAAATTCAGAATAATCCTTTGTTCAGCTGAATAGAAATGTGCTAAATGCAGTAGGGAGCAGTAACTGTGTGGATGGATGTCTGTTTGTATGGGCCTGATTCAGCAATAAGGGATGATTCTAAAATTTCCAAGAGCAAAGTTTGAGCATAACCACTCAGATTCCCTAGTCTTCCTGTTACTTGGAATAAGAACAGACTGGACCCTTTACACTACTCATTGGTGGTAATTCTTATATCCACTCTCCTCATTGTTCACATAAATCTAATTACTACTGATGTTAAAAGGAGACCATGATGATTTCTTCTGCTGTATTTTCCAGTACTGCGTCCTGTGATGAGAAAGTGGGCTTTGTTCATGTGACTGTAATGGAAATTTCATTTCCATTACAAGCAGCATAATTTTTGTTTTTTCCAGTTGTTTGATAGATCTGTTTTGGAGGTGGCTTCAGCTTCTCCCCAGTCTGTGGCTGTTTTCTGAGTGACAATGTATAACTGTCACACCTTCATCATTTTCTGTCTTGTCAGGCTCCCTTCATTTTTTTTGCAAGTACACCATAATCAAATGTGTCTTAATGAAAACTTCCCGTAGAATGTTCACTAAGCAAGATTTGTGTTTCAATTTGCCTTAACTTTTCAGTGTAAGTTGCTGTTCCATGTAACAGCGTGCATAAGAAAACACTTTCTTTCTGTAAGGGTGTTTGATCATTGGAATATGCTGTGCAGAGAACAGCCTTGGAAGTACTCAGATCTTGACTGGTTGCAAGCCTGAGCAACCTGCTGAGGGTGACCCTGCTTGAGCAGGGGCAGACAGTCTTGGGCAGTCATCTTCAACCTCAACTATCCTGTAACTGACAGAACAATAACATCATGTTGTGTTTCTCCTGTTTCAATATTTTAGAAGATGTTGCAGGTTGTTATTTGAAGTTATGTTCTGTATGTTGGTTGGTGGGTTGGAGAGGAATCTTAGAGTGTGTGTTTCAAAAGCTAGTCTTCCTTAGGTCCATAATTCGGGCACTGTTGTGTGATGTGACCACTTCAGTCTGTTGTTTAGTTTTGTATTCACTTACTTTCATTTATATCTGGGACATTACTTTACCATTCACATGTTTATGTGCATCTGGCACTTGAACATGGGGTTGCCACCACAAGGTCACACTGCATACTAGATAGAATTCACTGCTTTACAGAATGGGAGAGCTTATACTTTATTTGAGTTTGGTTCATTTTCTCAGAATTTCAGCATGTGGAAGTATTTTTGTGAAGCTGTGACAATATATTTATTACTCTGCCAATAGGCAAGGAGTTATGTTGCTGTCATTGATGGAGCTGGGCTACATTAATTTCTTGGAAGCTTTAAAGCATGTGGTTAGTTAGAATGCCAGCCAGGATCTGGAGAAGTAGATGCTACTTTAATGATATTTATTTGCTTTAGGCTTTATCTCTATAAAATAAGCAAATTCAAAATAGAAGGAAAAAAAGAGAGAAGAAATAATATTACACTGTCATTTAAATAATTATAAGAGATCCTCTGGGCTCTCCAGGTCTATTCCTGGAGCTGTAGCCATCTGCAAATACACATCTTCCCCATAGAAACTGCTTTCCTGTGAGGTGAGCAAAGCTACCCAGCTGCTGCCAGTGAGGCAAAGGGATTCCTGCTGCTAATACTGCTGTGGAGATGCATTACCAGGAGGCTGATATGGCAGCATTTTTTGTTTTGTTTTGTTTTGTTATTTTCTTTCATGCTTTTGCACCTATACTGTACTGCTTTTTATCAGTAGACTCATTACTGTGTCTAAATGCTGATCAACAGGTGGGAAGCGGTTACAGTTTTGCCTCAGAACATGACTGGTACACAGCTGCACTACCAAAAAGGTGGAAAGTTGTACCCATATCCTAATCCTTGCTTCTTCCAAAGATGACACACATGACACAGAACAAATCTTTTCCTCTGGAGTGTAATTTGAGTTTGTCCCAGAGAAGAAAGCTGAGAAGAGGAAAAACGTCGCTGTTTTCCCTTGCTACTTCTCTGGGAAGATCCCTCTCCCCTTTGTGATTTGTGATTCACAGGCTTATGCAAACAAATGGACCTGTAAAATCATAATTACAGTTAGACTTGTAACCATTATCCACATATGATGGAAAGAAGAGAAGGAGCTAGTGCATAAAATGTTATATTACCAAAGGACCAGAAATAATTTGGATGGAATTTCCACATGGAGACTGAATTTCTGTTGCATACTGCTAGCACAGTAGGATCTGAGGCAGTTTCAATAATTTATTTAGTTACTTTTATGTTGGAAATACGGGATTTTGTCAGGGTACTGTTGCATTGTTCACTGAGGAAGAATTTCACACAGGAAAAAGAATTGATTTTAGCAGTTAGGAAGAGGCTTAGATGCATAATTAATTATGAGTAATAACAGTAGTGGTATAAATGCACAATTTGAATACTAGGCTAAAATACTAAAATGATAGCATTAAATATTACCTCTGTAAACACCAAAATATTAGGTAATTCAGTATAGGAATTAAGGATTATTAAACTTTTTCTCAAAACCCATGCTGCTGACTGTCCAACACAAAGTTAGTTTTCCCTTGGTTTCTTGGTTAGAAATCATCTTTGCACACACAAATATAGACAAAATATAAAGTAATAATAATTATAAGCTATGTTTGCTTTTCCTTCGTTTGTTGTTAGAAATCTTTGCAACCATAAATACAGACAAAATATAATAATACTAACAACAACAACAATTCCGAAATACATTTCTGCAACAGCTATTGAATGCCACACCAAAATCTATAGTTTGGAATTCCACAGTACTTAAATTTCACAGCTGGACAGTACAAGAAAAATTACATGATGTGTCCTGTTACAACAGGAATGCAATATTTAATTAAGTTATTTCAACAAGATGGGATGGGATGCATTTAGACGAAGTAAAAGTTCGGCTCCTTTTTTGTAGTCACGTCTGTACCTCAGTCACAGTATAAAATAGCTTGATGTTAACAACTGCTGTGAGGAGAAGCAGCAGGCATTTACAGTTTAATGAGACATTTAGGTACCAGTATGTTTTTTGGAAAGATTGGCTTCGTAAGAAGAAAAGATGTACAACAGTTTCTTTATATGAAACTGCTGATAAAAGGAAGTTTGCACTAATATTTTACTAAGCCATGGTTGTGTGACAAGGCTTTAGTTAGTAGCAGAAAAACATTTTAAGTAACTAAACTGACAGTAGGAGCTTTTCTTTTTTAACCTATTGTGTTACCTATTTTTTGTGGTGGGGATTATCTTGCCTTTTCTCTCTTGGTGTGTTTAGCATTCTATATACACTCATTTCTACAGGAAACAGCAATAATAATACAAAGCCTCCTTTAAAACTCACCTGTTTAGTTAATTTATAGCAGTGTCAGGAAACAGTTTAGGAAGGCAGTCCTGTTTAGTAAGTGAATGTTGGCTCTGAGGAACGTGAAGGAATAAGGGAGACAGGAAATGATAAGGAACTCTTCCCTGTATGATTAGCACAGCTCACACTGGACATGCACATGGTAGAGAATTGTGCTCTTGGCACTGAGTCTAGTTCTTGGTCCTGTATTGGTGGTAGATTTTCTCTTAAATACAGTAAGATATAAACAAACATGCTCATAAAATGGTTTCTCCTAATCAGCTCAGTCAGAGATATCAATAGAATTCTGTCTACTAACCTTCCAAGGTCACTTAACATGGTTTTAACCTGACAGTTTGAGTATTTGCATCTCTTTCAGAAAAAAAATACAGAAAATACTTTTTAAGTCATGTGTCAGGTATGTTCCCAGCAGCATGACAACAGTTTTGTTTTTGTTGCAGGTTCCATCTGGGTTGTTCATACCTAGTATGGCAATTGGAGCAATAGCAGGAAGGATTGTAGGAATTGCAGTGGAGCAGCTGGCTTACTACCATCATGACTGGTTCATTTTCAAGGAGTGGTGTGAAGTTGGAGCTGACTGTATTACACCTGGTCTTTATGCCATGGTTGGTGCTGCTGCATGCTTAGGTAAATAAAATATAAAAAATAAGTATCTGGTTTCTTCTTATAGCAAAATAATTATTAAAAAATGAAAGGAGGCATAAACTTGTGCAGTTTTGGAACACCTGTTTATAGGGTCTTCCCTCCAGAATAATACTTTCACATCTCTACACAAGACCCTCAAATCCTTGTGATCTGATAAATAATGTGAAATCTAAATTTATGAGAAATAGGAAAATTTTAGTAGTGTATGCTTTCTCTTTTTGGTATCAAGAGATGTCATCACTACATTGGTCAGAGAAATCAGTTCGTTTAAATGTATGAAGTAGAGCATTTACAGTGTCAAGTACAGTTAAAATTATTAGAAGGAAGTGGTGTGATCAGCTTCTACAACTACATGAATTGCAAAAAATTGTTCCTGAAACTCATTTTCCAAACAAAAGTTTTAGAAGTGTGTAAGATATTTTTATCAAGTCTAATTGTTGAAAATCAGCTTCATGGAAAGAGGCTTAAATTGGAGACCTAAACTTGTCCTCATTTATAACTTGGTGGCCTTAGAAATTAAACTTAAAAACTCTTAGCACAGATTCTGCAAGAAGTAGAACTTTTCTTTAAGGAAAATTATGTTTGGGCAATCAAACTAGTGATACAAATTTAGGTTTTGGAGAGGTTCTGGTTTTTAATAGTGCAAATTGAATCACTCTTGATTGAATCGAAAAAACAGTTCATATTCTTTTATTAAATGAAGATATAGCATCAGAAACCTTAGCAGAAAATAATTATTTTAAATAATAACAAAAGAGAAGTATAATCCCTGTCTTCTGTTGTCCAAGAAAGAGATTTCTTTTCATCAGCTCATAATTCTGTTTAGCTTTTATGATTAAGCAGCAGCATTAAATTCCTAATCCTTTGGACAACATAGCTGTTGGTTTGCTACCTATGACATTTTTGCATTAGTTCCATTCTTTTTTCAAATTCTTACATCACTGGATTTCCTTGTGTGTCACAATACTTTGAACCCTGATGTGGTATGGAGATAGACACAGTTTTATTCTTAGCTTACATTAAATAACTGTACTTATTTTCCAGTTCCCTTTATTACCTCCCTTTCTATGAATTTTCCCTAAAACTCTTGTTTTTCACTTCTTGAAGTTCTGTGTTAATTTTCTCTGTCTGCTTCTGTTGATATTACGCAGAAGGATGTTTGTCAGGTGACCTTTCATCTCAAAGTTATGGTTGTAGGTCTCAACAGGAAGGCACAAAATTCTAAAATCATTGTTATCTGATACTCAGATGTTACTGGCTATCATTTTCCTTGCAGGTGGTGTGACAAGGATGACTGTGTCCCTGGTAGTTATTGTCTTTGAGCTAACAGGAGGGCTGGAATATATTGTGCCCCTAATGGCTGCAGTGATGACCAGTAAGTGGGTAGGAGATGCCTTTGGTAGGGAAGGCATCTATGAAGCACACATCCGACTGAATGGGTATCCTTTCTTGGATGCAAAGGAAGAGTTCACTCACACAACACTGGCTGCTGATGTGATGAGGCCTCGGCGGAGCGACCCCCCTTTAGCAGTTCTGACCCAGGACAATATGACTGTCGAAGACATAGAAACCTTGATCAACGAAACCAGCTACAATGGTTTTCCTGTTATTATGTCAAAGGAATCACAGAGACTTGTGGGGTTTGCTCTAAGAAGAGATTTAACTATTGCAATAGGTAATTAACTTTCAGTACTGCATTATTATAGACGCCAATTTAAATTGGTTTCTATTATTTTATATTTAAAATAGAATTTACTCTGTATGTTTTTACACTTCAGGTTGATTTAACTGTATGATAATATATCTTCAGTAGCAGGCTCTGAAATGAAGATAATCCTCATCTCTTTGTCTCTTGTAAAAACAAAAGTTGTCATACTCACGTAGGTCAAAACATTATCTAATCTGGTATTTTTTCGTTTTTTGAGGCTTTTGATAGTACCCCATTTCCTTGAGTAATGCTATAGTAACATTCTTCAAAACTGAGTAATTCTTATTTTGACCATCAGTATTCTGTGAGAATTACTGTCCAAGTAATTTTTAAATGTATATCCTATTTCTTTCTAACAGTGTGTTTTTTACTTTTATTATAACAACCAAGGTTGTATTATGGAGAGATAAGTGCAATATTAATTATTTTAGGTTTATGTTTTCCAATCTGTTTGTGTAATGGGAAATTAGTCCCTGGGCACATGAGCATACAAGCCCTGTTTGGAACATCTCTTTCTGGGTGAATATTATTGGTGCTTGTGTGATACTTGTGATAATGCTTTGTGCACTGGCAAGAAAAATTCTGTGGATTTTGAGGCTACTATCATAACCAAAGGAGGAAACACACTGTTATGTAAGAAAATGTTACAAAACTGTAACATTTAGTGCATGAAATAAGTGATGGAAGTTGCATCTTAAACGACTTTTTTTATATATACATATCTCTTCAACAGAGACACTTGAGAAAGGGACAGAAGTCTCCAGAAACTTTTTTAAAACATGTTTTGTGAACATAACACTGTTTACTTCAGTCAGATTTTTGCCTGTGGTTTTACTACTGTGTATACTATGGTATTACATTATGTAGGATGTATATGAATGTACAAAACTTGGATATTATTACCAACACCATACTAGTTAAAGTTTTCATTTACTTGAGTAATGGGGGAATAGCAGAACATTCTTAGAAAATGGTTTCACAGGTAAGACTCATTTCAGCTGCTGTGATTATACAGTGCAAGTTGCTTAGTCTTGGGTTGTGTCTGTCTTAAGAGTCACTATACCCTGGCAGCCTGGAGGGCCAGGTGTGTCCTGGGGTGCATCAGGCACTGCATCTCCAGCCAGGCAAGGGAGGGGATTGTCCTGGTCTGCTCTGGTCTGGGACAGCCTCACCTCAAGTCCTGTGTGCAAATTTTGGTGCCAGATTATCAGAGGGTTATAAAGCCATTAGAGATCCTCCAAAGGAGAGCCACAAGGATGGTGAAGGGCCTTGAGGGGAAGCCATATGAGAAGTGGCTGAAGTCACTTGGTCTGTTCAGTCTGGAGGAGGCTGAGGAGAGACCTCATTGCAGTCTGCAACTTCCTCATAAGGGCAAGGGGAGGGGCAGGCACTGATCTCTGCTCTGTGGTGCCCTCTGATAAGACCTGAGGGAATGGCCTGAAGTTGTACTGAGGGAGGTTTAAGTTGGGTATTAGGACAAAGTTCAGGGGGCTGTCAATTGACACTGACTTTTCCCTGGCAGTTTCTTCAGGAGCTGAGTAGTTCTTTTTTTAGCCTTTCCACCTCTTTATAGTAAATAAAAGTTACTTATTTGAGTGAGACAATTAGTTGAATAATGACTAAAACTGAATGGCAGATGGCTTTTGTGATTTTTGCACAACCACTTGCTGGGGATAAAGCAGTGGCTGTGGAAATATGTATGCAAGAGCCTGGTAGTGTTGATTGAGCTGTATGTCTGCATTAACATCTTACTCCAAGAATGTAAATTCCTCTTCTTCTTCTGTTTTTCCCCCTTCCCTGTCTTTCTTAAAGAAAGTGCTAGAAAGAAGCAGGAGGGGATTGTTGGCAGTTCCAGGGTATGTTTTGCCCAGCATACCCCATCGCTTCCAGCAGAAAGCCCTCGACCCTTGAAGCTCAGAAGCATCCTTGATATGAGCCCTTTCACCGTGACAGACCACACACCAATGGAAATAGTGGTGGATATTTTCCGCAAGCTGGGTCTGAGGCAGTGCCTTGTAACACACAATGGGTGAGTAAAGTGGCAGCAATGCTGTGCATTTTTTTAGATACAGTAATTTTCACTTCCAGGATCAGAGTATTTGAACCAGGATATACACCAGGATCATGGTATTTGAACCCATGGTAGGTTTGGTATTGCAACTGAGGACCCCAGCTGTTCATTAAGAATGTGCTGTGCTGTAGCACCTCTCTGAAATTCTTATGCCTTCTTTGTATTCCAAGTAAGCAGGCAGATGATTTCAGTCATTTTAGGATGTTCTGTTAAAAATTTACTGCCATTCGGCAAGCTTGGTCTGTGCAACTTGCTTGTGGAGGAGACACAACTTGTCTCGCAGAAATTTAGTCTTGTACTCTGCAGAGTCTAAGGCCTGTATTTCCTGGTTGTTATCTATGTTCTGGCAACATGCAATGTATCAGCAGTTACTGAACATTTACAAATACTGGGTTCATAAAAAGTAAAGCAGAAAATGATCTAGGCAGTATCTCTTCTTCTGGAGTCTAGTGATGGCGATTACCAGCAAGCTTTTGATTTTCGGAATACTAACAACTAAACTGCTCCTAGTTCTGGAACTTCAATCTGCAACTTTTGTTTCTACAATTCAAAATACTTCAGGAAAGTAGTTTTAAGGTTTAGAATGTTTGTAAATGAGACTGTTGGGAGTTGTCCTGTGATTATCTACTAAATAAATCAGCTCCCAGCATGAAAAATAAATGTTCATTGTAATTGCCTCTTATCTAAACTGCTCCTTATTTTTTTTACATGATCTTTTTCTGTGCAGCTGTTCCTTTAACATTCTGCTTTTCTGTATCTCTTGCATTAAACACTTGACATGCAACATCGAAGCTCCTACCATAGTATCTTGCTTTCCCTTTAGCATGTCTTTTAAGGCACCCGGGGAGGGAAATGTTGTCTGCTCATTGACATGTTTAGGATTGATCAGTGTCCTTGGGACAAGAAATCTGAAATGACTGGGACTTTCTTAGTTTTCCTGTGGGCAAAAGGACTGCTGCTGTATGTAGCGAATATTTAAATATTTCGTTGGTTTCCAAGTTGGGGGTTTTTTTCAGATGTATTTTAAAACAAATGTATTTAAACGTTCTCCTGTCTGTTTTTTGTTTTGTTTTGTTTTTTTTTTTCCTTCCATGCATCTCTGTATGGAATGGCAAGTAGTGTTTCCAGAAGCCTTTCTAAAGGACATAATGATCTGACATTTAGAAGTTAGTCTGGGCATGCAATTATTCTTGTTTGGGGAGGGAAATTGGAATCAATAGAACTTCACTGAAAAATAATTACTATGATTTTTTTTTTCATAGTTTCTGTTGTGGTTGAGTGCTCAAGCATTGACATTGATGCTAAAATCTTCTCTAGAGAAAGCTTGATTGTGCAAAACTATGTCAAGTTCTACTATAAATTTTAAACTATTTTATAATAAAGTAGCACGAATGGCTTTAATATTTATTTTATACTACTTCAGTTTACAAATTTGTGACATTCCACAAGCACACTGTCCATTACAAGAAGAGCAGATCATAAATACTAGTACTAGTGGTGTTTAGCGATGGCATATACCCTTGTGGACATCAAGGACTACTTTATATTTTCGCTGGCAGATTTCCTGCAAACTGAATATACCTGTTTAAAGACTTGCATCAACATACTGATTCCAGTCCAGACTGGATTGTACAGAAATTGGTGCAGATGACAGAGAGAAGACTGAGCCTTACTCCTCCAAATTTGTACCAGAATATCCATTCCAGGGAGTTGCTCTTGATTTGTCCTGTCATGAACAAGAAATTTGTCTGAATTTGTCTGTTTCTAAGGCCACCAGATAGCCCAGCTCTGTAAGCAGCTTTGAAGCTCAGTTGCTATGACTTTACACAGTTATTACTTTGTTCATCTACTGTGGCTTGTTAAAATGTCAAAATTATCTGTATGTCTGAGGAGAAATAACTATTAAATGAAGGAAATACAAAGTAGATTTTAGTTTCAGTACCTTTAAAACCCAAAAATATGTGAATTTAGGATGAAGGGATAAAGTTTGCTACCCTGATGTGTACCTGATACAAGAAACATACTGCTCTGGGGTGGTTGTAGAGCCAATTGTGTTCAGCATTTTGGGAGAAAAAGGAAAAAAAAGCAAAATCTGGGAAAGGGTACTGACTTTCAAATAAGTTCTCATTTAATTATCTCATTAGCTTTCCTGCAACCATTTCTTTTTTTTTTTTCTTTTTCAGTTTGCTCTAATCCTTTTCCATTATGATTAGAATTTTTTTTCATTTGATTTCACACAGTTATTAGCATAACATAATCTGTTGCAGGATTGTCTTGGGGATCATCACAAAGAAGAACATATTAGAGCATCTCGAGCAACTAAAGCAGCACGTCGAACCCTTGGTGATTAGATATATCAGATCTCATAATTAGACACATTAGAAGTCAGGAAGCATGAAACTTGTGAACTGTTCAGGGCTTTTATGGTATCGGCTGAACCATGAAATCTTCTTATGCTCAAAATTTGTATTAAACATAAAACAACATGTGCAAAATCCTTTTGTAGAAAAGAAGCTGTAAATGTGAACATACTGTTAGTCACAACATTAAAGGAAAGTAAACAGTAAACTTTCTGATACTTGTGTTGATGAGATCACATCCATCCAGCTGGTTGATCTCTTGAATTCCCCAGGTGGGAAGGCATGCAGCTAGAAATACTTTTTCCCTGACTAATGCAAATTAAGATTTTCATATATGCCAATTTCTTTTTCTGATTTGGACAGCTTTAAATAGCTGTTAAATAGCAAAGTATCACATCTTTTGAGAAGAAGAGATAAGCATGTTTTAATTGCATCATTAGATCTTCCCTGTAATCCCCCTTTATTAACATGAGTTTTTGAAAATATTTTTTAGCAAAGTCCTGTGATTTTATGTAAAGTCTGTGATTCTGCCACTGTTACCTACAGCAGTGAGTGTAATCCTTTACAAAATGTGCAGTGATACCAGCCACCAAGTGGCCTGCTACTATGTAGTCTGTTGACTTCAGAATCTAGATATGATTTTAACCATGATGTTGTGAACTAACCCCTTAGATAGGTGGTACACTTTGTCTTAATTTAGACATGGGTTGCTAGTTCCATGTCTACTAAACATACCCACCATGTTTAGCTGCTTATGTGCAAAACATGCTAATTATGTTCTCATTTTATGCTAATATTTCACAAGTATTTCATGCGTCCTTTAATAAGACAAATTGAAATGTACTAACCAGAATAACAAGGGCAGCAGCTCATCCATTCTGCTCTTTGCTTCTCTTGTGATATTATCCTTTTGGACAGTCTCACTCTATTTGGTGTTTAGCAGTTATAGTTTTAAAAGACCGTGTCATAAGAGCACAGTATCTAAATTGGAAAATGAAAATTTTATTATTCACAGTTTGTTTTTTTCTAAAGCCATGAACTCCAAAAACTAATTAACTGTTGTTTATTTTACAAAAGTTTCGTGGCCAGTACAGTGTGCTCCTATGAATACATTCAATCTGAGCCAGTGTGTCAGACTGGAAGGATCCTTCTGGTTTAAAAAAGGAGGGAAGGGGAGTTTGATTTGGGGCCATCAAGCAGTTCATCACTTCTGATGGCTAGGTTGGAACATGCCTCCCTTATGAAGTGGGATCACTGTCATTTCTTTTTCATACCTCTCTTTTCTTTGTCCCTCTTTGTTACTTTTTTGTTGGCATATGCTAATGAAAATTTGATTTTTGTAGAAACAAAAAGTTAAATAAAAATTGTAATGGGCTCTACTTGTATGACTTGTATTTCATTAAAACGGACTACAGCTGTCAGAGACCATTTGATACAGCGTCTCAGCATTGCTGTGTTTTATCAAACTGGTGGTTCCTCAACATTTTGATAAATAAAATGTTTCTGTTTAAATAAGAAAATCAGGCTGTTTACTTTTGCTCTATTCCTGTCAACAAAAAGGACTTGGCTACAGATTTGTTCTACTTCATTATTTTCCTGCTTGGATTAATATCAGTCTTCCATTTATCCTTTTCAGGCGCCTCCTTGGCATTATAACAAAAAAAGATATCCTCCGTCATATGGCCCAGACGGCAAACCAAGACCCCGCCTCCATAATGTTCAACTGAAACCCATAGCTGAGGAGAGAGAGGAAACGGAAGAGGAGGTTCATTTGTTGAATAGCACAACACTGTAGTCTGGGGAAACTTCTAAAATCAGAGACGAGCTGGGTTTTTACATAACAGTGCTGCTGGCAATCAGGAGTCAGTCTGGGGGAGCTGATGGGAGTGTGGGAAGGGAGAGCTGCTGTCCTGCACTGGATGCGTCCCGAGACATCAGGTCTGCCATGATAGTGCAGTGGGTGAGCCGTGCAAAGCGGTGCCATTCTCCAGCCCAGCCTGGTACTTCAGCATTGAAGAGATGTGTTATTAATCCCTGTTTCTGGAGGGATCATTCTGAATTGAGCCATCTTGTGGAGACTGAAAGGTCTTGCCCTTCATGAAACGTATTAACTATTACTCGTCACCTTTCTACATTCCAGAAGAGCTTTATTTCTCTCTCTCCTGAGCCGTAACAAAGCCTCTTTAAAATTGGTGTGCCCTTTTGAAGCAGTTGTTTCTCATATTGAGATGTACTGTGAGTTACTGAGGTGTGATCACAAGAAGGGAGGTTTTTCTTGTGCCATTAAATGTCTAAGTTTGTACATCACGAAATGCTTGGGGCAGTGCAGATGCACTGCAACAAAACCAGGTTGAACAGGTAATACTTTCCAAGAACCACACAAGACTTCTTTCAACCCTTGTGCTGTCATGATATGAGAAAACTAAAACCAGGTGAAACCAGTATTTTAAAGAAAAATACTGGTTTTGCTGCAGAAAATATCAATAACGTGACCTGGTCTTATGCAATTTTTGTATTATTGAACACACTATGATATATACCAATGTTGTGCAGTATAAGGAAAAATACTGCTATTCTACTAGTTTAAGAGCTGGAACAATTCTGTATACGTGTATCTGGTAAAAAAAATGCATGCTTCAACACTGGAGATCTTTTCCCCCCCCTGTAAAATTTGAGAATGGTCATTTTTATTTTTTCTTCTCCACAAAAGACGTTCCACTGCTGACATGGTTGGAAGAAATGTAACTCATAATTTGCACTAAATGTATATTATTTTTCTTGAAGTTTTACCATTCTTTATTTATATTTGTATGGATTTAAAAATCTATTAAATATGAATCAGTTAATATCTCACATAACTAATTACCTTTTTAATGTGATTTTATAGAATAATTCATAATCCTCTGCAAGTAATGGAGGATTAGCAAATGTTTACAACTAGATGAAGGGTTTCAAGAAAATGGCTTCTTTATGATCCAACATACATGCAAGATCATTTTCAAATGTAACTCTCACTGCCGTTACCTTGGATTTCCTTTTTTCTTTACTGGCAGATAACTGGAACAGTAATAGTAGGGTTTTATTTTAAAAAAACCCAAACCTGCAGGGTTTTAAAAGTAATAGGAGAGAGCAACTATTAAATTGCTTTTGACTCTTCTTTTCTCCCAAGTATATAAAGGTGTAAATTATATGTAGTCACACCTGAGCAGCAGGGCAGAATTGAATCCAGTACTTGAAACTTTGGCAGGACTTTAAAATTCAGCAGCAACACACACACACTTGGAGGTGAACTGACAGACCCCTAACTTCTTCACAGTTCATTGTTTTGTTTTCTATTCATTTTATCAGACCATCACCAGAACTGCATGCAGAGGAAAAATGACAATATGCTATAAGCCTAAATTAGGAAGGAAAAAAATTAAATCTGGCTGACAAAAATCATGTTTTGTAATATGAGGTTGGATAAAATTTCTTTCTTTTAACAGTTATGCTCACAAGACTGCAAAAATGGCCAGAATAGAAACACTAAAAGTCTAACATTATCTTAAATCTAAGGCATTCATCACAGTTACCTCAAACATCTTTATTCATGAAGTACTCAGTATGATTTTATCTTAAGTACAATAACACAATGAACCAAAATTGTGGCACTTTTGGCTGAGCTGCACAAAAATGGCTGTGCCTAAGTAAGTGCACTGTTGAATTTGAACTTCTTTTTCTTAGTAAAAAACTGCCATCTACATTTTATCATCTCAGTTCCAGCAGCAACTGGAACCAGTAGAAAGTGAAATTTGCCAGGGGGGTCACAGTGATCAGGCCCTGTATTAAAAACAGGTTTGGAAATGAAACAGGGAATTGGACTACATAAAAATGGGAGCATGGCAACAACCACCTGTACTCTTCCATGTGAAGCCAGTGATTTGCTATGTTACATTAGCCAGAAATTTGCTATGTTACATTACATAAGCCTGAAGAAGAGGAAGCTTCACAAAGAGCAGGATTAGGCCCATTTACAGAAGGCAGCTCTGGAAGTTCTCTGTGACACTGATTTCTGTTGTCTGATTTCTTTTTCTGTAGTGGAAGAATACAAACTCACTACACATACAAAAATCACTCTAAATCAGTTTGAAATCTCTGCCCTGTTTGGTGTTATCGTAAAACATTGCTGTGTGTACTGTATTAACTTGCACCTAATTCTAGAGACTGCTGTCTCAATTAAAATACAGTTCACACTCCTGCTGTGTTTCATTTCTGTGTGGATCCCCAGAGCTGCACATAAATTGTGCATCTCTGTTTACTCTTATCCTGCTAAGCTTTCCCTGTTGACATTTAAAATGTCTTCTGGTAAACATGCAGTAGAGGTTCTGTTAATGAAGTATGTGTGCCTGTGCTGTGCAACAAAAAATTTCTAACGTGAAACTTGCAGCGCCTTACTCAAGTTACTAATTAAAAAAAAAAAAGGTGGTGGATGGGAGGGGGAAAGTGTCAGCATTTTTTTATTTTTTAAATCATTCAGATACTGGTTCATGAAGAATGCATTCTTTGTTAATCTGTGATGTTGCCTAGAGCTGTATTTAATATTGATCTTAATGTTTTTATTTATAATAGTGTGGTAGAACTGCATATCATTACAGTAAAAATTCTCATTACTGTGATGATTTAATCAAGCATTAAAAACTTCTGTATGACCATTTATTGTTTTGTCATACTTTCTCACTGTTTTCACAAACAAGATTTGTCTTGATTTTTGCATTTATTTTCCCTGAGAAAATTAACAGCTAGGAATTTTACATACAAAACTAGTAAGATTTGTCAAAAAGAATAGAGTGTAGGAGATGCAGTATTTGCACTGCCTAGCTAATTATAGAATTAAAACAAAATCTTTTTTATTTAAAGTTAAAAGTGGATGATCCTTTTATTGTCTGAAAACCATCTGCTGATGATGTACACATCATAGAATGGCCTGGGCTGGAAGGGACCTTAGAGATCACCTCATCCAACGCTCCTGTCATGGGCAGGGACACCTTCCATGAGACACATTGCTCAGAGGCCCATCCACTGAACACTTGGAGGGAGGGGCAGGTACCACCCCTCTGGGCAACCATTTCAATATTTCACCATTCTCATAATAAAAAATGCATTCCCCCTATCTAGTCTGAATCTTTTTTATTTAAATCCATTACTCCTTGTTTTAGTGTAGCAGGATCTGCTAAAGAGTCCGGCCCAGTTTATTACACAGCACATCAGTCATGTTGCAGCTGCTCTAACAGATTTCTCCATCAGGGACTATTATTCATATTGCATTATTCATGTATTAACCCTTTCTCCATCAGGGGTTAATACATAAATACGGATGTCCAGTCTCAGGTCCTCATTTTTGCAGATCTAAGTTCATATTTAAGTAACAGTTAAAAAGTTGAATGTTTAAGGTCCTCTCCAACTCAAACCTTTCCATGATTCTACTGTTTTAGTACTTGTGTGATTTACAGGGCCCTGATATTAAGGGCTCCTGTACTTGAAACAACAACAAGAATGAAATGGAAAGTACCTGTTTTTTATGTATTAAAAAAAACCTCTAGGCCTGTGAATGAGTATCTGCAAGTCTGTGCTTGACATTAATATGCTGAAAGAAAGGGGTAAAGTTGTCAAATTTACACTAGTAGCTGTAGTATGTGATTTCCTTGTGCATTTGAAACTCACAATACTTTTGCAGCACTCTAACCTACATTTTATCTCCATTGCTCCGTTCTACCATAAAGTAACATGTAACTGACAATCCTTTGCTTGAAAGAGTTGGAATGACTTACATTTTAGCATAGTGCTACTGGCCTATAATCTTTAGCAGTAGTAATTAGTATTGCTGTCATTAGTACTGATGTGAATTGCTACAATGGAAGTCAAGTCACTGGATGGCGGCAGGGCTGTTGAGTAAGAGCAAATGTTATTTTCCATTGTTTCTGGACTGTTACTTTAATCAATTGTCAGAGAATAAACCTCCAAATGCAGTAACAAGAACACAACTGGGAACTAAGGACCTTGAAAGCAATTAATTTGCACCTTGTACAAAATCACTTGGAGATGGCTTCTTATTTTATTAGCAAGGTAGCAACTGCAGTTGAATTCCTAATTTCTCTTGTAACGTCATTTAGCATTTCTTTCATCCCATCAGTTTCATCCCACTTGAACCAGCCCCAGCAACGCAGGAGCAGGGATAGTGCTTTGCCACAGAAGGGAACGCTGCAGTAAGGGAATACTTTACCTGAGGGGGAGGACACAACTGCAGAAACGGAGAAGGGCAGAACCACCCCCTGGAGCAGGGACGTGGGCATCGGTTCGCATTTGGCACGGGGGGTGCTGACCGAGCCCCAGCGGCCCCTCCGTGCCCTGAGTCACCGGCGCGGTGCTCTGAGCAGCCCTGGAGCAGCAACCCCGGCCCGGGCCTGGCTCCCGGGGCCTGCAGGGCAGGGCCAGGCGGGCGTGCCGGTCCCACAGCCCCGCCCGCGGCAGCTCCGCAGCCCCGCTCCCCGTCCCGGGCCCGCCGTGCAGCCAGCAGCGGGAAGCAGCGCGTTCCTTAGAAAACCTTTACTGAGCGAGGGAACACCGCCACCGAGTACAAAAAGCCCCACAGACACACGGACAAGCCCGGCCCCGGGCGCACAGGGCCACGCCCAGCTGCAGCCCCCGCGCCCGGCTCAGGGCTCCAGCTGATCCAGGCCCTCCTCCCGCCGGCTGCCCAGGTGCTGCTCGATGATTTCGGCAAAGAGGTTCCTCTTCAGCAGGGTGTAAGCCAGGGGCAGCAGCTGGCCCACCGTCTTGTGGAAGTACTGTAGGGGAGAAGCAAAAACAAGAGCCGCCCTCGGCCTCAGTGGCTTGGTTAATCCCCAGGAGCAGCCCCAGCTCCTGGCTCTGCCCCATTCACACCGCGCCCTTCAACTCCTCCCAAAATGCCTGAGCACATCCTCATGCTACACCTGGGACACCCACAGCAAGGGCAGGCGGGGTGCCCGAGCTGCAGCAGTGAGAGAGAAATCGAGCAGATGATGATCCCACTCAGCACAGAATCCCAAACTGGAGCCTGCAGGTGAAGTCCCCTATCCTGTCACAGTCCCATGTCTCATCCCACCCCACAGTTTGAGGATTTACAGTGGTACTTACAGTAACCATTTAAGAACTTCAAATGTATAAACATCAGAGCATATTTAGCATTTGCAATCATTATTGTACATGTAAGTCCATTGTATCTCTCAAACAAAGGGGATGATTCAAGTTCTTTTCTATGTCTTGGGCTACAGATAATGAGTCAGTGTTTCTCTGGCTCTGTAAGCAAATGGCCAGGAAGGCTCCAGTCAGAACTGGAAAACAGCTCCAAGTAGGAGCTCCAAGAAAGGCAGGGACGTAACTGAGCAAAACTTATGTGTGAAGCCACTGTTTCTTCTATTTACTAAACTAGAAGATGAAAGTTTCTAAATCTAGAAACCAGTTGCAAAGTTACAGGTGTTCCAAGCTGCAGCGTAAAACAGACAAGACACATTACAGTACTGTAAACACAATTTTTCACTGCAGGACTTTGTCAGTGGTTAGGCTCATGTGCTGAGAAGCACAAAGCTTGGAAGATGAGGATTTGCCTCCACCTACTCAGAAAAATGGGAGGAACAGTTTCCTTCACTGCCCTTCCAGTTGTAAAAAGGATGTAAGCAGCTGAAGCAGCCTAGTCTGAAAGAAGGGATCTAAATGAGCAGGATTTTGAAGAAAAATACCACAAATTTTCAGATGCTGTATGGAACTTAAGAGAGCAGGGCATTTAATCTAAGAAACACATTAGTAATTTAACAGTTTATGGCAAGAGCAGTCAGTTTTCATACATTTCAATGGCTAAGTATTTTAACCAGTAATCAGCACAGCTCTTTTGGGCCTACATTTAGTACTGAAAAACTTAATCCTTCCCATGATACTCTGGAGAACCACTTAGCCAATAATAGTTTTGCTAGGAGCAGCTAGCAAAAAAAAACCCCTAGTTTTGCAGGGGTTTCTATGATGATCCATTCATATTAGGTTGATGTTGAGACTTCATGTGTTATTTTCTAGCCATTGACTAATTACAGCTGTGACCCTTTTCATCAGCAGGCCAGTAGCTAATATAGAATAAAAATCATTAAGCATAATTTTTATGTGCAATAAGTGCCATTAATTCAATCCCCTCAGTGACAATGTTCCCTGTTGGCAGAGAACTAGGGAGGAGACACCAGGTGGCAGGTGCCCTATGCAGTACAGCAGGCAGCTCACCTGGGTTCACATTCTCCCAGCTGGGGTTACTACAAGCATCAGGCTGTTTCCTGATCAGGGTGAATATGGGTGCCTATACAAGTAGCTGGGGACAAGGGACTCCAGCTGTTCAGTGTATTTGGATCAGGCCCTTCACACTCCGCTTCTGGACTGCAGGATTGGGCCTTCACACACACAATTTTAAATTCAACATGGAATGATGCTGTGTGACTTTTTAACAGTCTTCATGAATTAAGAATTGTAGACCTCTAGTTTCCTAGGGATAATTAATCTACAGCAAAACAACTTCTAGCACATGTATAAAATTATGCATTAATTTACTCACATGTGATCCATAGCAAAACAGGTCCATGCCCAGCTCATATCCCATTCCATAATCACACTCATCATTAGCAAACTGAACAAAGGTCAGCATTTCTTGAATGGGTGCAAAGGCCTTCACTCTCTCCTCATCAGTCGGAGCATCAACAATGGCCTTACAAATTTTTTTAAGATTAGCTGCAAAAAAACAAAAGCAGATATTTAGATGTTTAAATAAATAAATTTAATATTGCACAGAAGTGTTCTGTGGCAAAACTATACCCATGTGCCATGCTTACACGTAAGGTAAGTGGGCATACCCTGAACTGCTGGTGAAGCTTCCCCCCCTTTCCTTGGAAGCTCATTCTTACCCCATGCCCATCTCTCTCAGTTCCTCACAAAGGGAGACAAGCACTTGTGTGATGAAATTTCATCAAGGAACTGATTTTGCTTCAAATGACACTAGAAGAAGGTGGTGGATAAAAGATAAGCCCACATATCCCTGAATGCAGATCAGCTTTTTGCTCTACTTCCTGCATGGCTTTGATAACACAAAAGAAAAGATCATCTAAACTACTACTTGAGGTATTTTCACAGATTTAGCACTTTTCATTGAGTCTCATCTGGTTCCTTTAATGACAATACTTTGAGGTCAAGTGTGATGGTTAGGACTTCTACGTTTTACTCCTATCAGCCAAATTTTTTAAGTAGAAAACATGAATGCAGTTTGTTTTTTACTGAGGGTTGTTTACTTAAAAAAAGCAGAAGGATACAGTAAACAACATGTTTACCATTTGTTTCAGGAAGTTCTCTGTATCCAACATCATTTTTGTCTACAGGAACGACTAGGCCTGCTCCATGAAATGCTTTGGTCACCACCTGAATAGAGAGACAGAAAATGGAACATAGCACCATGAGACAGTACTGTGACCTAAAAATAACTCACCTCATTAAACACTAACATCTGACTGCTGGTGGTCAAACCTAACATGGTGTTCTGGCTCCAGGACATCAACTTAGTTTCAAATTATATTGCAGTTAATTTCAAGTACTGAAGTTTGAAATAACTGGAAATGCCATTTCAGTGAAATTCTGAATTCTAGGAACCCTTGTAGTCACTTGTGTTGCACTATACTGCATTTACTTAGTCCCCCACCATAATTATTTTTAACAGGTATGCAAACAATCTCTGTTATTATCATCTACATCATCCTTAATGGTCCTGTTTTTAACAGGCCCAACCCAACTATTTAGAACAATCTTCCATTTAAAGCAGTTTTCTCCATGGCCTCTATTTGTTCCAGTTTCTAGACTACTGTGCTTACTGAGTTGTTTTTGGTGGTGGTTTGTTCTTGTTTCATTTTTAATTGAATGCCAAACTATGATTTACAAGAGTAAAGTGTTTTTTATTATATCCTATTATTTGGAACACACTTGTAGTAATCTTCCCTCTTTTGAAGCTTTATAGAGAGCTGATTACCTTGGGAAATTCCTAATGTAGCATCCTTACTGACTAGAACGATGGAAAAACACAAACAGGAAGTAAAGGAAAAAAATTTAACAGAACTTAGTTCTCTCCAGTAGATGAGGAAAGTCATACTTTCTTATCTCTCTGTTTCATCTTCAGGGTTTTTTGTTCCAGAGAATAACCCAGTTCTTTTGCTGTTCTTGTCAGCTTTTCATCTATGTCTCTCAAAACAGCATTTTTCTTTTTATCAGCCACTTCCTTAAGTTTCTTTGACAAAAATAATCTGCAAATAGATTAAACATGTCAAGAAAACAAACAAAAAAATTAATAGACTTTTAAATGTTAAGCCTCTAGATCTTAACAACAAAGATTAGCAGTCCTGTGTTTAATCACACAGAGACTTGAAAATGCAAGCCTCTTAAGAAGAGGCAAGAAAATAGTTTGGCATATCCAGTACTTGGGCTTTTCTTATCTGTACCTGCATTACAATTATGCAATCTGCAGGTGCTCAAGGTTCTCCCAGCCTCAGTAACTGTTCATCTTTCTATCTTAAGAATTCAGTTTGCTGTTTCTGTGCCATATACACCATTTGTCATCCAAGTCATGCACATAAATACATATTTATGAGCTTCCCCATGCTACTTTCAAAACATATGTCCTCATTTAACTCTGCAGTGCACAAGGGTTCTTTTACAGAAGCCATTCTTCAGTCTGCTTTCACTGCCTGACACGTGCCTGTTCTTAGAGAGCTTTCCATTTTTAACCAGCAGGGATGAGGTCAGTTATTTACCTTCCTGACACAGGAACATGTAAAGTTCCATGAATCAGACTGAACTACATATCCACATCAGTGTTATCCTGCCACAGGGCAGAAATGGTATTTCTTGTAGATATTGATTATATACAAAAATAATGTATTTTTATGTAGGCAAGAACAAGAGACAGATGCTATTATCTACTATGATACTCAGATTTTCTTCACCACTGTTTGAGATGCCCTTTCTCTACTTACAAAATAATTTTAACGCAGCCTCTAAATTGGAAAAAATATCCACTGGATGTCTCAGCCAATATATTTAAGGAATGATGTAATTAACACTTATTTATTTTAGTTTTGAAAGGAAAATATTGTTAAAAAGCCTACAAAGGCTTTAAAGAGAATCTTAAAACTTGCCAACAGGGGCAGAAAATAAGTGAGGGTTTCTTAAGACAGCCATATAATAAGTTAGCTTCATTATTCCACATCCCACCTCTGAATTAACAATTTCTCTCTATTCTGTTCTTTGTAAATAAAAGTAAATATGAACCTTACTTGACTGCAGCAAAGACATTATCACCAACTTGTGAAATCACACAACCCTTCTTCGCTTCATTTGCACCAACCCACACTGGCAGCTCATCTGGCACATCCCTATTGATGAAAAAGCACACACAAAATAGTCAAGCTGTGTCCATTTCTCCTATTTCAAAGTAAAACTAAATTTGCCTCCTCACTATGCTGCCATCTCCTTCAGAACCCCACCAAGAAATGCCCTTAGATCTAAAGCTCTAAAATCTTACAGCAAGCCTTGAAAAGAGCTTGCAGCCACACATTTCCTTTTGGTAACTTGATTTTCTTCTCAGCATCATGGCAAAAGTTAAAGATTAGTGAGTGAAGGTGCTTTGGATGGCTGGAGGAGGTAGATTAATAAATATTTAAATCTAGTCTTCAACTCCTGTTACTGCAAACTTTTTTATTAAAAAGATAAAGCCACATGTTAATGTCTTATTACAAAAAAGAAAGATTCTTGCTTGGTGATAGCACACAAGTTATGTTTCATGGAAAAAGAGAACAAAAGCTATGCATAGTTGTAGTGAGACAAGGGCACACAGGAAATAAAATACCTGAAATATCCCATGTGATACTGTGTTCTGCTATCCCCAACAAGTATAGTCTGAAATTCTGGGGGATCATAGAAGAATCTCCAATGAAGATTGAAGTTCACATCTCTTGATTTTGCTTTTTTGTGTTTTCCAGCAAGAATATCATATGGTCCAACCAGCTTAAGTCCAACACTTGACACAAGTGCATCTGAAAAGCAAACCATGAATCAGGTGCACGTCTAGACTGGGAAGTTCTGGTGTTGCTCAGATATCGAAAGCTCCCATAAATTCAGTCAAACACTATTCACTAGACAAGGAAAGCTAAGAATTTTTTTGTCCAGATAGTTTTCATTCAAGAGTTATTACAATTCTAATAAAAAGTAGCCATCCAGCCACAGTCCAATGTCAGGATGGAGACTGGTGATGAGTGGTGTCCCTCAGGGCTCTGAACTGGAACCAGTATTGTTTAATATTAATTACACAAGACTGGATCAGCAAACTTCAGCAACTTTGCAGATGACCAAGCTGAGGGGTGCAGATGACACTCCTGAAGGATGGGATGTCATCCCAAGGAACATGGACAACCTCAAGAACTGGGCCCACGGGAATCTCTTCATATTTAACAAGACCAAGTGGTCTTGGAAAGTTCTGCACCTGGGTTGGGGCAACCCCTGGTATCAACACAGGCTGGGGATGAACAGATGGAGAGCAGCCCTGCCCAGAAGGACGTGGGGATGCAGGTGGGTGAAAGGCTGGACATGACCCAGCCACAGGCACCCCCAGCCCAGAGAGCCAAACATGTCCTGGGCTGCATCCAAAGCAGGGTGGGCAGCAGGGCCAGGGAGGGGATTCTGCCCCTCTGCTCTGCTCAGACCCCAGCTGCAGTGCTGGATCCAGCTCCAGGGCTGTCAGCACAGCAAGGTCATGGACCAGTTGGAGTGGGTCCAGAACAGGGTCATGAAGATGATTAGAGGCCTAGAGCACCTCTCCTATAAAGATGAGCTGAGAGGGCTTTGGTTGTTCAGTTTGGAGACCAAAAGGCTCCAGGGACTTTACTGCAGCCTTTCAGTACTTTAGGTATTGAAGGTGAGGACAAACATTTTAGCAGGGCCTGTAGCAAGAGGACAAGGGGTAATGGTTCTTAACTAAAACAGGGTAGATTCAGACTAAACACAAGAAAAAAAAAAAACAAGTGCTTTGATGCAGGTGGTGAAACACTGGAACAGTGTGCCCAGAGACACACTGGATGACCTAAAAATATTTAAGGCTGGGCTGGACCCAGCTCTGAGCAACCTGGCTCTGTTGAAGATGTTACTGCTCAGTGCAGGGGGTTCAACTACATCACCTTTAAAGGTCCCCTCCAACCCAAACCATTCTATGACTCTGAAAGACACTGTCATTTCTAGAGCACACAGGGATGCCACATTCTGTTATGTAATAAACTTGAAGAGGTTGAAATCCAGATTTAGTAGTGCTTACACCAAGATAAAGTCTTTTCAACCTCTCATCCCACCAGCAAGGAGGCTGTGGGTGCACAAGAAGCTGAGAGAGGAGGCAGCTGATTCCAAGTGACCAAAGGGATATTCCACAGCATATGGCATCATGCTCAGCATGACAAAGACCTGCTTTCTTGGAGATGGCTGAACACCTGCCTGCACATGGGAGGTGGTGCATTAATTCCTTGTTTTGCTTTGCTTGTGGCTTTTGCTTTCCCTATTACTCAGTCTTCAGCTCAACCCACATGTTTTCTCACCTTCACCCTTTCAATTCTCTCTCACCAAGGGGGAGTGAGCAAGTGCCTTTGTGGTGCTTAGTTGGTGACTGGGATTAAACCATGATACATGAGGAAATTTGAGTTCCATACTAAACATTTTAAATGCACTTGCAAGAAAGGCAGATTGAGACCACATTTAGTCCCTTTGCATTGCACAACTTCAGTAATTACATTTTAGAAAGCTTGAAGTGTACATCTTGGTGATTATAGCCAGTGTTTTAGTTCACACTCACATAAATAGCCTCCATCTCAAGTGAGAAGCTGCAGGATCACTAAAATGCATCTGACCAACTCCAGTTTGCCTGCTTTCAGGAGTGAAAGTTAGAAGAGACAAAATTTAAAACCTCACCACTTGGTTTCTCAGGATCTAGCTCCTCACAAAACTTCCAAAACTGGTAGAAGTCCTCAGGCAGTCTAAGCTGATAGCATGTTTCTGCTTCTTGGCAAAGACTATCAGGAATATCTGCCTGGTTTGATCTTCTCTTCTTGACAGCTCCATTTTTTTCACTCTGTAGATTGGAAAAAAAAAAAACCAACAAAAAAACAACCCAAAAGTTAATTTAGTTGCTTTCTCTCAGCTCTACCAAAGGAGTCTACAAAGCTTTTATACTAATGGAAGAAGAAGGATTAGATCCATTAGGATGTGTTCATTAGTTACAGCAGTATATATACAGCCTAGAACATCTGTTTTGGACAGAACCCATTAAAAGTGCAGTCTGACAAATGTACTAAACGTGTCTGCAGCAGCAAACTGCTACTTTGATATTAATGGGTCAATATAATCAACAGAAGCACTTCTGTTAGCTAATTAAGCAAAGGAGCAAGCAATCCTAAAGTTTAATCTAATTCTACATTGCTCTAAAATGACCATTTCCAATCACACTGTGGGCAGCATACAATATGTTTGTGTGTTTTAAAGACAGTTCAAAGTAGGAATACTATTTTGTGAAACTAAATAATACAGCTAAACTCCTCTGGTCTCTACTATTTTAACTACTGTGCTATGCAACGTCACGACTACTGCAGTTTTCAGTGCAGCATTTCAGAAGCGTCTTAGGAGTGAAGTTGCTTTTAAAAATTATGTAACGTGAGCTGAAGCAGGCTAGGAAACGATCCACGGGCACACTCTACTGGGGCAGTAGCCTCAACCACCGCATTCCCACATAAGTCTCCATGAATTGGTAGGAATCGCTACCCCCCATTTGAAAGAACATAAAAAAATAAATACATAAGAACAAGAAAGAAAGCCTGTTGCTAGAGAGAGCATCTCTGAAGCAGGGCCGCTGCCAGCTAAGCCGGGTCGCGGCGTGTGTCGCCGTTCGCAGCGCGGTCCCGCCGGGATGATGCGGCGGCCGGCGGGCCCGGCGCACTCCGAGCGCGGCGGTCCCCGCGCCGAGGAGGGGTTGCCGCGCAGGAGAACGCGGGGCCCTGAGTCTGTCCCCAAAGCCACCAAGCCAAACAGAACAAGGGGCAAGGAGACAGGGCCGACAGACATCGCAAGGCAGCCGCGCGGTGCAGGCCCGCCGCCCCACCTGCTCTCCGGCCGGTCCCGCCGCGCCGCGCGGCCTCCGCTTCCCGCCACCTGCCATGCGCTCCCGCCGCCCGCATCCCGCGCGCCCCCGCGCCTGCGCAGCCCCGGCCCCGCGCGGCGGCCGCCAGGGGCTGTGAGGGGCCGGGAGCGTGAGGGGCTCTGAGGGGCGGGGGGGCCCGGCAGCCCCGGCATCGCCGCCACAGCGGCGACCCCGGGGGCAGGGACTGGGCACGACAAGGGGCGCAGTTCACCCCGGGTGGCGAATGCGGCTGGTGCTGGAGACACGTCGGGAACTCACCGCCATGTTCCCTCAGCGGTAGATACATCGCATAGATACGCTTTCGAGGCTGATTTTTAAAAATCTTGCTTACATATACGCTCAAATTCCTGTAATATGAGTTAGGGTGGTGTATTGGGATCACACAGAGGAAGAGATGACCTGAAATGTAATCATCTCCTTTAGAGCTAAAGGCATGAGAGAGGAAGCATTACAGGTTTTCAGTACAAATTAAAAAAAAAAAAAGGCGCCCCAATCCCCTAATCTTCTGCTTTGGCGATTGACAGCTGCCAGGAATATGAAAACAGCATCACAGCTTGTGTTCAGTGAAAGAGCGGAGGCAGCCGTGTGTAAGATGCCACAAGTGGGACACGTTCCTGAGTTTAGAGCAGCCCATAATCACATTATGCAACATCCGCTTACGCCGCTCAAGTGCTCTGCATAGGAGAGGGCCTGGAAAACCAGCGGCACAGGAGGCGGCAGTGGGAAGCTGGTTATATATAAACCTTCACTTTTTTTGTTTCAGTAAGCGAGATCGCAGTGAGTTTATTTAAAGAAACATTATGTAGTTATGCTACAGGAATTGGTGAACTCACTGTGCCTACCAGAGAGAAAGATGCGTGTATGGCATAAATAAATACCATTAGATCTTTTTATCCTGCAGTCTGTTAAGGCTGTAAATATTTGCTGTGGTAAAGGTTGTTAGCCTACGTCCAGGAATAAGCTGCAGTGCGTTTCAGCCACCTGACAGCTGTATGACTCACACAAAAGCTCGATGATGTTAAGTCAGGCTACAGCACTCATTTTTTAAGACTTACACACAAGTCACAGGAAACTTGATCCTGACTGATGGATAGTACTGCCTGTACATAAAACAGTGAGGTTTGCTATGATGTAGATGCAGAACAAAGACTGCATCAAAGTCTCCTTTCTCAGTTGGAAAAATTATTGTTTAAAACAGCATACCTGTTGCTTGCTTAGGAAAATCCTGCATACACAAGGAAGGAATATTAAATTTCACATCCAAACCTTGTTTAACGATTTACATTTCATTGCCTGAGGTTAAGTAGAAACGAGGCACAAAAGCTTACCAAGAAACCACAAACCTAATTTTTTTTTTCTGAAAAGTGTCAAGAGTACTAGCCTGAGGTTTCTTTGGGAAATGCTTCATAGAATTAAATTATGAGTCTCGCTCATAATTTCTATTCTACAAAACCTTAGCAATAGTGGAGGCTAGGGGAAATGTCACCCAAAGGAAAAACAAGTAAATAAGGTCAGCACGAGAGCATTTACCTTTACTTTGAGTCAAGAAGAAAACAGCAGCTTTTCAAAGTTTTCTACCTTTAAAGAGATTGACTTCTGCCTCTCACAATATTTTGCATTACAGCATTGAAACGGAAGTAAAGTAAGCATCAAATAAATTTGTAATGGCCCCCATTTTAGATATGCCAATACCTCACAAGGCATATCTTACTTACTGGGAAGAATGCAAACTGACTAGAAAAATACCCCTACGCTGACTTACTGCTAGTGCTAGGTGTCTAAAGCCTGATGTGGAGTGATTTTACCACTGAACATACAGCTCATGAGCTTTATTGATCAATCAATTTTTTTTTTTTATTCTTTTGTCCACACAAGCTATTAAAGACTCCAAGAGCACCTCTCTTCTAGAACAACCCATAGTTTGGAAATAACCCAGGAAAGAAAAAAGTGCATAATCCAAGGAGGAGGATACGAAATGCTCTCCATCTGAGAATCCTGTTCTCTTACACTTCCCAGGCAGGTACCCCAGCCACTAGATTATTAATTAAGAGTACCAGTGTTTAGCCATACTTAAGATAAAATGTGATTTTTAAAATACTCTTATGTGTGTATGTATATAGTGCAACTCAATCTTTTTTAAGTACCTTCCAAACAATTTTGCAATGAGTACCTCAAAAGAAATAGGTAATGAAATGCCCAGTTACCTCATCCTGTCTTTTCAGGCTTGGAATATGAGGCAGGTAGCTCAGTTCCATTAAGATTGTCATGGTGGTTGTGTTTGGAAAAGTAACTTTGCATGGCTGGATAGATAAAAAGTATTTTTTAGTTTAGATGTACCTAGTCCCAGGTGGCAGCTGATGAGATCTTTTCCAAACAGCCACTTGGAGCCTAAGTATGTGCTTTAGGGTCAATAAAGCCTTTCAGTTTCTCTTCAGCTGAGTCTACCCTCAGCAGTTCTTCTCTGAAACGTGGAAATGGATTGTGGGGTGCCACTGTAGAGGCCCTTAAACAAGAAATGCTACGATACTGAATGATTACTCTGTCCACCATAGTAACTTTTTCCTCTCTGTGAACAAGTGGTAACTCCTGTATGAGAAGCAAGAATAAATTATCTTACTCCTCTTATAGGAGGATAAAAGTCCTAGATTTGAAAAGAATATATAATTTGATGTTGGTAGTCATATTTTCATTCATTCTGGTAACAACCTGTAAGGCTGTAGCAAGGAAGACTTTTTACAAAGGATAAATAGCTACAGCAGAATTCATAAGATGGTGTTTTAAAACCTCCCCTTCAAGCTAGAAAACATAGCCTCCTGTGCATGTGCCACCAGCCTTCTGAATCAGGATAAACTGAGATTATCTCAAGATAATTATCTGCAAAGTAGCTTCATCAAGCTCTCCAGTCATCAGTATGATTAATCCCACTCTGAAGTGGGCCTAATTTCTTTTTATTTAGATTGTTTTTGTTTTGTTAATTTATAACTACAGGAAGAGATTTTGTGAGAAACTACAGAACTGAAGCGTGCTTCCTTGAAACAAAGCTTTTCAGACATGCATTCTCTAAAACTATTGTAGCTACTTCCTGTGTATACACACACATATTTCCTGATACGTTTTATTTGCCTCTTAAGGTTAGCAAGACTTTTTCCTCTTCTATGTTCATTTCCAAGATTAGTGCTTAATATCCAAAGTTACCAAAGTATGTTCCATGCTATGCAAAAAAAAAAAAAACCAACCAAAAATCAACCCTCTCAGTTTTCAATTTCAGAGTTTTATGGATATGAATTATTGTGGAAAAAGCTTTCATGATTCAAAAGTCAGAACAATAAACTTTATCAGCTAGCAGGTACTAGAAAGAAGGAAAGAAGACTTGCAGGTCATTGAAATCAGGTTTTTCCTTCCTCACTGCCATTTACTGACTCTTTCATGCTCAGAGCTTTCTGTCAGAGTTCATTGCTTTCCTCCCACCCCTTGCAAGGTGAATATTTGCTCACCTGTGAAAAACACCACAAGTAAACTAAGCTACACTGATCCAGATATTCTGTGCTGAGATGTTAAAGATCTCTAAGAACAGGGATCTCCAAGACAAGATATCTATCTAGTCTAGACTGCATTAGCAAATTAGATGGGATGCAATACATATGGTTCACAAGCTATTTTTCCCTGCCCTCCATCACGTGCAGCTGAAAGGTAACTGTTTATGTGACTTATTTTAGGTAGTTTCAAAGGGTACCTAAGCAGCAAGGGATACATGTGTTCAGTCACCACAACATACTGATAACTAGCCTCTGCAGTATAAATATAGATAAAATCTCATTTCTGCTCAAGGACTAGATTTTGGCCAAAATGATACTGCCTTTCTCTTGACACAAGAGGGAGCCATTTTAATTCTTTTTTTAAAAAAGCAGTATAAAAAATGAAGACAAAAATACCTGAATACACGAGTGGCCACATTGATGTCCTTTCATTGTGGACATCTTATTTCTCAATCCTAGATAATTTTGTCTTATTCTATGTAATCACAGTGTATGTAGCAGCTGCTGGATTTTTCTGTGTACAGCTATCATGTTGGGGATGTACTGAATGCAGTGTGGCACAAAAGCAGTGAAATTATTCTATTTTAAAATTGTTTTACCACTGCAGTTTATGTGGTGGTTCTTACTGAATTGCTTTACAAAACTGCCAGCCTTGTTCTCAGGTTAAGCCTCACATAATCCTCAGATCACACAGAGCCTCTTGTTCCTTGGGTTATTAGCTTCTGTAGGGCAGCTCCACATTTTCAGGTTCACTGAAGGACACATCCTCCCTTTCATCAAAATAAGGATGAGCAGGAGCTGTGGACACTTTTCAAGGTCAAAGCCAAGACTTGTCTCCGGGAGGGTTGGGAGCGAGCAGTGCTGCAGCAGAGCACAAAGACACACAGTGCCTCTGCTGACTCATCACCTCACTGCTGCTTGTGCTGACAGGTTGTCCTGGATCCCTGCCAGCTCCCCTTGCAGTTCTGCAAGGAAGGCTACATACACACCAGGGTAAATGAAAAAATACAGTGCAGAGGGGAAGTCATAACTTGGAGACAATTGATCAGGATACTGCAGGACATGTATTTCCTGAGACGGCCTGGAGGCTTCAGGATACTTTGTGTTGTGAATGTTTAAAAAGGAATACGGGTGAAGATAATACAGTAGTCTTTCTGTGAAGGACTTGAAGTTAGATAAATATTTTAGAATATAAATTAATATTATTTAGGCATCAATTCAGTGAGCCTTGCAATAACTGCTCTTGACAAGAGAGTAAACTGACAGCTTGATGCTGCTGTAATCCAGCATTTGAACAACTATTATTTAGATCTGGCAGCTACCAGTAGACTATGATTTTATGGTGGCAGTAGTATTTTACTGCAAACCAAACCCTTTCTTTCTGCTCTAATTTGAATACAGGGAAACCATTCTGATTGCATAAGTTATGAGTGCTTGGAACACAAAACATCTACGCTATTCTGCATTGAAATTACTTGTCCTGTGGTTGTACAGAACTGCAATTTATGTAGGGCCATTTGCCATAGGCATCAGTTAAATTTTACAGATGGCCATAGATGTACTGTTATAAGTTGCCTGGTTTACTTGGAAGTACAGCCATGTATGTTTGAAGCACAGTGAGGCACAGCTCATCTGAATGCATTATCCCAGGAAGTTAGGAGTTTTCCTGTAAGAATCTACTCCTAGAAAAGGGCTGCTAATGTGAATTCCTATCAAAAACAATGTTTTCCCTTGTGAAAGTAAACCACAGAGTTAGTAAGTCTAATCCAGTTTTATTTCTGGTCAGCTGTTGAGGCCAGGATAGATTGAACCAGGCAATATAGGTACTATATTTTTGAGGGGGGGTAGGGGGGTATGTTTTTTTGTCATATTTGGGGGGGGGGGGTATGTTTTTTTGTCATATGTATTCTGGTTCTCTTCATCTATAAGTCTCACTTTAAACTCTTGCCTGCATACGTACAAAATACTGCATACAGATAAGGAGGAAAAAAAGTATCAAGTCAGGTTGGTGCCACTGGAAGTAATAAATGGAAAAAGTTTTTCGTCTGATACATAAAAATGAAAATAATCTAATGGCAAGTAATTTAAAATCAATGACTACTTTGTACATACCCTTTGTGAGGTTTCATAATTCTGATATGCAAGAAGAACCACTTGATAAACATGTTTACCAGCGAGACAAACCCTTCATACATTGTTTTACCATTAGTAACTCCTAAGACTGCACGTGTTTCATATTGTATTAGTACACACCACCTCCCAGTCTTCAGTGTCAGAACTCAGGACCCTGTTTTCATGGGACAGTTTCCTGACATCGAGAGCAAGTCACATTCTGCTGTTACTGGATATTAGTGTGACAGTCAATATGAATAATGAAATAATATGCATCCCCTAAGTTCTGACTGATGGTATTAACGTTTTATCTTGTGCGTATGCTTTGGCTTCCTCCCCTGATAAACAATGTGGTGAGGAGCTAGAAAATCATGGCTCTGAGTCACTTCAGCTTAGGATAGAGGGAGTCAGGAACTCAACAGCTCAGTTGGGAGAATTGATCATATTCCTATTATCTGAGAGACACAGAATTGCTGGCTAAAACTGACAGGCAAAATTCTTCAGGGGCAGGGTAAATCCAGTTTTGTGTTTTAACATCCTGAGGGGCAGTAGTCTAGATTTTCCAATAAACCATTTGCAAATCATAACTTTTGTAGCTATTATTGCTATGAGAGTCCCTAAACTTGAGTGTCGCAGACATCTTTCATGAAAAATCCTTTCTTAGGATTTTTCCTTGTGACAAGCTGCAGTTTCAGCAACCAAAAGTAAACAATGGTTATCTGCTGCTGTGGAATGCAACAGGTAGACCTGTGATTGGTCTCCTGTGGATGTTGGGATTTCCTGACCACTCATGGCAGAGCTGGCTCTTGCTCTGTCGGAGACACAGATCTTTGTTATTCATTCTTTTCTATTCTTAGCTTAGCTAGCTTCTGAAGAAACCTTTTCTTTTCTATTTAGTTTTAGTATAGTCTTAATGTAACCTATATCATAAAATAATAAATCAAGCCTTCTGATCATGGAGTCAACATTCTCGTCTCTTCTTCATCCTGAAAACCCTTGTGACCACAGTCACACTTGAGGATTGAGTATATGGTTTAGGGTGAACAATCCAATTATATTTAGCAACTTCTGTAAGAAACCTTTCTGCTTGCATTTTTCTGGGCACCTGGCAACCATAAAGCATTAAAAGCAACAAAAACTGGGTTTTATGTAAGTCTTTAATGCAGTACTAAAGTATAACATCAACTTTAGACTTGTGTTCATATTTAAAATTCTTCCCTCAGACCTGCTCAGATGTTTCCACTCCATATGGCTTCTAGTGTAGCAATACAGTAAACTTCTGCTAGCTAGTAACACAAAACACCACATATTCTCACCGTGCCATTCCCAGCTAACAGCTTCAGTGCCTAGGGCTGTGTAGCATTAGCACAGTCTGTTCCCAAATAAGTTACCCTTTCTGTCTATAAGCATGACTAATTAATTCAGGTGCAGCACTGAAGCTGCCACAGCTCTACTCTTTCCAGTCTGAAACCAGTCAGCTGTGATGCTCACCTGGAATTGCTGTGCCATGGCATTGCACAACATAGGGAGCACTGAGAAAACATCCTACTCTGTTTTCTGTCATCCCATTCACCTTTCATCGGCCTTGTTACTATAAGCTACCATAAACAAGTACCACAGCAGGAAAATCTGTGTGAAGCCCTCACCTATGGTTACAGCACAGGCAAAGACAATGACTCTGGCTAAGGCAGGCTTATGCTCAGTATTGGGAAACAGCCCTTCTTACCCTGGGATGGTGCTGGGAGATGGCAGAGCCTGGCATTTCCCCTTGATGCTGTAAGTCTTGGGCTTTCTGCTCCTTTCACAGAGCTGAATCTGCTCTTAGTGCAGTAACCCATCTAGGATAGGTTCCACTGGGACGCTGCAAATACGGTATGCCCGAAAGACATTTCACACCACAGGATAGTCCTGGCATGCTTCCTCAACTTCAAGGAGCCTACTTAATAGCCCCAGAACGTAGTGAGCACTTCTTTCACAGTAAGATATTGTCTTTAGCATCATCACTGTTCCTTGTTGAGATTTTGTAAGTTTAAGCTTTGTCTCTGTTAAGAACTGCTACTTTTCACAAGCCACAATTACCCACAGCTCTTAGGGATATTCTTGAATAGAATGAAACTGCATTTGGTCACCTACTTATAGTAGTCTGATGGCTTTGTATGCCACCAACTTAGTTACCAGCACAATCCAAGCTTTAAGCACTCTTTTTTTCATAGTATACTGACAAAAATACACAGGCATTGCCTCTGTCTTGCAAGCTCCTATGGCACCCCTCCTGGGGACTCCTCAGGTAACATTCAGTAGTACTGGCTAGCTAAGATAGCATTAAAAAAAACCCCACGTACCTCCCTCAAAGAAAAATCTTTAACACTCTTAAAAAAGAAAAAACCTTAAAAAACAGCCCCAGCTTAGAACAACAAAAAAACACCCCCAAAACCACAACAAAAAACCCCCCAAAAAACACACAAAACAAACCCCATCACACAAAAAGCCAAAGTTGTTAAGAGTCTCATGCAGGACTACACAAATGCAAATCTCCATATCCAGAGAGATGTTTCCCAGTTTAGAGACCAACAACTGTCTTAAGTTTATCAATGCCACCTTTTTCAACAAACAGGAGAAGAATATTCATGTTGCATTGGTGAAAAACTATAGGACAGTGTGTCTCTTCATCCCTTTTGCATGTTATTCTGTACTTACACAAGAAAACAATTTGATAATTACCTGTTGTATTTAAAAATATGTTTTAAGCTTGGGAACACCACATACAAGATGCCTCAGGGCACAAACAATTTTGTATTTTGTTTAGAGACAAATTGTTTCGGTTTTACCAAGTAACCCAAATCTTGCCAGTCAGCTCCCTTATATTTGATGTTTTTTACATACTTTGCAGTACTCAACCTGAAGACAACTTAGCTAGTACCTCTGCTAATCAGCAGTTGTTGCTTTCTCAGCAAAAAGATAAATACACCAGCTATTGTAAGACAAGCTCCTTATTCTACTTTTCTCAGAGCAAAAGGGAATAAAACCCTCTTATTAAATTACATGTGCCAACAGATTAAGAAAACAAACAACTCCCAATGAAAATTCTTACCATTGCAGGTCACAAAAACAAAGCAAACAAAGCTGAAGTAGGCCAGAAAGCTGTTACTCTATGAAAAAAACTGCATGCTTTCTTACTAGCTGCCTTGTTCTCTTTTATAGTGTGCTCATTCCAAGGTATCAGCACAGGCTGTTGGGTTGCAGGGTCTCAGCTGTACCTGCTTCCTGGCCATTTAACCCCTGTCTTTCTGGTCCCAGTTTTCAACAGATCTAAATGCAAAAAAATGCTTATGGTTTTGGATTGTTCAGTAGGACGTAGCTTAAAGCATTTGTAGTATCCCACAAAACACAACATAACATAACTGCTTTTCTCCTGCAGAATTTCTTATTTTTTCCCTTAATTGTTCATTTTTCTTTTTTTATTTATCTGCTCTCCCATTTGTTGCCTATCAGAAGAGATAACAGGTGTAAAAGTTCATTTGAAAAAGAAAAGGAAGAAGCTAGGCAGGGACCTCATCACAGAAAATGCATTCATTTATATGGGAGTTAAAACTGGTCTTGTTTTGTTACAGTGACAAGGCTGGCTTAAAATAATAGTGAAACTTCTTACATTGATTCTATCAGTCAAATAATTCTGTGTAACTAGAGGGAGCTAATTAAGGAAAAGGAAGATCAGCAAATGGGATAGATGTTGCAAGAAGGATTTGTGGAAACTCTTGTTGAATTACTGCTAATTGTGCTTTCACTATAATTGGACCATAGTGCATTAATAGTAAAGAAAAAAAAATCTTGGATGTTACAAAAATGTTCTAAATCCCACTCCTTTTTAATGAAAACTTTTTAAAGTCTCAGTGTCTTCAGAGTGCCACCTACCCACTTAAACAGCTAAATATACCACTTAAGCACCACTGATTTTTTTCAAATTGGTATCTGTTAGGTACTCAGTTTCTGTTGTCAGTCATGCATGTTCAAGTTTACAAAATGTCATAAGACTTCTCAGAAAAATGCATTGAGTTAAAATAGTTATTTCTAACATATTTTAAGACTTTATATTCATTACTGTATGTGATCATTGTGATCAGTAACTACTTTAATTGTCTAAGAAAGAATGTAGGCACCTGTATTTCTGGAAGGTTCTAGCAAGACCCTTTGTTCAGTTGTGCAAAGTGCCGTGGCTTTCAGCCAACCACCTGGCATTAAGCCATTGAATGTAATAGGCTACAATCTTTGTCAAACACCTTGGTTATATATAATTGTGGAAATCTCAGAAACCCTGTAGAAAAGCATTTGCTGTCTAAGTGTTCTTAAAAAACAGGTCGACAGTATTTTTTTCATATAATCACTGTGACAGTGTTCACAGGGGTTTTCAGGATGAGGGAAGAGACGTGGTTCTGACTCCATATTTCAGAAGGCTTGATTTATTATTTTATTATATATATATTACATTATAACTATACTAAAAAGAATAGAAGGGAAAATTTCATCTCAGAAGACTAGCTAAGCTAAGAATAGAAAGGAATGAATAACAGAGGTTTGTGTCTCGGACAGAGCCCAAGCTAACTGGGCTGTGGTTGGCTATTAATTGTGAACATCCAAGATGGGCCAGTCACAGACACACCTGTTGCATTCCACAGCAGCAGATAACCATTGTTCACAGATTGTTTCTGAGGCCTCAGCTTCTCAGAAGGGAAAAAATCCTAAGGAAAGGATTTTCACAAAAAGATGTCTACGACAAATCACAGAATGGTTTGCATTGGAAGTACCTTCAAGATCACCTAGTTCCAATCCCCCTGCCATGGGCAGGGATGCCTTCCACAAGGCTAGGTGACTCAAAACCCATCCAACCTGGACTTGAACACTTCCAGGCATGGGGCATCCACAGCATTTCTAAGCAGCCTGTGCCAGTGATCATCACCCTCATAGTTAACAATTTCTTCCTAATACGAAATGTAAACCTACTTTCTGTCTGTTTGAAGCCATTCCCCCTAGTCCTGTCACAACATGCCTGTGTAAAAGGTCCCTCTCTGTCTCTCTTCTAGACCCCTTTTAGGTACTTGGAGGCTGTTCTAAGGCCTCCCTGGAACCTTCTGTTTTCTAACCTGAGCAACCCCAACTCTGTCAGCCTGTCTTCATTGGAAAGGTGCTCCAGCCCTCTTATCATCTTCATGGACTTCCTCTAGACTTGCTCCAACAGGTCTATGTCCTTCTTATGTTGAGGACCCCCGAGCTGGATGCAGCACTCCAGATGGCATTTCAGAAGAACAAAACAGGCAGAATCAGCTCCCTTGACCTGCTGGCCACTGTGCTTTTGATGAAGCCCACAATGTGATTGGATTTCTGGGCTGCTAGCACATGTTACAAGGTCATGTCAACAAACACTCCCAGGTCCTTTTCCTCAGGACTACTCTCAATCCATTTTTGCCCAGCCTGTATTTGTGCTTTGAATTGCCCCAACCCAGGTGCAGGACCTTGCAGCTGGCCCAGTTGAACTTCGTGGGGCTCTCATGGGCCCACTTTTCAAGCCCGTCCAAGGTCCCTCTGGATACCATCCCTTCCTTCCAGCCTGTTAACTGCAGCACACAGCTTGGTGTCAGAAGCAAATGCTGAGGGTGTGCTCAATAGAGCATCCCATAGAGCAGGCAGGGACTGCAGTGCAAAGCAGGTTCTGTGCTCAGTCAGTTATGTGAAAGGTGACCATCTGCTAGAGTCATAAGAAAATTATACAAAATTTGATTTGTACTTTGTAACAAGCTATTATTTAATGTTGCCATTGTCTTCTCTCATATTCACACCATTAATATTTAAGCTTTGCTTTGTGATATGACTAATATGTTTTTCCTCCTTTTCAACTTCCCTCTTGCAACATTTAACATTCTATGTAAAATAGTTTTGATTTTGCTTTATTTTTCAGGGAAAAATATGTAAAAATCCAGAGTAAATCAAACAAACCAGAAGTATAATTTGAAGAAGGCAGTTATTGTGGTGTGTACATACACCTGGAAACAGATATAAAGCACAAAGAACCATTGCCATCATCCCACAGCTGATGGCACTCTAATTATCTTTGTATAACTTGATATTGGTAACCAACTGTTTTGTTGTAGTATAAGACAAAAACCAAGATGTCAACAAAATGGAGAGTTTTGTCGTGAGAGATGTTAAGAATTGAAATAATTTAAAAAAAATCTCTATTTTTGTTTCTTAAAATAAGGAAAGGTGATTTAACCACATGGCTACTTACAGTAACAGGAGGCAAGCAGTTAAATTTCCATAAATCAGAAAAAATATTAACCTCTTACAGTTTCATCTTTTCTAATGCAAATGAAATACTGTAGGATATGGCTGCATTGCTGACTAATAATAATAATACTTATCAGCAATGCTTAAATCAGTCTATAATCACAAGATTAGTTAGCATAATAATTTGGTTCTTTATTAATTAAGCAATTTGAAGCTAATTGCTAACTCCTTGCATTTCTCAGAAATCCTTCTCCAAGATGATGTTTTCTTTCTGCCGGTATGGTATTGCCTCAAGAGGGATGCAGCACAGCTGGTGAATGAGTCCATGTGCTTTTTCAAAAAAAGAGGTATCTTTTTTTTTAATATAATGTAGCTGGCACATGTGATCTTATTTCCATGCAATTCATTTATTTCCTCTCTCCCATTCAGTCCTGACAACATCTTTGGATTTCACTGAACTGTTCCGCGAGTGAAAAGTGGATTTCACTTTGTGGGAGCCTTAATTCAGTGGAGAATACAACATGTGGCTAAAGGTGTTGCGAATCCCTTGTGAGTATCCTTCAGAATACACAGAATAAGATGGAAAGTGATAGTTCATGACATGTTGCTTTGAACAAAAATGTGTTCATTTAAGTGAATGGCTTTACTTAGTGGCCATTGTGACCAAAGAAAGTTGCCATGGAAACCTTGATAGGATAATAACTACCTGGACAGAGCTATAAGGCCGTAGAGACTGTGTAATCAGGTGGCCATTTATTCTGGAAGATGTGAGTTTCTGTCTAGGAAATGAGACTGGAATCAGTTGATTAAAATGGATCTGCTGTAGTAGGACTCTGTAATGAGATGCAGATATTTTTTTCTTGTCTATCAAGGACAATTACTGCGTGGCACTTTCATTTATCTGCTGGTAAAAATATTCTAAAGCTGTTTAGAGGAACCCAAGTGTGGATGCTAAAGAAGCTTTTGTTCCAGAAGTTAATTTTGCTCAAAGTTCTCCTCCCTTCCACATTGTTGCACTCTTGTTCTAATTACCATGATTGTGTTCTTTCCTGTTAAGCTGGATATCTCTGCATTGCACTGCATTACATAGTGTACACATAACCAAAGTGCCAATTACACCACTTGAGATAAGTGTTATCCTGTACAAAAAGAATGTGCTTAATTGGTCTTGTTTAATTTGAGCATTTCACAGTGCAAGTGCAAAGGGCTAAAATAATCACACAATTGTAGTTGAAAATGTTTAAAAAGTACTTGAAGTACTTCTGTGAAACAGATGATTGGGAAGTTTATCCAGTCCTCTGAGTCATACTACTCTGGTTATCTAGGAATTCAGAATTCAAGCAGAACGTGGATACTTCCATATCGTTTTTGGAGCAGTTTCCCAAATTCATCATGATTTTATGTAGTTATTACAAGAAAAAGAAGATGGGAACTGAAAAGAATGCCTTTTTTTTTTTTTTAAATGGGTACTAGGACTCTCAATCTCTCCAGGATCATGGCTTGCCTTTTAAAGCTATATAAGGTAATCATTAAGAAGCATCCAGTTATTTACACTGGCATCATGTTGGAGAGAGTTGTGTCTTAGATTGTAGACATCCCTTGTAGGATGATTAAAAATAAAATTGCAATCCAAACTGGCTCCCTCTGAGTCTCAAAACTGTGATGAAAGCAATCTGTTCCCACAGTACTGCTATACAGCAGGACTGGATGCAGTCAGGATGTGAATAAGGGTGCTGTTGAACAGCATAACACATCCTCTGTAATATGACATGGAGAGCACATCAATCTGCGCAGAGCAAATGGGGTCAAGCAGGAACTGTAACTCCTTTATGTGCAAAACTTAAAATAGCAAAGTACTAAAAATATATAGAGCTTCCAAAAGAAGGGACTTTGCTATTTGGGTTTCAAAGCTAATGCTTACGCAATTTTGATCAAATATCTGCATGCATGAGGCAAATCAGTGGATCCAGTCAAGTGGTTGGTACTCTGTAAGACTCCCTAAATAATATTCCTTTAAACAGATATTTACTAAGTAGAAAAATATCATGTGTGAACAGAAAATAATGGCATGGAGGATCGTTTTTGCACAGGTGCTGAAGAAGAGTGAGAAGAGAGTCTGCATTTACTTCTGTAAGTAATTTTTCTGCAGGGAGTAAAAGATTCATGAAACAATCTCTCTGATGGTTGAGTTAAGGTAACTCTGCAACCACAAACATAGCCAAGTTGTTCCTCTTTTGAGAACACTGGTCTGCATACAGATGAGTTGTATCTCTGAAGAGAACAAGTGGTCTAACAGGGTGTCTAAAGCATCTGTAAGACCCCTAGATACTTACATAATCAAGTGAAAATCTAAGTCTTGACTTCACCTACAAATTGACTGGATTGCTGCTGTTTAGCCTTAACTCAGGATCAATGTGAGTCTGTTTTTTGCTATTCCACGCAAATGCATGCCCCTTAGATGACAAACCAGTTAGAGTTTGTGAGGTGGTATCTTATTACTCTCATCAGAGCATTAAAAATAACAGTTCAATACAGTATTTAGTCCTCCCATGAAAGGTTTAGGTGTTAGAATGGATGATTGTTTCAGGTTACAAACCTGTTTAAAGACTGCTTTGTTATCTGAATGAGCTAAAAGCAGGTATGTCTTCTATATAAATTGTGGTAATAGCCCCGCCATGAAATAAATGTCCCCCAAGATAGATCCAGTCACTGAATGATTCTAACTGCACCATAATTCACTAAGGTGAACAGAGTAGCAGTTCACTGTCATATAATGACTAAATCATTACTGTGGAAACCTATACTGCTATTTCTACCACAGATCAGAGACTCTGTCCTTTTGGAATGTTGTTCTGTCTGTATTCACTATTGTATTTTTAACCTTCAACAATTAAAAAAAAAATTAAGGGATATCCTTATGATTTGTTTTCCAAAAAAGTACCATGTAAAATGTTGACCTGAGACAATTTCATATCTATTTACAAACTGGGAAGGAATTATCATTTTATTGAGTGTTGGGAGAGAATGAAGAAAATGTAATTTGAGTTTACATTTTAAGCATTGCAGTTGTGACACTTGTGCATAAACTGGGTCAAAATTATTTGGGTGATAAGAAAGAACTACATAAATGTTTTTCAGTGGTAAGTCCTAGACCTTAGCCCGTCAGTTTATTGCAGGAAATCAGTTGCTGTCTTATAGACATCAGGATTTTATATTACCTATGTTATCTTTACCATGTGTTCAATAAAAATTTATGATGGGCTGGGAACGTAAAAAAATCTCATAATTGATTATCTATTTGTCCAAAAGATTTATATATTTGTGTCTCCCACCAGTATTTGTGTAGAGCAGATCTCTTTTGTTTACTTCTGTCTTGCAGAACTTGATTGTGTTTGTAAAAATCCACATGGCTCTCTTCTAGCATATGGTATTTGAATAGAATTTACATAAATTCAAATTTTACTCAGGCTCTCCAACGCTTTCTAATTCCTGTCTTAGTTTCTGGTGACCACTATTCTAGGAAGAGATGTCCTTTTGGCTTATGGAGTTAGATACAGGAATGAGGAAGCACTGCAGGAGTATTCTGTGGGAGTTGATGCTAAAGAAACATGTCTCAAGGAGTGATTCAGCTCACTTCTTATATGTTGAACTCCCTATCAGTAGGAAAGCTGTGACTTTGTTCAGTTTTAAAATATGATATGTTGTCATATTTGAAATATGATATTCATCTCACAGAGGCTAGTTTTTGCTAAATTAAATTCATACTACTAGCGCAGCTCTGAATTACGATGTACAGTTGAAAGATTCTGTCACTATCAATATTCAAAAAAAGCTGTGCTAAAATTTTATTCTTTCTGCAGCAGTAACTTTATGGTGGTCCCTGAATTCAATATTGGCAATGAAAATTGCTTGCAATGTAGCCTTAGGCTTTGACATTTTGGTTATCTGAGACATGGACACTCTAAGCTTTTGTCAATATCTAAGGAATTGATGAATATTCATAAATTATTAAGCTAAATACTTCCCCAAAAGTAGAGTAGTGGGGGGAATTAGATACTTCTATTGCTGCTTATCTATTTTGTGCTAGTCCTTACCACTTCTGAATTGTAGAAATAAATGTTGACTCCAGTCATAGTAAAAATCATCTTGCTTACTTATCTTGTATGCCAGCAGTCAGGTCCTCTTCCCATGGACTGTGCTGTTGCAACACACCTGGTGCATACCAGCTGGGAAATAAATCTTATGCAAGGTTAAAAGTCTGATGAAAATATGTGTTGTTACAATAACAGTAGGTAAAATGCACTTTTTCTTTTTACTTCATTTTTTCTAGAGCTTTTTATCTTCCCATTTTCCTTTCAATCCTTGATTACATTTACAGTGTCAAGATCCATATGATAATGTCCCTTTCTGTCTGCAAACCAGATTCTGTTGCTACCAGCACATGAAATAAATTATTTGATCAGTCCAGGTGCCTTTGGATCTCTGATATGAATGACCTTTGCCCATTTATATTTGGTCATCTGAAAGCAGCCTATGAAATTGTGTCTTTCAGAATCTGTTGGTAACATACTGTTGCACTCTCATCATTCCTTTCTGCTATATGATGGCTCACAGTGTAACAGGAATTTCATAGGTACTTGGTTTCTCACCCTGAATCCTAGGTGTCAGCAACTCTCTCTATACTGATGAATTGCATTTTTAGACTCTCATAATGTTAGCAGCTCTGAGAACCCACCAGTTCTAGATATTTGGGTTATTGGTATGTCTTGGGAAGTGATACAGTCCTGTGTGCTTATCATCTTTTTACTGTGACAAAAAATATTTGTGTTCCTTTGATCCTTTTATATAGCTATACTAAGGCAGTCATGCAAAAGTTCTCTGAATCCACTTCCACAATAAATCAATAAAATCATTTTAGCATACCTTGTATTATATATAAATATATGCAATAATGCATATGACAGAAATTTTACATTTCTGAGTTAGAAATAGCAGTATTATATATATAATCCACAATTTGCAAACATTGATTCTACTCAGTTTCCCGTTATTAGGAGATAGTCCCTGAATTGGAAGGCCAGGTTAAGCACATTTAGGTTTCTGGTGCCGAGAGAGAGAGCAGTACTCTGTGTTTGTCCTCCAGACCATTCCCTTAAATGTCTTCCTCCTTGGAAACAATACATACAAAATGAGTAACGCTTATGCTGCTGTGGACCCAGGCACACGCACTTGGACCCAGGGAATAACAGATGAATACAGGGAATAACAGATGCTCTCAGATCCCACGACAGAGGCAGAACCACAACACACAGAACAGATTTGGATTAATGAAAAGTGTATTCTGGATCTGTAACAGATTATCTGTAAAAAAGCATGTTCCTCATAAAAAAGTTAAACTGAAATAACTTTATTTGTAAAGAATATTCTGGCAATACACGGAAATTAGACTAATTTCATTTGCCTTTTCATTCCCTCTCTCCTGATGTTGAAAAGGCTGGATTGTTTTCATCAGTAAAGATCGTAAAAGGTGCTACTGAAACCTTGCAAATGACCTTTGAATTTACGAAAACAATTTAATTTTGTTGTCATTATGAATTGTTACTGTTGGGACAGCATATTTATGTCATCTAGCTTTCTGTGCAGTGAGCTAAGTGCAGGGCTTGAAAGAGTTTGCCTTCACACAAAACTTATTTATTTCAAAGTGTTCCTGTAATTTTGTTTTTTGTCACCAAGCTATAGAAAATGGTAATTGATGTATGTTGATTCAATAAGGTGATTTGAAATAGGCTGAGACTTCTGGGTGGGGGAAGAAACAAGTGTTAAATGTCATCTGGTGAGAGGTACCCTTTTACCTCCCTTAGCTGACCAGTCAAGTGAAGCTGTAAGAACAACACAGGTGTTTCTTTCATGGCTACACCAGCTATGATGACAAGCATAGTCCATAATCTCTCCTGTGAGGTGGAACATGTGCATATGTATGGATTGTTGAACAGTCATAGGAAAATAGGAGGAGGAGTGAAATGATCTCTGTGTCACTAGGTTTAGCCTCCAGCTGTTTTCAGAAATCATATCATAGAACATATTAGAGTCCCTTTCATGGACAGCTTAAGATGCGTTTTGAAGTGGATGATATTTCTAGTGCTCACTACTTTGGTTGGAAGGCTCTTGCAAAAATGCATTTTACTGATTAAACAAGGAGCCTCTTCCTAATTCTGGCCTAAGTATTTGTGGCCATTATGAATCCATTTGTCCTTTTGCCAGTATTCTTTAGCCTAGATTAACCTCTCCTTGCTGGTGCTTTCCTATCTGACGTTGTGGTTTGACTCTGACTGGATGCCGGGTGCCCACCAAAGGGCTCTACCACTCCTCTGATCAGCTGGACAGGGAGAGAAAATGTAATGAAAAGCTCTTGGGTCAAGATAAGGGCAGGGAGAGCTCAGTCGCCAATTACTGTCAAAGGCAAAACAGATTTTACCTGGGGAAATTAATTTAGTGCCAAAAAAATTAGAGTAGAATAATGAGAAATCTTACTAAATCTTAAAACAACGCTCCCGAACATCCCCTGTCTTATCGGGCTCACCTTCACTCCCCATTTTCTTTACTTCTCCCCCCAAAACAGTGCAGAGGGACAAGGAATGGGGGATGTGGTTATTCCTCACATTCTTTACCTCCTCTGGTGTGAGATCCCTCCAAGGAGAAGGCCCTCCTTTATCATCTCCGATGTGAGTTCCTCCCATGGACTGCAGTTCTTCATGAACTTCTCCAACATTAATCCCTTCCACAGTGTGCAGTCCTTCAGGAGGAGACTGCTCCAGCGTGGGTCCCCTACAGGGTTACAAGTCCTCCCAGCAAAGTGTGGCCCCCTCTTCCATGAGTCCACAGGTCCTGACAAAAACCTGCTTCCCAAGGGATCACAGCCTCCTTTGGGCATCCCCTTGCTCTGATGTGGAGTTTTGCATAGTCTTGCAAGTGGATCTTTTTTCCACCATGGACCTCCATGGGTTTTAGGGGCCCAGCTGCCTCACCATGCCCTTCATCACTGATTGCAGAGGAAACTCAGATCTGCCACCTGCAGCACTTCCGTCCCCTCCTTCTCCACTGCCCTTGGTATCTGCAGAGCTGTTGCTCACTCTGGCTGCTGTTTTTTCTGCAGAATTGTTTTCTTTCCTTCTTAAATCTGTTATCCCATATGTGCTACCACCATTGCTGACAGGCTCGGCCTTGGCCAGTGGCCTGTGTGTCTTGGAGTTGGCTGGTCTTGGCTCTGTTGGACATGGAGAAAGCTTCTGGCTGACTCTCACAGGAGCCACCCTTGTAGCCCTACCACTATTAAAATCTTGCCCTGCAAGCCCAATGCATATGTGGTATCATAATTGGCCTAATTTTATTTTACTCAGTGTATGTCAGTGTCTCTAAGTCTTCCTTCGGTAGACAGAGAAGCTGTCTATTCCTTTGATTATCTTTGAAGAATTCTCTGCACCTGATGCAGTTTGTATCTTTTTTAACATAAATGTTCAGAAGTATAGACTGTATTTGTGCTGCAACACAAAAAGTGCTTTATACAATAGCATTTATATTTTCTTTTCTTTGCTGGAAATAGTTTTCCTTATGCATCATATGATTTCAGTTGTCTTTTTCAAAGCTGTATCAAATGGGTGTCTTGAGTATCCTATGATGGCCATCCTTTTTCTCTACTGCTTCCAGTTGTCTGTATTTATAGCAGTCCTCAAGTACATAACACTGTATTTTGTGGTATTAAAATTTAATCCAGTTTCTATTACTTCAGTCCTCAGGGTCATAGAGCTCTTTGTGTATGATATTCTGGTCCTCAGCCAAGACTGGTGCTGTTTTACAGTTTTACATCAGCAAAGAGTAATTAATGCATGTAATTTTTTGTGTCCAGGTCATCACTGAAAATATTAAGAAAAGACTCATCCTCAAATGGATCCTTGAAGATCTTTAAGACTTGCCCCTCAAATGAGTAGTTCTACTATACATATCACTATATTCTTTTGAGGCAGTTTCTTAGCTACCTTACATTTCTTGTGCTCATTTCCTTCATCATGTCCAAGTAATATTCCATGCAGAGCAGGTCAGTGCTGAAAGTAATTGTGTTCCTCGGAGGTGTATGCTTATCTTTTCAATACATTTCCAAAGTACAGATGTAATCTTTTCCAGTTCCACTGGTTTTATTTTAAATACTGAAAGTTATTTAGGGAAAAAAAACAGGCAAAATCATCTTTTGGTAGAGACCAAGGAGACAGCTAATAGATCCTTTTCTCTTTGTGTGTATCTATCAGGGTGAATATGTGAGTACAGAGAGTGGTGGGGACAGACTTCCTCATCAGAATTGTTAGTGTATTACCCAGAGTCTGAGCCTTTAGGAGCCCCAGCCATGTGTCTGTGCAGCTGTCTTCATCACTGTCAGATTCACATGACATCTACTCCTTGTTTTCTCAACATTGACATTTAGGAAAATCATTGTCCTTGCATGGCTTTGTATTTTTTCTCTTGGAATCTGTAATCTTTCCAAATATTTATGTGGGATCACCTAGGGCCTTAAAATATTTTCTTTTAATAGTGTTTTAGTGTAAGAAATGTTTTAATGGTACTCCAGTTCTTGTATCTGTGATATGTTGCCATAAGTCCATGATGCTCAAGCTCAGTTTGTCCATTCACAAAGGTTTATTATTTTCCCTCCATATAATATGAGACTGACTACAGGCAAAGGTGCCAGCCATGGTTGGATTGATCTCAGGAGAATGTTCAAAATTAGATAATAACTTTGCATTGTGGGTTTGTCCTCTTTTCACCGGACATCTCTTCTAGTACAAAGTAGTACCCTGACATCGTGGTAGGCAGTAGTCCAATGGTGTCTTGGTTCTTACCATATACATCAGTCTTTCACTTAACTTTCATATACTTTAATTATTCTCACTCTATGTCAGCCAGCATCATCTTCAGTCAGATGGTGATTCTTAAGTCTGATCGCTATGTCTCTCCTTCTAAAGAGAGCTAATTTACATTTAACACAATACTGTACTGAAAAGATATTTTCTGTCTCATCTATATTCAATAGCAAATCTGTGCTTTTCAAATAAAGATGGTGAGAAGATCCTGTGAACTACTGCAAGCCTGCAAATGCTTCTGGTAGCAGTAGGAGCTGGCATCATTTAGTAACCCACCTGAATTCTAAAAGTTGAGATTAATGGGAAGCTTGTGCTTGTGCAAAATTTTATTGACTGGCCCTTGGAGCCAGCTAGACCACCAGCATGGATACTATAAAAGCCTTTTCCCCCATGGAAGAAAATTCCCTATCCTAGAATGGAGATCCTCTGATGTCCATTCACTTTTAGCATTTCTCTATTTTTGTCTTGTGTAAGCAATCTTATTCAAAACTTTCTTTCATATTCTAATTATGAAATGCCAAAGGGACTCTCATCTCAGCTGAGGTCTTTAAGGGCTATTGATAATGCATATAACCTTTTCCAGCACCCAGATCTGAACCCAAAGTTAGCAGAAAAGGGCAGGAGCTGAAATTAATGTTTTTACCAGTGAGTGTAATTAGCTATTAGAGCAGCTTCTGGTAGGAGTGGCTGATCCACAGTCATTAAAATGTCAAAGGCTTACTGTGTTTTTGTTTGTTTCCTTGTATTTAATGTGAGCCACATGGCAAGGAACAATACTTCATTTTGAGTATCCAAGAAGGGGAAATCTTATTAACAAAAGCTTTATAGTAGCATGTGTGAAAGAGGGCTTTCATTATCCTTGTAGGGTTAATTTATATGGGGTAATGTTTGGTCTCAGTTAATCCATCTGTCCAACATTTTAACAATATTTTAATGAAACTTTGAGCCAGATGTCAATGTAGAAAGAGTTGCCTATTTTAACCATTGATTTTCAGTAAAGTATTGAGGAATGAAAATCTGAAAACCTAACTCTAAAAAAGAGGAAATACAATGATCATAATTGATTTTAACAGGGTCAGCATTTTATGGAGCATCTATATTTGAACAATTGAAGTAGCAAAATAAAAATTGATACATATTCAAGATTATCTTTAAGCATGTAAGAGGCAGTCATTGTAAAAACTGCAATTCTCTTGTGTGTAGTGGCTCATAATGTTTTATGGTCTTTTATAATACACACCCCCACCCCCCCAAAAAAAAACCCAGAAGAAAACAACCTTTGTAAAACATAAATTGTGTCTCAGCTGCCTTCCTAATTCATAATAGTCACAAAACTGGTTGTAGGGGGATAGAATATAAGAAAATAAAGATAGTGTAGAAAGTATTCTCACCCCTAAGGAGTTGCAGCTGGGCCAATTATCAAAGATTAGGAACAGGCCTGACTTTAACAGGCCACAGCTGTAACCAATGAGAAGAAGAGTGCTATAAAAGAGTGGGGTGGCTAGTTAAGAAGGGAACTAGAGTTGGCTGGCTGCTTTGTGAGTAAGAAAGAGCTAGTGCTTGGAGGAGCAGCCCATGAGAGACCCTAACAAGGTATGAAACTTTTGCAATAGGAGCCAACAGTATGGAACCCCTGTAATAAGATGACAACAGCTGGTCCCACATCTGTCATTGCTAAATGAAAACTGAAATGATACTGATAATTTTTAGTCCTTTGACCAAAGACTTTCCAGCAGATACTAATCTATTATTGTTCATTATGTACAATTCTTAACTGCATGGGGAATCATTCAATTGATTGCTGCTGGTGAAGGCTCTTAACAGGACTTAGACTTCAGTGATCTTTATGGGTCCTTTCCAGCTCAGGATGTTCTATGATTCTATGATCAGGGCACTACTAGACTTTAATTGTCTAGACCATTGGGCCTCTGTCTATACCTCTGTCCATGGGCCAGGAAGCCGGATTTCAGCTTAGCCCAGGCCTTCAGTCCCTGTCTGAGCTTTATCACTGCTGGTTTCTAGCTCACCCACAGCCCTTGCTGGCCGTGGGCTCTGTTGATCAACACCCTAACCAAAGGCTGCTTTCATGGCTTGATCTCAGACCTGCCTCATCACCAGGAATTTTCCTGATGATCTGCACTCTGGGTTGAGTTTGGCTGCCATCTCTGGGTCTGTCCTGCCCTGCTCACCTTGCCTGGGTACTGTGAAATCTGAGGCAGAGTAGTTTAGCTCTGGTAACTAAAAAAATTTGTTTAATGATTACATTCATGAGTCTATGGTTAAGGAATTGTTACAGAGCTGAGCTTGGCCATAGGCAGCAGAGAATTGAATCTGTTTGCGGCTGTACTTAGCAGACTTATAGATAGTACTCAAATCTATTGCAAAACAAGAAGCTTTTATCAGGCTGTTGTTTCTTAACTTTAGAATAGTTAGGCATCACATAACTAACCTCAAGTGGCTGGATGGGCAATTCCTGCATTCTTGATTTACTGAGTCTTTAAAATGTCACTGCTTTTAGACCTTCAAGTGCATTTATGGCCAGATAATCTTTTAGTTTCTGTGGTTTTTGGAGGCACATAACTTTTACTTATCCTGCACAGCATTCCTATCCCACCCCCTCTCCTTATTATGTGTGTAGCATTTTTTGTTGTCAGACTGTTACATCTAGCAGTACATGACTCATGGCCCATTGCAGCTCAGTCAAATGTCACTGTTATGAATATATTGCAAGATGTGCCTGCCTTGCACATCTTTGGTGCAATATTTATTATTCAGCTCTTGCTGGAGTGAGTGGAAAGATACCCATGAGGCTGTAGAGACATTTGGAGTAGGTCTGAGTCTGCCTTTAGTGTGCCTGACTACTGCGCAAGAACAAAAGGCCTATTTTTATACTTGGTAGTCATCACTTTTATAACTATAATGTAGTCACCACTGGTGGCTCAAATGGATGTGTCAGTGTACTTTGGTTGCAAGATTTTACACACCCAGGACCTCTGAAGGCCTCATAGATTTTTCACATGGGCTAACATTCAGTTACATTAAGAACGCTTTGTCTACTTTTTGAACAAGAGGGCTGTAGCAGAGGCCCACTGCATTGTCACCCATGATGGGCTGCCCACCAGTCCTAATGTGAAAGTTGCCTGCTGGCTCATGTCCATCCCTAGAACCCTGTGCATTCTCACTACTCTCAACATAAAGGGCAAATTGCTGACCTTCCCAGTCTCTCTTTCCTTGCCTTTCTTTCTGAATTTGGCTTTAACCCTTATTAATGGCATTTCATTCCTGTTGTCTGGAGTTCTTTTGCTTGTTTATATACTCCTGTCTAGGCCCACAATTGGCTTTCCCATATTTCCATGTTCCCACTCTTTTGCATCTCTCTGCCTTCCTTTGTCAACACTTTGAATTCACTATCTTCACATCTGTAGCTATCTGGGAATAGTGGAAAGCACCTCAACAGATGCACTTTGATGCCATTCTCTCAGTTCCTCAGATGTTGTTGTTATTGTCTTCCATGGCCCTCAAGGCTTATGTTTTTCTAAGGTAATTCACTTGAAACAAAAAGCTGCTTTCTTATGGTCTCAAAGCATTGTTATTACTTAATTATTAAGTAAAATTGTGGAGACTTTCTTAAAAAAATGATGCTTTCTTGAGAAAAACCTGTGTGTATAGTATCAGGTGGGATAATCTGTGATGTGCTAGTTTATTGATGATCTGGATGAAGGGATTGAGTTTACCAGTAGCAGATGACACCAAGTTGGATGCATGTGTTGATCTGTTGGAGGAGGGCTCTGCAGAGGGACCTGGGCAGGCTGGGTAGATGGGCAGAATCCAACACTCTGAGGCTTAACAGATCAGGTGCCAAGTCCTGCACTTTGGTCACCCCATGGAGCACTACAGACTGGGGATGGAGCGGCTGGACAGTGGCCAGGCAGAAAGGTGCTGGCTGACAGCGACTGAACATGAGCCTGCAGGGTGTCCACATGGCCAACAAGGCCAATGCTCTGCTGGCCTCTCTTAGTAATAGTGCAGCCAGCAGGACCAGGGCAGGGATTCTTCCCCTGTACTCAGCACTGGTGAGGCCGCACCTTGAGTACTGTGTCCAGTTCTGTGCCCCAAAACTTCAGAAGGACATTGAGGTGCTGGAGTGTGTCCAGAGAAGGGCAATGGAGCTGGTGAAGGGTCTGGAGCACAAGTCCTGTGAGGAGCAGCTGGGGTGGTTTAGCCTGGAGGAGGCTCAGGAGAGACCTTATCACATTCTACAATTACCTAAAAGGAGGTTGTAGCTGGAGGGGGAGGGGGGGGTCAGCCTCTTCTCCCAGGCCCCCAGTGACAGGACAAGAGGACACAGTCTTAACCTGCACCAGGGGAGGTTTTGGCTGGGCATTAGGAAGAAGTTCTTCAAGAAAGAGTGATTGGGCATTGGAATGGGCTGCACAGGGAGATAGTGGAGTCACATTCCCTGGAAGTGTTGAAGACTGGATGTGGCAGTCACTGCTGTGGTCTAGTTGACAAGGTAGTGTTAGATCATAGATTGAACTCAAAGGTCTTTCCCAATCAACATAGATGATTATGTGATTCTGTGAGAATGAATAGGATTTGGGCTTGATTTTCATGGAGTTCTGTTTCTTCTAGACAGGCCCAGCCTGACCATGTTTATATACCATAAAAGAAATTCCATGTGCAATTTTTCACAAGCAATATGACTAAAATGTACCTTTTAAAAAGGTGTCAAGTTTATTTGATATGATAACATTTGACCCATGCTAGTTTGTGTGGGCTCACTTGCTTGGCAGAGCTCCACAATAGCTGTGATATCCCAGCAGGTTTTTTCCTGGATATAACAGCAAAACAAGAATTCACTATCTCAATTTTAAAGCAGTGAAAAGAAAACAACATAGAAAAATTAAAATTATATACAAGGCAAATGATGCAAATGGTTGGAGCAGTCATCATATGCATTTAATTCCTGCTTGAAAGTCTTCTTCTAAAAGTAAAACTGGGAATACTGATTTTATATTTTCTCTTTGGTCTGACATTTATTAATTTCTACTGCAAGAGGTGCAAATTCTCTTAAAATAGTATTTGCTGAAAATACATTACTACAGCCCAAATGAGTATTTTGAATCCATTGCTCCTAGTTAACTGGTATTCTTTGCTAAGCCTTGAAGTGATCTAATTAATTCTTCACTGGGGCTGATGTGAATTAAGACTACCTCTGCAGAAATACGTGGAAGAATAGGAAGATAAGAGGATGGAGAAAAAGGCTCAACATCTCTGGAGGGAGGTGACATTTTTGTTTTAAAAGGCTGTCAGCTCTTAGAGTATTTATGACTGATTCTAAGAAGACAAATGTCTAAAATTAAATGCTTCAGATTTGCAAGTGACAAGTGAGTCATGGGTAGATACAGAGAAAAGTAGAAAAACCAGCAATGACAGAATGTAGGTGTTAAGAATAATAAAAAATAAATCTGAGATCTGATAGCAGAATATTCATAACTGATCTCATTCTGTTTCAAATTTTTAGAAAGCTGATATTTGAATTCCATTAGCTAGTTTTTCAACATCAGCAATCCCAAATAAGTTGAATAATTTGTTATCCAAAATAAGAACAATATTCAAGCTCAAACCTGAAAATCAATAGTACATGTGAAAATCAATAATTTTTAAAAAATTACTTTTTGGAAGGAGATCTTGTGTATTTCTCAATTGTAATGGGTTCTGATTGTCATGATTTTATAGCTATTTTTCTAAAAAGTATTGAAAATAGTTTTAGGAGTGCATCTGTTCTTCATTATTTCTCCTGGAGCCTTAGTTTGATCTTCACAGTACTCTCAATGAGATCAATTCATCCAGCTATCTGGTTGCATAGTCTGATACTAAGGTGATAACACTAAAATTTGTCATGTGAAACCATGGGATCATATTGCAGTGCATATCTCCTCTCCTGGAAAGGCTGTGTGTAACTGGCAGGCATCTCTCCAGGGAATCATCAAAGAGGATGCAGATGGGAGGGGTGATGGCAGCTGTCTTGGCAAAGATGTCACTCCCTGAGGTGAGAAGATGAAACACATGAACAAAGCAATTTCTACATGAATGCATCTTGCTGCCCTGCAGTGAGGTTCACTTTTCCTTTCAGTCTTGAAAGATGTGCCTAATGAAATAGCAGGTAATAACATCTATGTATTTAGTGGCTGATACACTGAGAACACATTTCACAAATTGTTGAATTTTCACAAATTCAGAATACATTTTAGAAGAAATTAAGTTTGAAAACTGGCCATGATACCAACATGCAAAAAAAAATCACGCTTCAACATCTAATGGCAAAGGAAAAAATAGACTTTGTTAAAACTAAACTTTAGTTTTTGATTACAGACAAAATATCTTTGTCAGTATGATTTCATGTGTTCTTTGCTAATTGTCACGAAATATTTTGACCCTGTTTGACACAGGAGTGCACAATTCCTAACTTTTATGTGTTAAATGCTCTTCATTTAAAAAGTGTACCTCCTGTCCCAGGTAACAAGAAGAAAACTTGATTTTCTTGATGTATTGTGAAAAGGAAGGAAAATACATCTAAAGAGGGGAACTTAATGTGTCCTATAAATCTATGCCTGGCCTCTTGTTGTGACTTCTTTATGCTGCAATGAGCAGTTCTCAAACTGAGAACAATCTGAATCAGGAGGATTCCTCTGGAATAGATCCAACACCAAGCACTGTGCCCTCTTCTTCTCTCTTTCTTCTGATCTTTTCCCTTACTGGTCAGTGATTGCAGCCTACTTGAGTTGTGATCATTTATGTGGAGAATATGAGAACCCTCATCTTAGCCTTTAGTAAAGGTGATTGAAAGAAAAGGGTGAAATGCAAAGGGAAAAATGAAATTAAAGAATGAAAGACCATCATGTGATTAAGAAGTGTGTCCAGTGTGACAGAGATACTTGAAGATCTACCCATAGTGGGTAGATGTCCCTCTTGCCTGCATCAGTGGAATTCAAGGCCGACTCCAACAAAGACCGGTAGCACCACAGGTGCTAAAAAATGAAAAGGGCTTGATGAGTCCTTTTAATTAAAAATCCACAGGACTTGATGACTCAGTGGCTGGTACTTAATTTTCTTGGTTTAACAGTAATAATGAATGCTCTGCATCTGTAGGTGGGTCAATTCCTTCTCTCCCTGCCAACTTTTTCTGCTACCACTTCTTTGATGGCTCTACTATGAGGGAGTTTTCTACTCTGAGGGTTTTTTTTCCTTAGGGTTGTTTCTTCCTTCCCCTTCTTGAGCTGTTGTAGAGACTTTCTCTCATAGTCTTTTCAGGCTGCACTGAGTAAAAGTGCTGTTTCAAAAGATAGTATCAAGAGGTTTGGTTTTTAATGTGGAAAATAAGGATTTGCTTGGAGCAATCCTTGGAGAGTTTGAAGCTGAAATATATTTCCTCACTGAAAGAGATTGCCCTTCTACTGTGTGAGCATAGGCTCAGGTGTGTGCTACTTACTGTTCCAGCTTAAAGCTGCCAGTTCCAGCCTGCTGCTAGGAAGATGGTGTTGGTTTTGAATTATTTTGGTGGTTTTATTTTGGATTTGGTTTTTGTTTTTTTTTTCACTTGAGCACTGAAGGTCTCTGGTTTACTCTCTCTTCCTCATTTAAAAGAGAGGTGGCTCTGGTTGGTTGAAGACCTGGGAAGAGATCAAATTAATTCACAGGCCATAGAAATTCAGTGTTCTGTTAATTAACACTAAAACCGCTGGGAAAACAAACTAAACAAGCAGCCAGCTGGAAGGAGGTGCACAAGCATGTCAAGATAGATGTGACTGTAAACTGATGACTACAATCGGTTTCATTGGGGAATTAAAATAATGTTCAAAGTTTCAGTGCTTCTGAAGTATTTTCCATTGGGCTTCTTTAGGTCATTCCAAACCAAAACACAAATGATCTGAAGAAGTGAGAGTGATAATTCTTTAAACAATGTTGCTGGAGGATTGGACTAGTCCAGGATGAAAGGATGCACAGCTTCTCAGTTTGACCTTGCTTCTCCTTTATTATCCCCCAATGCCAGCTGCAATGTAAAACCATCTTGTATACTTCACAGCCTCTCCTGTTGATGTAGGTGCTCTCATAATCATATTTGTAAGTACTTAATTATTGAGAACTTGATCCTTCAGTCTTTGCAGGAAGGTTTGTGTGGTTTCAGCTGCAATAATGAGACATTAGCAATGTTCAACCTTGTAACCAGACCACTGTCTGTGTTTGTAGTGAAGAATATTTAATGCTGACTAAGTTCATCCTATAGCCTTTAGGCATGGTGGTACATCGAAATGAGATCTTTCTTCAGACCAAAACTTCTAAACTCCCATATACTTTGCTTGGTGACCATTTCTTTCTCTTCCATTTCTTATATCCTTCTGTGCTTGGGTCAAAGGGCACGACCATGAGTGTGCCTTATAGACAGAGTTGAGAATTTTGGGGAGTTAATCAAGTTTGATTTGTCCTCTAATGAATACAAGAGTTGTAATTTAGATTTAGGCACAATGTCAGTTAGGTCTTCATCAAATGAGTGAAGAGGGCCTGGTTCTTCAAGGAAACTTGTAAGAGCTTGGCAGACTGAAGTACTGAGGCTTCTGGTCTCTATTTAGAGGTTGGCCTAGTCTGTAAAGTTTGCCAGTTTGATGCCCTTTCTAGTATGCCATGACCTTCGGTAAAATGCAAATTTTCAGTCTAACAGTGGTACATTGGTAGGTATTTGGTAGCTTTTGGCAGTAAAATCCTTGATTTTATTTCTTTATTTATATTGAGTAAAAATGCAATTAATCAGCTGGGTGTTTACTTTCTTTTTGTTTGATTGTATATGTCCTTATTCTGTCACAGGTCAGAGACAACAGCTGCTCAGCGTTCCACTCATTATATGTGTTATATATTTGATGTCACTTAGTATTCCTCTTCCTGATGTAAGGTACAAATCCTGAAAGCATCCCATCATCTTTCTTTGTCAATAGCCAGACATTTCTTGTTCTGATACATATTTTTAAAGAGTAGGTACAGAGCTGTACAGAATATACCAGATAAGACTTTACTGTTTATAAACATGAAGGCATTGTCTCCAGTTTTAATGCAGTTTATCTTGCTTTCTGTAGTAACATGCAGGTTTCTTTGGATACAATTAAACTTCACAGGTGGCTTATATATTTCTCTGTAGTGTGTATGCTCTTCAATGTGCATAATAAGTACTCAATTATACTATCATGATGCTCTGAGGTCTTTTGGCACTTTCCAGCAATATTCTCTGACAGTGAAAACTCAAGTAACTTGGTATGATATGACATTTTGCCACCTTACAATTGATTTATTTTTTTTAATACAGCAGAGCACAATCCCTCTGGTAATTCAGTAATATATATAAACTGCTTCTTCACTCCACATACACTGTTTAGACTTGATGACTCACTGGTTTTGAACTACTAATTTGTTTTTTCTTTCATGTCCCTTTTTCTGAGACTCCCTCAGTTGTTTTTTCAGTCTGTTTCAGGTCAGTGGTTTTCTAGTGCCTGGCATGTGGATATTTTTTATCATACATTTGAATAATTTAATGAGTGCCAGATTCATGTTCGAGCATGAGGAGACAAAATACAAACTGTTAGCTTCTAGCAATGTCCTCATCTGTGTTCTCAGAGGTGTGTTTCCATGGTTTGGAATTTCTGAAAGGAAACTCATAAAAACTGTCAGACAGGATTTCATTGCAGATTTTATATGAAAAATCCTCTTAAAACTTAACTTGGATGATCTGGATAGAGTTAAATAATCTGAAAAAATCATAAGTAACTGTTTAACAATGCCAATAAATATAATCTGGTAGTGTGTCCAATATTTCTACAGCCAGTCATCACAAAAAGCAAAGACAATTATCTACTGCCTTAAAATGTACCCACTCAAAATAAGCTTCAGTACCTAAAATACTCATCCAGTAGTCTAAAGGCATATTAGAACTATCTACAGGATTACCCTGAAGTATTGACACTTTGAACTGAAAGGAAAATATGATTTGACCTTGCGAATAACTCGATTTGGTCAACAAAACAGGAAGAAAATTTTGCTATAATCAGAAGGGTCTTCAGGAGGGCTAGAGGCAGTAATCTTTCTTGGTGTCTAGAATTTTTCAGTAGACTAGTGAGTCAAAAGGAATAAAAAAATAGCCCAAATTTATAGCTTGGACAGTATATTAACAATGAAAAAATATTCAACAGTGATGGGTTTATGTAATTATCTGGAACAAGTTGTAATCTGGTTGTATTTTTTATTGGATTTGGGTTTGTCTTTGGCTGTTAAGTGAAAAACTGGAATCTTTCTGTAACACTTGCATTCTCAAGGAGCTGAGCATGGAATATATTACCATTAGCTGTACCATTCTGATTTTCTTAACTCATATTTATGAGTTAATATAAGAGGAGCAACTGTTTCTTTCACACTTCATAAAATAGGAAAAATAATTGCCTGTACGCTTATAAACAAGAATAATGATTTAAACAGCACATAGACAGCATTTGCCATAAATGCTCTTTTTATTCATGGATTGTTCTAAGTGCCGTTTTGGAACAATAAGTTTTTAATATGTAATCTAAGATGTATCTAAACTGAACAAAGGAACCGATTATTAGCTTACTGCTTCAGCTGTCCTACTAGAATATTTTATTATGGATTTTTTCACCTATAGAGAAAAAACATTTTTACCAAATACAGATTAAAGATGAGAAATATTATATATTCATATTTTTCTTCCAAAGACAGCCAGAGCTTTTATTTCTAACAAACCCTGAGCATCAGAGTAACTTTTTATACTATATAAATTAATTTCCTTTTTCAAAATCTGCTATTAAGCATTGTAATACATATCCATGCTCTGTGTATCCTATAGAGATATATGCAGTTGGGTTTGAGTGATTTATTTTTGTGCATTTAATTTCCACTTTTGTTAACCTAAAATGCTCTTTGCAAGAAAAGGTCAAGATTTCTGTAAGACAAAATGTATTTATGGAGAAAAATTTTATTCTGTCCCAGAAATGATGATTCCTTCTCTCTCCACTGTGTAGCCATTGCTGGGCATGCATTCAACCATTTCCTGCTCCCTGTGGCCAAAAGAGCCACCTACAATCACGTTCTCCTTTTGTATTCCTGAAGGCAAGTCTAGGAGGATCTTTCCTAGTTGCCACTGAGTACTTGTGGCAAGGAGCTATCTCCTAAAAAATTAAATAATTTCCAACACCTGCTCTTCACAGCAGTGTGATATTCTCAGCTGATGTCTGGGAAGTCTGAAATCTCTCATTAGGACCAGAGCTACCAATCCAGAAATTTCTTCTAATTGCCTATAGAATCACTCATCAATGCTTACATCATGGTTAAATAATCAGTAGCAGACACATCATCAGTAACTATAAGGGTTGTACAGTCAGAACTTTCCCTTACCTATAGTGGGACACCTCCACTTTGCCTGCCCACATTCATGTGTTTGAAATAGCAAATACTGGTTGGCAATGAAAGAAACAGAAGTACATAAGGAAAAGGATATGATAATGGGATATCAAGAAGAAGAACAGTTATTGCTTAATAACTCATTTTGTTTTTAATATTTCATCATTGCTGCTGAAATTCTGGCTATTCTACAAATGTCTTCAGTTGTCTCTTATTATCTAAAAAGTCTAAAGGCTATTTGGAGACACTTGTTATTTTAAATGCTTTGCAATTTAAGATATATAATAATCTGCTTGCAGCAATTTGTTAGACAATGCTGTATGCAGATGTTCTTCAGAGAAAGGGTGAATATGAACTAAAACCCCACAATGTGCTCCATTTGAATCAGAATTTTAAAGCCTTGGAGACAGTGTCTGAGAGGCATTCTTTAAGGCAAAACTGGAATATTTATTTAGGTTTACTAAGGATGGTAGATTCCAAGCCTGCTTTTGGTTTACGTGTCTGCTGATATCAGGTATTCAAAAGAGGTGAACTGAGCAAATTTTGAGCACAACCTGAGACTTCTAAGTGAAGACATTCTTCATGTTTCTGACAGAATGTGAAATGATGTTTGAATGCAGATGTATTTATGCACTTTAGATTAGTGATACTGGCTATCCAGGCAGCCCATTCCTACCTGTGATTTCAAAAACAAGCAGAGGCCTAATGTCTCATATGCCTCACAAGAGTTTGCCATAGCTACAAATTCCATGAAAAATATTAAGTTGGAATGATTGATGTAAAGCACTGAAAAAGAAAAAGGCAGTATAAGAAATATACAGACAGTGTCACATTTATTTAATGGAAAGGAAAAAAAAAACCTAATAACTAGAAAGTGGGAAGATTGTTTGGCCCAGCTGAGACCTTGAATCTGTGAAATGACACCATTTATTAGCTGAATAAAAAATGCATGGAAGGTCAGTAGAATACAAAAGAAGAGAAAAGCATCCCAGTTGCTGGAAATTTCAAACTGGGTATTAGAAGATGACAGCTTTAGAATACAGCACAGAGAATGTGGGTAGAGGGGGATTTATAGGTGTTGTATGGAGACTTTCATATGCCACTGAGCTGGTTAGGGCATTGTGCTGATAAATGCCAAGGTGGGTTTGATTCCTCTATGGGCTCTTCACTTAAGGGTTGGGTTTGATGATCCTTGTGGGTCCCTTCGAATTCCGAGTATTCTATTATTTTGCGATAACTTATGAGCAGTACAAATAATAAGAAAAAAGGAGAAAAAAAAGAGGGTTCAGAGGGTTTTGCTTGAGTGGGCAGAGTTTTATTTCTCCCCAGGATTAGCTGAATTCTAAAATAGAAAGCAGGATGTAAATAATTCACTACAACCCCAGCTAAGTGAAATTTTCTGTAGGAGGATAGTGCTTAGGGCCTGTGTCTGTACACAGTAATATCAACACTCCTGATCAGTTATTCCCTGACTTTAGAAACTTTGGGACTTCTTTCCAGGCAAAAGACAAGTGTAGTGTTGTGTGTCATTGGATGCAGAAATAGAATAACCTGGGGAAAAAATCTCCCTAAACCAGGTAGATAGATCGATGTATAGATAAATTCCCTGAAATATCTACATAGAGAAATCAGATTAGGTGATGAGTCTGACCAGCAGTTTCTGGTCCAGAGATGTAAAGCAAACTGTTTTAATTCTATCCAGCTACAGGCAGTAGTACAGTCTCTCATTAGTCACAACCTCCCAAGTGGGTTGTAAACCATTTATACTACCTCCTTTCAGTTACATGTTTTATTTGGAAGAGCTGGGATTCTCCATTTACTATAAATTGTTTAGATTTGCTACTGCTGAAAGTCTATTAGCAGAGTAAAGGGGCTAGAAAATAAATAGTGCTACTGTCATGCTTATGAATTCATCCTTCAGGCAGATTTTCAATAAATGATGAGAATATGAGAGGCAACAGCATGGAGTCCTGAAGAACTGCTGGTTTTGCATTAAAAAAAAAAGTAGGGGAAAAAAAAAGCAGTAAAGATAACCTGCTTAGAGTTATTTTTTGGCTACCAAAGCATTTTTATAGAAGCATTGTGCTGGAGTAAAGATGTTTAAGCAAGTATTTACAAATCAGTCCCAATTAGCATAGTGATTGACATAATATGATGAAAGCAATATCAGTTATTTGATGTGTACAGATACAATTTAATGTCAAAACTGATTTCATACAGGATTTTTTCATTTTCATATAGTATTTTATTCTCTTTCACTAGGGACCAAGTCAGAAAGAGGACTGTGCCTTAGAAGTAGCTGTACCTCATTGTACCCCATTTCATAACATTTAGTTATGAGAATTTTGCTGTTGACTTCAGAGGAACTTGGGCTGGGCGCTTAATACTTGATATGGAACATTGCAGTCACATTGTTGTCTTATTAAATATCAAGTTTCTCTTTTCTTTTTCCCCAGCACTAATGTTCAGGCTTTGTAGAATTTGTTCCATAGCACAGCTGATGTGTTACTGGCACACCACCAGAAAAGTGAAGCACATTGTTCCTACTTCAGTATGCATCTATTGCTGTTTTGTTGGCAGGAGGGTCAAAATGTGTTCCCTTTATGTCTCTTCTTGCAATTGGTGGGCGGTGGGAAAAGAATTACTCCACTTTGAGTCTGAACTGTAGTAATTAGAGATACTTATGTATAGCATAGCACTGTATTCACATGTATGTTCACCAGTGTTTACATATAAAGTGGAATTTTATTCTTATTTGCATTATTGAGAACTATGAATAACTTAAGTAATTTGGTTTACATAAATTTCTCTCTTCCTGTATTTGGAATAGAGGCAAAGGTGTTAGACTAACTGCACAGCTTAAGAGACTCAGTGTAGGATGATAATTAGATTATATTTTTTGTACAGGAGTTTTTGTGATCCTTCAAGAAACCAGGAAGTTATCCCCATCTGCAAGCCCATATTGTCAGTGAGTAGCTAAAAGACATTATCTTAATGTGGCATCAATTATTTTCACCTTTATACTTTCTCAGTAGTGTTACAACAGTGCTATCTGGGATGTCTGCCACACTTAAACACCGCCACCGAGTACAAAATGTTCCTTAGAAGCGTGTTCTGCCTCACAGATCATCAGTGTCACACTCAAGCTTCATTTTTCTTGAGTAAAATTCTCACTGGATTTTGAATTCTATCACTCCTTTGACCCCAGTAGTCAACATTTTCTATGTTATACCTACACACCCAACTAAAACCCTTAAATAAAGGTAATCATCACTAACTTTCTTTGCTTGACACAATGTAGCTTTCTATAGGTAAAACTCAAATGTTCAGATTTCAGATGTGTTTTAGGCCTCTCAGATGTGGCACTAAATGGCCACAGAAATTAGACTGGCACAAACCTCCCTGTCCTGCATCTATATATGCAATTCCTGTACTTACCTTTTCTACCTCTAATACTTGGTAGCATATATGGTTTTAAAGACCTATATGAAAAATACTCAGTCAATACATTTTTTTTTTCCTGGAGAGCAAGATGAGAGCAGAAATCTGAGGTAAAGGGTAGAAGTGGTCAAGTTGCTTTTCCTCAGTGTGATAAAAGCAAATACTGTGGTGTTCAGCCACAGCCATATGTCACATGGTACTGCTGCTGATCCAAACTGGACCAGAGCGGCCACGCACAGAGCTGCACTGATGTAGTTGCACATTATGAGTGATAATGTTAGGAAAAAGGTTTACAAAACAATGAAGAAAATAATTTATTTTTTCTCTTTAGTTTCCTTTAATTATGTTTCTTTTTATTTATCTTGTACTTTTATCTTTGTGGTTCTGTTGAATTCAGATAAGGATTTTTTTGATGCAGTTCTTTTTGGACATTTGCAAATTATTCAGGTCAGTAACAGTAAATTGTGACAGTCCTTTGCTAAATTTTAGTAATACCAGATACCTGATCCATACCCTCAGGACAAGAAGCTGCAGTTTTAGAATGTAACAAGATATGAGCAGTACAAAATAGACAGTTTTACTTTTTATCAAAAAAGTTTCCACATTTTCATTACATTTTGATGTATCTTTGAAAGCAAAAAGAATTATTAGGGCTGACTAACAGCCTGTAGAAGAAAGTGGAATTTTACAGTGTTGATGATTCAGGAGGCCAGTTAGCATTGCCAAATATAATTGTGAAGGCTGCTTGATAGATGGAGAGAGCATAAGCTATAATGTTTTAATTGGAAATTTTATTGAGCTGTTGTGGAAGATGGACACATAGAAGCAATGCTTCAGTTACCAAGAGCTGAAATTGTGATTGAATAAAATTTCCATGTCTTGAAATAACTCTCATTCTCTACCAAAACAGATCAACACCATTTTCATAAACAGCTTTCTTAATGATGCACAAAGCTTAGCAATAACAGATACAGGTTACTGGATTAAGAACAGCATACAATGCACCCAAAGGAAAAACAGAGGTTCTTTGTTTTGTTTTTAAACAGCTTGTTTTTCACTGCAATAGTACAGTAACTGATGCTTAGAAAAATTATTTCAGTGCAAGTTTTGGCAATGAAGAACTCTAAGTTCTTCACACAGCTTTAGTGCATCTCCTAAGGTTTACAGTACAGTCTTACCTTCTTCAGTGGAGCTGACTGGAGTTTTGTCTTAAGTATAGAAAAGAGTGTGGAAATTAATTGATACAGCCTAATGATTTATTAGTTCCTTTTTTGTTCACCCTTGGTTTTCAGTTTTTTTAGTGGTGTCTAGTCAATTACTCTAATCCTGATGTTTATAATGGGAGTTGAGTTGGAATTACTTGCCCAAATTTGATGGAAAGCTGTCACTTTCCCAGACGGTGACTCCACATTACAGCTATATAGCACAGTCCATAAAAATGTTGCAAAGAAATAGTAATTTTGAGTGCTGTCAGTTTGTATCTTAAATCACCATCTCATCTAATTTGGCACATTTCCCTTAAATTGTCACCTTGGAGACTGAGATTTGAACTGATTTGTTACCAGATGCAATAGTTCTTCTATTAGGAAGCACTTCCTAATTCTGGGAGCCATGCAGGAACCCTAGCTCCATGCTGGGATGAGACTTTATTGGACACTCTCTCCTCTCTGTGTCAGTTTTCAGTGGAAGTGAACCAAGCTGTGTGGATTAGGCAAGCACCCCCAGGGTGACTGCTGAGGTTTCAGTCTGTAAGATCCACTTGGTTTATATATAGCCTGGGAGCGTTTATTTTTCATTAAAGCAAGCTCCTGGCCATAGGAACTGTGAAGAAAGAATCTTCCTTTGTGAAGAAAAGCTTGAAAGCTTGTGATTGTAAATGCCCTGACAGCAGATGGGCATTTAAAAAACTATCAAAAATCTGCTAAGTTTCAGGTTGCGTGATCTTTTTTTTGATGGACCTTTTTGACACTTCTGTTTGGAAATATATTTTTACTTTTATTAAGGGTGTCTTTCTGTTTGCTATGGTAAAGATTGCAGAGATGATGCTTGTCAAACAGATGAGCCCCTTGTGTAATTTCATGGGCTCCCCTGGAGCTTTTCCCAGTGCTATTTCAGGAGAATCTCAAATGGTACAAAAATGCTTTCTCTGGTTGAAGCTCTTCTTGTTCTGCATACATGGAAAAGATGACTGTAGCTTGGCCTTTAAGCCTTTGCTTCCCTGCTCAGCTTCCTGCTGTGAGTCACTGGCATTAAATCGAACCGTGATAAAGACACCTTATGTGTCACGTTATGTGCCTCACAGCACTCTGCTTCAAAAACAGGTCTAGAATCAACTCTTCATCCTCTTCTGAGGGTGGCAAAAATGCTGAGCCCACAAATTGAAACACACACCTTTTTTAAAAGCAGACTGCACTTGAATGTCAAAAAATACTTGCCTTTTAAATAAAACAGTTCTGTAATTAAAAATCTCAAGTTTATTCTATGAACCCCTTTTTTTTTCATGAAGGGAACAAAGCATTTTTCCCTTTTTGCCTTTTCCCATATGAATCTTTTACATGTTTTGTTTTAAAAATAAACAATACCCAGCTTCAATAGAATATATAGAATCATAGAATTGTTAAGGATGGAAAGGACCTCTAAAATCATCCAGTCCAACTATTCTTAGCACTGTCACCTTCACCACTGAAGCATGTCCCTAAGTGCCACAAGTAGATGGTTTTTCATTCCTCCCATGGACAGTGATTCTATGACTTCCCTGGCCAGCCTCTGCCAGTGCTTGACAGCCCTTCCAGTGAAGAATTTTTTTCTAATATCCCATCTAAACCTCCCATGGCACAACTCGAGACCATTTCCTTTTTTTCTGTAATAGAACAACATACTTTGCTCTCCTAGGCTTCTCACCTCCACCTCTCAACTCAGAACTCTCAGAGATAAACAGTTGATTTTCTTTTTTTAATATTTGAGATTTCCATGTCAGAACATTTTTCATCAAGCCATATTTACACATAGCAGTAAGGAAGAATAGCCTTTCCAAGGTGGCAGAACTTCCTTATTAGTTTTTCTAGAGAAAACTTGAATAAAAAGGCTGATGTTTTCTTTTCCTTCTTAGCTTCCAAGACAGTAGATTATTTGGTACAGTTAGTTTCTTAGATTTATGCCCACTATTTATCATATAGAGGGCAGGGAAAAAGTGGATCAAGAATCACATGGATTTCTAGAGGTACAATGAGCATTCATATCCGACATCAAAGCACATTTTAATTGTGATACATACACATGGATTGTAAAGTCACATATATTTCTGGAAGGTAGGTTTTTTAAAATAATGTTTTAATTGGATTTTTAGTTTTGTAGTTGGCTCAGTTTCTACTCAAATATTTACTGAGATGTTACAAAATTTTTAATTGTGACTTTAAAAAGTATCACAGGTGACCTTTGAACAAAGCGATCTCTGAACAAGGGGATTAACTAGGCAAAAAGCTGAGAAACACCTTTCAGTTCAGACCTCTGCTCTCTTCAGGCACTGTCTGTGTGAACCTCTTTAGAAAAGTATTGAAAGTCAGCAGATATCTGTCATTAGTTTCACAGTCTCCTGCAGGGGCACTCAGTGTTCTCTTTTCTTCTCTTGTAATCAATTAGGTTACTGTTAAATGACAGGAAATTCAAGAACTATGGTTAATGCTAATAATGAAATAAACTGCCTGTCAACTCTGAAATAACATATAAATAATTTTGACTGCTTCAGGAAAAAAAAAGAAAGCCCCACAGAAATCTCAGACCACCCCAAAAAAATTGTAAATATAAAACCCAAGCTCATTGAAAGGCCAGTTTTGGGTTTTAGCTGGGGCTGACTGGCAGCTTGAAATATGCAGCATTTCTCAAGATGACCAGGATCATATCAAATTTAATTGAATTTTATTGTAGAACATGGTTTCAGGAGCTTATGGAAGCCTCTCACTAATATTCTGCCACTAAATTGAACAGCAACTTTGCTTTTATTCCCTTCTATACAATGAAAGAATTAACTTCACTCTGGTTACTGTCAAATCATTTCTATCAAGAAGAAGCATAATCCTTAGGTAAAGGCCAAAGAAAGAAATATTTGGGGGAAGTATTTGGAATGAATGGGATTTCACCAAGACTAAAGTATTAAAAAATTAGTATGAAGAAAGATTCATATGCAATTGTGAGATACTTTCTTACCATGTACTGTTTAAAATAAAATTAAATCCAACAACTGGATCATTATAGACAGAGAATGGGACAGAAAGCTTATAAAAAGTGTGAACAAAAATTCTTGGATCATTTTTTGTTCCTAGAGACTGTTTAAATCCCCTTACATTGAGGATGGTCATGTTTGCCCTGGTGGGATGTCCTGGGAAGGAGTGAACCTTTTTTTTCTGCTCTCCTAGGCAGTCCCTGTGCTGACTCAGAAAGCTGTGCCATGCCACAGACAGCTCAGCTCTGTGCAATACAGTATTTAGCCAAAGGCCCACCTGGGCATCAGTCCCTCCATCCAAGCTCCCCACCCTACAGTGCCAGAGCTCTTTCTAGGCAGAGGTTTTTGGGTATTCATTTTACAGAGATAAATGCGCATCGCTCCACAGAATAGGGTATTAGAATTATCTCTTCATTTTATTTCACTGTCAGTCCTACTCTGTGATACTGCTAAAGTCCCCAAGGACTCCTTTTATATGTTTGAGTGCTTTGATAATTCAGGCTTTTGAAGGGCTCTTTGCCATGAGTGTGTCTCTGCTGAGCTGGGGACAGAAATGTAGGACCAGCCTTGGCCATCTCTCATTGCAGCACAGTGAGAGCTTCTAGTCTGTCTGAGAACAAAGGATCACACACAGAGTAAAAGATTGCTAATTACAGAACTGGCCACATATGAAACTCTGTTCTTTCTAAGTTGGACCATCTCTGAGACTATCAAGTAATTGTTAATTTTTTTCAAGGGACTTTATCCTTAATTTTATCTGTATTTTATTTACTTGCATTTGAATCATTTCTATCTTCCCCTAAAAGTGCCTGCTTTTTCAGTGAGGTCAGAATTCCTCATCTTACAGCTCTATATATGAAGATGAAGTTAGCAATTAAGACAGATGATTAAGGGCTAGGAAAAAGTGGTCCCACTGGAGCAAATGTTTCTTCATCTGACCACCTCCATGTCTTCCATAGTGTTATTTCTTATAATAAGGAAGTCAGGACCAGGGTGCTCAGTCTAAACACATTTTGGTGAGTCATTCTTTTCTCTGAGGAGGTGGCCTTGCCCAGTTCTGACTCACTGTAGCTGTAAATGGTGGGGCATGTATTTTTCAAAGGGCACATACTGAAACCTTCTTCAGAACAAGTTCATCTGCTTTTACTACTAATTTCCCTATAAAGTACATTTTGTTCTCTTGTAAACTCCGATTCCTGGCATTGGCAAGTTCTTAAAGGCTGGACTGGAGTCACAGAAATGTTAAAAGTGTACAGGTTTAAGTAACTTAAATAACACTTACTTATAGAATTCTTTTATGTATATAAAAATAGGTTTTACTGACTCAATCAAAACTATGAACTTGGATGTAGAGGAAAATCACATTTTTACCTATGATTAAGCCAGAAGTGTGCACTGTTAATGGTATTACACCATCAGAATTTAATTAAAACTCTTTAGTTTGATAGATTAATCTTTTTTCAAACTTTTCCCATTCTAATTATATCATCATGTGAAATAGGGATAAACTTTTGCTGTCTTGATGCAGGCAGAACATATTTTAATATCTGAGGTGCTTTCTGTGTGACAAAATGACACTTTTTTGTCCCTGGAAAATGAGTGCCTCAGCTATAGAAGAAAATCTAGAAGTTAAAGGCACTGAATTATATACATAATGTAAGGTCACATAGATCACTATGTACCTTCTGTGTTTTTCTATGGCTATTTGACTAGCAAAGGAATAAAACAAACCAGGCTCTCCTTTTTCTATGCTTTTAGTTTAGTAACTCATAACTGCTCAGAAATTTTTCCTTTGGTGTGGTGTACCCCTACCCTTACTCTAAACTCGTGAGTGCTTTCTAGTGAGCAAATTCAACAACAACAAAAAACCCCAAAAAACTAAAGCAATGGCTGTTGTTTTAATTCTAAGAGAAAATGTTACAAGCCTTGGAAGAAAAGGAATGGTATTTTTGTTACCTTTCACACATAAAGCCTGTGCTGAGGATATTTTCAGACATAAGGTAGGTAAAGTTTGACTTGCAAATGGAGCATTAGGATCACACTTCATTGCTTGGACTAACTCCAGTTCATAGAAGAATTGCATTATCATGTTAGTAGTATGTTGTAACTGGCTTTCCATGACATTTTTCATGGATAGATCATCTTTTTCCTTTTTTATGGATGGTGGCTTCAAAAGTAGAGGATTTTAGTCTACTCACCAGACCAGTTACAAGGCTCAAATTTTTGAAATACAAATTCAGTGCTTTGTATTCTACTCTGCTAGAGCTGGGGCATTCAAGCTGAGTGCTTGTGCTTTCAGATAGCACTGGAAAAGTCTGAATTGGTCATGAAGTAGAAATTTACACTTTATCAGCTGGTGATAAAGTGATAACAAAGTGCTGCCTCTGTTCCTGAACAAGGTTAGCATATGTCTATAATCACAGACACTGAATCTGAAGCATGAAGCACTGTGTGCCATAGAGATTGAACACTCAGGCAAATCAGACATTTCTGTGAGGCACAAACAAATTGTTTTCATAGGTTTTGCATGGCCACCTGCCTTAAACCACACAAAGAAGTTTGTAAAGTTAGTTGATAAAGTTTGCAGGAAAGAATTGCTAATCATTGCTTGCCCTCAGCAGAATGACACATGCTGTTGCAAAACAAAATTCAGACTGTGCCTAATACTACAAAGTTTGCAAAAAGGAAGCAGCTGTTTTCATTTTAAGCAATTTCCATCATGATATATGAGTAAAAGATAGAATATTAATAAAGAAAAAGACAACACGATCATCAAGACTGAGGTTCTACATGCTACAGCTGAAGATCTTCTTTACATAGTTTCTGCACTGACTGTCCCATTTCTCTTTAAAAAATGTGTGTATCTCTTTAGAAATATATCAGATGTTGATCTGGGATTTCTAGGGATGTAGGCCTGAATATGTTCTTCCAAAATATGATTGGATGCTTCAGTATATGTCCCTTAAAATTATTGCTGCAGTACATACAGTGAAACTATCAACAAATGAGTATTTTCCCCAGAAAAATGCAGTAGGAATCAGAGAAAACTCCATACAACATGTTGTGAAAGGTCTCGATTCAGACTAGCAGTATTTAACATAGTATTTAGTGTAACCATTTTATTCTGTCAATCACATCCCAATACAGAGATAAGCTTTATTTTACTGGAGTTCTTGTTTTATTGTTATGAATTTATAGCTTAGCTCAAAAATAAAAAAGTATTAAATCTGTATCTATCTACAAAGGCTACTATTATTATTAATTGTGTATATGTACTGCCTCTTATTTGTGATTCTCAGAGAATTATACAACAGTAGGTATTTTTATTAGAGCTGACTGGCAAGACATCAGGGATAATATTGACTTTGGAAGTCTTTAAAAGGCTAGTTTTGTCTATGTTAATTTTGCAAAAAAGAGTTTTGACACATTTAGAATAATAAGTTTTGTTTGATTTTTGTGGTGTTGTTTGGAATCATATATCTATTTCAATTTATTTCTTCTATAAAAAAAACCCAAGAGCAAAAATGCTGTAGCAGAAATGTGGGGGTTATTCTCTTTAAATAAAATTGTCCTGTGTAGAATTTTGAAAATGTTGAAGGGCTTCTTCCAAACTTGAAATATCACCGTATTTTGTTAGGCAGAGTTCTGTTTTCCATCCAGGTCTAGTCTTTACTTGCAATTGCTGTCTTCTTCCAATAGCTGCCGAGCAAGATAACTTTGGAAAGGATCTGCCCAGCATGACCACACATGCTGGCAAAGCAGGACACCCCTTGACCTCAAAGCCACTTCCCTCTGTGCCAGATTTGGCTATGGAGGTCAGGTCAGCTTAGCCCATATTCTCTTCTAGTGCACACACCTCCTGTTTCTTAAGAGCTGAAATCAAAGACCTGGAGGTCTGGCTGTCCACCCACCAACCTGTTAGTGTCTGTCATAAATCAGTAACATGAAATTATCTCTTTCTCAAAAGGCAACCAGCAGGTATTAACACCTACAAATTACTAGGCAAAGCCACAGACTGTTTTTTTAATAAATACCAAGCAGGCATCAAACTGCTCTGAGGTTGTTGGGCTAATTTTTTGAGGTAAGTATAATGTATGTTGTACTGTAAAAATGACATTTACACTGTCATAAATAGTGTTTTCTTCCATACTGTGTATAGAGTATGTATATAATGAATGTACAAAGGTATATGCCTCCCAAAACAGAGGAAATCAGGCCAAGAACACCTGATTCTCAAACACAAAAAGAAACCCTGCAGGGCAGGAAAGCAAGAACAGGCAGCCTGGGATGAACAAGGGAGATTGAGGAGCCAGGGATAAGGTTAGGAAAAATGAAACCCTGAGCAGGCTCCCTCAGAGGTCAGTATTGGGACTGGCACTGTTTAACATCCTCACATGGAATGTGAGACTGAGCACAGCCTCAGCAAGTTTGCTGATGCCACCAAGCTGTGTGCTATAGCTGACATGCTGGAGGGAAGGGATGCTATCCAGAGGAACCTTGACAGGCTTGAGAAACTGATCCATGCAAACCTCAGGAAGTTCAATGAGGCCAAATGCAAAGTACTGCACTTGAGGTGGGGCAATCCCAAACACAAGTACAGGCTGGATGGAGAATGGATTTAGAGCAGCCCTGAGAAGATGGACTTGAGGGTGTTGGTGGATCAGAGGTTGGACATAAGCCAGCAAATGTGCTCTTTCTGCCCAAAAAGCCAACTATATCCTAGGCTGCATCCAAAGCAGTGCTGCCAGCTGGGTGAGGGAGGAGATTCTGCCCCACTGCTCTGCTCTCATGAGACCCCACCTGCAGTGTGGAGTCCAGAGATCCCCAACAAAAGAAGAATGTGGACCTCCTGGAGTGAGTCCAGAAAAAGTCCATTAAGATGATCAGAGGGCTGGAGCACCTCTCTTGTCAAGACTGGAGGAGAGGTGAGAGCCAGGGTTGTTCAGCCTGGAGAAGAGAGGCAGCCTTCCAGTATCTAAAGGGGGCCTACAGCAGAGCTGTATAGAGTGGGTATATAGTGATAGGACAAGGGAAAATATCTTTAAACTGACAGAGGGTAGGTTTGGACTAGATATTTGGAAGAAATTCTTTACTGTAAGGGAGGTGAGGCACTTCTCTCTGAACAGGTTGCCCAGAGAATTTGTGTCAGTCCCATCCTTGACAATGTTGAAGGCCAGGTTGGACAGGGCTTTGAGCAACTTGGTCTAGTGAAAGGTGTCCCTACTCATGGCAGAGAGATTGGAACTAAAGGATCTTTATGGACCCTTTCAGCTGAAACCATTCTGTGAGTCCACAATTCTATGAAAAGTATTTTGTGTTGGTAAAAAGTAAAAGAAAGAATGTCAGCCCCTCTGAACAGCATGCAGCAGACTGGGCCTCAGTCCTCCCTTCTGCCATGTATGTTCCATGTCTCCCTGGGTGCATGTCAAATGTAACCCTATCCCTATGTGTGCCAGAAACAAAACGTAGCTGCCATTTACCAGGGTAACATCATAATCTTGTGCCTCAACTGCACCATGTGAAATGGGTGTTCTGAGTTTTCCTTTTCCCTGTCAATTTTCTCATCTTGTCTGTTTGGCCCTTAAGTTCATTGCTTTCTGAAACAAAGATGATGTTTTGTTATGTGAATATTTGTACTGCACAGCAGGGACATGCATCTGAGTTGGAGCTGAAGAAATAAATAGCGTAATATAAATAAAATCCAGCATCAGCTGATGCATCAAAGGCAGATAAAAACATGAACAAAAGACAAACATGTACACTTGGAAACAGTCCCTTAGATCAACCTTTTGCTGTAGACTTGGTTTTTTTTTTGTGATACAGAACCATTTCTTTATTACCTTTTGGAGGGGGCAATGAGTTTTCAGCTTGGTTTCTGTACTGTTCAGAGATTAATGAGGGATTCCACCCTTGCATGAATATTTTTACTTTGTTGGGTTAAACTTTTGTTTGCCTGATCAGTTCAACTGACCAAACTAAATTAGTTAGTCTGAGAATGCACTCATAGCAAAGCATCTTTATATGGTTTCTCTCATAAAAGTTTAATGCAGTGTATAATTAGAAAAGGTTGAGTGCTTCCATTAATTCTGCAGTGTTTTCCCACTCGTTTATTCTGATAAGCCCAATATTTTGCTGACAGGATGAATATAGGCTCAGTTAAAGATGTATGCAAATGCATATTTATCATTGTACCCCAAAAGCAATATCCCACAGGAAGGGAAAACAAAGAAGGAGTTTTCATGAGGTTCAGATGACATTTGCTGTCCTCTCAGAGCTTTAGGGATGATGGAGAGCTCTGTAGGAACATTAAAGCCTGGGAATCCCAGTTATTTGGTTAATGGAGTTGAGTGATGTGCAGAGCAGTAAGATCTCCCCAAGGAATTGGTGCCTCTCTGTTTCTGCTGCAGATCTCTTCCCCTAAGAGCACAGCCTGGGCAGAAGCTATGATGTTGCCATAGTTGTGTAGCAGCAGCAGTAGGACAAAATTTGTAGGAGCTAATCCTACTTGAAGCATCATTAATTCCTAATAGGGCTTGTGGAGAATAATATTGTAGAGATCCTCTCCTGCTTGAAATCCCATGCAGTCTAATCCCTCAGTGTACTTACAACAGTACTGATGGAGAACTATGCATGGATCTGGTTTTTTGTCTTCTACTTTGCTCTCTGTTGATCTCTTTTTATTGAAACGTTGGCTAAAATTAGGCTTTTGCAGGAATTTTCAAAATTATTTATCCTTAGGATTATGACTTCAGGATCCTGAATATTATGTATTATCTCCTGCACTTTGTGATTATAAAATTTTTCCAATAAATGTTTGAGAATAAATTTTTACCAAAATAATTTTAATACAGTTTCCAAACAGCACTGTCATGTTCAGAAAAAAGCTAATGTAGAGCAGTCTGTAAATGTGTCTGTCTTACAACACTCCCACCTTCCTTTTTTGTTGCCAATTTCAATGCAAGATTTCACTAGAATGCATACGCTTCCATATTTTAGTACACAAAAATACAATGTGTCTTTAACACAGACACCTTTGATCATCTCAGGGAGATGATTTCATAGTTGCTCTTGGGTGGCCTCATAATGTTTGTGTGTGTGAATTCTTGACTCTTCTGAACACAAGAGAAGAGTTTTACCTCTCCTTAAAATGCTTCAGAGTCCTTGGCAAAATAACACTTGAGTGATTCCTGAGCTGGTAAATTGGCTGTTGCTGCAGTTCCTGGCAAGGTCAGTACTGCAGTGTGTTGTAGGTAATGGAAGGCAGCTCTTACAGTGACTGTGTCTCCTCCTCCCTTAGAACTATTCCTCTCTTCTGTGCTTGTACATGGGGGTAGAGGTGTGTGCATGCACTTGCATGGGGAGATTTTCCTCCTTAGTTTCAGTTAGCCATCACTGGACTATGAATGTGTGGAAGTTAAAAGGCTTCATACCTTTAATAAAAATTCCTAATAAGCAGCCATTAAACATATGGTCAAATTATTTCTGTGCTCCTTAGTGCTTTCAAAGATGCCTGTCCTGCTCTCTCTCCTATGCAACTCTCTGCACATACAGAGGGACAAAAGTTATGCAATTGAACTTATCTTTCTTTAAAAATACTTCCTATTTTTGCCAGAAACAATAACTATATTGCAATATCACTGCAATATAATCCTATTCCTTAGACATGCACCCAGATTTTTTCTGAAGGGCCAGAGAAAGAAGGAGCAAGGCAAAATAGTCAATTGTATTCCTAAGAAAAAAGTTAGCAACATTAGCTAGAAGAAGCAGAACATTAACCCACAACCGGATGTCCCAACAGCAAGCTGTTCCTGTGGATCAGGTTTGTGAGCTTATTCCAGTGCTTTCCATTTGCTGCAGAGCATCCAGCCTATAGGCTATAATAAACTCTGCCATGATGGCATTGATATTCTTCAGGGATCTCAGGAATGGATTTGGCTCCACTGCTTGTTGGCCTTTTGTACTCTGTCAAAAAGATTTTTTCCATTGTCTGTTTACGAAAACAGTTGTGTCTTTCCGTAGACAGCTGTACTGGGTCCAAAGGAGTGGCAACAGATGCCTCATCATCCACTCCAATTAAAGAATTTTTATAGGCAAGGAAATCCTGCCATGGTGCCTGAGTCACCAAGCTAACATAAGAGACCAGAAAGTTTTTCCCATTGCATGCTGAATAAATATGTCCTTATATAATTAAATTTTTATCACTTTTTCTGTTATTAGGAATGTGGAAAATTTTTGTAGACCTAATTTTTTGGTAAGACTTCGTGTTCCTAGTTGCATGGTAATGGGTGTCTTTTACTAAAATTTTGGATAGAACTTGGAGATAGAAATACTCCTGTGCTTTTTCAACAATTTAACTGAAGCAAATTTTTTGCCACAGGTTCCAGAAGTTTGTTTCTTTTTTCTTTTGTTTTCTTCTCAATGGTCTTTACTGTGGGCTGCAGAGGAATGTCAGCTCAGGCACCTGGAGCACCTCCTCCCCCTCCTTCTTCACTAACCTTGTTGTTTGCAGAGTTGTTCTCACATAGTCTCACTCTGCTCTTCTCTGTCTGGAAGATTACAGCTGCAACATAACCTTTGTTTTGATTGATTCTTAAATATGCTATCATAGGGGCATTACCACCATTTCCAATTCGCCCAGTTTTGGCCAGTGGCATGTCTGCCTTTGGAACCATGAGGGACTGGCTCTTCCAGACATGGTGGAAGCTTCCAGCAGCTTCTCACAGAAGCCACCTCTGTGCCTCCCCTCAGCCCCCCATTACCAAAAACTAGGCTATGTTGATCCAATTAAAAAAATTAGAAAGGGACACAAAGTAAAAAAACCCCTAGATTCTTAAAGCTGTATTTACCATGATTATCAAGAAAAACTTAAAAATCTGTCCCATGCTTGGTCATACAATGCTGTTCAAGAATGGCTATTTCTGAGAAACTCTATGTGTGGGTATCCTCGTTCCATAATTAGCATGGCTCTCATTTTTGGTTGAACTCCTTTTCAAAGTGCATTAAGTTGAGCAAGAGCATATCCGTTTTGTAAAGGAACTGAAATGTAAAATCAGCCTCCTGAAAAATGCCTTCCTGTTTTAGTGTAGTAAGTTTACAGGGTGCTTGAAAATGGGAAAGATCATACCAAGCCCACTGTGAGCCCAAGGTGATGACATTATTATCATGGTTGCCCTATCGAGCTAGTAATGAACTACATAGTTATTTTTTATGATAAAAATCTACAAATATGCAGCATGGACCATAAAGTTCAGTTGAGAAATGCTTTAAACTGAGACATGTAGTGAGTCACCAACAGGGAAAGGGAAGAATTCTACCCCTTGCTGTTGAAGGGGCTGTATAGTGGGTTGACCCTACCTGGATGCCAGGTGCCCATCAAAATGGCTCTGTCACTCCCCTCCTCAGCTGGACAGGGAACAGAAAATATAATCAAAGTCTCTTGGGTCAAGATAAGGAAAGGGAGACATCTCAGCAATTACCATCTGGGTCAAAGCAGACTCAGATGGGGGAAATTAATTTACTTTATTGGCAATCAAATCATAGTAGAGTAATAAGAAATCTTCAAAAACCTTGCTGCCACTCATCCTTGCATGCAAGGCTCAGCTTCACTTCCAATTTTCTCTACCTCCACCCTACCAGCAGTGCAGATGGAGGGGGAGTGGGGATTGTGATCAGTTCATTACACATTGTCTCTGCTACTCCTGCCAGGAGCCAACAGTCTCTCCATGGCATCACAGTCTCTTTTGGGCATCCACGTGCTCCAGCATGGGGTTCTCCATGGAGGGAGCTGCCTCACCATGGGCTGCAAGAGAATCTTTGCTCTGGCACCTGGAGCACCTCCTCTCCCTTCTTTTCCACTGACTTCAGTGTCTGCAGGGCTCTTGCTCTCACATATTCTCTGTCCCCTCTCTGGCTAAAATTGCACAGTAACTTTCCCCCTTAAATTTGTTGTCTCAGAGGCATTACTGCCATCACCAATGGACCTGACCCTGGCCAGCAGCAGGCCCATCTTGGAGTTGGCTGGCCTTGGTTCTATGGGACACAGGAGATGCTTCCAGCAGTTTCTTGCAGAAAGCCATCCCTGTAGCCCCCCTGCTATCAAAATCTTGCCACGTAATCCAATACATGCTGTCAAGCATAGAACATGATACCTTATCTAGCAAACAGGTCTTTTTCCACTCCAAGGGAATCAAACAGTGCTTATTTCAACAAAGAGGAAATGGTCAACTGATAAGGTGGAAAAAATATGACTTATGACCACTGGCTGGATTTTATATGGGAGGTGGCTTATCGAGCCTATCATTCTCCAGCATGATAAGACACTTCTTAGTGATTGTTACCTGAGATGTCTGTGTCTCTAAATGAGGGAACCATTTGCAAGAAAAATCTGCAAACTATTCAACTGTACAATGAAAAAAGAGGTGTAGGTAGAAAGATGATTTTATGTGCATCTTTAACTTGCTTTGTGCTAAGAGTAATTTTGAAGTAGCTGTGTAGTAAGGAGACATTCCACGCCCAGAACTGTGGTGCCTCTAAAGTCATCACACCTATAGGCCAGGGCATCAGAGGTGTTGGAGCAAGTGCCTGTGTGTTCTGCAGTTTATCCAAAGGGCAGCAGGTTGAGGGCATGGGTTACTGGTGTCTAGAGAAGAAGGGTTTTCTGGTGATGGGTTAGAGTTGATGGCAGAACTCACTGACAATCAGAAAAATACTGGAGAGCACTTTTGGACCCTTGCTGGCCCAAGGGGAATTCACTACAGTCAGCAACTGCTGTCAGCTGGCACAAATTGCAATTTCAGCACCTCTGGTTTGCCAGAGCTGTAAAAAATATAAGTATCACAAGGCACAAAATACAGTCTCCACACCCCAGCATGCAGGCCTCACAAGAATGGTTGTAGGGAAACACTTAACCCCCAACACACACAACAGAGATATGTAAAGCACAGGGAGACATTCAGTCAACCTCAGTGACTTTATCAAGCCTTTGGAGACTGTGGTGGTTTTCATGGGTTGAAGCAATTTTCCACGGAAGTGTTGAAAATAATCAGTGAAACTTTTGAGGAAATAACACAGTGAAAAAACTCTGAAAAACACTGACCCTTAAATTGTGGGATTCTGTACTTCCTCTTAATGCATGAAACAGAGAAGGAGTAAACATTGCTTAGAAGTGAGGAGTTTCATACAGAAGAAGATTTTATTTTTGTATCAGTTTGTTCCTCTTTAGCATATTTGAATTGTTTACCTTTTGCTACTTTCTTTCTGTTGCCTGGAAACATTTAGTGAGCTGTTAGTGCCAAAGCATTAGCTGACTTAAGATTCAACTTGAATGAGCTCTAACACAAAAGCTTATCATCTGTGTTTTCAAAATATCCCAGCAATACCGAATTAAAGGGATTTTTGAGCAACTAGAAATTAATTTTATCAAGATAACAGCATTGAATATACTTTTACAGTAATATCAACTTCTTGTTCTTGACCTTGTATGCCTTCCTGAACCAAAATCTCTCACCAAAAGCATTATTCCTTTCTCTGAGAACCAGACCGATGATGTTGCATGCATTACAAGTCACTAATGCAGTACAATTATTTTTTTAAATTGATCTTTCAACTTTCAAATTTCTTTCCTGATTTTAATTTTAGAAAGCTGAGAAATCTGCTATGTGATACCAGCACTTTGACTCTGCAAGGTTGTGAACACCTCCCTGAGTTATGCTGTTAACTCCCATTAGGGTTTATGAAAGTGTTTGACCAGCACTGGCATTTCTGCTATACTTATACTATAAGAAGTACAGCAGGCCATGGTGCACCTTCACACTGAAATCACCCAATGTGAACTTTCACCATGTTGGGCACATATGCAAAGAGTTCATGTCTGGCATTCTAGAGTAAATATTGCAGCAGCTCTTATAAATGCCTGGTTCAACATGTGGGACTCTCCAAGAGGTATTCCTAAGCCAAAGCATGATAACTGAAATGACTTGAATATATGACATTATTTCCAGGATAATTCATGTTAGTGATCAGTATCCGTTAATACCTAACTGTAAATGTTTCTTTTACTTATGGGACTGTTTGAAACATATTGATATCTCACCTCAAAAAACACACTACTGCTCATAGGTGAAAGAATATAAAAATGTTCACAATATCACAGAATCCACACTATTTAGTTTTAAGTAGTTTTATTTTAGAATATTTAGTGCTTAATGTCACAACTATATTGTAACTCATAAACCTTTGCTACTTCTTCTCTAATGGTATTTCCCTAACTAAATGAGCTACCAGAAGGAGCTTCCCGAAGTTCAAGTTTAACAAGTAGGATATCCAACAGTTTTTTTTGATACATGTTAATTGGTTGAGATGGAAAGCAGTGCTGAGAACTGACACCTCATTTTAAACACAGTTGCATGTGCATTTCATGTCTCAGTTCATCTGAGACTTCATTCCCCTCCATTCTGAGCATGATCATATACATAGACTGTACCTAGTTTTGAATTTACGAGAAAATCTTGGTAAAACCAGAAAGGCCACATGCACTAATGGGGAACAAAGAGGCAATAGCAGGAAAAAGACTGATGGCAAATACTGGGAAAGTGCCTGCATCCTGCACAATGGTACTATTCATATTTACAAATCATGTGCTCATGTGTTTTCCTGGATCTGGGCCCAACTGCACAACTGGATTTCTTTCAAACCACAAGTAAGTGCAGGAAAAAGCAGAATACAAGCATAGATTTTTTTGGTGGAGGGTGTAGTTCAGGCCCACAAAGAGAAAGTCATGGACTGTAAAGGAAAGCTGCAAAAGACGTGGGAAAAATAAGAGAGCAGAATGCCACATTGCACAGTAGTAATTTTGTGTTAGTATTTAAAACTGAATATGCTTATTTGGGGAGTTTGAAGGTTCGTTTCCCACCTTCTGTTAATCTTTGGTTGTATTTTAAGAGAATGGGACTGGATGTGGACTAAAGTCCTTCTGAGGTAAAGAGCAAGGCTGTACTTTGGTCTCTGAGAAGGATGCCTACTGTTTCAGTGCAGAGTAAGGTTTTGAAAGCTTTTGTAAGAGTGCATTATGAAACCCTGAATTGGTATTGGATGGTGACTGTGAAAGATATCAAGGGTGTGGGGTGAGGTAACAGATTACTGAATATCCTGAGTGCTGTGCAGTGCAGAGCTGAAGTGCACCAGGGTGACAGTAGATCTCCTTCAGATCTGAACAGTGTTAATATACAGAAGGCAGAATACAGCCTGTTCATCTGCTGGATCAGAGATCCTGCTACCTTGCCTAATCTGCTCTTTTGTCAGATAGCCAGCTGGCAGTCTAAACTCTGAACCATATATATTCTTATTTTTAGTTTTTGTGTGTTGCATATAAAGGTATGAGAGGTATGGAAATAAAACTGCAGCTTGGTCAGCTTCATTTTGAAGTAGATAATTTGGGTGGAAAATCAGTGGCTATTCTACAGGCTGTGTATTTCCCTCTGCACAGATATGCACAGAAATAGCAAAAGTTTGTATTAATTGATGATGATACATTAATGTCATCTAAAGATGTGGTGATACACAAAGATAATTGGATTAGTGAGTAAAATACAGAGTTTAAGCCCTAAGATCTAACAGATGTGACACAGTGCCTTATCTAATGAGTGTAAGTGGAATCTCTCATGAGATTGGAGAACATGGTACTTTGTACTGCATAATCTTCCATTCCCATCCCAACCACACAGCCATAATCATAAGTCATTCATGACAAAAATCAATGATCTTAGTTTTTCTGACAGCTTCTGTTCACTGTTCCTAGGAACTGGTTTTTATCTTTTCTCAAGAGGGTATTTAGAATTTAAGCTCCCTCTCTCTACTTGTTTATGCACAGTGCTGTTCATCTGCCAAATGACCACGGTGCCAAGTTCCAGCTTGGCATTTGTGGAGCATTTTCCTTTCAGCCCCTTGAGAATGCATGCTTTGGCCTTTCCAAAGCCAGGAAACTGTCAACACTTATGAAGAGGCATGGCCTAGGGTGAAGTGGACAGAAAAGTTACCAGCCTCTGTCTCACTATTTTGTGCCTACAATGTGACACAAACTACAGGTTATTGATGATAGCTTTTGAAAGAAAAAATATGAGGGGAGACTTCTCTTTTATGATTCTGTGTTTCAATAAAATTTCTCTAATTGCATGGGTAGAACAATAAAGTTTTGTAGTACATATTATATCTTATAGCAGACTGTTACAAGAAAAGAAAAAATGTGCATCAGCAGGCTAGGCTTGTGAAAGATTGTGTAATTTTGCTCCAGTAAAATTGGCTTTTTACAATCCATTTTATGGTAACTCAATATAAAGTCAACAGACCGCATTTACCAAATGGGAGTCCTTACTGTAGTCACTTTCTAAACAAGGTACCTGATCAAAAGCATTTGCTATCAATTCTGCTAACTGACAGCTTCTTAAAACCTTTCATTGTGTTACCTGGAGGCAAGCTGAGGACAACCAGCATCACTGAGAAAATATTGATTTTTCTAGGATATCCTGTCTTTGTTCTGCAAATAGTGAATAGATACAGAATAGAGTTTATGCTATGGTGAGAAGAAAATGTTGTGATTAGGTCTGGAATCTGTGTTCTCTTAACCTTTCAGTACTCAATTTTTGCAGATTAAAAGAAAAAATATAGAACACTCTGTTAAAACACAGCAATAGGTCATGTTGTACTTTGTTAATCTGGCCAGCATTCTTCCATTACAGAATGAGAAGATGAATAAACCCACAGGTCTTAGCCAGACAAAGGCTTTAAATCTATTAACCCATCTTTATGTGCCTAGCTTTTGCACATCCTCCTTTGGAACAGAATAGTCAGTCTGTTATGTCTCTGAGCACCAGCTTTTTACATGTGTGCTGCCAAGTGAATCTCATGCCTTCTTGTAAATTAGTAACAGGGCAAGAAGAACCACAGCAAACATCTATGAGGATTAGACAACCTTGAAGCTGCTCAATAAGAAGTGAAAACTGGTTGGTCAGAGCTAGAATAGGTAGGACAAGGAGCTGTTGCTGAGCTGCAAAAGTGTGACATACTTTAGAGTACAGGGGATAGGGACAGGGAGTTGATTTTGCTGGAGGTGTTTTCCAGTAATAAGTGTGGGACGGTCATCTTAACTCCATGTCTATTGGACTCTCCTAGACTGCCTCCAGATCACTCCCACCCACCTGTTCTTGTCTGCACCAGGTTTGTCCAGATGCACAGCACCACAGCCCTTGTCCACTTGAATGCTGGCAGGCCTCTGGGAGAGTCTTTACCTGGTGCAGTACAAAGGTAAGCTCACACCTGCCAGTACAGCTCTTTCCACATGCATTCACAGGGTTTTCAGCAGTTGCTGCACTGAAGAGTCCATGTTTAATCCCCCTTGAAAAACAACTATAATGTAGTTCTACAGCAAATAAAGAAGGTGTGGGTACTTTGGTCACAACATCAAGCCAGAAGGAAAGAATAGGGTTCTCATGCAAGGATCTTACTCCACCATCACAGCACAGTCTTCAGTGATGCTCCCAGTGCCCATCTCTAGTCAAGAAAAGGGCTTGAGTCTCAGATGCAGCACAATCACCGGAGCAGTCTGGGAATTGTATCTGGAAACACTGTCCATAGCCTCCTGGATGCTGCTAATTCACATGATCTATAACAACATTTGCCTCCTTACAATATCGTGGATTAACTACCCTAAGAAGTGTCTGTAGCTACTGTGTGACAACTTCCATGCTGCAGTGACCTCCTCTCTTGGGTGATATTTTAGCTCCTGCATCAATTTTACAATGTCCCCAATAATTTCCTACAGTTTTGGTTGGGTTTTTTTTCCCACTGGAAAACATGTGACATATTTAGTCCCTCAGATGCTCCCATTCCATGCTTCCCTGCTGAGAAGAGATGGATTTTTTCTGGAATTTTTATTCCAGAATTGGTGTAGAGTAGGAATGTAGTTCTCACTGTATCATATAACATTTGGCTAATGCTCTGGGGCTATTTCTGGTAACTGCAACAGGATTTACAGGGCTGGGCTGGCTAGGTCTATTATATGTTCTAATGAAATAGTTAGTAGTCTGATGCAGTCTACAGGAATAACAGAGATTTGGATCCTTTCACCTCATTTGGGGCACATACATTAAAGAATGAACTCTGTGCTTAAGAGAGATTACACAGGGATTATGAAATGTAGAAATGGTAGTTGCAAAAAGCAGTATTATTCAGCAGCAGATTACTGTCATTTTACTGTATGCTTATGAAAACTGGAGTTTCTAGCTAAACCCAGACTTCATTAGTGTGTAAATATTAGCCTATGTAGAAATACAGCATTTCAGTTTAGAAAAAGTGGAAAAGCATTTATCAACTCATTTGAAATTTATATAATTTACACAGTATCCTGAAGCTGTCTGCACTCTCTTCAGAAATACCAGACTTAGAGAGGCCCTTGCACTTGGCCAGCTATCCAATGAATAAGACAAACCAATGAAGGTAGTGGATAACTGATGTATGGATGGTCAAAATGTGCTATTCCATCCATGAGGGGAAAAGAAATGTGCTAAGGCAGAGGTATATCATATATGACTTTTTTCAAATGAGCTCACATAAGAACAAAACATGCCCATAGACTCACAAATGAATGATGACATTTATTCCACTTGTGGCTTGGGAATTATGGATTTACCTGTTCTCTTGATGCTGTTTGGCAAAAAATCTGCTGCAGTCTATTGATTAGTTTATCCTGCACCAACTTGGGAGTAATTAATTGTATGTCTGCATAATTCAAGTTGAATTATACAGATAGGTGTGAGAGATCCTGCCCCAAAACAGGCAACTGAAAAAAACCACTAGAATCCTCTGATTTATTTTAAAATGTGAAGAATTTTAGGGCAAACAAAACAAAATCCAAGGAGTAAAACAAAACATAAAGTAAGGTTTTGGACTGGGAAAATGAAACAAGAAGATCAATCTTCAATGGAATATTGATTTCTTTTTTGATCTCACAAAAGGAGATCACACAGGGTAGAGAATATTTAACCAAGAAGACAGCAGAAAAAAATGCACTTCCACTAAAGCCATAAAGAAGCTGCAGTCACCTAGACAGAACCATAAAAAGCACTGAAAATAGTTTCCCTGATAAAAGGCATTCTAAGAAAAGGACTGGGAAATATGTTTCATAGTTCTGTGATAATTTATGTTGATATTGGGAGTGAAAATATCATTGTTTTTAGGAATCTTCTTTTTCTTCACTTGAGTGTGTTTACAGTAAAACAAGTCAGAATTTAATATACTTTGAAGATAAATCACTTCTGGATGTTTTCAGTAAAGTAAATCATCTCTGGATGTTTTTAGAGCAAAAAAAACTTCCATCTTAATCTTCCTAAATTTCTCTCTATTTTTTACTGCCTTTTCCTGAGGCTGCTTACTCTGTACATATTAGAGAGAAGGATAACAAAGCATTTTAAATAGGCAAGATCTGTGTGTGTCTCCTTAGAAGGGAGCTTCTTTTTCTGGCTGGTATTTTTTTTTTAATTCTGTTTTCTGACTAAGGTAGTGTTCACCAGGAGGAAGGAGTTAAACAATACCCAAGCAACTCAGGAGCTGTCTGTCAATCAGGGCTAATGGGCTAATCTTGAGGCAGAAACAATAAGAGGCTTCAGAAAGAGGGAAGTCTTTCTGGCATTTATTTAACTTCTCTGTATTTACCAATGGAGAATGACTGGACCTGAATTGTTAATAAATACAAATGGTTAATTGTGTGGTAAAATCAAAACTTGTACAAAAGAAGGCAAATATGTTTCAGAAGGTCCAGCTTCTGCATCTTCACCATGAGATCTCAAGCTCTGTGGCTCCACAACAGGACAGGGTGGTAGTTTGTGAGTGGCATTTGACACATAACTAAATAGTCCTGTTAATAATTTTTTAAATGGCAGACAAAGGGAGAGAAGGCTCTTTTTTTAGATAGCTCTGGTACTATTGTCATGCTTAAGGTCCTTAGGCACATAGGAAAGGTAGTGGTTAGAGTAGATGTAACAGGAATCTGTTCTCAAAATAGAAACTGGCTATAGAATGGCAAAATGATTTGATAGTGATGCTGAATTTCTACTCAATCATAAGCAAGGTTTTACATGTATTCTTTATGCTATGCAAGGCTGGATTTTCTTTTCTCATTTTTGCCTTGTCTTGTGGTATGAAATAGCTTCTCATAACATGACTTGAGTGTACTAAATCTGCCACATTTATAATTTGCTGTCACACACTATGATTTTGAATAAGAAATTGGTAACTTAGCTTCAGTTTACATTATCGTCTTTGCCCAATTTACAGACTTACATATTATACCACAGACTCACAAGTCAGCCTTTACTGGAAGAGTAAAATGACTCAGTTTGGGCCTGGGAGCCAGAGAGCTAAATATAGTACAAAGCATTAGAGCCTGGTACAGCTGGGGGAAAAAAATCCATTTGGGGACTTAGAAAAGGTCAGTTTGGAACAGAGGTGCCTGGGATGGAGAAACACTTGCCCTGACGACTAACTTCATTCTGTTCCTATTTGAGAAGTGGCACAGCAGAGCTGCTGGGGACAGAAGAAAGTATAGGTAGGTAAGACAGGGAGAGAAAAAAATGGACATAGAAAAGGTTTGAGCTGGTTATTCCAAAAATTAGTGCAGGATGTATGCTATTGAGTATCCATTTCTGTGGGAAAGTGGTGTTGTGGCACTGTAAATATCTTGTTGAATGTGTACAAACTCAGCAGACTCTGTGCAAATTCTTTATTGAAACAATGATCAATGTACAAGCTACATCACATTTCCTTTTGCCACTTCAGCATGAACTTTTCTCTTTGTGGTTTACGGCCGTGAGCTATAAAATTGTAATAGTTATTTAAATCAAAATACAGCAACTGCTTCTCAAAAGAACACATTCATATTTGTCTTACATTTCTTGTAAAATCAAAAAGGATTTCATAATAAATGAAATATAACTTACGAGACTTTAGTGCAAGCATTTCCTTTGCATCTAAGAAGCTTTCAGTTGTCCAACTAAATATGGCATACTTAAGAGGCCAACTCTTAAAATAGCATGCTGCCAAGATATCCCATGAGAACTTTGAAAATCTGACACTGTTAACACTTTCTAGAATTAGTTAATCTGACCAAACTGAAAGTCAGAAAGCCCTGGTTATATGTTACAGTACTTTTGTCAAAAGGTAACTGCAAATCAAGGAACTGACATAGTATCTACATTAGAATAAAACAGGCACTGATTTAAAAAAAATCGACATCTGCCTGTATATGCCATTTTGCAAGTCTTAACGTTTATACAGTAGTTTTTAAGCACAGGAGTGTACTTCTGTGCCTTACCAAGTACCAACAAACCTGCAGAAAATGCTGGTCTATGGATTCTTTTAAATTTTATATGACAGACAAAAAAAAACCCTGAAGCATAGGTTTCATCACAAACATGCTTGAATCAGAGAACAAAAAAAAAGAATCAGCAGGAAAAAAATGCTGCCCAAAAAGAAAATGTTGAGAAAATAGATAGTGAATACTATGTTTAAGTGGACTGATTAGTATAGTCTTACATTTACTGAAAAAAGAATAGTAAGTGTGAAATTCAAATCCAACTGATTTCTTCTGGTGCAGAAATCTAGTCATCTTTCATGAAGTTTGGCAAAATTGTTTGAAAATGGTGTAAATATAATTGTGCAAATCTCTTTTCCTTATTAAGCCTGGCTTGGTGTTCCTTTGCTTTTAGAATGCAATTTCAGTTGGACTGGATTTTCCAGATTCTGAGTATTTGAAGAACCATTAGTGTTTGGTGGTATAATAAATAGAAAAATGTAACAAAAAGTCTGCATAGTCCAATGATGGGAACAGATTAATGCCCCTGAAGTGCTTAAGGTGCATGAAAATATATAACAATGCAAACATTAATTTTTTCTTAGAGTCATTATTAATTTTATGTTTGCTAATTGTGTTTTTGGACCATAAAATAGCCATTTGCTAAGAAATACTGCAAGACACAATTGCATACTTTATAATAGCACAACTGGAAAGTTTGGAACAGGAAAGACAGGTTTGGGTCTTTCTTCCCATCTGTCTTCCACAAAGGAAGTTCCTGAAAGTGTATAAAAAGCTTTAGGCTTACATGTGTCATATAATGGGTGCATAAGACACTGAGCAGCAAACACAAAACCACCAAAAAACCACATAAACCAGAACCATTGGTTCTGTATAAAATCTGTATTTTCTTCAGCTACATTGCTTTTTAGTTCCTATTCTGATAATAACACAAAGCTAAATGTCCAGATTGGTTGGAGCAGTCCTACCTATGAACTGTCATCTCTGAGTGACTCCAGCTCTAGAAAATTTAGCACTCCCTCTGACCTTTCAACAGCAGGAATCCAGCCCTCCGTGTATTGCATGGATCTAATCCAAGTACCGGTTGCTTATATGTGGTTTGCAATGTGTGTTTGTGTGTACTTCAAACATGCCCTTTGTGGGCAGCCTCTAGGGAAAAACATCATTTGTATCTTCAAGGAAGTTTACACAGTGATACTGAAGAAATCCAGGGGGATTGTTTGCTCTCAAATGTTTCTCAATAAATAAATAATAAAAGAGGCTGGAGGACAGCCTGAGAGGACTAGTCAGGGTCAGAACACTATAGAAATACATAAAAGGGTCTGATCTCTACTGTAAAAACTTCATAATCTAAAAAGATTAAAATTAAAATACTGTAATAAATATTTTTAAAACTTAAAAAAAGTGTAATTTAAAAGTTATTTTTATGCTTTCAAGGTGAATATCCTTGCTTATCTGTGCAATCTTAGTTGTGCACCAGATAGGTAATTGTAGAATGCGTGGGCATTGTTTGTAAATGCTGGACAGGCAGAAACATCAAAGTACCTCTTCTCAGGACATTAAGGTGAATTGAAACAGTTTAGTGCAAGTTCCTGCTTTTGTTTCTGCCCTTGTCCTTTTTCATATCAGAAGCAAATCAAGTAACTTGAAAAACTGATGTGAACACTAAACAGAAATGTCCTTTGGATTCAGACAAGAAGTTTGCATCATACTACTGTCAATCACACTGGTCAGAAGTGAGGTTCTTTATGGTATTATTTTAAACTAACTTCTGTCTCACATTTGTATTGCTTTGCTGGAACTCAAATATTTCAAGTCATATTCCTAATGGGACTTTGCCCTTGCATGGTTCCTTTTGGGCATGTGCAAATACTTTTTGTGTAGAAACCTGCCACTGTGGTAAGCACAAAAAAATGAGACATTTGAATGCTGCCATTTCTCAAAAATTGGTTGTAAAATCTGAAGTCCATTATTAAACATGTATTTTTTTAATAACCACAGAAAGATAAATATGGAGCCATCTCTGCATCACCTATGTAAGTCATCGGATATTCCTGTATTGCACTGTGGTGAGGCTCTGCACTTTAACATAAGGAAGTTCACACAAGACCTAGTTCATTATCAAGGGTTCTTTTATGTACCTGCAACACTGACTTGGTCTGATCTTGATTACCTGTGCAGTTAATATAACTGATTGCCTCCAACAGACACCTTATGGAGATGTGGCTGCTTTGTTAAAAGAGAGAGCCATCCATGCATCATCTCCCCACAGACCTAAGAGACTTCTTTTTCTACAGTATACCTGATTCCAGATTTATTTTAAGTATATTTATACTACAATCCTTCTTAAACACTATAAGGTGATAGTTTGTTCATTAGTGTCAAACTAAATGTGTCAGGTAATTAAGTAATATGCTATTAACCCTACACAAACTCCTTGTAAGTGATTTCTTTCCAGACTCACTTTAGAGAAGGTACTTTTTATTGTCTATCTGCAAGAGAAATGATTACTTCCCTTCCACTCCTGGCATTTCCTGGCAGAGATGTTGATCCTTTTTAATGCCACAATTGCTATGATCATTAAAGCTTTACTGGGGTAGAGTCACATGTACTCGAGCAGTGAACATCCTACATGTAGGAGGTTCCCAAAATCTCAACATAATTATATCACATTTAACAGTTTGCATGATGGTCTTTGTAATTTTATAGGACACTTGATTATATTTTTTTTTTCAGTTTGGATGAAACTCTCAAACTGGTGCTTATATATGAATTTAGGATTGATCTTCAGAATACCAAAATTAAGAAGCCAAATAAAAAGGTACTTGCCATTTCAGCCTTGTTATCAACTGATTACTGGCACTTGCAGGACTGTTATGGAACCTGCATATCTTCTGGTAAGGTAGTACATAGTTACTGCTTTCACATTAGTGCAAAACAAGACATCTTGCATATTTGCAGTTGTTTGCCATATAGACTTCTGGCAACATACAAAATGCTCAAATGTATGCAAAAAAACCCTGCAGAGCTGTTGAACTGCAACTTTCTGATGGCTTTCCCATATGTAATATACACCTCAGAGTTGTTTCTTCATGCAAAACAAATGATTGTTGGCATCTCCATTCCATGAAAAAGGGAAAACTATTTCCCATGTGGCTAAGCAGTGTGGTGTCAAATGAAATGGAAACATTTTAACTTTCTTTAATAGCCCTCTAAATCACAATGCAGCTGAGCAAACAGGCTTTGTAAATGGGATCTATTAGGATTTTATTTGGCTACTGGAGTGCTGCCTCTTGGGCAATATTTCAAATTCACAAGTTAATATTTGCAAAAATGGAATAGATGGAAATAACAAGAGTGAAGGAGGGAAATGGAAACCAGTTTTATGTTTAGTAAGTTCAAGTGTCCTACACCAAAGACTACCAGTGACTTCCAGGAGCCACTACGGGTGACTCCAACCTAGAAAATGCTGAGGTAAATGTTTATTGGAAATATTCCTAATCAAAAAAGAGCAATTAATATTAATGTAATAGCAATTACTCTGCCATACCTCATGGTAAACTAAACTCAAACTGAGAAGAAAGTGCCAAATAATCCACTTACATGCTTTTGCTATGATAGTCTCCAGGTAAGGCTTAGCGGCAAGTACAATATATATTTTTAAAAGAGCTCCACCTGATTTTCCTGCTATGCATAGATTCAGGAGTAACTATCATACATGGCTTTCATATATAACACATGTACTTTTGTCATTTGCCAATGCTGTGTCATCAGAACTGAGTTCAGCAGAAGGCTCAGGAGGGGGCTCTGCAGGAAGTGCTGGTGTTTGAGGAGTGTCTTCTTCCTTGGTGTCCAACTGCATGCTTTCCTGTGACTGACCATCCATGCAGTCCTTTTTGGACAATGGGTGAACTGACACTTTTATTGCAATCTGTTGAGGTGGCTCATGCAGTGACGATGCGTCCGAGTCACCTGTGGGAGATTCACTGCGTGTCAAAGCATTTGGGATCATGTAAAGCTCATCTGTGTCGGTGGTCTCCTGGCCTTCCGCTGCCTGCCGTACAAAATTCTGTCCTTGCTCCTCCAGACCGACAACCTCCATAATTTCTTCCATTATAGTCCTGCAGTTCATGATGAGAGGTGGCAAAGGTACGCTCCGAGCAAGCTCTTCAATATAGCGGGCAAACTCCATGGTCTTGAACTGGGTTACTTTGGCAAGCTCAAGAGTTTTGGCTGATGTGATAATTGGGATACGCTTTGCAATCTCAAAGGCCTTCTGAAGTTTCTCTGCCCCTTCTGTTCTGAAGAATTCATTGATTGCTTTCTCGGTTTTCTTCAGATGACTGCTCATCATACATAACCGAGTAATGTTCAGTATCATAACAATGGTAAAAGCGACAAGGCAGACAATCATGTAATAGATCCCCATATCTCCAGAGGTAAAAACAACCCTCAGCGTCACAGTATTGTTAACGCTGCCATACGTGTTGGATGCGACACACGTGTATTTACCTCTGTCTTCAAATGACACGCGGGTAATGTTTAGTAGCCCATTGTCAAGAAACCACCATTTTCCTGTTGGAGAGAAAACAGAGTAACTTAGAAGTATTTTGTCACATGATCAGCATAGTCTTAAATATCAGCTTTATCAAACTGGCTTCAGGTTTTGGAAGAAGGAAATAATGTTCACAGGAAGACAAATAATTTACCTTCATAAAGGCCTGCAATCTTAGCTGTGTTACTACTACTGTCAAATCCCTGACATCAACTTTGGATAGTCAGAGCATGCCCTAAAAGGGTCTCAGAAAATGCTAATATGCATCTATCTCAATCTTGTGGTCAGTTAGGCTACAAAGATAGGACTACTCCAGAGAGCCTCCCAAACACAGGTCACACTTCCTCAAAGAAGTGAATTGAAGGAGTTGGATCCTTCAACAAGGATCAATAGGATTGTGAGGCAGAAAAACTTACTTAAAACCTCCTTGTTTTGTTCCCTGACAATGCATTTGCTTACAATTGGGTTATTTTTGGTGTTTTGTTACAGTATCTCATATAATTCTGTTAATGTAAACTTTAAAACCCCTAACATGTTAGACATCATACACTACACTGCCTACCCTCTGAGGTGTTGAGAAACTGATTTTGAAGTATAATTTTAAAGAGGCAGAACTAGGATAGGAGGAGTAAAATAGATGGAAAGGAGAAGAGCCATGACAGGGAATGCCTTGTTTGTTGCTAAGAACCTCTACACACCAGAACAGAACTTCTTTTACCTTTAAAAGTAATTTCTGTCAATGTAATATAATTGATAACTTGGTCCGCTGCATGGAAATACACATTTCATATACATGCACACTTGATATTCTTTGAACCTGGCACAGCAGAACAGTTTAGGTATGAAACTGCATTTGAAACAACCTGTTTCAAATAACTCATCGCTCCTGTCACTGCTAAAGTGATTCAAGATTAACCCAGTTACTGTATTTGCCACTTAATTAATTGGTAATGAATTAAAATTTTTAATTCCTCAAAGATTTCTAGTTAAACATGGCTTACCCAAATTGTTTCACATTATCTCCAGTTTAAGCCTACATATAAAGTATTCCCAAAAGATCCCTGCCTCTATTCATGTGTACAAGACAGCTCTTAATTACGTCTTTTTATCCTGTTACTTAGAAGTTTTAACTTAAATGAAACAATATTTTTTTTACCCTAGCATATTTCTTGAAAACAGCTGAACATTTTGCCTGAAATTAAAAAATGCAGAATAAATAAAAGCTCGGTCTAAATCAGACCTTCACATTAAAAAATACCCCAATCTGCTAAATTTAAGCAAATTCAGAGGAAAACTCCTTTACAGAGGAAATATTAGAATCTGTAACAGATGACACTTCTTCCTCCACCTCCAGTATAACAAAAAATGCAGAGTATTCGCTGCTCAGTATTTCTTTGAATTTGAATGCTGGTCCTTTTTGAAAAGTAGGTTTCAATTAATTGTGAAATAACAAGATGCCTTGTGATGTATCCTGGCTCCAGCTGTTATAAATGACATAATGGCATTGAACTCAGTGACTGGGTCTATGCCAGTGGATCCTAACGGACATATTGACCCACATAAGAAAACAATGATTCAAAAAGGTATCATTGCTGGGTTTTGATAACAATTCAATGCCATACTTAACACCACAAAGAAAGCTCTCAAGCTAGGAAACATTTCTTACAGAAAGACAGTCTCTTAAAGGAGGTATTGCACTGTTGAAATTCTAAGTTAAAGTGAAGTTGTCTTAATACTACATCTGTACTTTTTACTGATTTGGTCAAAGTTTTTGCTCATCTACCTAAATGTTTGGTTTAGCTACCTCTCTCAGCTGACTACACAAAGACCTAAATTTAGATGCCTTACTAAATGGGAAATTTTCTATTAGTAAACCTTAGCAAAACACTCCAGCACACTAATCACTGTATGTTGCCACAACCACACAAGTCATGTTTGAAAGTCTGCTTAGTAGCTCAAGTAATTCCTTTCTCTAGCTTAACTCAGAAAATGATAACATGCTGTACTGTAAAACATAACCAGTTATGCAGTAAGCTCTTACAGATACACACTGCTCTTTCACATCAAGCTAGGTCGATTGTTACTCCTGTCACAGCAGAGTTCACTGTCAGGTCAGCCATTAGTTAGGCACACTATCTTAACAGCTAAGAGTTTATTTCATCATGCTGTGAACAAAGCAGTCACTATGGAAGGAGTACATGAGAAAAACACCTTTTATATACCCACACTCCCCTCAAACACTAGAAGCATAACTGGAAGTATAACTAGGATTATCACCCAAACCTTCCATTTAAGGAAAATAAACGCGTGTGTAATAATGATCTCTGGCAAACACCACTGAAGAGTCTTTACTAAAGCCAGGAAGGCTCAAATTTGGCCTGTCCTTCTGACTGCTGCCCTATATAAGTTTTGCAGTTGGTTGTTCAGGGCATCTCCTGTTTCTCACACTACCATGGCACTGCACATAAAAGACAGCAGGCATACCAGGGAGTTAGCTGTGTTGAGTTCATGCCAACAAACTATTCTAATATGTCATGAGGATCCTCCTTTGAGTTGAGAAACAGCTTTTTAATCTTTTTTTGGTGCCAGAGAAGAACAAAGGAGGACAGAATGAGAAACAGAACAAACATGAAGTCTTCCAATGAAAAGAGGCCTGTCTACAACTTCTGTTAATTGCTTCAGCTTCTTGCTATGTGTTGCTATAAATAACACATAAAAAGTTACTGTTTTCTTCCAAGGTGTGCATAAAAAATTTATAACTGCCACCAAGCTTTCATTTATTTTCACACAGGAAAATACTGCAGCCAGGCCATTAAATCCAGGTTATTTGTCAACTTGCTGAAATCAGAAGTGTCTCTGGACAGGCTACATCAGTGCTATTCCTAAGATCCTACCTTTATTCTCCTCCTCTTGGAGCAGGCGGCCATTGGAATTGTACCATCTGTAGCGTGGGCTGGGACTCCCTTGGACATTGCAGTCGATCAAGGCACTGCTGCCCTCCTTGACGATGATGTGGTCGATGCGGGAGGTGACCAGTGGCGCGGCCCCAGTGTGTGTGTCAGTGCGGTTCAAAGTGCTGTTACTCACATCCTCAGCAGTGCTCAAAGCTGCTAATAAGATGACAAGGCGTGTGGTGGGCAGAAAGTACAAAAAGTGGTGGCTGTTCAGTATGTCCATTTTCCTTCAGCGGTGTACACGACTGGCTGGGAACTGATTCTGTTGAGTCCTTGAGGTGAGCAGGGCACAGGAGAGTTCTACTTTGTTCTGTGCAATTTTATGCTTAAAATGTCCTATAAAATAAATAAGTACAGTGAGACAGCATATATAAACAGTCCATTAGATATGCTCTTTTAAAATAGTGACACATCCATTAATGCATTTCACAATCATCAGCACAGTGTCTTGTCTAAATGCTAATGTTATCACAGTCCTTATCCTTACCGGAAAAAGATGCATACATTTTCCTGACAATGGTGTTGTTCAGAGTGACAGGCATAGGAGAAAGCTTTTGTCACCTAGACACTTAGCAGCAGTTTAGCTACAGTAGCAGCTACAGTTTTATGCCAAAAGTTCAACAGATTTTTTCCTTTTGTTTTTTTTTTTTTAACCGTTTGCAAAATCAACAGGAAAAAATTGAGGTGCAGCACATTAAAAGCTGTCACTACCAGTTTGGTGCTGCAACTCTATCACATGCATGGTCTTAGATGAACTGTGAAACGTGATGTAAGAAAGAGCAATAAGAACAATTCCAGGAAGGGTTTTTGGATCTAATGCTGGAATCTTTGATATACACATTTTTTTCCCAAATACAGCAGCACATAGAGCAAAACATCTCAGACCATTCACTTTTCTTAAGCTACTGCTGTCTGAGCTAAAACATAGCATGGAAGATTATTCTTAAAAGAGGGTATTTAATGCTTGATAAAGTAATTTCAGTGTTGTTATTTTTAGAGCAGATTCGTAAAGAAGAGTACATGTTAGTAACATAATTATGGTTAATGTTCCTTTGAGATTCAAATGAAGTTAGGACTTTTCCGTTCCTTATGTGGCATTAAGCATTTTGTCTGTGTACTTTTTGCACATTCTCCCTCAGTATTTTCCTTCAACTAATCACCCACAATGAGGCCTTTCTGGAGCAGTGATTTCAGTTTCTGGACAGAGGCACGGGGGGGGGGGGGTTACAAAAGTGCTCTCTATTGGCCTCATTATGCTCCCAGTGAACACAATTGGCATTCAGTACTGAGTGAAGGCACAGTGTTGGCCTCAAAATGAGCACCTTGGAAAATTTCACTTAAGAGTCTAAAGGCCACAAATCATGCTAAAATCACAGAGCATCCAACTATTGGATTGGTTTTACAGTTTAAAACTACTGGTTTTACTCATGTGTCTCTAAGGTAAATAACTGAAAATTAAGTGAAATTTATTAGATAGAGGAATCTATCTGGAATCTGAATATAGGAAACTATCTAATGAACTTTCCCCAAATGAACAATTCCATTTCAAAAAAGTTTCTATTTTCTTAAATATACATTTGACTCATGGTAACTCATTTGCCTTAGCACACATAGTAACTGCTGACAAGATCAGTTCTCTACATCAGTTCTATATATAAACAAAACACTAAAATAAAAAGAAACAAATGAAAAATCCTCATCCTTATTTTCTTTTGTATTCAAAAAGGAAAGAAAGCAACATTACCATCTTGCACTGGTAATACTTGATTTAGGTAGTTTTGTTATGCATCCTCTCTTCTCTGTAAAGCAGTGAACTTGCTTTCATACAAATAGATAGAGTGTTATTGAAAAAGCAAATGAATTCTTCCATTTTACAGGATGAATCATTACTAGAAATGAAAACCTATGTTTTTTTCAATAAACTGCTGGCATGATGTAGAGGTCTGTCCCAGCTTCAAGCCTGTCCTTTTTTCTCTGCTTTTATAATTACTGAATGTGGAAGTATCTCTCTTGAAGAGACAGAATAATTTTTAACTTTAAATTAATATGCAAATATCATTTGTCATATAAAGCTATATAAACAATGACTTCAGAAATCTACTTCCAATTATGCAAAGCATGTAGAGTCTGTGATTTTGAAGGTACACTCTGTCTGAGTCAGCAGTTTGGGAAAAAAACCTTCAATTCTGCCTATTCACTTCAGTAACTATTTACATCTCATTTCTACTACTCCATTAACCTTGGAGACTGACATTCTTCATGATTACACATATTCAGTCTATAAAATGTTTCTGTACAGTGTCACAGATCTGCAATGCGCCATACAGAAAAGCAAAAATTGCACTTCCTGGCAAAGGAGCAGGAACAGAGACTGGCTGGATTAGGACAATGGGAAGAGCAAAAGATAATATAAAGTGATTAAGCTGTGTGTTCCAATTGCTGTCTGAGCCTTGTTATTACTGTATTTGACTCTATCATATATTTTTACAGCAGAAAAATTAGTAGCAATCAAAAAAAGGTGTTTATTGTGGAGAGCAATTTGCATTCCAGAAGGAAATGAATTAGCATCTCTACAATGGCTGAACAGAAAACCTGTAAGGAAGGGACCAGTAGTGTATTAGGAAGCTGATCAAGGTAGCCGATGGCCACTGATTCCACACAGCACAGGGACGTGGGTGGAGGTTTGGAAGGTGTGAGGGCAGTAAGGCAATGCCTGTTCTGTACATTTACTTGTTTTGAATGCAGAGCATACAGAAACAGAAATGATACCTTTGTGTAGTGATGGCAAGTGTGACTGGTCCACAGTATGGCCAAAGGGTTGATCCCTTTTCTGAAGGCAAGAGTGACTCCCTCATTCTGGCCCAGAATTGAACCATAAATAGCTGCAGTAAATCTTAGGAAACAGAGATGAATAATTTATGTCTACTCTGTATAAGATCCTTACCTACTCCTTCTTACTCCTGACAATCTACTCTCTCATGTATGTTCCTGGAATGCAGAATATTAAAAAAAATACTAAATACCTTTGTAGATACATTTCTATTTGGAATAACTACAGTTTGGTGACTAACATGAGAAATAATCAGGCAGGAGGTTTAAAGCAGAATGTTTGGAAATGAAGGCTGCTGCTTTCACATGCCATCCAGGGAAGTGCCTGAGTATGTTTGAGGAGACAGGGAGAGATCTCTCTGAAGAATGGTGTTTTAAGACACAAGTTTAGACAAATGTTCCCAGGGCAACTAGGAAGCAGTAGGCAATCTTTCCTTTGGTGTGCATCCTCTCCAATGTTATCAGGAAACAAAAAGAGATGGAAGAAAGCAAAGAAGGTTTTCTTAGCCCCAACTGATGCAAAAAAGTTATAGGGTGGCCATGCTGGGACCTGAATGTCCAGGACCCTCTGCAAACCTGCTGGGCATGACCAAAAATGCTAGAGTCAGATTAGGAAAGCAGGAAGAAGCAGAGAGAGAACTGGAAGGGCAGAAAATCTGCTCACACCAGACGCTGAGGCAAAGGAAGATTTGCTGAGAGTTCCTGTCCTCCTGCTTTGCCATAGGCACAAGAGCAGCCAGAGTATATCAGGGAACACAGATCTGGGAGCCAGCTGCTTTGCTAAACGTAAGTGATATAACGAATTATGGTTTAATCACACAACTAAATGGGGAGAAGACTGAGACCAAAATTGGAGACTGCTAGTGATATCTGGCAAAGCAGCAAGAGAATCCAGAGTATTGGGTACAGTGGGTACAGTGTCACCCAGGATCTTGGCCACGAGAGGCAGCAATTAGCTGTGACCCATGATAAACCTGATGAAGGCAGCCAAAACTGTAACCTTTTGATCTGGCCTAAGTCAGAGAAAGCTGGATTGACTAAACTAAAACAAAGATTTCTGTAATAACTCCTTTAGGCTGAGTAACACAGTACTCTAAAGAAGGAGGACATCTGCAATCCTGAGACTTGCTTTGTAGGAACAGAGTGAGTCTCAGAGCATTTTTGCCATGAAAAGGTCACTATAAACAAAGAGCTAATTTCATGGAAAAAATGAAATCACCAAAGCATATGAGCTACCACTTACAAAAAATAGAATAGCATAGCATAGCATAGCATAGCATAGCATAGAATAGAATAGAATAGAATAGAATAGAATAGAATAGAATAGAATAGAATAGAATAGAATAGAATAGAATAGAATAGATGTGGTTACACATACTTTTTTTTTTTTTAGTACTTTTAAATTTGTGGTGCATGAAATGGAAGAAGAACACCTCTGGCTATTTGGAGCTATTCAGGCTTTCCTCCAAAGATGGAATGAAAGAAATCCCCACACTCTCCTCCAGCACCTAGAAGATGTATATAGGAAACTCTCCTGCTGTATTGTGTCTGGAGCAACATTTACCACTCAGCAATGCTTGCCAGTGATCAATGTATTAAATAGTTCTGTTTTTCAATTCCCCAACCCAAATGGTGTAAATTGAGAATACTAAAGTAACAGATTTACTGCTTGTGAGAGGAAAGACTTGAGCCAAATGAGAACACATGACAAGCTTTCCTTTTAAGTTACATGACAGCCCGCTCTAGCATGCTCTCTATGCATGTCTACCTAGAGAAGTGCCCTGGAACGCGCTCCAGAAACAGCAGAGCTGCAGCATGATAGTTTTACTCCTAATTAATGTGAAAATGTGGACAAAAGCTGCAGTTACAACTTCTCTGTCCAAGATCAGGCATCAGTCTAAATGGAAGACACATCTAGGACTGACAGACACATCTAAGAACATTAATCAGTGACATGTTCTGACTGACCAGTTATTTTTTCATGTCATAGATGTGTTTGCTTCCCATACTACTGCCATCAAAGAAAATGACTATGGGGTCATGGCTCTAAGTGCTGCATTTGTGCAGAACAACATGATGACAGAGCACAAAAGAACAGAAAAGGAGGGCAGTGATGCATACCTTTTCCTGGCTTGCTCACATCTGTAAGACTGGCCTGTTCTTATTCTTGGAATAATGTGTAATCCTATTAACTGTGAGGTCATTCAATTCACAAGTGAAGCACAAGAGGCCAGCTTACTGCATAATGCATAAATTGTGCTCCTATAGCTTTAACATCCCAATGCTATCTTCCTTGGCTTGTAAGTGACCAAGAAAATTAAATTATTTTCATTCTAGCTCTCCATTATCTAAAAGAAGTATAAAGGCTGATGCTGCAAAACAAAATTAAGGCTAGTTTTTTATTATTTAAAAACTACTTGCTACTTTTCCTAGTTTCCATAGGCAATGTCTTTTAAAGAGTGGGCAAAAGTAAAAGTTAACAAGTGTTAGTGAAACAGGAATGCAAATGAAAGAACTTACGCCACACAGGTGAGAAGCTCACTGCCAGTTCATAGGCTTATGAGTGAGAACCACCTACTGAAAAGGTCTAATTATTAGGATCCAGACATGCAGAGGAAAAGAAATGTCACTCATTTACAACTAGCAGAAAATTTCTGACTTATTTTTCTATATATTTGTCAGTTGATAAAATATTAATGCTTGACTCCAGAAGAGCTGCTTTTCATTCTCCTGGAGTGGGGGATTTCAGTCCTTTGTAGTTCCATGGCTTTCTGTTTCCCTGGCTATGTTGAATAGGTGACCTGCTGGTGGTGTTTGTAAGATGAAGAGTTCCTTCTGCACATCTAAATTCCCAGCTGGGCAGCAGCCCCCAGCTAGATGCTTATTTAGTCTCTTCAGCTGCCTTCAGCTGCTGGGAACTTTAGGAAACCTCTCAACAGGGCTGAGCCCTGGCCATGTCTGCTCAGTAACCTCATGTCATGCTTGCTGCCTTCAGCCACCTCATGGGAGGGTATAGAGAACACAGACATGGGCTCCTCTGAGAGATGTGCCGTGAAAGGACATGAGACACAGGACACATGCTGCAACAACAGAAATTATGAATATGAAAAAAAATATTTATGCAGGAGGTCAGTCAAGCCCTGCAATAGGTTGCCCAGATGGGTCATGGAATCCCCATCCTTTGAGAAGTTCAAAACTTGACTGAGCTGGTATACACTGGCCCTACTTTGAAAAGGCTGTTGAATCAGATGGCCTCCAGAGGCAGCCCCCCAACCTAAAGAAAATCTAATATTCCAGAAACACAAATACAAGAATTGCCTTGGGAAAGACAATAGGAAAAAATATGTCTGATCTTAAAAATTGCTATATGGGATGCTGGGAAATTGTTTTCATGAGCACCTGCATAATTTTTTGAGTAGCAGCACTTTAGAATAAGACAGGCTGAGAGTGTTGACTACAACCTGAAATAAAAAGGTATTTGGCCTTCTGCATTCTATTTACCTGATAAGAACAGTACATCTCCTCTTTACCATACAGAGAAGACTTACTTCCAGCCAAGGGAACTCTAAGCATCTTCGTTACCCTCCACTGGACTTGCTTCACCCTGTCCACATCTTTCTGGTGCTGAGGACCCCAGACCTAGATGCAGTAGTCCAGGTGGGGTCTCACAAGGATAGAGGAGAGAGGAAGAATCATCTCCCTCAAGGTGGTTGTCTCGATTTCTTGACACAGGATAAAATAAGGGCTGGGAATCTATGAAGATTCAAGAGAGACTGTATATAATTTACAAATACAGATTAATAAATTATGACAGCCTATGATCAATGTGGGGACTTGACTTCTGTATACGTATTATCCTCTGAGTTTATGACCCTGGGCAGTGAATAGGAAGGGCTGTCAGTATGGCAACCTGGAGACCTTTTCTAACACACCTGTCTTAAAAAAAAAATTATCAAAGAAGCCTGTAAATTAATTGTATATTTTGAAGGCATTGGTAGGTCCTTACAGACAAATATTTGTCAATCTGTTTTGTAACAAAAAAAAAAAAAAAAAAGGAAAAATCAAGGGCTGTAGCTTATTCTGCCATTAATGGCAGAACCTGATCAAAACTTAGTCATTATCAGTTTTCGTCTTCTAAAATTATTTTGGTCTGAACATACACAACACTGTAGGGGGTAACAAAGGAAAGAAGCATCATAAGGATACAATTGTCTTACTTTCAGGGTTCCATAGTGTAACAAGACACTGCAGAAAGACAGCAGCAAGCAATAAAGTGTAACTGAAAATTAATGTTATATCCAGGCTTTTCATTTAGGGAAAGAAGCATATGCCTTTCTATTTAGCAGCTATAAATGGAAGAGTTTTCATGTTGCCTTTATCTGTGTGTAAATGTTTAGAATTTTTTTACTGTCAATTTCTCCTCTATTTATCTACTTCATGTCTCTATTCTCTTTATCCTACTTCATGTCTCAATATTGCAAAACTAGCAAGCACATGGCATCCTAGAGCTTCACTTTAAATATTGGAATGAACCTATTGATTTAACCATGTCTTTGAATGGTCTGATGTGCACTCCCCTGATGTCAATGAACACTCAAGAGATGCTAATCCATTAACCTAAAGAAGAATGAAGGCTGTCGGTGGGTAATTATTGGAGAGGTTATTTAAAAGTACCTTAAGAACGCCAAACCTCTGGAAAATCCCCTTTTGATGCCACAGCTCCTGTAATTCTAGCATCTCTGCTGTATCAAATCAGCTTTTCACAAAATACACTGAAGCAACAAAAGCACTCAGGCAACTTGGATGGTTAACTTCTCATTAAAAAGCTGTAATTCAGATGTGCACTCTTATATGCACTGAGATATCTGAGTTTTCTTTCTATGTGGTATTTTAATGACTGCAGCAAAAGCAATGCTCTATATTTAGTGGAAAAGCTTGCTGTTTTTCATCAAGGTAGGTACTGTCATGAAAATGTCCTACTGAGTAGTAGGCTACCCAGATCATAAAGCAAATTCAACACCATCCATAGTGGAGATTTTTCAAGGCTCAGCTTATATGTTATTAGAACATAAATGCTTTGAAGAATTTTATTCTTAGAAATAAAAACTTTGTTTACATAGATTATCTAGATTTCCTCTGTGTTTGTATTTTTATGGAGGCTGTACAATTACATTTCAATATAGTTTTGTATAGAAAGCTCTTATTCCAGAAACACTGTATGGCTTTAAGAGTCCCTTGCTTAACTCCTGGCAAATTTTCAGCATTGCTGCTGGTTTGCTGTTGCAGTAAATGCAGATGCATCAATGCTTAAGAGTTCCCTCTCTTGAGAAAGGAGGAACAATGAAGCAGCACAGAGAATCTCTCCCACACTTCCATGTACATCTGAGCTCTGCCTGGCCTCACCAAGTTCTACATTTCTTTCATTTTCTTTACACACCTTGTATCTTTTATTTATTCCTGCACTCTGTAAGCATTATTCTGCCAACAGTTTAAATAACCAAAGTCAGCAAATGCAACAGATCTCATATGCTCTTGGCAAGGCTTATGAGACTCTGCTAAGAACATAGCAATGCAGAATGTGGCCCAGCTCACTTCCTTCCACTTTCTCTTCTGAGCTCTGCTTGTCAAAGCTAACCATCCCTTAAGTACATCTAGTGGTTTTCTTTGTCCAAAGGAAGAAGGAAGACTCCAGATGTAGGACATTTAAATATAACACAAAACTCAAAACTAAGTTTTGCTTAAACAAAGATATGAAGGACCTTTCAGACTAAAAATTCTGTTTAAACTAAATTTTTGACCAACTGAATGTTTTCAATGCACTGATATAGCTTATATTATGCTATCTTAACAAAAGACTCCCACGTTATTTGGAACATAAAAGAAAAAAGAATAGGACAAAACAGATTTGAGTATGACTATTCTTCCCTATCCCTATAGAACTGTAAGATGGATATAATTTTTGATGGCTGGCTTTCATGTTTATTGGTTGCTGGGATACAGGGCAAAGAGGTTACACATAGATGCCATGATTAGGAAAGGATTAACCTTGTCAGAGGGGGAATTTAAAGGAATCTAAGTGCTCATGACTGATTGCAATTGAAAATGATTATTTCAGGTTAAAGGTGTCTGCACCTCTTTCCTCCACAAGTAACAAAGGGGACAGAAGATGGATTCAAACAAGTTTGCCCTGCGCTACACAGCAGCTTAAGTCTTGCTTGCACCCAAATGTGATCAATTCAGCCCTCTCCAAGCATGACTGTATATTGTCATGTGTATGCAATAATTTAGCTGAAGGCCCTCAAGAGTTGACTAAAGAACTTCTATAATTTCAGACGTGTGTGCTGGTTATGTCTATGCCACATTGAAAAGTGTAACAGTAAAGGCACATCACTTTCTCAGCATCCAGTACTGTGTGTGTACCACAGTACTGGATGTACCACAGTACTGTGTGTGTACCACAGTCACACACCTAGGACAGGGAACCACACACACACACATGCAGCTGCAGTGCCCTGGCCCCTGCTTGACTTAAAAATATCAGCAAGAGTCTTTTCTTGGCATAAAACTCTCAGTATGGCAGACACATGTCAATTAAATATTAGGTCTGGGCTAGGTAGGTTATTCTTAATGCAATAAGAAATTCCTCCACATGTGGTGGCTCTTTTCCAAAATAAAGTTAGTTATACACATCTGTATAGAGGTTGTTATTTCTGATAAATGCTCTAAAATGCTGCTATGGATGATTTTAATCACAGTATCTGGTGAAAAGTGATAACCTCTCCATTGTCTTGGAAATGATGTTTCTACGGTAGATCTGTATATGGGCAGAAAATGACACGGTCGAATGCCAATTGTCAAAACTAAATAACAAAATTAAGGACACAGAGAGATATTTGCAAAAGCTCACAAGTTTCCATGAATGGATGGCAGCTCAGAATTGAAGGAATGAAAAATTTAAGGAAGTATCTAAGACCTTGGTCTTACACCAGTCTTCTGGTGACATATTATTACAATCCAGGACATCTCAAAGGAGGATCACAGGCATTTGTGCCTGCAAAGACTTCTAGTAAAGGTGCAATTTGCTGGGAGAGAAAGAAGACCTTGCTAGCAGAGCTTGGTACAGGTTGTTTTAGCTGCTGGCAAGCTCACTCTCCCTGTTGTAAATTGCATTCACATCTCACTGGTGCCTTACACTGGGGAAGAAGCATAAACCATAAAAGAAATGCCAGCTCCACATTCCAAACTCTGTAGACAAGAACTGGAATGCAGACTGGTTTTTTTCCCCATTTAAATCATTCCCCAGAAGCCCCTGTCATTGTGTCACAAATGTGACCCTCTGTTGGCTGGGTTTGGGTTTTGTTCCCCTGGTTAAAGCAATGAATGCACTTTAGCCAGCTTCTGTGCCAACTCCATCCTCCTCCTCCTCCAAATTCATGCAGGACCTGTCCAACTGCAGAGAGGCAAAGGTGACAGGACAGGGTAGGAGGGCAACTGGACCTGTACAATATAGGTCACTTCAGAATTCACTACCACACTCTCACCATGTGTTAAATGTTTTAAGATTTTATCTCTAAATTTTATGAACCTTCAGGACAGGAAATATGCAGTGGACACAAAACATTTTTTTTTTGTTTGTTGTGCTGTTTGTCCAGGCCTCTGAAAACTCTAAATTCTTCAGAAAAAAATGAGTGTACAATGTGCACTCCAGCTGTGTAAGCTGCACTCAGCATCAACTGATGTTGATATGCTGCAATCTGAATGAGACAGATTTCTAATAAAAAAGGATTTCTAGTACAGCAGCTACAAGGTTGCTGTGTATCAATGGTGCTGTCACTAAGCCAGACAAAGGATTCCTGCCATGCAAAACATCATCTCCACTGAAAAAAAAATCTACTGTAATCTGTCCTACTACAGTGAAAAGAGGAACTCTTTTACAATATAATGTCTCTAAAGAATGAAAATGCTACATTTCTCCTCTCCTTAAATCCTTTGTGTTCCTCCTTTTGAAATAATTTTACAGTCCTTCAGACAAACATGTACCAAATGAGGTTGCATTTAGGATTTTGCCACAATTGGTATTTTTATTTTCCTAAGCGGGTTTATCAGGGTAGCTCCATTTGAGATGCTTCAATTTAACAAATGAAAGAGGGCTGTTAAGAAGTGTAGTCTCTTACAAGACTCTCCAGACAAATGCACTAGAAAAGTGCCTGCTCAGTAGCGCTCTGTGTTCTCTTAAGCTCCCTTGTCCAATACTGCTGGAATTGGCCCTGTTAAGAAACAGGATTCAAAAGATTATTTCAAGACCACTCTGTACAAGAACTCTGAAGTGTTAGATTTTAGTTCTCTTAGTTCACATATGAAATTGAGTATCTTTTGAGGCTAGCCTGTGAAGTAAAAGGGTAATTAAAGCAAAATATCAGGAGGCATCCTTTATTTTAAATTCAGCTTCACCTCTTTTTGAAGTCAGGTTCATCGAAGAGGTCTCTGCACTGAGGTGTCACCTCCCATTCCCCTTCTCAGGGCGGGACAGCAGCGAGCATCCTGAGTGCAGGAGCTGGAAGGCTCCAGTAAAGCCTTGGGCTTTTTTTTTTTTTTTTTTTTTTTTTTTTTTTTTTTTTTTTTTTTTTTTTTGCCTAACGAAACCCACTTTCCTTGAAGACTCGGTGCTGATTTGAAATAATCTCCTGAACTTTCATGCTGAACACAGCATTACTGCGCTCCCGTTGCGCGGGGAGATTCCGCGCTCCACGCCGGGCTGGCCGCGAGCGAGCGACAGCCGCCCCGGGAGAGGCGCCGTGCCCGCCTGGCCGAGCTGCAGCGCTCCCCCGGCACGGCCACCGGACCCTGCTCCGGCCCTCCAGGCTCCCCCGGGGCCGCCGGCGGGACAGCGCGCCCGGGGCTCACCGCGGAGTTCCGCAGCCACCGCGGCACCGGGGCCGGCTCGCAGGTCAGCGGCAGCCGCGGCAGGTGCCGGCGGCGGGGCGATGGAGGCGGCGGCGGGCAGCGCCTCCCCGGGACCGCCGCCCGCTCGCCCGCCCGCCGGGGAACCGCGGCCCGCGCCCTCCGCGCCGCTCACCTGCCCGCCCGTGGCTCCCGCTCGCTCGCTCGCTGCCGCTGCCGGTGTCGCTGCGCTGCCGCCGCTGCTGCCGCCGCCCCGCGGCAGCGCCCGCCGCCGCCGCGCCCCTCAGCGCGCCCCGCACAGCACCATGCCGGGGCCGGGCCCGCGGCCACGGCCGGGGCCGGGGCGGGCGGAGCGCGGCGCTGCCGCAGTGCCGCGCCGTGCCCGTGCCGTGCCGTGCCCGTTCCGTGCCGCGCCGTGCCTGTGCCCGTGCCGTGCGCTCCCGCCGCTGCCGGCTCCGGCGGGGAAAGTAGGTCAGGGCGGCACTGAGCATGCTCGGAACCGGGCCGGGGGGCGGCCCCGGGGCCCGCGAGGGGCGCGGGGGGCGGCAGAACCCCCGGCCGTGGGGTTGACACGGGGCCAGGGACGTGCGGCGGCCGCGGGCGAGGCGGGGAGGCCTGAAGCGAGCGGCAGCGGGGGGCCCGCTGTGGGGAAGGCGGGGGGTGCGAGCCCCCTCTGCCCGAGCGGAGCCGGCAGTCCGGAGCAACCCCCGCCGGTCATCGCATCCCTTCTCAGAGACGCTTGCGGGAGCAAGTGCTGCAGGAAAGGGATAACACCCCAGTGTTATCATAGATAATCTTGAGAACCAAAATGCTGCGCTTCAGAGAAATGGCACACGTGCTTTCCCCCAAGGGCTTTATTCCTAACGGGATTGCAGCACCCAGCTCCAGTTTAAACTCAATCTGAGGCAGTCCCAGCCTCTGGGAAGCTGACACTGACTATAGATGTCTAAGTGCTCCGTCAGCGGAGGGTAAAGCTGTCTTTTTGCTTGAGCAAAAGTGCTTGAATTTGTTTGGTGCTATCTGTGCTGGCTGTGCAGCTGCCGAACAAGGGATTAGGATGTAGGTGGCCAGCTGCAGGCAGGAATCTGACAGGGATCTGCTGTGAGCCGGTGCTGTCCTGAGCCGCTGTCCTGTGCCACTCTCCCGTGTTTCCTCCCTGACCTTGTGGCATCAGAAGAGGAGGATACAGAGTGACCTTCAGCTGAGTGGCAAGACCAGTGGGTTAAACCGTGGAGGTCTGTATTTCCAGATGTTTGTAGTACTTTTGTAGTCAGGCTTGGACCTTGAACTTACTATCCTCTTCTGATTGCTTCCAGGGAGCAGTAGCTGAAGCTCCTCTGCTCATGGAGGAGTAGTCAGATGAGAGAGCATTTGCTGAAACTGGACTGCATTTCAAAGCAGGTCTCTAGTCTGCCCAGAGGAAACTGAAGAGGAATAGCAACAAAGGATTTAGAAATAGGGAGGCAGAACCACTCCAGGGAGCTGGGCTAGTTGTGTCAAGGGCCTGGGCTTCGGGTCCCATCACTTTGCATGTAGGAAGTGCAGGGGTTGAACATGGATGCCTCCAGTGCTTGGGAGTGGTGCAGGCGCTGGTGAGATCAGGCTGTTGACAGCCAGGGCTTCTTGTGTTCAGTGTCTCCAAAATGGAGAAAATTGGGGGGAAGATGCGTTTGGTGTTGTCAAACTTGGCAGCTGAGGGAATCAGCCAAGGAGTGTGCTTCTTACTAACTCTTCCAGCAAAGCATTCCTTGGTGGGAGGAGCTGTTTAAGTCATGGGTCCTTGTTGGCCACTGACTTTCGATTTGTGCTAGCTTGACCACCCTAATTATGAACTTGGTTTTCCTTCTTCCTATCTTGAAGTACTGGGTTTGAACACAATTGAGTAGAATTTATTTATCAGTTAATGAAGGAGCAAGTCAGATAGTTGTGTGCCCAGTCTTACAAATTCCTTTAAGTCAGGTAACACTCTGCCACTGTCTGGATCTACTCTGCCTGTCAGATCTACATGTGATACAAGGCTGAATTTTTATATTTGGAAAAGTCACACATCTTTCCTTCTGAAGGGTCTATCCTTTCAGGCTCCTCAGGTTTCAGTGAACATAAGCCTGTTCAGTGGCTGGAACCAGCCACCACATTACTTGCTCCATGCCCTTTCCTGGGAGATCACTATCACCTGCCAGGTGAGCATGTGGATTTAGTGAGGCATTTTTCCATCCCACCTTCCAATAGTGCTTGCACCAGCTGCATGCAGAGGACTGGCCCACTGATTTGAGCAGGAACTATAAAAGGTCTTCTGGATGTGTACCCTAGCTCTGGTTAAGCTATAAAAAGCTCGCTATTTTACCTAGGTATAATCATTATATAATATTATTCTAGATATGTGAAAATGCATTAATTAAAAAATTGGCAATGTTGTTTGCGTTTTTTTTTTTTTATAATACCTGCTGTAGGTAAACCCTGGCATTTCATACTTAGTTCTACAGTGACCAGATTCTATTCCTATAAAACTATAACATCATTTGATTAAAGGACGCCTTTTACCTTAGAGCAAACAGAACTTTGATACTGCTAATAGTTTTATCTAAACAGCTTAATCAGGGAAGCCTTGTAATCATGCAGTTAAAAAATCTAAGATAAGATTAAATTGTACATTTTGTGTGTTTATAGTCCCTCCATCCCCTAGGCAGAGTGGCCTACTGGAATGGCTGAGACAAGCTTGTGTGCCACACAATGAAAGGTAACAGCAGAGAAACTAAAGAAAAAGGAAGTTTTAAAATAGTATTCAGCAAACCAGCTGTATTAATATGCCAGTCAACATAAATACATGGGGGATATTCCATTTAGAAATTAGTTTGCCATATTTCTCATGAAGTAAAAAGGAAATTTTGATTATGAGAAATATCTTGTTTCAGTATGGTGACGTTACTTGTTTGCTTTTTTTTAAAAAAAAAATTCTAGCCCCAAGTATAATTAGATCTTACATGAATACTGATGAGAAAATAATAACTTTATTTATTAGGATACATATCTTCAGCATGCTCCTTTACCTCATTTAAATTGTTTTCTGAAATACTAACAGTGTTTAGTTTTGGTTATGTCTGTTACCCAAGATTGTTACTTTAGTCACTATAATCTGTAATCACATTATTCCCATCTGAAAGACTGAAATTCCAAGCTAGATCAGCACTGCATTCTTTGTTGAGTACCATCCCATTTTTTGGGAAAGATGTGGACAACTGAAAGGCTTACAAGAGATCTTGGGATGGAGATGGAGAAATTATATGATCCTGTGAACTCCTGGCCTGCACCAAACATGCCAGAATGGTGTGGGAGGAGATGTCACAGGAGGGGATGGGTATTCCTGCCTTGAACAAGACAACTTGGGTGTTAGTTCAAAGCACTTGATTTATTAATTTATTTTAACCAGCATACATTCTTGCAAAAAGGACACCCTTCTTTTGGTACCTAGCTTTCAGAAATACCTTAGTCTGATGTGTCCCAAAGCACTGTGGCTTGTGTTTTGTTCTTGTTTCTCCTCCCTACCTTTTGAAACAACTCACAATAAATTAAAAAATATTAGGCATGAAGCTCGTGAACTTTTGGTAGTTTTTATGTGTACCTCATAATAACATGTAGTGCTAACTATTTCTCTTCTGCCTTTCTGGGTTTCTTATTTTCCTGGGGTGGTTCCTTTTTTTATCCTCTACAAGTGGACCGGAAGGACCAATTACATTTTATTCCTCCTTATACTTTATCTTTTTAGGACATGGGGTTACAAAAGTAACTTGTTTTATACCTTTACTGTGACTCCCTCCTTTGCTCCTCACAGAGAAGGAGAAATTCTCAGCTTGTTTGAAGATTACATTTTCTGCTGTGATCCACTTTTGTCACTCATTTCTGGAGGAAGTTCTTTCCTGAAATGTGTCATAGACAGTCTGTAAATGAAACAAACCCACTGATTATGTGGTCACTATAAAACCCCACTGGTTATGTGGTCACTATAATGTTACCTTATGTAAATGCATACATGTTTACCTTATGTAAATGCATACATGATTCTTCTTGAAATTAACAGCTTATTGTGATTGAATTCCTTTTTGAGGTTCTCCTTTTGAGGCTTTGCAGTATATTCACCTGATGGAAAGGTCTCTGCCTGTTGTACAGGATGTGTGTGGACCATTTCTGCATGCACTTGTAGCTGTGTTCAGTGTTGTTGCTCAGGCCCTTCAGTGATGTGTGCTGCAGAAAGTCTAGCTGTGCTGATGTGCTAAGGCAAGGGCAGATATGTCTGCATAAATTATTGGCAGCTGAGGAAAGGGTGAAATCCACACCTCTTGTGATCTGAAGGGAAAATTCCACAGTGATGTTACAGAAAACTGGATTCAGAGGGTTTGGCACCACTGTTAAAAAGCTACCAAATTTTTAGGACATGAAGAAATGAAAGAAGGTCTGGTGAGAACCACTCAATCCCCATCCCTCCCCCCAGCACAAAACTTTCCATGTCTAAGCTGAGGTTAACAGATAAAATAGTTTTGGTTCCTTTATTTTCTGCATCCACTTCCCTGCCTCATGATTTCCTGTACATTTCCTTCTAGCTACTGAAAACTGGAGACAGAGTATTGCTTCAGAGAACAGTGATGAGATGAAGGTCAGGGCTGGAAATGAAGCCACTAAGCCAGACATAGAATTTCAGTTCCCTGTCAAACCTGAGAGAGCTTTTGTCTTTAGACAAATATATTGGTTGACAAATGGATTAGTGGGGATGTTGGATGAGCCAAAGGCCTAAGAATTGTTACTTTAATAATGTCAGATGCATCAGACTCTTTAATTCTTTTCTTACCAAATAATCTTATTTAATTCAACTTTGTGTTGTATGAAACAAAGTTCATTTCTCTAATCGCCTTTGCTGACCTGGCCTGGCCCATGGCTTTCCAGCTGAATAAACAGAGATAGGGAAATAAAAAACAAATCTTCACCACTAATTAGCTTTTGAAACATCAGTGTTCACCATTCACTGCATGGACTGACTATGAGGCATTACACCACCATGAAAACAATCTACAACTGCATGTCATGAGTGGAAAATAATACAAGGCACAGGGTACAGTGCTGAATTGCAGCTGAATGAAAAGATACTGGGCATGTTGCATGACCTTCAGCAAGATTCTGTGTTTATGTCAGTGAGAAAGATGAGCCAAATTATTCATGAGGCTGAAAGGAGAAGGAAGGACATGCGATCTTGGAACAGTTAGAGTTATGTTATTCTTGGGGGGAAAGATCAAGATAATTTTGTTAATATTACCATTTGTGTTACACTCTCACCAGGGTCAGAGTTTCAGGAATGTGTCAAGCTCTGTGTGTTTTATCCAACTGCAAAAATACAATAGGATTTTAGAGCATCAGTCAATACTGTTTTTATTTCTTATTTGTATTTCTTATGAAGCAAATGCTTTCAGAAACTAGATGAATCAATAGGTGTGAATCATCAGTAAGGTGGATATAAGATGAAACTTTTAAAGAGTAATATATAATCAGGCATTAATATGTGAAAGCAAAAAAAAGGGAAAAAAAAGACAACAAAGGACTTTATAAAATAAAAGCAAAACTCAAAACTGTTTTTGGTGATGTAGCTATGTTCTTTATAAATGCCATCCACTTACCAGAGGAAGTTGAGTATGTTATTACAGGAAATAGTAGGAAATGTGTCTTTGAAGATGCTGGTTATCATTAGGAATGAGAATTCTGCTTTTCAGCATGGTCTGCAGTTGAGTAGCACAGCACAAAGGCACTAGTGCAATAAATGCAGACTACATCCTGACAGAGATGGTGTGCCAGACTGGGCTTTTTTACTTTCAGAAACCACGTGTCATCAGCCCCTCCATTTTCTTATTAGATATTCACAAAAGTAACTTCTTTTTAGGAATAGATAGAGTATTTCAAGTAATCTTATAATTCCACAGTAGAATAGTGAAATTAAATACGTGAGTAATTTCAGTGAGTCAAGTCAAAACTGGCATACACCAAATAAGAAATAAAAGTATTGGGTGACTGATGTCTGAACATTTTCTGCCAAAGAAACCATATAATAGGTAGGGTGGTATTTTTTCACTGCAGCCATTTCATTTTGCCTGCAGTGTACAGAGGTTTGTCATTAGCAGTTGCCAAAAATGTTCTCAGACCAGTGTTGACATAAACAGAGTGATCACATTTTTATCTATCTCATGTAAATCATCTCTCCTTCAAGGAGCATAAGATCATACAACCTTGGGACACTTACAAGGGAAATCATTCACTAGAGTCATTGTGTTCAAAATTCAGTGGGGCACATCTTACGGCCCTGGTTGGAAAAGTAGATTCAGAAACAGTTTTAAGAAACTGAAACCTCATCTCTTTGCAGCTAGTCATCCTGGGCTGAGTTTTTTGGTTCCTGACAAGTAAAAAACCATTTCTGAGATCCCCCCTCGGGGTGCCTGAGGCTTTTCTCCTGGCTGTTTATGGGGGGAATCCCAACCTGTGAAGCTGTTCTCTACCCTACTGAGGTCATGATTTCTCAAATTGACAAAAGCAGTACTGAATTCCCTTAATGGGATGCTCATTTTCGCACAGTCCCTGAGAAAAAGCAAACACTATACTGTCCAGCTGAATTGGTTTTTTTGTCCTGAAAACCCCTTTTGCTGATTATTTTCAGTAATATTTTCAAGGGCTTTTTGCTTTTCCCCTGACTGTATTCTATGGCTGGTAACTTCTGTGGATTCTCACTTTAAATATTGTGGTTTGTGTCATGTCAGTCCTGTGGTATAAGCAGTTATCTCAATGAAGCTCATTTTTAACTAAGTTCATTTTTAATACCATGTTGAGCTTAAAGCTTTTGCTGCCTTAAAATATAACTTCTGCATTTCCAGCATGACATTCTATCAGTTAATCCAATGTGTATTTATGTCTTTTCAGATATTAGATCATTCTGCAAATTAAATTTGCTTGATCAGTACTTGAACATTTATCCAGAAGCGCTTTCAAATTCAGACTTTCAGCATTGTCACAACGTAACCCTGCCATCTACTGGAAAGTATTTAGTAATGTTTTTTGTTGTTAAAATTGGGGTGGTTATGTCTACAAATTTTATGTACAGAAAAGGCTGCCTCTACTTTGAAACACACAGGCTGATTCCCTGTTGTTCAGTGGAAACATGCACCTGAAATGCATGGGTTTACATGGAAAGGGATCAAATATGTAGTAAACAAGTGCTTTTCACTCTCACTCTTTTGCCATCAAAAGTTATCAGATCTCTCATCCTCCCCTCCCACTACTTTTTGGGAGGTATCCCAGGAGTAGGGAAGTTGGCTGGGTAGTCCCCTGGCCTCACGGTTCTCTGCATGATTGGAAAGCTTGGGGGTGGGCAGTCAGGGGGTGCACAGCTTTGATGGCTCAGACTTTTCGTGGGTGTGTGTCTGATTTCTAGTTGAGAGGGCAGCTGCACCCTAAAGATCACCAGGGGATCTGGAGGGATGAAAGAAGCAAGCATTTGGAGAGACCAAGTGTAGCTGTGCTAGAGGATATATGCATGTGTCAGTGTTGCCAACCTGCTTGCAGGTTATGCTGTGGAATAGGCTCTGGGGCTGCTTGGTCCTATTTTGTCTTCTTCTCTGTAAGTTAATGATAAACTGCTGGCATCTGGAAATACTGGGTCTAGTAAAAGACAAAGGGTCTTGGTTTGCAGAACTCCTGCTTTTCTTGCCTTGTGCATTTGTGTAGCTGAGAGGTGCAGTGGTTCTGGGAACCTCTTGCCTCAAAGGCATCAGAGCTGATATCTCTAACAATCTCTAATTATCACTCCATGTCATGCTCTTTCTGTACCCTTTCGTCCTATATCCTTCCTATACCTTTTTTGTGGATGAGTTTTGCTTTAGTTGTTCAACAAGACGTTATCTCCTCTGAAAGACAGGGAAAGAAAACCCAATGCAAAACAGTAAATCAAAATTTGCTTCATAAAAGAGTTGAAGGAATTCAGTAAGTCATCTTGCATTGGTTTTCGAGGACTGGAAGCTATGTCCCTGCATTGATTCACGGCCAAAGCTGTCCATACAGGGGTCTATACCCCTCAACACCATACAGACAACTTCACCAGCTCAGGTACAGCCATATGTGTTGTATAACACATGTTAACACAGGTTCAGTCCCATAAATCCAACAGCAATTTCAGCTGTGCTGAGCAGGACACAGTGCTTGGTCAGACTGATTGACAGATCTCTGAGGCTGTGTCAGTGGATGTGGCTCCCTGCAGAAGGGGCAAAGTTAGGTGTGCCAGCAATGCAGCTAAGCCCAGTGACAGCTAGTGTAGCAACTGTAACAGCTCCCCTTAGCAAGCAGAAGTTTCTCTAGAATGACTTTTCAGTGGAAACAGCTTTGCAAATGAAGTATATTAAGTATTTGATTCAGTTTTCATTTTAAGAATAGATTAAAAAGCAAGATACAACAGGTGAGTAATTTCAATGATTATCACATAATAGCAATAGCAGAGATGCAATCAAAGTCTCATTAATGCATTCTTTCCTCCATGTACTAGTTTTCAAAGGAAATTATATTCCTTGGTAGAAGACCTTTCTATTATGGAGGAAATTACGTAACTTTCTCTTTGATAGGAGAAAAGACCAAAATTGTTATCTACTCCCCATTAAAATTGCCATTTTACAGCTCACCTCCCCACAAAAAGACCTTGAATAGGGTTCATATTACTTCCAGATATCGAGAGAAAAAAAAGTAATTGGTAACAGCACATTGTCTGGATGTTAATAATATTTCAGCTTTACCTTGTTGAAAAAATAATTTATTCCCATCATATATTAGAAGGGAGGAGATGTGGCACATTCATAGGCTTACTGTCATTATGTGTAATACTTGCATTTAAGCTCAAAACCATTTTAGGTTATTTAGTTTTATGGAGGATTGTCTCCTACACCATAATAGATGGCAAGGTTTTAGAGCCCCAGATACAGGATATCACTTACCTAGACTGAAATGGGATGAGCTGCAGAAGGTACTGCACCACAAATGGGATGATGGGGTCAGACTCTGGTCTTAGCAGAAAAATCTTTGCACTAGGCATAAAAAGGGGTAGTTTTAGAGGCAGAGGGCACAGGAAATGCTTGAGCTGTTCATGATCAGAAGACAAGAAAGAAGGATATTTTGGGTGACTGCCAATGAAATAAGTTCTAATTTTCTGCTCCAGCACTGAACTAGAACTGCTTGTCCTTAGGCTAGTAGATGGGTGGGACAGAGTGGGACAAGTTACTGTGATGTTGCTCTGCCCTCCTGTGAACACCTTGTCTCTCTCACAGTTAACCAGATGATGTGGGTTGGGTTGTTTTTTTCCCTCCAGCTAAAATATATGTCTGCATATTAAATTGAAGTGTTTCTTGAACAAAAGAAGGACAATTTCAGTCATGGCTGAGTCCTAAAGGGAACCAAAAGTATTCTGGTTTAGCTTCTCCTGTCACATTATCATAGAGTATGTGGCAGGAAAAGTCTCTTCCACCTACCCTGCATTTCATATCCTGAAAGAGCAGCTCCTGTCTACTCAATTCAGAACACATTATTTTTTTCACATACATACCTCCTTTTTTCTTCTGGTAGGTTTTAAGAGCTCATTAAAATAGCTTCTTCCCTTTCACAGGACTCAGATATTTATGACTTATTAAACTTCCTTTTTGTCTATAACACAGGTTGATTTTACCGCCTACTTTCCCAAGCCTGCATTAATGAGACACTCCAGGAGAAATCTTAACAGATAGAATGCCTAGAAGGGAGAAAATGGTATAATCTACTAGAGTAAATAAACTTGCAAGAAATTCTGAGACTCATTGACTGACAAAATATTAATTTTTGCAGAGTTAAATAGGATTATTCTTGTTTGCAGAAAGCTGTCTATGGTCTTTTCAGAATAGACAGACTTACTGAACATTTTTGAAGAACAAAGCAGAGTAACTGTCTGCCAAGTCTTACACCAGTGACCTTTCCTGCTCTGAAGTGGGAATGGCTGCTGTGAATACATTGAGCATGGTGAGAAAAGGGTGACCACAGTAACTGCAGCTGGCAGAACAAACAGGGTGTGTTTGGTGTTTCTTATGTGTTCTGTAGAATTTTATTCTGTCTCTTGCTTTCATTGGTGCCAAACACCCATCACCTTTAGCACTTGTGCTGAGTAGCAATGAGTTGTCCCTCCACCCTGAACACAGGGATGGTGTCAGTTCTTGCTTACTAGAGAGACAGCTTGAAGAGGACAAATGCCATGGCAGGGGCAGTTCACCCTGAGATGCTCTTTCTGCCTTTCCTCATGCACTTAGAAGCCAGGAGTCATCTTAGGTAAACCCAGCTGGTGTGACACATGTCCAGCTACCTCACAGGTCCAGTCAGGCAAATAAATTCAAGATATCCACAACAGGGGTTTGGCGGGAGATATAACTGTACATTTCAAGGACATAGGTAATTCAAGATAATCGAAACAGCAACAGGGGCACGTGGCTTTCTCTTCTCTGCACTTGATATGTGGGTAATTGGTTTTTCTTTGCATGATATATATATATAGTTCATGTACTGATGACAAGTAGTTGTTCAAAATATTTGCAGCTCTGGAGAAATAAAGTGCTTCCACTGTGGGTGTTTATCATCTGATTAAAAACACATCATTTTGTTTGAAGAGTTTATTTCTGGAGCCCAGAGAACAGCTTAATCACTTTAGAAGGCTAATTTATGAAACTGCTGAAAGTATCATAGTCTATAGAGTAACTTAACAAGTGCACAACATGGCTTATAAAAAAACCCAGTATTTAAAAAAAAAAGTGAGACACTCATTTGATAGACTACCTATTACTAAAAAAATATAGAGAGGAAATGAAGATGTATTAGAAACCAACAGTGTTCTTATTTTATTTGGAAAATATAAATTGGTGGTGAAATGAATTAGCTGTAAAAATATATTGATTTTAAAGTCCACTGAGACTTTTAAAATATAGAAATGAAATGTTTATCACTCAAATGCTATTCATTCTCTTAAAGCAAACTCAGTTTATCTGAATGGGTTTCCTATTATTTGTTTGATTTGTAAATAGTTTATGAAGACATTTTCAAAACTACATTTTCTTTTGAAGCACCTTCTGTGCTGTGAAAGAGATTTAACTTTGACAACAGTTCTTTATGGAATTTAAGGCTAATGCATCAGACTTGCTTAGGTCCTGTGTGGAGTAATGTAGAGGTGCTGCTGGATGGCTTCAGGCTGCTTTCAGATTTTACATGGAGAATATAGAATTCATCATTTTGAGTCTATTCTCAAAGTTTCAGGATCTCATAGTTTTTATATAAAGGGTATGAAGCCATTGGGTTTATGCAGCCATGTTCTTTGGTGTGACAAACCTTATGGCTGACAAGGAAGTGACACTGCTGAGCAGTCAATATATCTTCTTGGGCCTTTTGTTGATGAGCATAAACAAACTTACTGAAAAGGGAAAAAAAATCATTGTACAGTTTGGTCACACAAAGAACCAATAATAGTCTTAAGTTCAATGTCCAAGGGGCTGGATGCTCTCAGCTCATGGGTTCTCAGGAGGGTATGGTGTATCCCTCACCAAATTGCTTAAAGTCTTTGCTCTGAGATACAGCTTACACACCTGCAACAGGGGGGGTTTGTATATTCATACACGTTACAGGGATATTTCAGGAGACCTTTGCTGGTTGTTCTGTTGTTTGTATGTACTGTGCAAAGTATTATCATTAAGAGTTATTGTACAATTCTTGATAGTTACTGAAGGTAAGATTGTTACTTTTTTTTCTGTGTAAAATTAGACACGTAATTTCCATGCATCAATAAATGCAGGTTTCAAAAAGTGTTGGCAAGAGAATTTTATTTTGATCACTTCATACAATTTCTCCCACAGTTTCTCATAGTGCCCTAAAATCCTGCTGTCAAAAATAAAGGAAAAAAAACCAGATAAAACAAGTGTCCTAAAAGAGTAGCTAGAGTTAACTTAATCTGAATACCAGCAGCTAATACACTACTGGACTGACTACTGGAATACTGCGCTGATAAGGAATTCAAGCTGGAATACTGTGCTGGTAAGGAACTTCAGGCAGAAGAGTCATTATGCCTTTTAAAAGCCCCAGGCAAACATTCCATCTTGCTCCCCTCCATGCTGTTCCTTGACTTTGAGCCTTCATTCTCTCAAGTCACAATTGACTTGACTCACTGGTTTAGGATGGCACATAGACTGATGTCTTAAGTTCAAAATTATTACTTTAATGCAGCAACTTGTCAGTGTCAGAAATAACTCTGCTCTGAAATGAACCAAATGGGAACTGGGGAGAAATGGGCAGCACATCTTCTTACCTGGGACAGTCTCCCATATCTGTAATCAGGAAACACAACAACAGTGTCTCTGAAAGATGTCTGGTGAGATATACAAATCATATTTGAGTGAGAGATAGATTGTTCAGATCTGGAGAAAAGTGTATGGAAATGCTGAAGTATATCAAGAAAACTTCACTGACTAGTCATGCTGCATTTGCCCCCTTCTCTTGGACAGATGCATGATTTTGCTCTGTGTGTTCTGAGCAACGGAGCTTGGCACTTCAGACACCCAGTGCTCGTTCTGTCCCACTCTTCTCACCTGCACTGTATGCTTTGCACTAAAACAGCTCAGAGGACTTTATAATTATAATCTGTATAGGTCAAAGTCTCCAGGCATTAACAATTATGAATTTACCAGTATGATAAAAATGAATTTGACTGCTTACAGATAATGAAAATAATGGTATGTTAGTCAAAGGTTAAAGATGTGTGGCTCTTTGTACAGGCCCATTAAAGTAGAAAGAAATCTACCCATGTGCTGTTATCTTGGTTTTTGGTACTCAAGCTGGTGTTGGTCAGTGCTGACAAATCCCTTGTCTGCCTGAGCTGACTGACTGTGGGAATGTCCATGGTCCATTGCTACCACTGCTGGAACTGCTGACATCTCCAGTGCCTTGACTTGGTTACTACTGACCACTTTGACAGTGGAGAGGAGGCTATGTGTTCATGTGTTCTGTAACAGCTGCCTGAACAGTCTTGAAAACCATTCCTGGTCAGTAATGGGAAAAAAGGTAGGAGTAGCTTTGGTTATTGCATGGATGTCTCTTGCCAATACTCTAGTGAAGGAGGATATACTGCAGACCTAGAAAACTTCTCTAAAGTCCTTTCTGTTAATTGAAAAGTGGTCAACAGTGACTGTAGGAATGGAAATGTGTTTTGTTCTGGAAAAATAAGTAAGTTGCTGTTATAACAAAAATTAAAGATGGAAAGAAAAATAAGACTATCATCAGAATACTTCCTAGCCTTTAGAACATCTGCACTTTTCCTCCACTCTATTTTCTTAGTTTCCTTTGGTTGTTTTTTTTTTGCCATAATGGTTGTAAATTGCATAATGTGCACATTTATTCATAAAGAAAAGGTAATGAGCAAATCAATTTTGGGGATTACAAAACCCAACAAGATTACACTACTTAAAATTCTCTATGGTTTGGGTAAATACAATTCTCATACTTAGGTACAGGCCAGGTTTCACTGGGGCTGAAAGAAACTGGTGGAAATACTGTGCTGGAGACAGCATTTTTGGATATGAATGTTGTTACTCAGATTTTGCTGGTTCATGATGTCCTGTTAATATATATTCATGCTTCTTCTAGAGTTTCACATATTTTAGTGTAGAAACTCTAAAACTGCTAAAAGTTCACACCCTAGTCTTGCTAATCTTGAAGGTGAAAGAGATTGATACAAAGATTCACCCATCCTGGCATTTTATACATTCTGGGGAGACAAGCATTTCTCTTTGTGGATATCTTCCATGACTATCACATTTATTGGAATTTTATTATATTATATTCCCAAGGGAAATGACATGCAAATAATGGATCAGATCCAAACCATCATAGTAACCATGTGATTTCCCCTTCACAGCCCTTGAAATTTTATTGTCTTCTGAAAGAAAACATCCCCTGGCTCATAGCATATTGAGAACATCAGAAATTCACAATATAGGTAAAACTACATGAAAAATATTTTTTTTTCCCTGAGTGAACAGTTTTTACTCACCCCTGTCTCTGTGGCTTCTTTCATGGCTTCTTTCAGCTGGGGTGTTTTGAATGTTTCCTTATTTGTAATCCTTGAAACCATTCCAATGGAAGGACAGTTTTTCTCTGCCAAGCCTGGCAAAAGAAAAGATATAAAATCAATATTTTATTGATCCTGCAGGTCTCCAACCCTGTCATACTGAAAGTAACTTCAAGATGGGCAAGATCTCATCTGCAATACCATGGGTATAGTAGTACACAATTTTTTTACCCTAATGTTTTATGAGATGACCAAGCAATTATCTTTTTCTGGACTCTGGGCTAGGTTTCCTTTTGTCAGTCCATGATATTACAAATCAGTGATGTACACAGTTCAGCATAACTTAATCAATGTTTGTTTTAAAGTAAATGTTTAAAAATAATTGAAAAAGCATATTTGTCCTCTACTACTACCAGATGTATACTGGCATAACATGCAGAGAAATGCAGCAATGCTATTTCATTTGAAGTGGTATTAGTCATGCTGATTGGACCCTTTTCTCTGCAGTATGTGTGTGTGTGCAGGGGAGTGTGTGTAGACCCTCTGGACAAATACCCAGAGTCCAGCAGCTTGGTTCCTTGGCTCTTTCCGTCATTGCATGACATGATCTGTGCCTGCTGCTAAGTCATTATCTTTGCAGCAAATCATGGTACCACTTTGCTTTGTATTTCACTGTGGAACCTGTAACTCTCTTGAATCCCCCAACCTTCCAGACATCCAGACAGCCTATTTGCAGCTGGCACTTTTCAGCAGGGGCCTGCTAACTTCATTTGCTATTGTCTGCTTTTACAGAAATGGTGGACTGTAGGCTCATTGACAGATCAATTTTTTCATTATCAGCATATGCAGCTGTTTGAATACTTACTATTCCCTCATTCTTGTCCATTTTCTGCTTATTGTCGAAGAAGCTAAAGTGTTTAGTGGAAAGCCCAGCTTCCCAAGTCAATTTTGACTGGTAATTATTGTTTATATAAAGCAGACAGCATGGCAAAAAACCTTCCTGGGAACATACATGTCTTGTATAATCACCTCTGAATAAAATTATGCTGTGAACATAATTCTGAACTGCAGCGTTGTTTGATGCAGTTAGAAATCTTTCTAAATTGCTTTAATATTTATTGCAGTTCTTACAAAGAAAACTACAGCATTTTTAGCAACAAATACCTTGCATAACTTTTTTACTCCACAGTTAGTGACCACCTCTACAGTTTATCAGGTGAAAAAATATTTCCCTAAAGAAAATAAACACAGTTTAGTCTTTACTACTTATATGCAAGCTCATAGTCTGCAAGCCAGCAGGCTATTGCCCTAGCTGTACACTTGAGATACTGCTTATCACACAGAACAATTCTGAGTGAAGCAGATGTTGGCCCGGAGGCAGCAGGACAGGCACAAAACTTCTTCACTGCATGAGCTGCTAGGGTTACTGATGTTACTGATGATTTTCTGTTACTGTTACTGAGTTACTGATGATTTTCTCTGCCAAAAGCCATAATCTGGATTTGGAAAGAAAATAAAGGTCTAATTAGCTCATGCTTTATGCTTTTTCTGAAAGCAAGGACTTACCTGCAGAGAGGTGAAGGTAGCAGAGCACAGTCACTTCCCTCCGCCTGTGTGACCCCGAAGTTTGGTCCCTTCAGTTGCTGCTCTCTCAGTGAGGCTCCTGAAGTTTGCAGTGTTTTACTTCCTCACTAAGCTAAGAGACAGCAGGACAGCCCTTGGCAGAGCTGAGAGTGATTTGCCTTCAGGTCCCTGTGACGTTCCTGCTGCAGATGAGTCGCCAGCCTTGTGAGCACTGCAGACTGATTTTACATGCCTGGCTTTACATGCCTGGCTCCTGCCTGCAGACTTCTCCGAGAGCTTCTGGTAAAACTGAAGGTATCACTTACAATCTGTGACCACCTGGGTGACTGAGGCTCTCTGCTCTTTGCCTTTGACCAGCCCACATTTTCATGTGAGGAGTTTACTGAAGATGCATAGCAGAGTGTCCCTTTCAGGATGGGCTCCCAGCTGAAATCTCCCTAACTGTCATGTTCAGAAAGGTTCGAAAATTGTCCTGGAGTTAATCAGTGTGTAGTCCTTCAGTAGTGTCCTTCTATTCTTCTGGAGTGACCTTGTGGTCCAGGTGAAGAGGGGCTTCTCTGTCAGGCTGATTTCTGGTACCTGGTGAGGTGTTACTGCGAGTATGACCTATAAGTTTGAATCCAGAGATGATCATGCTAATTGAAACCTTTTCAGTTTGGCTCCATGTGTGTCTAAGTGTTCATATGCAAACTCTCATTTCCAAAGACAGGCAGAGGCTGCCTCACCTCATTCCCTCATTCGATTATGTGGCTCACTGCTGCAGCTAACAGATTACTATTAAAATAGCTAAAATAGCTATTTTTAGCTATTACCAATTGCTCTGAGATATAATTTAGTCTTGTTAAATGTAGGAAGAAAATAAAACAAAGTAGGTCAATTTGTCATCAGATCATAATAGTCTTGTCACATAAAACGTCTCTGATCATTACTTTTAAGTTAGTCAATAATGTCTTCTGAGGCTCTAATGTAAGTGGAAATGTGGCATCCAGAGTAATACGAGACAGTACATATGCACAGCAGACATTGTCTCATGTCTAAAACATCACTGTATCCCTACTGCAAGAAAAATAAGTTAATTTTCATAGAAATTATAATAAAATCTCTGATTCTTGTCAAGCTCTGAGCATCTTAACGTGTTTGAAGTTCTCTTGGCACTACTGCCTTAATAAAAGGCTCAGTTTTCAGCAAGGTAGGCAGATACGAAAGGCTGGTACTCATGGCTATATGTTTGCTTCCAAATTAAGGCTATGCAGCCTTCTGGAAGTAAATAGTTATGGCATGGAATGAGAGGTTCCATGCATAAATTTTGTAAATTTATAAAGTCATATAACAATTACCAGGGTCTGTTAAACTAAGCTGAGAGTTGGTGTGAGCCAGTGTCATTGGGAAATAGGCTCTGAAATGGGACATTGCATCACTGGGTAACATGGTGGATCAAGTAGGGTTTGACCTCTGAACTTAAAAGAAAAAAGGCAAAGCTTGAGTTTATTGCAGGTTACTGGGGAAGCTTTTCAGAGTTCAGGCTAAAAGCTGATCCTAAAGCAGTTTTTAGGTTATGAACAGCTTTGGCTGGGATGAAGGTGAGAAGCTTTTTCACTGAGTAAAACCATGATTTATGCAAACTTTCAAAGTAATCCAAACTCCACCACAAACCTATTTCTAATTTCTATCTGGCCTGGAAGAAAAATGGGGCAAAACCCTGTCTGGGGAAAAGAAGTGGGGTGCAAAGGCTGGAGCTCGAATTGGGGCTTGAATTCACAAAGCTCCAGGGCAAAGGAGAGCATCTCTGCAAGGGAAACAGAGATGCTCTTCTGTCAGGTCAGTGGCAGACTAGGGTATCTCACTGTGAGAGGGGGAAGGTTAGATTGGGATATATGTTTAGTCAATGCTAAGGCCATGACTTGTTTCAGATTGACTTTAGAAATTATTCCACATTTTGTTTCTGAGCCACCTTTTGCTTTGGGGCTTAACTGCAAGGCTAGGGAAAAGATCAGTCAGTGCTGGGGTACAAGCTTTGCCATTGCCAGTGCCAGTAAATGCTGCCAACAAGCTGGCACAGAGCTGGCCAGACTGTGCTGGGTGCCAGTGCCAGTTTGTGTTCCTGTGATGTTTGTACATGTGAATCTGGATGGTCCCACTAATTTAGAGGGAAAAGCTAGGCTTGTACTTCAGAGTGAATTTGCTAAACTAAGTGTGGAAAAACTCAGATGCCAGCCTGTTTTAACTTGTGTGGACTGTCTGTACACAAATATATAAATTAAAGTTAGAAATTATGGGTATTTTTTAGGAGGATGAAAAACTTCAGGTAAAATGCTCTTCAAATATAATTTTCTTCCTTGAATTTGCTTGGATCTTGGCAAATATAGCAGCAGCACAGATGCTCCAGTGTGTACTGAGCACACTGACCTTTCAGCAACTTCCCTTTGTGTCAATCATTGTATCTTTCTGGGCCCTGGGGAATTGCAGGATGCTGGAAGCAAACCTAAGTAAAACTATAAAAAAAAATCAATGCTCTTGATTTCAAAGAACAGCAAAACACATGAGTCAGTCACAGAGACATAATCCCTTACTACCCTCCTTGTCATGTCCAGCCATGATTTCATTGGAAATCAATTTTAAGTGCTATCCTAGATGGGGCTTCTTCTGACTACGTTTTTCACAAGTCCTTTGATTTTTTTTTCATGAAAGCTTTAAAAAAAGAACAAAGTTGGTGGCTGAGTAGTGGTAGCTGATGAGTTAATTGAATGCCTGGCTTTAAGGGGAAGTAAAAAAAGTGTAGCTAACTATTACCTGGTCACTGGAGAAACTTTCCAACCTGATTGCATCTGGTGATGGAGCTGCACACCTCTGGGCAATAGTTGTTTCTCGTAGTGTTATCTAAATAAAATAAGTTAAATAAAGGGCAATGTAAAATTCTGTTGTACATAACGTGTTGTATAAGTGTAAGTAATGGTAGACTTGGGTGTCATGGCTGAATCAGTGAACGGGAAGTCAGAAGGTCTAGGTTTTCATCTTTGTTGAAGGCTTCTGCAGGAGCTTTGGACAACTCATTATGTTTGTGTCTCATTGTTCCAAACTACAGAGTAAAAATATTTACACTTGCACATACATATGCAATTTTTTGAAGAGGATCTTAGAATTAAATGTTTTTTCTGGGTGACAGGGTCATGTTGCATCCATCTGGGCTTGTGGGCTGTGGCATGGGATTGTTCACTTTCTTACCTGAAAACAGATATTTTTCCCTACTTTTGCTCTGATGGTGTGCTTAGACATAAAGCAAAAGCATCAAAACCAATATGAATAATCTGCAGCAGTTTATATTAGGCTGTGATTTTGCTTTGTTAGGATCTGTTAGCTAGATTTCATCACGGTTTGGGGAAGTTGCTAAGTCACTGCACTTGGGATGTGTGGATCTTTGTGGGTTAAATTATTGTCTCCTGTTTCATGATGTGCACTCTGCACATAATGTGAAGTAGCTCTGCCTTAATTTGCTTTATCATTAATCATTACAAGTAAAAGCTAAGGAAGAAGTTAAGAAGGAGTTTTCATGCACATGGAGTATAAGACTGAGAGGGGATGTCAGTTTAATGTTTGCCTTTGTTAAATATTATAAAGCCAGCTTGGCAAAGACAAGCCCCAAAGAAGTCACAAATCTAAGATTTGCTTTTTAACAGTACAACCAGAAAGAGGCCATTCTATGATCACTCATAGGCAAATTGAGAAAGAGCAATGCTTAGTTCCCCAAGGATTTGAAAAGGAGAAGCACTGTGGAAATCAGCCACTGTACTTTGAAGCCCCACAAAGAGCACACTGCTCAGGAGCACCGTGCCAGGGACAGAAGGAAGATGTTCTCAGACCTGTGCCATGGAGTACTGCTTCTCCACTGATCTCAATTGTGTAATTAGAGGCTTGCTTTATACAGCACATGAGATTCCAGCTTTTATATAATTTTTCAACAAGACTATTGAAGACTTGAGGCTCTTTGCTCATTTGAGTAGCACAGAAATCTTGAGCATATTCTGAAAGTTGATCACACGAGAAAACATTTTTAAGTTGTGCTTGTCCAGCAGAGATGATTTTGGAAAAAAAAAATTAAACACAACTTCTTTACCATTAGTGTTCATGGAGAGAAAAGAGAGCATCTTAGGCTTTTATTAGTCTTTTAAAAATTGCCCAGATGGCACAAAAATATCCTGGATACCTTTTCTGGGATAGTGTTAGGAGACAGCATGTTTGACTTTGTATCTTTGTGGATGGTCAGTTGAAGCATTGAAGAACTTCACTATGCTGAGCTAATTTTTGTGGGAACAGAGCTCCAGAGAAACTGAGTTTTAAGGGGAGGAGCTGATCAGAGGGTTGGAGCACCTCTCGTGTGAATAAAGGCTCACTGTTGATGTTGTTCAGCCTGGAGAAGAGAAGCCTCCAAGAAGACCTTTAAGCAGCCTTCCAGTACCTGAAGGGGGCCTGCAAGAGAGCTGGAGAGGGACATTTTACAAGGGTATAGAGTGACAGGACATAGGGGAAAGGCTTCAAAGTGAAAGAAAGTAGATTTAGAAATAAAATTAGCCAGGTTGGATGGGGCTCTGAACAACTTGGTCTAGTGGAAGGTGTACGTGCCAAGGCAGTGGGGGTTGGAACTAGATGATTTTGAAGGTTCCTTCCAACCCAAAACATTAAATGGTTCTATGATATATATAATTGAATACAGTTCATTCTTGATTTAGTATAAGTGGGTTTTGTAAGCTCAGATTTGACCAGTGGTGAATGACAGCCTGGGTCATTCACCTCTAACTACCAAAATATATTTGAAGCAAAGGATTCTTTCAATGTGTTTTACTGTTTGCATGTTTTAACTGGGGCAGATGAAAATACATTTCTCATTTTGAAAGAAAAATTGCATGTGACAGGAATACTAAAAACCAGAAGCAAGTACTTACCTATTCCTAGTGAGGAATACAATTTGGGTCACCCTCTGTCATAAGGAAATCAAAGTCGTGCAAGCAAAAAGGAAAATGTATTTATAAAGTCACTATATTCTACATTTTCTTCATACCACCAAAGCATACTGACAGTGTGTGACCTGTGACCATGCAACAAGAACAAGTGGAATTAAATTGTATTACTCCTGGAGCTGTTTTATTCCTTTCCCCATACAGACACTAGGGAAACTAAGGAATGGTTATGAGCCAGGGGAACCAGAGGGTTTTCAAACAATTTCACATACAGAACCTGCATTTTTCTCTCAAAGTTATATTCTGATTATAATCCCCTGTAGGAAGGACAGAAAATAAACTGAAGTCTGGTCAAAGTTACATTACGAAGTTGTCTTTGACAAAAGGTGCCTTTCATTTACACAGACTTATTACTGTGAGTTTTCTGTGACTCAGCAAACTGTGGGGTTTGGCTGTCAGAATTAAATAGTCTCTTGTGGCACAATGCCAGAGCTCAGTGTGCTTTCACTTAGTGTTATCAGAAACTGAAAGTCAATAAAATTTATAGAAGCAAAATTTTCCAGCGTGTCCATGACCTTGCAGGAGAAAGTTGTGCATTCAGCAGTGTCAGCTACTGTCTCTCAGTGTTCAGAGGTTGTCTTCACTGTAGTTTGTGTCTAGAATTTTCTACAGGAGGAAAAAAATGAATTTTCATGACGTTTTAAATTCTAGTCTTATGATGTGGTACCATTTAAACTAGATAATGCCTTATAGACCCACCATGTGCTGAACTGGTCTCTCCATCTTCCTTTATCAAGAACTGCAAGGCAAAAGCTCTCCATAAGAACTTAAAAAAAGGATAATTTTAATTTCTGCAACACTTATCGGGTACAGAAATCTGGCTTCTTTTACTGGACATCCTGTGTGTTTCTTTCTAACTGGAATAAGTTTCATAATGTTATTATGAGCCCAGTCCTTAAGTTCATGAGGGCATTTGCTAAATTTTCTGAAAATATTCTGGAGAATTAAAACTGGAACTTAAATTTGTATTTATTGGTTTCACAACCCAGAGAGTGCATATCTTTTCACTTCAACAGTCTAATGAAATAGATCCCATATGACTTCACTTCAGGCTTCATGACATTGGCTATGTCTCACTGATGGGATTCCTAAAGCTTCCCATTGCCTGGATGCTCTGTGCTCTCACTGTTCTGTTCTTTTTGTTTCTCAATAGGATAAATCCTCTCTTGTTAACAGAACGACTGCTCCTTTGTTTTCAATAAATCTGATACATCACTTACAAATCAATTGGCAAAAAAAAACATCCTATCTGTTTCTGCTTTAGGTATACTGCAGTGGATGCTGGTGTTCTACTCCATGTTTTGGAACCTTTCCCATAAAGCATTTAATTATGTTTTCTCTTTCCATTACCTTCACTCTTATCTCAATCATTTTTCCTAGCTGCTTCATCTGTCTGTATAAACTAGATAGCAAAGTGGTGTAATCCTTGGGCTGGAAACAGAGATATGTGCTGATAAAGGACCACTGATTTTGTAAATATTGAACCTGGTCCTGAAATGCATGCTGGTTATAAACCCATACTGTTAGATATTAACAGATGATACTTACCAGAGCTCAGCATCAGAAAGCAGACAAAGACAAGAATTAAAAAAAGGTGGCAGCTGCTTGTAAATTCACTTGAAAAGCCCCTGGGATAAGGTAGGTCAGGGCATAACTTCAGTGAATGATAAAGGCAATGAATACACATCTGTAAAACCACCTTCCTGAAGTCATAGCTGTTTCAGCAATTGAATTATTACCACCTCAAACCAAAGAAATCCAGACCTGGTTTGATACTATCTGGTGGAGAAAATAAAATCTTATTTTTATTTTGCTGATAAGGCTGAGCGGAGAAATAAGGCCCTTGAATACAATATAAATCCAAACACCTTCTCCTACAGATGCATCTGTTCACCCAGGGCAGTTCATATTCAGTAGCACTATGCCATGTTTATTGTTACTTTGACTTTTATGTACCTATGTTGGTTTTGGCAATGGAAAATTAAAATTTTATGTATAATACAAATGCATCATCTACCTACATGCTTCAGGAAGACTCTTAATGTATGAAAAAGTTGGAATAATGGTACCCAAGCAAGAAACATCAGTATAACTGGTGAATAATTTGAATGTTGCTTTCTCAGTCAGTAATCTTGTCTACAGTTTGAGAAGCAGGCCAGCAGTTCTACAGGCTGAGCTCTACCTAAATATTATCACCTCGAGACTTGCTAAAATATTTCATTTTCCACTTCTTCAACAGAGTGGTGAATGACACTTTAGTTTGAGACCACTCATTGCTTTCTAGATCATTTTTTCTTTTCATCTGAACACACCAAGATTCTACATATTCATGCTCTTCTAACACAGCTATGTGGACCATATTCTTAGTGTTGATAAGACTTAACATAAAAAGCTTTTCTCCTTTAAAATTTTCCTTTGCTAGCAAAATATTGTTTCCACATTTTCTGCTTTTGACAGCACTGTAACCCTGCTGCTGTTTAATCTTATTCAAGAAAGTGATGCTGGAATATGTAGAAAGGGAGAGCACATTGGTACTCTTCTGTGTGAAAGGGCCAAGATATTCTCTGAGACCTGCATTCATAGAACTGTGCTGATAATCAGAATGTTGGGATAAGCTAAAAGGCCCAATTTTATTTTTAATAAATCTCAGCTAAGTAGAAAAGTGAACTCTTTAGGCCTGCTGTAGAAAGGTACCCTTAGTAGCAAAGATGATAGGTTGAGTGTATGAGCTTAACAATGTGACTAGAATACAATTGCACCATGAGAAGGATATTTCAGCTGGGAACCACAGCTGTCTGCAACTGTGGAGTTATTTCCTCATCACTATTCTGGAGCAGTGCTTATCCAGGAGGAAAAATAGCAGATGTATCAGGCCCTCAGCTTCCACTAACAGAAATATTGGTGTTTAAGGCATGAAGGGGAAAATAAAGTTATAAATGAGTGAGTTGTATTAACACCAAACCTAGTATTATCTGCTGTCATTAATGAAGAAAAAAAAAAAGCCTGAATTTCTAAGAACTTCCACTAGGCTGCCACTAACACACATCTCTAGAAGGAGATCCAGCCTGGCATGAAACAACAAGAATGTAAGGTCATAAAAAGAACTTTAAAAGATGAGCTTCTTCTCACCAAGCTTTTGATAACTAAAATAAAGTCCTCTTTACTGAAGTGAATCACTGGCAACAGAAGGAAAAAAGAACCTTAGTAATGCAATTCATCTGATCCAATTTTAAACCTCAGCTAGAGAAAAGATTAATTGTATCAACCAATGTGAATAATTCAGATGAAGATATGTACATTGTGGCCTTCATAAATTGACATTTTTGTAGATGAATTCCCAGAGCCACATCTAGTAAATAAGCCTGTTTAAAAAGCTTTATAAATATTAATAACCTCTCATAATTACTGTTATGAGGGGTACTATATTGATGGGTTTTCCCCATTTCCTGCCCTATGCTTCAAATAGAATTAAAATGAAAACATATGACCAGTTCTTGCAGTAGCTCCAGTGTGGGAGATGTTTTTAGGAAGTGCTTATGAAGGGATATACAAATGACAGGCATTGTGGTTCAGTGACAACTCTGATGCTCTGCCATAGTAAGACTTTTAAGGCAGATGCCACTTCAAAGTCGGTCTGCTTAAGCATGTGAGAGGCACTGTGGCAGGTTAGAGAGCCTGTAGTATGCAGCTGCTTTATTTAGCACAGGATCACCTGAATGCCTGTCACAGTTCCTGTGCTCAGACCCGTGCAGCACAGGAGGCTGGGTCACCATGAGAGCCTGGCTCAGCAGGTTCTCCTCCCAGGCTTCTGTCTCCTTGCTGGGGAGAGATGGAGCCTTGAGTGCAGCTAGGGGACCCAGAGCAATGAAGCCTCCTGATCCAGATGCACCTCCCTTCTCCACTGCCCTCAGAGTGACTGGAGAGATAACCCTTCAAGCATGGAAGTGATACAGGGGCTCCTAGTTTAGATTCCTCAAGACAGGATGTATACTCTTATCTTCACACTCTTCCCCCACCAAATACTAGGAAATTCAGAAAAGAATTTTTACCTCTTTGAATCACAAAAGATGAAATGGATAATATTCCTCTTTGCAGCCATGAAAAAGATAATGGCATATGAATTTGCATTCTTTGTCATGTTCTACTATGTAATTTGATGATGTAAGTACCTGGAAATGTCAATAGCATCATTGTATATCAAAGTCCTTTACAAAGGTAGCTATCATTATTACCATGGGGATGCAGAGACTAAAGGGACTCATTTGGAGTTACTCAGAAAGGAGGAGGAAATTCAAGTAAAACCCTTTTACAATTCTCTGCCCATGTGGTGACACCATCAGGATTTTTTTTCTCTTTGGTACATAACCAGCATGTTGTTCCAATGCAGCTGATCAGTACATCTGTATTCAATTGCAGTTACAAGGGGAAATGAGATATTGTACACAGACTCTGCAGGATAATGTGGCCACTGCCTTGAGCTGAGCACAAGACTGGAAAAAAGATGTGACCTTAAGAAAAGCTTGAACTTAGCAGCAAACTGACTCAGTGCCTCTGCATGAATTGCAGATTGCTCTATAGCTTGGCCCTAGATTTTAATTCTCACTGTCATTCACTTCCTACACAGTAATATGTCTTAGCTGAGCAGTCCTTGCTAAATCAGAGACAAGCTAACTTAAACATCTGTATTGTTGTATTAGTTAAGACCAATTTTCTTTTGTCCGGTGTAATGTTTCTGTCAATGGCCAAAGCAAGACCATAAAAAATGGGGAACTATTTCGTGATCCCTTGATATCCTTTCTCATTCAGGCAATCATTGGTCTAGAAAATCCTGATATGGACCTCACAGATCCACAGACCTTTGTGTTCAAAAGTCTTTTATGGTTCTGTTCCAAATCATTGTGTTTAATCCCTTTTTCAGATCCATTTATTTATTTGGCCTGCACAAAATCCTGTGTAAGGTTAAGGTGCAAGAGCAAGGCTTTGCTGTGAGTTTCAGTTTTTGGCAGGAGCAAAACATTTGTGTAGCTCATTTATCACAGCATATTATATTTTCTGTGGTCTGTGAAGCTGCTACTGGAAGCAAGCTGTGACAGCTATTGAATGCCTAGTTTGGAGGCAAAGATGTTAGCAAAGCTATTAGAATTCTGTTACAGCCTGGGGAACAGAGTAAGCCAAATTTTCTATTAGGTTCTTCAAAGTGCCAGTAGTTACATAGTGACATATGGCTGTTTTAGCCTGGCGTTTATCATCCTTAATATACAATTTGATACAAATTTTAGAGAAGTAAAATATTTTTGTCCCTTGACTAAGAAGGCCATTTGACAATCAGAAAGTGTGGTTAGAACCATGAATGAGTATTAGAACCATTTCTAACAGAGCAACAATTTCAAACAGAGCAACAGCTCTCAACAATTTGTGTCTGGCTCCTGGGAAGATTTCTAGTTGTCTGTTGTCCCTAGGCTTTTTTTACATGCTTTGTCCTACTCTCCTTCCTCCTCTGCTATTGAACTTAGCTCCAGTGTCATCCTTCTTACTTCAGTTGTCCTGAACATCACCAATATTTTATTTTAAACAGTGAAAGAAAGGTCAGTGCACACTATTAATCAGTTTGTAAATATATTTTCCACTCTTAGTAGACCTCAGATGCAATGTGTGTGTGTATGTGTCACAGCATTGTCACAGCATTGCAACATTTCATCATTTCATTCAGGAAACTTTCAAGAATGTGGAAAAGATTTCCTCTTTCCCTTACAGTTTTGAATCATGAAACTTTTTATATGAGATTTATCAAAACAATGTAATGGTCATAGGAATTTTAGTTCTGTTTTAAAAACAACTTTGTCATTTAAGAGTCTAATATTAAAAAAAATCAGTAGGACTTCACGTCCCTAAATACTTTACCCACTCTGAAAACAAGTTTTACTTTAGAAACAGTGAGGGGATTGCATGAACTTTTCACCCATCCCACCTTCATGGCTTTGGTACTACAGATAAGCAACTCCAAATTAACTTCCTGGATGCCACTTTTACAAAGTAGACCAAGATCTGAATTGCCAGGATTCAAAACAAGGCAGATCCAATGGCCTTAAAAAAAAAGCTCCTTACATCATATGTTGCTTATGATATTATGGTAATCATAAAAGGCAGAAATTTGATTTCCTTATTTTTGACACCAGGCAGCAAAGAATGATTTGCCAATACAGAAACTATTTCCACTGATGTCTTTCCTATTCACTGTTTTATCTACTTTACAAAACCTTCCTGTCTTAAAGGGAAACATATTTACCCTGATTAGGGTAGATTTTGAGGAGATTTAGAGAAAATCTTTTGAAAATTCATTGATTAGGAGTGCAGCTCCAAACTTTTGAAATATATCCTTTTTATCCCTTACTTTTGGCTTTAGGGAAATAGCTGAATTAATACAAGTGACATGACTGGAGACAATGCCATGTAAATGAAGGGCTCTTTAATCCAACAGATTAGGCTGGTGTGTCTTCCATCATTTCAAGTCTTAAAACCAAGCTAGGATATCCTTCTCAGAAGTAATGAAAATGCATGGCCTTTCTTATAAAGCTGATGATGATTTCCTTTGTCTTTGAAACTTGTGAGTCCCTGGGATTCTTGTTCACAATAAAAAGCCCTTGCAAGCATGACTGATATCCACAGAGTTTGAACCATCTGTGCATGTTGCTTTCTAAAAGCCCTCTCTTCACATCTATTATGTGGGAACTAATCTAACATCTATGGCTTATCACGGACTTGCTAGGGTAATAAGCAAGAATAGCTAAATAAAAAGAAATAAAAAGATACAAATGGGAAACATTATGCCAATTAGGAGGCAGAAAGAAATAACACATTTATTCATTTGGCACAACTGCTGTTACTTGAAGATAAAGCCAATATTATATTCCAGATAGTTACCCTTCTGAGTTACATCTCTCTAAAGATAGTGCTGTTCTCCTAAAGTGATGCTGGCAGCTTTAAATGAAAAAGAGTTAGGGTCAGACTTACCATTAGCCAGAGATTAGTTATTGATGGGATTGTGTATGATATGACCAACAACAAATGCAGAGAATAAGGTAATAGCATATCTGTAAAGGATAAAAAAAAAGATATGGTGGCAATCGTAAGAAAATAATTGGTTTTAATTACTGGAAAATTATGTCACCTGGGGCCCCTATGCATTAGAAACATCCTTAAAAAGAGCCGAACAAAGGAATCCAGGAAAGAAAAAAAGCAGAGATGCAAAAGTGTTGGTTAATTCTGTAAAAATCAAGGCTGTTTTCTATTTGCTTGGGTGATAAAGTATCTTTTTTCTTAGGCATTACTAAAAAGCTTTTAGCTGTTTGTTTTCATGTTAGTGGGTTGCCTAAAATGTTTACAATATACCTGGCTAGGCTTGTACAAAGACAGTAACTCTTCCCAGTCTTACTCACAGATGCAGAAACTAGCTTAGGTTCTTATTAAGTAACATCTTACAAGTTCTTGGAACTGTGTTGAAAATAAGATTTCATATAATTGACCAAGAAAATGGAAGTGGTCTTTCCTTTCCTCTACTTTATTGGTAGTTTTTGTGGAGATACAGATACTCAGAGAGTTTATTAAATTATACATCCCATATAAGGCAATAAAATAATTTGATATTGTTAGAAGAACTTTGTCTACCTCTGTTAATGCTTGATTTATTGGATGAAACTGCAAGAAAGTACCTTAAGTTTATTATTAGCCAAATGTAGAAAAAGGTCAAAGTTCTGTGTACATCAAGGAACAGAAACACTTTGATGTTAATTTTTCCCAGACCATATCACAGCATATCCACTTCTTATGACAATCCAGATCTGATATATTATAATTTGAAAGTAAAAAGAAAATACAGTTCTGAAGGTATTCTCCACATTCTATACATCTATAGGTAATTTTCTAGCTGTAGCCAGATTTGTTAACATGTTTCTGGGACATTAATTCTTGAAAAGAATCAGCAAGACCTTATTCTTCTCTCCTTGTGACTTCTGTGCTTTGCAGGGTTGTGCAATAGTTTCCATATTCGTTAGGAGAAAAGTGAGGTACAGCATGGTATTCCTGGGAACAGTATTAGAAGAATGAAAATGCATGTTTCTTTGCATTTTTATTCAGAATAATTAAAGTTCAAACACTGCAACTGTTGTATTCCCAATATAAGACTGTCTAGAGTGGGCTGCTCAAAACCTGTTATTGAACAATAAAGAAAACAAGACACATTAGGACATGCACAGCTCAGCTCAATGTGATGCCTTGTGAAGGCTGACCTAGAACAGAGCTAGATGGAGTTAAAGAATAGAGTAGGTATTTATTAGAAAGCCTCAATAGATACACCTTGGGCACTACAAGAGCCCAGCCAGGGCTACACCCAAGGTGAACCCAAAATGGTCACAAAATGGACAACCGGTCACGGGGTCTCACACTTTTATAAATTCTGGTCAATTTACATATTGGAATCAATTGTCCAACTACAGCTTTAGCCCATGAAGTCCCATCCTTCTTGTTTTCTTTCTTCAGTCCATGTTGTTTATGCTCTTGGGCCTGAAATTTGGATCTTTTGTCCTTGGTTCCCAGCTAAAGAAGGAATTGTTTTGTCTACCTACTCTGTGAAGAGAGCTTACCGTCTCCTAATATGAAACTCAGAAGTACACACTAAAGCAGTACAGAATCTGAAAAATATAAATGCTTAAACCTGAGGCCTCAAGTGGAGTTCTTTTACATATTTGCCTCAGTGGGTCACAGTCCAGATTGCAAAGGCAGGACCAAAAGAACTGCAGATCTGTAGGTCACAAGATTTAAAAATACAAGTAGAACTGAAATACAAGTACGTTTTTTAAAATGCAAATAGAATTTGCAAGTGTCCAGACTTTGCCCAGAATTTCTAGGTGGTTTTCATCTGCCAAAAGTGTGAAAATGCAGTGGAACCAGAGTGCAGGTACAAGAGAATGGGCAGCTAAGTGCTCACTCAGAAGCAAGGGCCAGGCTCTGGGGGGCTGCCGTGCCAGGCAGCTCTCTCCAGCACTGCAGCAACCTCCTCCTCAAGCGCCCCACCAGGGCAGCACTGGGGGCTGCGCTCCCCACACCGAGCCCTGCCCTTCCCTTCCTCTGTGTCCTCTCTTCCCCAGTGGCAGATTGTGTCACTTGCAGCAGATGGCTTAAACCCAGCTATGAATGAGAGAGGTTGTTTGCTCATGGATGGATGAAATGAAAAGGGAACCCCAAAACTTTAATTTGCCTTGTCATTTCTTCCTATGCAAACATGTTACCCACCCTTTTCCTTTTGTCCCAAGTGGCTTCCTCCATGAACATTTTAATGACAGTGAAAGCTCTCTCCCAAGAGACCAGAAAATGTGCATTAAGAGATTCATGGAAACAGCATGTGCATATAGGATTTCACTGCCATTGTTCAATTTGCATTGTTCAGAGTATTAATTTCATTACAGATGCTTCACCACAGTTGGGGAAAAAAAACCCCTCTCTCTAAATTAAATTAGCTGATAGCAAAACCAGGTAATGTGGCACAAATGGAATTGCATTTTGCTTACATTCAACCTAATTAACGTTTAGCTCTCAGAAAATTAAGAGGTGTTTCATTCAACACATCACCAATTTAAGGCTTACTTAATAATGGTATTTTGATTTTTTTTATTGAATTCAGGTTTGGATGAATGACAATATGACCAAAACACTTGACAATCACATTTACCTGAGAACTAAAATCAGTCTTAATTTTGGTTTACATTTATTCCTCTATAAAAATATTATTTTAATTAAACAGACATGTCAGTTTGTTGTTGTATAAAATAATTTTTGCAATTGAGACCAAGATAAAAATTGCCTGATGGCAACATTAGAGTTTTCATCATTTCTATACATGCTTATCAAAGTGAGTTGAGATGTGAATACTTACTGTTGAGCAGCACTGCACAGGAGGCACTGCTAGTTTGGATCCCCCATTAGCACCATCAAACCATGTAAAATGAGACAAGTTTCTCAAAGACAGTGTTGGCACTCTCAGAGCAGATTTGGGACTGCAGGCTCTCCCTACACTTTGTCACTCCCTGGGTCTGGGCTGCCTCAGCCCAGCCTGACTCTGTGGAGGGGCCAGCCCCATCCACTGCACCACCTTGCCTACCTATGTCAGTTCCTCTCCAGTGGATTTACCTAAAAGCTGCAGTAATCTGGGAATTGAGCAAAGGATTGATCTTAGATGTGCTGCTCAAGATGGTGTGGATGTGTGACTAAATTAAATGGCTTGAGACTGACATGAAAAGTGATGCTGGGCTGGAGGCACTGGAATGATCCTGCCAATGGAAGGGATGCTGGGAAAGGCATATATCTGTGCTAGTTTGTTGTGACACATGCTATTTATAAATAGGGGGAAAAGAGGGAATGAAAATTATTCTAAGTATTACAATAATTTGTAATAATAATAATTTGTAGTAGTAAATTCTGTTGTGAAACTTCCAGGTTGTGCCTGGTCCTTATTTGCTTGGGTTGCCTGGTCTGCTAAATTGCTAACTAGATCCTTGAACAACGTTTTACTTTGAAATTCTGAACAGTTGCACATAAAGAAACAGCCATCTGATATTGGTGAAAAATCCCAGTGCTTTCATCCAAACAGTGAGTAAAACTGAAGTCACTAACCCAAACAGGAAGCCTTGGAGAATCAGTTCAGTTGAAACTTTCTGAAGGTTTTGTACCAGTTGCTGAGTATCAAATGTTTGGGATGACAATAACCAAGGAACAAGAGACTGAAACATCTCTTTATTTTTTCATTTTGTTTGCATCTGGCAGTGTTAGGGTAGTGTCCATTCCCCTGTGTCCCCTCTTCAGTTACTTACACTCTCCATTCACAACCACATCTGACTGAATAACAAGGAGTAGTTCCTTTAGTACATCCACATGCCTTGGCAAACCAGAGATTTTCTACAACAGGTACAGAGTAATTATTCACAAACTGAAGAAAAAAAACAGCAATCAGAATACCTTTTACAAATTAGAGAATACCCTTGCAAATTGCAATGGACCTCAGTTTATTTGTAATCATAGCCTCATTTTATTGGATCAGCTTTAATTTGTTAACATAGTTACATCAGCTGTACCTGACAAAACTTCAGTAGAATTAAATACTAATCCTCAAATCATTAAAACCAGATGCCATGCAGAAGGACAAGAATGGAAGTGACCCATGAGACAATCCCAACATAAGATTTTTGGAGGAATGTATCAGTTGATATTAATAGTGAGAAGTAATAGTGGCTAAGACCACCTCAAGTGCAGCTTTCTAAGTAAATGATTTCTGTTTCCCAACTCAAATGGAAAACAAAAGTCAGAGCAAAAATCAATTTAAATCTAACAAAACCATGGATTGTACAGGAAATAGAACATTTTGGTTTTGAGTATTTTAAATGTTTCTGAATTAGATACATTTTGTAATGCAATGTCCTGTCAAAAAAAAAAATTAGGCAAATTGTTTTTCACTTTCATTTTCAGTCTTTTTTTTAGCTGAAAAGATGTAAGGAAACATCCACTGTATTGTGCTTGCTTATAAAGTGTTCTGATGAAATCCAAATGTTAATAACTATTTTCTGGAGATGATTTTTATTACTGCAAGAGCTCTATTTAGCTTTTTCACAAAGATTCTTTTATAAGGTCAGCCAGTCTCTTGAAGGCCTGCAATGAAAAATATGGTTCACATTTTTATTTCAGCATTACATGAACAGGGAACACGTCAAACCTGTAAAGCTACTAAAAGTGCCCTAACTGTATAGAATCAATATTTTATAATGCAAAGTTCTGCTGATATTCTTTCTTTTCCTTTTATAAAATCATGTATGGCATTTGACTGCAAAAAGCTTCCGATTCTCTGATAGAAAATAAAAGGCAGAGATTTCTGAAACAGAAATATGCATATATTGATGTTCAAAGGTTATGTGGAGCTCAGATATAACTTCTAACAAACTAGTGATCCCTGAAAGGGTATCTCTTTTAACTTAGTATTAGTTAGACTTTTGGAGTCCCTTAGCCCAGGGACTCCAAAAGTGGAAAAAAAGGAAGAACAGTTGAGTGGGGAAGCATATAAAAATACAGCTCGACTGTCAATAGTATGGTTATGAATTACTTTAACAAAGAAAAAGGAAAAAAGAGAAGAAATACAGAAGAACTAAATTGGCAATAGAAGTACTTATCTGTTACAAGCCTTTGCAACTGCATGAAAGTACAACTACAAATACTGAACTGTTTCAAGCACCCCAATCAGTATTAAGTCTGCACAAATAAATGTCTCCTATCTTTTCTCCCACTGATTTTATAGATAGAGCCAAATAATATCAAAAATGCTCCTAACACACATAAAAGATTAGTTCCTGATAATAGTATCAAGAATAATAATAAAGAAATAAAAAATAAACAACAGAAATAAAATAATAAATAATAAAATTATGCTTGTATGTAACTTGTATGAAAGGAAAACAATAGTCTTTCTTACAAAGAATTGCCAACACACACACAAAAAAAGAACACAGGTAATTCAATTTCAGAATCTTGGGAATCCAAAGTCTCAAAGATACATGATGCCTGCTAATGCATAAGCAAATACTCTGGCTTCAGTAAAGCATTTCTAAATAATGTCTGGGAGGTTTAAGTGTGAGACACTGTATGTATAAGATACACAGAGAAATTCTTAATGGTCCTCAGAATTTGGTATCTTGCAGATCATTTGGATGAGTATCTTGCTTAAGGAACAGTTAATACTGCTGTGAAAGTACTGCTTAATCACCTACAGACTAAAACCTCTAACATTCAAGAAAAAATATAAGGAGAAGGATGTAAAAAATAAAGGAGCATTACTGTGTGAGAAATTGTCTTGATAAGAATGTAAAAAAAAAATCTCACCAGATCCATCTGGGCAGGAGAAGGCAGAGAGAAGGAGGCTCTGACATAAGAACTAGGCTCTGAACTATCAATATTGAATGCTCCTCCAGGAACCAGTAATACCTATGAAAAAGTGATTAACCACACAGTTATTACCACTTCTACATTTTTAAAACACTATGTTAAATTAAATTTGAGAAAGCTCAGTGCTTACACACTTGTAAGTGTGAGCATGGTGTAATATATTCCTTTTTTCAAAATGAGGAGACAAAAATATGCCACCTGTAACCAGACTTTTCATAATAAAACCAAGGAGTCTTTGGTTTTGGTTACCAGGTCTTGTTCATATCATCACAATGCTTAGAGGCACCTGGGGTGTAGCTTACTCAGTGCTGGATCTTATAAATTGGAGAAATAAACCCAAACTTAATTTCTCTCATTAAAAAAAATTAGTCAACAGCCATCATACATTTAGGTATATATATTAATATTATATATATGTCATATATAATGACATTGTACCATATATTATATTGGTTTCAATTTAAGTAAACTGATAAAATATCAACATCTGAATGGAGTCATGAAAATATTTTGTTAGTCAATAACTATGCCACAGTGCCTGACTTGCAGACTTAATGATGGTGCACAGCAAGTCCCCCTGCTTTTTTATGTGTGCACATATGGATAGATACAGATATTTTATCCCTCCCTTTTTCGTTTTAAGATCACAAGTCATTAAATCACGTCATACTTCTTTCTTCAAAGCCTTTTCCATTATCAGCTGCTGTGTATCAGAAATACCCTTAATTTTGATCCATAAGAACATGCCAGCAGCAGGAGGGTACCATTCTGCCAAGTCTGGAGAAAGAGAGAGAGAGAAAACGGAATCAAGGAAGAAACTTTTGCCCCACTTCTAATGGATACATCATAGATTCAGTGATGTTTTAGATTTGCTGATACAAACATTATTATCACTATTGCTATAGTGATTTTTTGTATCTTCTTTTAAATTAAGGTCTCTATTTCAGAGATTTTTTTAAAGACAGATATTTTAAAAATTGAAAGTATAGGAACATAATGAAGTGAAATACAGGCTCTTTGTAAAATTGCTTTAAATAGTAATGTGGTGAGATTTTTTTCATCACCATCTATCTTCCTGTCCTACCAGAAAGCACAAAAATGCAGCAATAGAGTATTTGTGCTAAGCTTAATATTTAATGCAATTGATTTGCTTATAGTGCTTCTCTGTCACTTCAGTCAAGGGATGAACTTAAGTGATTTATCTTGAGCACAAAGATGATAAATAGCTAGCAAAAAAATTTAAGTGATTATCTGTATTGCACTCTGACCTTTTAACCACTTGTCAGCAGCAGTGAGCATTGCATCCCGTTGGATCCTGTAGAAGTCCACCACTCTGAAAGCAAATTATCAATTCAAAGTCATGAACTCATATCCTTTCAGAGTCTGTTTCTGGAGGCAGAAACAAAGCTTTCCTACTTGAAGAACTCAAGTGCACATTTAATAGAAATGTAAGCATATCCTAGGTGGGCACAACACATTATACTGTGTGTATAAAACTTAGTATACGTATCCGAGAAGTCTTTACTGCTTCACTGCACCTCCAACAGAGCACTGAACAACCAGACAGAGGAAGTCCCTGTGTGGCTGTTTCCTCAGCTTTACACATATCACAGAAACCTTTTATATGTTACATCCAATCTGTCTATTATAGCAGTGGATATAAGTCCTGTTAACAGTATTTACTGCACAAAGCACACACAGTGAAGAAAATTAGGGACTTCAACATATGCAAAAGCACAGACTTAACATTTGTGCATTTGGGTTGAATTTGTGTAACGGGTACTCATGGAAATGACATTTAACAAGGTAAAAAGCAAATCATATGATAAACCTGTCACAGCTATTTGACAGCTTCCCCTTTCTAAGCTTTTGGACATATCTCCTTCATACTTTAAGTAAAAATTTCAAATAATGTAATCTCTTATTGGGAAAAAATGACCCTAACCCAAGTTTTACCATGGACAAGTCACAAGCAGTGGCTTTTGTTGACATAAAATGACACAGCTGTGCAATAGAAGACACAAAAGAAATGCCTGATACTGAGTTCATAATTCAAATGCAAATGTGTTCCCATGTCTTGAGAAAACATCCTTAGTAATTTGCATAATTTACATAATTTTACATTTGTATTTTTAAAAATATTTTCTGAACCAATAGTTTTGATTTATGGATGTATTTTATTACATCTGATACACAAATACCAATACCTCCAGAGGCTTAAACAGTTTTGGGGCTCAGTGTATCTATTGCTACATCCTATATTAGAGAGTAAATCTCCTTTGTGCAGCTTTTACCAAAATTGCAAATCCTGTTACCATTTTAATTACGTGTTGAAAGCATAACAATTACTAAGATGAAACTTCCCCAAAAATGTAGCTGCTCCAAAAAAACCCAATCTTCTACTCCAAAGCCTGATCTAACACCTCACCCTTGTACAAGTGAAATCAGCTGGAAGAGATTGCAGTCAGCCGTAAGGCTTCATCAGTAAGGTTATAAAGCACTGCAGCTGCCCCACTGCAGCCCTGTTTTCATTTGTTTAAGTGCAAGAACAGCCTTCAAGCTTGATCAAGGCTGCCTTTTGACCTACAACAAAGAGGTAAGTGAAGAGATGCATTTGGGATTTATTTTTTGGGAACTACTGAAAGTTGAGCTAAAGTGTGGTCCAAGTTCCTCTGTGAGATTTCTCTTTATGTTCCTAAATCTTAAAACAAAGCAATGCTAAGGCTGATGTGTCTAGTTTGGGTTTTTTTTTTCCAAATACTGCTGTTAACAGTATGAACATCAAGGGGACACAAGTGCCTGTTACAGTGAGATATAAGAACTTCTTGCATGTTTTTCTCATGTTGCTGTTACAGGCCTTTGCAGAGTGTAGTACACTCCTACTGAAGTGAGAAACTTGTGGCTCTAATGATATCCAAGTAGAGCATATAAAATGAGGCACTGACTGTCAAGAGAAACTATGCTCCTCCTGCATAATAAATGAAAACTAAATGTGTGTCAGTCAGTATGTAAGAAATGTCTTGTGAGTTAGATGGTAGCCCAGTGCTCTCTAACAGTGAGAGGCAATGTTTAGTGTGTGTAGATGAACTTCACTGTTTTTCCATCAGTATCCCCAATCAGGAGATCAAGGATGGCAAGAGTGTAAATTCCTGCTAACATAGTGAAATCCCTATATAAAGGCTATGCTGATTCTTTCACAATAGATCCTGTGCTCAGAGATCTCAGCTTTTGCTATAGTCCCTAACACTTTAGCAGGGATCAAAACTTTTTTCACTGGCTTGATGCTTCCAGGATCCTCTCAAGTTCCCTTCAGGTAGGAGCTGCATGATGTTTGTGCCACTGGACTGGTGGATTGTCTGCCTGGAGCAGGAGGCGACATGCCCTGACCTGCCTGTCTGCAACCTCACACTGTGTCTCTTCAGGGCTCTTGTGTGAACCCAGTAGTCTTGGTCATCTGTCTTGCCTACTTGGCCTAATACTGGAGCATCTCCTCTGACTTGTTTGCTACAAAGAATGTTTGTTGTAGGCAACAAGTAGCAGAATGACAGATGATGAGATTCAGCATAGGAGATAACCCTACCTGTCTATATGCTCCAAGAAACCCTTTTGTCCCCATTGCTGAAGGAGCTGTGATATCATAATCTAAAGAAATAAAACACATCATCAATACCATGTTTTAAACAGGACTGTTCCACAATCATCAAAAGATCCATGGCCAGATGCACTATTCAACATTCCCCAGACATGAAATTGCATGCGGTGTCTCTGGGAGCCCTTATAAACAGATGTGCGAAGGTTATTATTGTCCATGTTACTGGTGTCTCCAAGGATCATGGCATTGATATCTGGAAGCTGGGGTGGGGGAGGGAAAAATGGATGAAGAGCTAAATATGGTACATGGGGAGAAAGAGGAAGGCAATGTATATTGCTTTACCTTCCTATCCACATCGGCCTCTCTGCTTTAGCAGTGATGAACTAATGGAGCTGGAAGATGGAAGCCGTATTTAGATGTGTTCACTGTCTCCTTTCCTTATTACTAACCATAAAGGGGCTGTACTTGTCAGCTTGCTTTGAAGCGTCTTTGTGGGCTGCCAGTATTGTTTTAATTGAAAAGTAGAATAAAAAATAATAAATGAGTGTTTCTCCCATACTGCACTTTACATTAAGGTTTTTCAAAAGAACCTACCAGGAAGAGATAAAGTATTTCAAAACTTGATTTTTGAAATCTGAGGGTTAAGGGATATCAGCTGAACTATTCATTCACTGAGACAACCCTCTAGCTCTGGTTCTTTGATGGTCTCTCTTCCTTTGGCAGAATTGACAATGGATGTGCATAAACAAAACTGTATGAAAGTACAAAGCTGTTTGCTTGCAGTTTCTTATAACTTGGGATATGTTGTCATCTCTAAATACAGTTCATTTGGTGGCTTGGTACTTGCCTGTGTGAAAGTACTGGTGTGCATTGTTGACACCTGAATGTGAAGAACAACTCTGTCAATGAGAGGCTTGGGACCCGTCAGAAAACCAATTCTTAAACTGGAAACCAAACAAACAAAAAGTTACCACAGAAATGCAATGTGCTAATACTTTGTCTGGGTTATATGTGGGAAAACATGCAACAATTTCATTGATAGTGTAAGGATCTCTTATGCATTCAAATTTATCTATATCTTAATATTGCCCTCAGGTTATACAATTTAGAAGCCAAGTATCAAAGTAATGAAATAAAAACATTTAAGAGGTTTTAATTCTTATAGTAGCTGCTTAGTTATGAGGCTTCAGGACAAAATCTATGTTTAGAAGCTATCTTCTGCAACCATAAGATGAATCAAAGGGAAGGAAAGACAAGTTTTCCCATAATAAAAGATCCTGAATGCTCAGGCTTTATGAAAAACAGGTAAGTGGCAAATGGCTTTACTCTTTCACTCCCTTTCGGTACTGCAGAAGGAATACAGATTGATAAACTAGATGGTTCCTTATGCTTCAATTCTTATTACCTATCTTTACAGATTGGTGAAGTTTTTATTTGAAGAAAAATGGAAACCATAAACTCATATATGTCTTTGGAAAAGATAATACTGTGTCATGCCATTTTGTGGTGTGAATTGTGAAAATGCAATTACACTTAGTGTTATGTTGTCTCCTCACTTTCTCTAGGATGGGTTATAATCCACTATCTGCCAATGCAGACTTCACATTAATTTTTTTATATCTATTAGGTTAACAGACAAAAGCAAGCTAAAAATCAAATACATTGACTTTTGTGAAATGGAAAACAGCCAAGTTGGTTCTTTTTCTGGCAGGTGGAAACAATCTGAAAGAACTGGAAGGCTAGATATGAGTACAACCCTATGAACAGTTTGTGAAGAATTATAGTTTTTCTGTGTTACAAGTTCAGGGAGCTTGCAGGAATACTAAGCTATAGATAAAAAGGGAAATGGAAAAAAGGAGAAAAGCTCCTAAGAGTTCCAGGAACAGAGCTGGAATCCAGCATCTGTCTTTCTGCCTAGATTGTGCCTACAAGAATGGGCTGCCTGGGGGGAGAGGCTTAGCTATCTGCTTCAGAAGAGAAACAGAACCTGGAGTAAAATGACTGCCAAGAGATGACATGAAAAGTGAGAAGAGTGCGAAAAGCCATTGATTCTGAGGTTCATTTCAGAAGTGGCTAGTTAGTAAATGACAAAACACTATGGCATGTCTCATCACTTCATATGAAGTCTTGCATCTTAAGTGAATAGGCAATGCTAAGTGGTCTGCAGCTGGCCTTACCCAGATGAGAGAATTTTAGAGAAAGAGTCGGTCCTGATAACTCGGCCATCCACATCCATTGAGAGGAAAGTTGGAGCCCATGGCTTGGAATAAAGAATAAAAAACAAAATTCAAGGATTTTTCCTAGTAAGGATTATAATGGAATTATTTTCTTTACTAGGAAGACACAATTTCTCAAATGTGTGTTCCAAGGAAAACATTTCAGTAACCTCCTGACAAGTGATTGCTAAGCCTAGCTTTCTGAGATGTGATTATAGTATTCTGTGAACATCTTGAAGAAATCAGCTTTGTTATTTTTTGATGATTGCTTAGCCCACTGTTATGCACACAAGTGTTCAGTTTAAGAATTGGTATGATGCCATAAGAAGGAGAGAGAAATAATGATTTTTCTGCCAAGATTTCTTGTGGAGTAAAGATGTATTGCAATTTCTAAAATGGAGCCTTGTAACATTTTGCTTTGCTATATTAAAAAGTGAAATCAGAAGATAGGACCAAATTGTGAAGATCTGAGTCCAGCATACCTTTTCCTTATCATGAATTCTGTTTTTACACCTTCTCCCCTACATTTTCTTACAAAGCTTTACAATACTATTCAATAAGTGTGGCAGGTTTATTGCCTCCTTCCATAAAAACATATTTCAAAAGAGAAAATGCTGACCTTTATCTTCTACCAATGTTTTGGTGCACTGTAAGACCCATTTTGATTTCTGAAGTTAGGTGCTTTTAAAGACTGAGTAACTGTAGATTCACATATGAAATTTACAGCAAATTTACATGAAGGGAAGCTGCCTATCCAGTACCATTACATGTGGTACCTGGGAGAACTCCCAGATTCTCCAAAAGGCAAAGGGATATAGTAGGTGTAGAGTATGCAGTCTTCTGCTGAATGAAAGAAGAGACAGGGAGAAAGGAACATTAAGAGGCTGAAATTTTCAAAGTGCTGCTTCAGTGACGTACTTGCTTTGCTCTGAACGCAAAGTCTTTGTAATTTTCTGATGACTGAAAAATTCTATCCTGTATGAGGCTTGAGAAATTTGAACCACTAATTCCCAGGATATAAAATACCGCAAAGGGGAAAATTACTGAAAGGAGCACAGACCGTCAGGCCTACAACTGCCTTGGTAGGACATGAAGAAGAGGCATGCAGGAAGGTTCAGGGCTCAAACCTTAGTTCTCTTGTGAAACCTTAGTTTCTCCCCAGAAAATAAGGTGTTATAAGGATTATGAAAGAAAAATTACCTTTTCAAACTGAAGAAAGTAGTAAGGATCATCTTCTATTATGAGAAAATCATATTTTCTTGCAAGCTAAATAAGTTAATAAAAAGTAACAAAAGAAATAAGAGTTAAAGACGCTGCAAATTCAGTCAGGTGGATTTTTTTTTTTAACCAGCATCATATTATGATTCTATTGATTGGCCATTCATTATCTAGAAGCCCCCATGATAAGAAGCCTTCAACTGCCCAATTTAGATATCAAAAAATTTTAAGAGTAATCATGGTACCTATAGTACACAGACCCTAGTATGCAACTGAAGCTCTGTTCCTCGTGGCATTCAAACCGTGCAGGCAGTAAGTCCCGTTGGAAGCCCATGGCCAAGGTACCAGCTGCCAGTGGGCTACCATTGAAAAACAATTTACCTAGAAGAGCTGCTGTGGAAGAGATTCTGCTACAAGCAAGTTCTAGGAGGAATGTTTACTGGACCAATAATGGGCCTAAATAGCAAACATAGGATATCTTCAACTGAAAGAAGGCAGATATTTATCTATTTCCACCTACAAGGCTCACAAGACCACAGCTCCATACCTGATAAATCTCCTTTTTGCGCTCTGTGGTCAGTGAGTTGCCAGTTGGGTTGCATCCATTTGGAATAGTGTACAGGAATTTGGGGAGGTGATTGCTACAATTTTTTACATCCTCTGGGCTCCAAGCAGACAGAATTTCTTTTAAAGCTTTTGGAATAATGCCATGTTGGTCACTAGGAATATTAATTATATTACAACCCAAGGGTCTCAGCTGTTGATAGAAAGAACAAAACTGTCATAATTGTGTAATTCAAAGGCCTTCCTTTTGTCATTGTCACCATAACATTTCATAAATACAAAGTCTTTCTTTTTGATTTTATAGATATCTCAAGCTCCATTTGCTCATGAGTCAAATAAAAGTTTGCCTGAATTTGCTGTAAGGCTTGTCAAACTTACCACATTACTCTTTATTTGTTCTACTAAGCTAACTCAGAGGAAATGGGTAACTCCTATGTTCAATTGCTGCTCTTCTCTAGGAAATCAGATTTGGTTTTTGAAGTGGAAAGGGAGTTTGTGAGTCTGAACTGTTCTCTCATGACTTCTCATGCTCTCACCACAGACGGTTAAGGTCACAGCACCTTTGTTTCCTACTGACAATATATACTCTACTTAGGTGGAAATGTCAGAGTTTTAAGCTACTCTTCCCTGACAAAGGGCAAGGAATCTGTTCTCTCAATAGATAAATTCAGCAATAAAAAGGAGAATGAAATGATGCTACTGCAGTGACATGTTGACAGCAGCATGAAAAAATATAGGTAAAATACCAATGAAAAAGCTTGCTGTCCCTCCTCTGTGGAATTTCAATTTGTACCATGTAGTGCTCTGCATTTTTAAGTAAAACTGCAAACTGCTGCATTGTCAAAATACATTCCTAAAAGAGTACAGCTGATTAGACTATATATTCAAATATAGGACAGTAAGCAATAACAATTTATTTTGATGCAAGGGGGGACAACTGAATATTCTAGCCCTTCTTGCAACTCTTATGCATTTTGAGGCATTTAATTTTATACTGATTAAACTATTTTTCAGAAGTAAACTTTGCTGCTTTTCTACAGTTCTCACTAATTCATATCTTTGTACTCATATATGGTTGCTTCAGGCCTATTCCAATATTACACTTTTTTTATATTACACTTTTTTTAAATTGTATACTCTGATCATTAAATACTTCAGATAAACATGCTAACACACCCACTTGTTATAAATTTAATTCAACTAAACTAGGTCCTGATGACTTTCTTTCCAGTCCCATATGTGATCTTAGCCCTGGAATGAACTAGTGTTTGGAAGAGGAATTTCAAATAGCTTTCACAGAACTTTTAGTAGGAAACCTTCTATGAATTAATATTTATGAACTGAACTGGTCAGACACTAAAATCTTGAGTCTTAGATATGTTTTTATGGCAAATACAGACATATGTAGTGTGTAGTGCTTATAAGACTGCAGATCAGGCATTAAACTGCTGTTTAGTTCAAATGTAACATTGACAATGTTTTGTAGCTAAGGAATACTTACAGCTGCTAGTGTCCCCGAGTATGTGGGTGCATCCAAAAGGATGTTGTCTCCAGGATTAATGAGCATTTCAAACACCTGCAAAAGAAAATATTCTGTTTTAAAGATTGTTCAGTTCTTATACATGTGCTTTGTACTTTTGACTTTTAGTGGGACTAAAAACCCTGATTAGATACTAGTAATTCCCTAACCATATCAATATCTTGTCTGTGACAAAGACAATGAATGGATGAAAAATCTGCTTTAGAGCCAAATTAAGATAGGTTACCAACTTGACATGGAAAGACAGTGCTCTGAAGCACGCTTTCTACTGTATAAGTTATAGAAAGAAACAACTAAACAGCAGTGAGAGTGGACTGGAAAGGGTAATTATTTCAGGAAGTAAAAACCCCAAAAAATCAGGAAGTAAAAATGAGAAGAAGCATATTAAAATAGAATTATGGTAAAGCCTCTATGCACTTATTATTGCACTACTTGAGTAACATGATATGTTACCTTATTGCATGTTTTCTACACAGGCTCTTTGGTCACCTGAACTTTCATGCAGTCCTGACAGTCTAGAATGCCAGTCCAATTTTATTGCATTTCCCTCATCTTGTACATAAACCTAGAGTAATTCATATCTATGGAGAAAGAGTACATGAAACAGTACCCTGCATATAGTTATAGAGAGCACTTAATGCTGAATATAGCCAAAGTGATGGAAGAATAAACCTCTCTCTGAATGAAATGCTTCTAACATATGAATCTTTTGGTCTTACTTTACACAAGCCTTCCTGGCTGCCAGTTGTGACACACACTTCCATCTGTCCTTGCTCAGGACTGTAATTGGCTGTGGGGGGATCATGTAAGTTCCGCTGGAAATCTTTTAGCCAAGACAACAGCTCTGGAATCCTGAAATGTGAATAAGAAGGCATATCTCAGACCTTATATAGGCCAAAGCTAGCCTGTTCCTCTAAATCCCTGCCAAATCTAGCATGCAGTCCTGAGTTTGATTTCAGCTGTCACACAGATACACTTAAATGCAATTGCTATGACTGTTTTATCAAATTAAGAAAATGAGAGGGGCACCTGTGGTCCATACACCAAATTATCATAGTAAAATCTGGGCAGAAATTATTGCCAAGGATGAAACAGGGCAGAGGTTGAACAATATCCCCTCCTAGAAATGACCATTCTGTACTCAAATCTGGCAGTGTGACAAAGTTCTTAATGCTGCTTGTAACCTGCTGCAGATTACAAGGATTTCTAAAACGTGTTTTCCAGAAAAGGTCATAAGATCTTGTAGGATATTCACAAATGGCAGGTTCATTTAAATATTAAGGAAAGTTTTAACTGATGCCCCATGTATCTCTGTAGGTACCCCAGTCTTTTTGCAAACCTGTCCTCACCTGACTCAGTGCTGTCTGTTGGGAAGTTTACATAAGCACTAAAGCAATATAATGATATACAATATAATGATATGCAATTTTTGTACCAAAAATGACAATTCTATAAATACCTCCACTCAACTACCACAAGTTCTACACACTGACTTTAGTATATGGTGCCAAATGAAAATAAATACTCCAAAATATAGAAACTGTAATGCAGTATCTTTTAAATAAATTCTGATTTGGGTGTCTGGATTCTCAAATACTAATAGCTAGGAAATGCTCTGGATTGAGAAATACTAGGATTAGGGTTTTAAGTGATTGAAGTGATTTTTTTTTTTTCCTTTTTACATAACTCATTGCAAATTTTTCCACTGGAACTCAAATGTAAATATTGAGGCAAATAAAAAAAAAAAACAACCTTGAGTTTTGGGAAGAACCTATTTTTTGACACAAAGGGCTTTATGAACAGGTTTTAAAAACATAGGTGACTTAATGCAATCATAAAGGATATTATGATCCTTAGCTTCTGGTATCTTGAAGTGCAAGCAGCTGTGACAGATACCCTGCTGAGGCTGAGTACTGGAGAGCTCTCTTCATCAGATCTTCCCCAATCTCAATAGGTGTTCCATGTCCAATGTCAACTGTTGCCCTCTTAAATGGAAAGACATTAGGATTTGGTGCCCCTCCAGCCAGAGAGATAAGAGATGGAGGAGACTTCTGCATCAATTCAGCTAGAGTAAAAGGAAAACACCTTGGTTACAATTTGATTATTACAATGGTGAGCATATCCTTTAATCTATTTTCTGGGCCAATATTTAATAATGGCCCAGAAAACTACTTCTATTTTCCAGTTTACTTGTTTAGCTATCATGAATTCAAAAGGATAACTCTTCTTAAAGTCAGCTTTCTGCTTGGATTAAATAGGTGTTTGGGGGCCCCAGGAGGGAGATACTGCTAGGACAGACTAAAACAAAAAATCATTTTAAGTTAAAAAAGCTATTTGTAATTTATTTTGAAGCAATCTGGACAGCTCTGTTACAAAAACTGTCATGACTGATGTCTTCTGAGCTTCAAGAATTTAAAATCTAAATGATCTTCTGTTTAGACTGACTTGAATTGAATGGTTTTGTTTTTTGTTCTGTTTTTCATTCAGTCTCACTTCAGCTGATCTGGCAGCTATACTGACAGATGATTTTAGCTTTTCTATAAGGGAATGGAAATGTTTCTAGCAGCCCAGTTTTAGTGGCAGAGGCACTGTGTAAGTAATTTGCTGTGAAGAAAATCTTAATTTCTGCTTTTAAGTCACAGTTTCACAATCATTCAGATCCAATCTATGCAGTGCAGACCAGCAAGGGCACTTGATTGCATTAAATCTAAGAACTCCCAATATGGCATTCATGCTGGCTTGACAGTTTTACATCAGATATGAGAGGACAGATGACACCAGATCTGGCTTAAAAGTGGCCTGTTACAGAGTTTATTTCCCAGAACTTATTAGCAGACTTGAACATGGGGAGTTAATTCTTATCAGTTATTTCACCAATTTGTGTTATGCCTGTGACTTTTGGCCTGGTAAAGAGAGATTTACTTTGTCATCAAAACTGAAGGCTCAATATGTCTATCTACAGGAACTGTGCTGCTTAATACTTCTGTTTTGATGCATATTAACATATCACTTAAGAAAGAGGCTGCCTAGAGTGAATTACATGACTCTTCTGTACCTGTGTGAAGCATTTTAAGCAGAACAGCAAATGCCAGCCCCTTACCAAGAGGGGAAATTGACCCCTGAAGGCTTAACTAGTGATGTATGTCTCATGCTTGGATTCTGTCAGGTCTCTGTGGGTTTCAGCTGAGTAAACAAGCAGGCAGTTAAGCTCTTCCATCTGTCACATGGAAGACAATGTAATGTTGTAGCCTAAAGATAGATTAATATGGAAAAGGGAAGTGTAGTAATACTGAGTGGGTGGGGGTGCTGAGGCATTTACGGACATGAACAGGATACAGGAAAATGAAGTGGAAAGAAACCTGGAGGGACTGAATTTCAAGTCACTAGCAGTTGCTTGTTCCTGGACACACAACATAAACTCAGTTGCAAACTGTGCCAAAAGCCTGTGTTCAGAAACAGTAGCAGAGACTTTTCAGACACTTGTAAAAGTGATAATTCTAATTCATCTGTCTGGATGGGTTTCTGAAATAGTTCAAGGCTATTCACCTTCTTTTTCTTTATACCTGCTTGGCATCTCTGCTTGACAAAAACTGCTTGGTTAGCTTACAGCATGGTTTTCTTTCAAACCTTTTAAAATCTTAAGCGATGATACCCCAGCACGGACCAGAACATAGAATGGTACTGTCAGAGAAACTGGGAAGAAGGGACAGGTACTCACTCAGCAGTCTTATTGGAGATGCTTTTCTTGCTGCACTCACAGTGGTGATGAACCTAGAGTAATTCATATCTATGGAGAAAGAATAATTAGTTGGACATGAAGCTAGAAAAGGGAATAAGGACTGCAGTGTGGTTTTAGTATGTGCATCTCCCACAAATAATGCTTTTGATCTGGGTAATTTGTGGTATGGCAGTGAGCAGGAAAAATCCCCTTTCCCCTCCCTTTACTGTCAGCTCTGGAGTTTTAATGGCAAATTACAAATCTGAAGATTTGATGGATCTTAAACAACCACCAGCTCTTTTTTAGTTAATGAGAACCCGGCTTTATTTAGCTCTATTAAGCACTGCATTTGAAGTGCTTTTAGGATTGCAAGCCATCATTATAAGTCACAACACTTGTCAAGTTAGAGGTGGGGGTTTTTTTGGAAAGGATAATTAAGAACTTTTGAACATGTCTTTCAAATGCATCTGATGAGTGTTTTCCTCCTTTTCCCTGGCGCCCACAGAGTTCACTATCTAGTGAACTACAGTCCGGCAGGAAGCCCGAAGGCCTGGAAAGGCCACAAGAAGGCATCTCCTTTGAAGGGACAGCAGGCAGAGAAATGAAATGGAAGGGCAAAGAGCAGCCACAGCAACACGCATGTGCCGCCAGTTACCAGAAGCGACCTACCGAGCAAGGCCGCTTTGAACAAACACGTCTCGTGTTTCCCAAAACCACTTCCCTGACTCCGCTCCCCCCGCAGCCCGGCACAGGCGCGGTGCTGCCCGTGCACAAGGGCGGGCTGGGGCTGTGCTTTAAGGGACAGCTGAGCGCCGCTTCGCCGCCCTCCAGAGGCCATCCCGAGACACCCCCTGCTGCCCACCCACCCCCCGCTCCGCCGGAGGGGCCACCGAGCCCCCGGGGCCATCCCGAGCTCACGGCCAGTGCCGTCCTGCTGTGCGGAGGGTTCGGCGGCGGCCGCAGGCACCTACCGGCAGAAGGCACGGGGCACCGGCGGCCCCGCTGTGGGCATGGGCCGGGTTAGCCCCGCTGTGGGCGTGTGCCGGGCGGGCCCCGCTGTGGGCGTGTGCTGGGTTGGCCCCGCTGTGGGCATGGGCCGGGTTAGCCCCCCTGTGGGCATGGGCCATGTGCCGGGCCGGCCGCGCTGCGGAGCGCTGAGCGGACACGGGGCCCTGGCCGGCGCTGCAGCGATTGGCGGCGCGGGCCCGAAAGCGGTCGGTCCTGTACGGGTCCGGGCGAAAGCCCTAAAACCAGCGGCTTCCTCAGCGGCTCTTGTGTAGTGCCAGCGAAGCGAGGGCGGGAGCCCAATAGTGCGGGGAGAGGGGGGGCAGCCGGGCAGGGGGCACTGCCGGGGGCTGGGCAGCCCCGGGTGCGGCCAGGACCCGGCCGGCAGCGGCGGGGCGAAGCAGGGGCTGGCGGTGGACAGGAGAGAATCCCAGAATGGTTTGGCTTGGAAGGGTACTTCAAGATGATGTAGTTCTACCCCCTCCTGTTAAAAACGGGACCAGACTCCCGGCAGTAAAAGCGATCTCAGCATTTATTATAAGAAAAAGAAAGGCCTAAAGGAAGGGGGCTTGCGGGCCGAGCAGGGGCGGTCCCGTCCAGGATGCTGCAGCTCCGGCGCTGGGTCTTCAGCAGCGAGGTCCCCGATGTTCCAGGTGGAGCGGCACGGCTTCCCTGGGTCGGATGCCCCTTTTTATCCTGTTTTTTTGTCCCTTTGGATTGGTTTCTTTTTGGATCCTTCCTTTGCATGAAGGTTTTAGGCGCTTGATTGGCCCATTACAGTTCTGTTGCTCGGATGCTCCTTTCGCTTGGGGAGTGCTGCACTTTACTTAGGTGTATTATGGTACGTTGCATACCGTACTTCTTATAGCTACCCTTTTAACCCCTTTTACAATATAACAACCAAACTAACAGTACATGCCTAACAATTATCAACTATTTTACAATAGTTTCTAACCTATTTTTAACACCTCTGCCACGGGCATAGACACTTTCCCCTAAATTGCTCAGAGTTCCATCCAACTTGGCATTGAACACTTTCCAGGTGGAGCATTCACAACTTCTCTGAGAAACCTGTGGTAGTGTTTCATTACCCTCGCAGTTAAGAACTTCTCCCTATTATCCAGTCTAAACCTACTCTTTCTCAATTTGAAGCCATTACCACCATGGGACACCTCACCCATCCATTGGCAGGTGTAAAAAGTCCTTCTCCAGCATTCTTGTAGCCCCCTTTGGGTGCTGGAAGGTGCTCAAAGGCGTCCCTGGAGTCTTCAGTTGAACAATCCCAATTCTTTCAGACTGTGTTCATGGAAGAGGTCCTCCAGCCTTCATGACCCTCCTGTGCCCTTGCTCCAATATCTTTCCTGTGCTGGGAGCACTCTGGATGGGAGATCTCATAACAGTGGAGTAGAGGGGCAGAAGCACCTCCCTCATAATGGTAATGGCCACACTTTAATCAACTTTATGTTGTTTCCACAAAAGGTTTTGCTCATAAAAGGGAGCAAAGTTTGAAGTGTGACATTTGTATGTAATTTTTTTCCCCACAGATGAGTAGGATCAGTGGAAGAAAAAGCAGGAGGGTGGTGTGACATGTCTCTCCTTGCTGGGTGTCACATGCTGTTGCTTGTGTAACACATGTAACTGGTGGTATAGCTGCTGCTTAGAAAGGTGCAGAGACACAGTGTCATTTTCTAGTCATGGCTTTGGACTCCAGCACTCTGGGCTTGCTGTGACCCTTGCTCCTGAGGGCACAATGCTAGAAAGGGGTCTAGATGTAAAGTAGTCTGAAAGAAACCCATGCAAGAACATGCAAAATCAGATGTGCTTTGCAACATATAGGTCTCTGTACTTAGCTTGGAGGCAGGAGAGTAAAAATACTGGGTGGTGTCACAATAGGACATGAAACAATGTGACATGGACTCGCTGTTCTTTCCAAGGTAGAAAAGGGACCTTTATTTTTCTGACTCCAACATTTATAGATTTCTAAAAGTGACAGTGAATTGGAGGGTGAAAGTGCCACCTCTCCAATAACACTGAATAAACTAACAGTCCATCAAATTTCTTCTCCTCCATAAAAGAATACAAAACAATAAGTTATTTACATAAAGTGTGTAAGAAAGTTCGTTACAAGAATGTAAACATCAAAAAGTTCAGAAAACCTTAAAAAATCAAGGCAACAGGATGGGATGAGCATTGGAGTGTTTCTAGGCTCCAATGCATTTCTAGGCTTTAATTTAGGAAATCACAAGGCCTTACGGTGCCCAGTGCTCAAAGCATGTTTTAATTGGAGCCTTCCAAAACTTGCTGAAGGCAAAGCTGAGGTATGAGAGCAAAATGTCTCTACGAAAAAGATGAGGTGCCTTAACAAGTTACCCTTTTCTTTTCCCCACTTCTTTAATTTGAGTGACTTTATGCAGTATTTGGATATGCAGCATATTTGGATCTGGACTTTATGCAGCAGATTTGGATCTGCTGAAAATCTTCATAATTAGATGGAGTAGGTTGAAATAGAAATGGAGTTCCTGTCAAGTTTGGGATGCAGTCAGGAAGAATTGTTTTCTTGGTTGGTGTGTGAATGCTCTTACACTGAAAAACAAATTTTATTAACAGCTTTAATGATCTGAAGAATTTATAATTTAGGTAATTGCCTTCTAATTGTGTGATGTACAGACAAAAAGTAAAAGATGGATATATAAATGTGAAATAGCAAATGGAGAGATATTGAATTTCTGTGGGGTTCTGGCTGTGAAAGACTGATTGAATTTGAACTGCTTTCTGTGTAGTTCTGTTTTTTCATTTCCTAGCTGTCAGCATTGCAGTTTGTGACACATACCAAAACCCAGAGAAGTCAAGGGAAGTTTTTCCATTTTCTATGGATTTTTGTGGGCTTTGTCTGGTCTCTTAACCAATTATGGTGTCATTCTATTGAAACAAATTAAAAAAATAAATTAGTATACAATTGTTTGGATACCTATCCCAGCTGGATTAATCTGACAGTTCTCTGCATCACTGTTTATATTCCTTAGCAACCACAAGTTGAGTGCTCTGTTTCATTACTATGTAAGAAGTCCTGTCTTTGCTGTCTTTATTACATGCACATTTGGAACAATAATGATTGATGCAAGTCTTGCATAATTTACAAAGCATCAGCAAGGTCTACATATGGTTGTTGTTAATATCATCTGAATCTGTACTACCTCTTTCTAAACTTGTGCGATGTGCTATGTCCACTTAGGTGTTAAAAAAGCCCAAATAACAAGCAGAACAAAAAAGCCGAAAGCAACTTGATTTAAGAAGAGCAGGGAGTTCGGTAAATATTGTTACTTTGCTGTTTTCTTCTCCCCTAAGGACTTCGGAGTATTTCTGTTAAGAGGAAGACGAAGGATTCAGACAGCAAACACAAAATTTGAGTTGCTGTTTTTGCAACTGTATTGACCAAGTGTAAATCTCTCCAAGGCGCTGACTCTAGCCTGGGATACTATACATTTGTTCGTTTCATTGCATGTGTTCTGTAATGCTCGAGTGCCCTGTTTGAAGCGATCGTTTCACACGGTTACATGTGAGCGTGTGGCAGAGCCGGTGCTGTCTGCAGTGCCGCTCCCGAGGTGTTCCAAGCCGGCGATCCCGGCGGATCCGTGGCGGGGCCGGGCCCGCACCGGCGCTGGGCGGCCGCACGGGGGCGCCTGCGCACCGCGAGTGCGGGCAGCGCGCCCGGCGCCGGAGCGGGAGCTCCAGCTCAAAACGCATCGGCATCTTTCATTTGGCTGTAATTTGTACCTGTGATTGAGAGTCCTGCCTGAGCAGCTTGGCTGCCCGCTTTTCATTGAATGGGTTAAATTTCTGCCGGCAATGCTTCTTGCGGGTTGGGGGCGACAGAACTGGCGAGCGGCGCTGTCAAAATAACCTTACGATGTGACGGTGGGAATTTTATCCTGACGAGTTGGAATGGCTGCCCATGAGAAAATCGCATAAGACCGGAAAATGGAGAAGTGTGAGATCAGCCATTTTAAACATTAGAAGCAAATTGTTTCTTCCGGGGGCCGCCTTCCCCAGGAAAAATGCTGACTTTGGCAGCACCTTTAAGTTTGCAGAACACCCTGTGTGCAGCAAGCCATTGCTGGTGTGCAGTGGTCAATGAGATCAGGACGATCTCAGCAGTACAGAATAGTTTGATTCTAGGATATGAACGTCCACTCACACAATTATTGCAGAGATCAGAAGTATCTGGTTTACCTGTCGGAAACTAAAACTGCAAGGAGTGTGTTGGCTCTGGCTCTGCAAACTTTTAGTGGAAGAGATGTGAAGTTAGTATTTCATTTGCAGATTACTTTAGTGATTCCCTGGCTTCTGTCTGTCTTTACTGTAAGCTTTTGGGAAAGTAACATTTCTATTCTTCCTTTATGTTGAGCCTTTTTCAGTGGGACCCTGATCTTGCTGGACCTAGTCAGAGCTGCTGCAAAATTAGAATACTGCCATTTGTTCCTCTCCCACTCTAAGGCAACTGCATAGTAAAACGTGTTTATACTATCTTTTTCCAGGGTTTTAAAACTCAATGCATTCCTAAAATGCGAGAGGGCTTAGGGAAGAGTGAAGATTGATTCTCAAAGTTACAAATCCTCCTGCCTTTCCAAATGAAATTAAACAGCATCCTAGTCTCACCTGTATGCTTGCTGACCATCTCAGCATTAGGAAGACATCCTAATGTGCTTTCTGCTGCTGTTTTGTTATTACACACACACATACCCTTTTCTCTTTTTTTTCATAATAGCTAGCTCCTTATGCTTCACAGACTGTCAGATGAGAATAACAGGACATCCATGATATAATATTTGTAGCAGCTGTCAAATGATACTGTCTTAGAGTGGAAGATGTGCAGTTCTGCAGAGTGACAGCTGTGGCTTGTATATGTTTGAAGCAGCCCTCTCTGTCTGAAGGGTGGTGGCACCCAGACATGTAGCCGTCTTACTCTGATTGACAGCCTTTTTTATTCTCCTTTCTTGGTTTTTTTTTTTTTTTGATTGTACAAACACTGTCATCATTGCCTTTTTATCCAATCAAGCAAAGGGGACAGCACAGTATCTAGATCAACAGTTTTTTAGATGTTCTAAGAAGAACTATAGAAAAATTGACTTTCACACTCATGTATTCCTCAAAAGCAGTTGCTTGTTCCAGAATGTGTTCCTTTGAAAAGATGTCTAATACAGTGAGATGTTTGCCTTAGACATTCCTGTGCTTTAAAAAAAAGAAAAAAAAGAAAAAAAAAGAGGACTGATATTTTTTGGATCACTTTGTCCATGGTATAGAAGCTGAAATTGGATGGAGCAAAGATCAATAATGTATCCAGTTAATACACTAACTAAATGAAATGAATCATAAGAAATGAAATGACTTCTCCTGACAATCTTGAGATAAATGCTGTTCCATAATACCTCAGTCTTGTCAATTTGAATTTATATTACTGGCAAACAGTTGCAGATGTGTGGACCCTATTGTGTAAATCTCCCAGGAAGCAGGTACTCACTATTATTTGTGACATATGTTATTCCTGGGGCTCAACCTTTGTTATCCATTTTCATTTAGTGAAGGCAAAAAGTGTTTTTCTCCCCTGGCCTTGCATGTTCCTCTGTTCCTAGCAAGGTCACATGTGAATCTGGTGCAAGTGTGGCATGGAAAGAGGAATGATCCTAAAGGCAAAATGACATAATGAAAAAGTGGAGTTTTTGCTTCATTCTTTTCATTGCCTGGAGAAAATATACTTCTCAGGTGTGGTGACAACTGGTACTAGAGATGTGCTGCTTCTTTCTGTATTTTGAAGTTTGTCTATTCAACATGAAATATTTGCTAGGTTTGTATCTAGTTGTCTTCAAACAGATGAAGATACATTTTTGTTGTCAATTCTTGATTAAAATTTGGCCTTTTGTCATGAGGGTAAGTTGGGAATTTATCTATTGAATTTTAATTTCTGAGCCTTGCTTTATAAACATAAAACATAATTCAGACTATTTTTCTGTATCCTACTGCTAGCCAAATTTTACATTCCACAGGGGCAATAGAATTATGCTTCTGTTCCATTAAGTTTTGTACGTAAGAGCTATGTTTCTTCATGTTCAAATCAAATCTGCAGTAAAAGGAAAATTATCACTTCTGAGAACAGATGTCTACATGTGTTAACAGAGGAGGTGTGGATAAGCAAGACCCTCATATCAATCAGTCTTACAGTACTTATTTGCCTTCAGTCATTACGTGGCTCCAGAGATGATACAGAATTCCTAAAGCAGCCTGAAGGTGCTTCTGTCACTCTGAATTGACAGGGAGTCTGGGGAGATTGCCTGATGTAGCCTTTGGCTTTGAAGAATGAAAATTTTCTCCTGTGTTATGTCCCATTATATGCAGATTTAGCTTGATATGCTTCATAATTTTTGCATGTAACTAGAAGTCTTTAAAAATTTTGGAAAACTTGCTGAAAAAGCATATTTCTTATTTGTAGAGACTTATTAAATGGGCCAAATCCATCTCCTGCCTAACTTCCTTAGAGGCTTTTCCATAGTTCTGGTATGTTTGTTTTGACATGCTATGTTACTGTGTTGGGGATATCATACTTCCCTCATTGTGGGCCAATGCTTTTGAAATTCAAACCTTAGATAGATCAGAAGCTCCAGAAACTGCAGTCTGTCCTTTAATGTAAAGAGTCCCTGTAATGTTGACAAGAAGTTAATCTCTAGAAAATGTTAAATGTTCTTCGGTGTACTTGAAAGAAAAATCCCTGACTAGGCAAGAATGGGGAGAACTGAGAGGGTGAGTGCTGTTCATTAATGGGGTACTCCAGGGATACTTTTTCCACATCATCTCTCTTTTTTTTTTCTTCCTTTTCTCTCAAGTGAGAATATTCTCAGAACATGTTTAAAACCTGAATTTCTCTTCTTGACAATTTCTACATATGGCTCCTCTTTCCTAATTAAATTTCTAAATGTGGTCTTGTTCTGATAATGCTCATTTGTTAATTCAGGTTGAAGTAAAGTCTGTTTTAATTATGGCACCCTTTTCTACTCTGTAATCCTTATTTAAACAAATGCTGAGCTCTGCAATTCCAAGAGTGAAAAATATGCATTGTTGTGCAGATTCTTGGGCTTCTTTCCATGCAGGTGGTCAAGGTGATCCTTCCTCATGAAGTATATTCATATCTGCCTGAATGCTGAAGAGCTGCAGGATCTTGGGGCATCATCTCAATTTTTTACTTATTTTTCCTCTTTATTCATCAGACCCTTGTTTCTCTGTTGTGCTTGTACCTACAGCTCTGCCATTGATTCCGCGAAATTGTCTCATTTTTGTTTCTTTTGTGTAATCTTCTTTCATATTACATGGAACAGCTTCTTAGTTAAAGCAAACTAGATTTCCCCTCTCTTTTCAGACAAGATGCTTAACCAAGATATTTGGGTCATAACCAGGGTATATTTTATTGTCTACATGAGGCTTTGTGCAAAATGTCATGGGTTTTTTGTTTTTATTTTTTTAAACTAAACTCTTCCTTAGGCAGTGACAAAGTGTTTTGCTGCTGCTTTGTCTAATGCTGTGTAACTTCCATAGGACAATCAGAATGATGTACTATCTGTTGGAATAACAAGACAGATGAAGGCAAAATCTACACTTCTACAGATCTGGTAATCTTGGAAAGTCATCCTTTAAAGATGACAGATTATGATTGAATAAGGTTATATTAATTTATCATCAAATAATAAAATTTCTAGGAGAGATATTTTTGTATTGTTTTTAAATAGTACATCCAGTTTCTTCTGATGTTTAACTCCTCACTTTCACTTTGTAAAATAGCTTTATTCCTGTGTCATGTGAGTCTTGATTGTGCTATCACTGTTTAATGTATTTTGTACTTCAGTGTTTGTGTCCCAGACAAGTTCCTCATCCCTTTTCCTTGTGGTTTATCTGGGCCATAATTCAAAATCCTCAAAGAGACTCAGCCAAGTTCATTCTTATGATCTCAGTTTGTAAATCACACTTGTTTTCTGCATTTTTTCATACACTACTAACTATAAAAATGATAAACAGTTCTGCAAGCACCAACAATCTGCAGACTTGTACCTCTCTGTCAGCACATTCAGTGGAGGCAGTTGCATTCACAGAAAGAATGATAAAATTGACTGTATCATATAGATTATGAACAGCATTTTAAAGGCCTTTTAGGATTCACCAAAAGCTCTTAGCTCTGCAGTTGCTTTTATTTTGTCTTTTGTTTATATTGCATTCGTGCTATAAATCACTGTTTTTAAAGTGGGTTTAGGAAGTGCTTTTTTCTAAAGCTGTCAGCAATTAAATTGCAGAAGTTAACTTCTCAGGAATTAAGTTATATAAATTAGTCCGATTAATTACTAAAACTGAGGCAGAAATTGGTACAAGTAAGATGAACTGTGGAATGATGAAATTAAATCTAGAAAACAAGAACATTTATAAAGCAAATTCAATAGATGACATAATAAAACAGGTAATCTTCATCTATAGAAAATGCCTGAATTTCCTTAATTCCACTGAGGCATTGAGGTAACTGTTTATACAACCAGGCCATATTTTAGAGTAATTCTGGCTAATGCTATGTCTTTATCATGGAACTGGGGAGAAAGACAGAGGGGATAGTCTGTTGCCAATGCTTATAGATAGATCTTGTAGGCCAATGTTGCCTGTGAATAAGGAGCTGTGTTTGTGAGAGTGTCCTTGGGATTCTACAAATTTGGAATCAAAATTCTAATTTTTCATATGAATTTAGGTGTAGTCACACAGTTTGTGGTCATTGGGAGTGGGGCTGTGGCCGAGCCTCATCCCCAGTGGGCTGCAGCTGTGAGCAGCAGGTGAGCAGCATTGACAGCAATGAGCCAGGGAGTGCCCAGGGGCACTGACCAACCACCAAAGGGAACAGAGGGCACACAGGTGCAATGCATGAACATGAGGGTATAGAAGGTTGGGCTAAAGAACAAGAAGGGCAGACACTTGCAGCCTTCTGAAGTGGAATGGTGTTACTCTGGATGGGCATGTGCCAGAAGCCTTCTGATGAGGTACGTTCTTACTGTGTATGGGTTGAAGTTTTCTGAAATTGTCTGATGATACTCTGTATATCATGGCCATCTCAACTGTGGCATATACTGTGGCATATGCTGTGACATTTAGGCAAATTCTTTGTTGCTCTAGTGCCTGGGAATTCTTGGGTGTGATTATAACACAGGTGAGACAAGTGGGTGTTTGGAAAGATTGATGCATGTTCTATGCTTCCCTGAAGTAGCTGGAATTAGGATCTAAATGAAAGTAATTTTGCTTTCCGGAAACCCAGACAGTTCCTATGGAGGTACTCTAGGCTGAAACTTGCAGTAATATTTTAGAAAACTGGATTTGTGTTAGGCATAAGACAAGCGTCTGGACTTCAACAGATAGTCAACTGCTCTACACCTACCACAGACAGAGAGCTAGGGATGATACACATATATAAAGGTATTATCCAGAAAACTAATCACCTTACTGAGTCTTCTTGACATTTAGCCCATCTGTTCTTGACATCTATCGTATTCCATGGTATAGTGTATTTATCCACAGGTCTCAGGGATTTATGATTGTTTTTCAAGTTACGAGAAAACTAAACTGCCAGACTGAAGGAGCTTTGAAGTTTTCTCTACTTTATGCTGCAAACCCCCAGTGATTCCAAGCACAAAGCATGTGTCTCATTTCTGCCTTTTTTTGGAAGACTGTTGAGGTGCTGTGTTGGATATCTGCTGTTGGACCTTAGACTTGCGAAGCTTGGTAAAATATCAGGATTTTTTAATCTCTGATTTTTTGATGGACAGTGATGCAGCTCCTGAGGCTTCCAGGGCTGTGGTGTGTTTCATCTGCTTCGAGGATTTCCTACAGCATGGATCAAGCCTTCCCCAGTTGTTCATCCCCTTGGCAGTTCTGACTTCTGTGATGTGAATGTTATGGTCCTGCAGCATCTAGAGGTGGTGAATTACTCTTGAGAGAGTTTGGTAGCTGAGCTTTACTTTGTTGGGGGTGGAGGGGTATGATGAATACTGCATATACCAGGCTGCAAGCCTGTAAGGGTGGAAGCAGAATTATAGGTGAGGAACTGTAAACATTTTCATTTAGACATCTGGATTGTGGAGAAAAAATGGGAGTGCTGGAGGTGTGAAGAATATAATGTGTGAGACACTTCTACATTTGTTTATTAAAGGAGTTCCATTGTCAAATGACTTCCAATATTTTTCTCACTCGAAATGAAAATTAATAGCAGCTTCAAAATATAAATGTTACCATACATCGATCTGTTTGTGATAATACCTCCTAAATCCTGACTTCCTACTTGTTTAGGTTGCTGGAGTTTTCTGAGAGTTTTGTGAATCACCTAATTGAGACATAATTTTGGTAATCTTCCTCTTAATCTATTGGTATTGTGTCAAATGAAGTCTTTGATTTGGGTCAAGGTGCATCAAAATTATGAGCTTAGATTCATGTGAAACTTATAATTTTAACATCCCCCATTCTACCCTCCCAAATCCCTTGTCTTATTTTGGTGACTGTTTATTTCATTTAGTATTAGATGGCTACAGATTTTGGTATATTTTGGGTTTCCCCTTAGTAGATAAAGGGAGAGACTTGGTTACATAGTATTTCAGTATGCTTCACCATGAAATTTACAGATATGGGTGAATATCACTGCGACAAACTGAAAGCCTGACCAGTTGTCCTAATTATTCTTTGTCTCTAGCAGGAGCAGTGAGCATACTTTATAATTCTAGGACTGGAAATTAAGTGAATCTTGCACAAAGGTCTTGAAATCCATGGGGTATTAAAGTTGGTGGGGGCATAATGAGAGATTTTAAAACCTGAAAATGTGCTGTGAAGTGCAGGATGGTTCAGAGGGAAGCTGTCCAGCTGAATGCTCCTGCTTACTTAGCAAAAGCTGTCGTATTGAAGCAGAAGTGGGAAAAGCCTTAATTTCACTGGCATGTTTTTCAGACCCCTGTGCGTCTTTGATCATTTCCCTATTTACAGAATATCTGGAAGAATGCAGCATTCCATAATAACCTGTCATTTAAAAAGTTTTTTGCATAACTGGTCACTTCAGAAGTTTTTTTTCAGCTTCAAAGGATACTTTTTGAAGCTCTGAAAAGCATAAGCCAACTAATAGGATTTTCACCCCTGCTTTAAGGAACTGATAGGACTAGCCTTGGTAGAAGCAGTTTTTAGACACAATTGCCCTTCCTTAGGGAAATTTTCTCACAGTTTAAGGCAGAAGCTTCTTTCCCCAGCCTACAAATAATAGTTTCAAAGCAGAGAATGTTATGGTGCTAAATATTCAGAGATCTGAGGTCTAATCTAGTAATTTTCTCCCTGTAATTTGTACCCACAGTATTTCATCCCATGAAAAGAAATTGCAGAAAGTGTAAATTCAAGTCTCTTGCCTATCTCTATTTTCAATATGAGTGCATAGCAGGAAAAGGGTGCTGAGATTTGCACTGGGAACTAAATTACAAGTAAAAATATCAGTTGTTAGTGGAAGAAGCTGCTTTAAAATTTTGATTTTGATAGCTCATGAGGGTTTTTGGTTGTTAAATAGTATGCATACAGATTGTGGGAATAGTATTTTTTTCTCAGTTTGAGAATTACTTGTAGACTGATTCTGGATCAATTGTGCCAGGCAGAATTAATTTAGAAACTGATTGTATTTTGAACATTCTAAACAAGACTTTCACAACAGTACAGAAAGTGATTTTCTGCTATTGCTCTGTCAGTTGCTTATTTTATTTCTCTAATTTTCAGTATCCCTAGAAGATGAGCCAGCTCTGGTTGTACACATTCTATGAGCCATGTTAGTCTCTGCTTTCCATAGAGAAGGTCTCCTATGCCTGATTGTCAATTGATTTCTCTGTTTAGGTTATAATTATGGTTTTATGAGTGCCTGCAGAACTGGTAGTAAGGTTATGATAAATAAAACTCTTAAAATACTGGCTTACTTAATGTCTGTTCCTGTGTGGAGAATCCAGTATTACATGAAAGAGTTTGATATTTGAGTGAGGCATAAGAGTATTTTGAAAATTTCCAAAATAAGAGGATAAATGCCATCATCTTCATAAATGATTTTGCAAATTCTTCTCCTTTCACTCTGGAGATGTTTTATACTTTTCTCCTCAAAAATATGCCATTGGCCTATTTTGCCATTTATCTACCTTATATGCTAACTTGGTAACAATGTCTTTGCCTGGGAAAAGTCACCAAAAACCACTTCTGCTCTGGTGAAGTCTTGCAATTTTCTGTAGGGTTTTCCTTCTGTTGAAACTTCTGTGAAATTTATCTGGTAGTTTAAATTTAAAACTGCTTACAGTAACTTTTTTTTTTCATACCTCTGAATTGGTTTATATTGCTTTCTTTCACCAGACCACTGTTGGCTTTACTGTGGTCAACTCCCAGCCTAGACTGAACTGGAAGTGCTGAGTTTTCAGGTTTGAAGTGCTCTCACTCTTTGATAAACTGTAGTACATTAAAGAATAACTTTTAAAGATATTTTAATCCTTTCCTGTGTCTTAATAACTTGTGAAAGATGGGAAATGGTGGCCTTATGTCACTTTGTCTAGGAGGGAATGGTGTCTGCAGTGGCTAGAACAGCATCCACAGCACCAAATATTGATTGGAGTGCAATACAGTGCATTCTTGTTTTACATTTGTTGTGGTATCTGAAGTACCAAACAGTAATTACTGTTGATGGCAGCATGCCAGAGGCTGGATGTCAGTCCTTGTGTTCAAGGTATGCTTTGTCAATTTCTGTTCTCACCTGCATGTGAGAGCTTTTGTGTAAGACAACTAATAATCCTATACAAATAATTAAAATATGCCAAAGCTGCAAAGGCTGAGTTTCATAGTTGTTTGTACTTCAGTGTTTTTCTTCCAATTATAAAACATAAAATGAGAAGGCTCAGTTTTTAGACTCATGAGATCAGAATAATTTAACACTGAGCTCTCATCCCTAGCTTCAGGGAAGCAGTGTGCTTTGGTGAACAGAAAACAACTAATTTTTAAAATTTTTTAATTTAGTCTTTGAACCAGGTTAACAGAGGCTATAGATGCACATAAAATAGCTTTGTCCCTAGCACCTTATTTTCTTTTGGTAAAACTTTTTGTAAAATTTCTGAAGTAGAACTTGCAGAAAAACAGTAAGTGTATAATAAAAGACCGTTTTACCCTCCTTTGCATCCAGATCACGCTTTTCTTTGTGTCATCTGAAGATGCAGCTGTTCTTTCACACAGTTGATTCATGTCATCCACAATTAAAATGTCCTTGCTATTTAAAAAAATGCTTCTCAGCATGTCTAAAAAAGGTTGTCAAAACAATGGCTTGTTCACAGTGAGAGAAAAGCACTTCATGTTTTACAGAAGATTAATGCAGTGACTTGACTAGAAAAATCTGGTTTTAGCTGATATCAGATGAAGTCATGTATTTTCTTGTATCTTGATGGTTAGTTTAAAACCAGATCTTCCTGATTTGCAGCCAGAGATGGTAAGGTGCACCTTATTTGTGATTCTTGGGTGATAGAACTTATTTACAAGTACATTCATGCCGATCCTATTCAACATTGCCATTTCTATCAAATGCTGACTTTTTTTTTCCCCCTCACCACATGCATAACTTCACTTGTTATAGGTACTGTAGGATATGCAGTCCAAACATTCCAAGCTTCAGACATTTGATTATTGATAAAGAAAGTGGTATGTTTTCTGCTGTTACTGAGTCCTTTGAGGAAAAAAGTACCATAAGGCTTGTTCTTGGCTACTTGGTAATATTTGGGCATTTCTAAAAGATTGAAAAAAAAACCCCTAACTTCATTCAACCTGATGAGAAGATTGATTTGTTGCAACCCTTATCATAGTAAAGTTTTAGTAACATAATTTTAAAGTTCTTGCTTCCTTCTGGAATTCACTATCTCAAACTGGACACGCAGGTATCCTGTATAATGTGTGGGGAGGGTTCTGCTTATGAGTATGGGGTGCTGGTGTACAAACTTCTGACTAAATGACTAGCAGCTGTATTTCTGTCCTTGGTACTCATTAGGATGCTTGCCTTGTGGGGTTGCTTAGCTCCAGGCTGTGGCAGGGTGTTTTTGCTGTAGTTCAGAACCCATGCTTCTCTTGGTCAAGCTGCCTGGCAAACGGTGGTTAGACTACTTTCTGGAATATGGGGGGGACAGAATCTCATTCCCTCTGTCAGTGAAAGTTCCTAATTCTGAAGTTACAGATGGTTTGTGATTTGGGGTGCCTTGGAGTTTTTTTTCAGTTTGAATCTGCTCCTCTCTAAATAGTCTAATTTGTTGTGCACAGACTGGGTGTCTGTTACTGTTTGTGAATGGAGGGTTATACAGATCCTTCCAAGTGAAACACAAGCATGCACTGAAGCAGGAATGGAATGGAATCCTGCTTTTTGCCTTCATCAGTAGGTCTGGGGTATGTATTTCTAGGTTTAGTCTTGTAAAAGCTATTATTTCCTTCTAAACTGAAACTGCTTCAACAGAAGAATTTTGCATTTTGTAGCAAGTGGTGGGTAAGAAAGATCCCCTAAGCTGTACTTTTGTAGCAGTTGAGTAGCTAGACCACCTGCCATCTGTACTGCAAATGAAGGGAGTTCCATGGATTTTTTTATTGTTTCAAAGCATTAGTCACAATTAAAGATTGTGACTCTGAAATGGGGGAGGCCCCTTTTTTTTAACAATGTGAAAGCAAGATGTCTGAATTGCACTCCCAAGTGGGTTTAGGGTAAAGGCATCTATTTTGCTTTTTCAAAGGTCTGGTCTGTGTGAGGAGATTTGCTAATCCTCTCAATATATTTGTAATTGCCACCTGTGTTATTAAGAGACAAACAGAAAACCCCCTCAGGGCTCATGTAATTTATTGTAGTTTCAAGATGCTTAAAAATTGAGCACCACAGTTGAAAGCATTTCTATGTGTAGGCCCTTGAAAAGACCAAAGTACCTAAATTCAATTAATATTTGATCTGGTGCACCTGTGCCTCTTAAGTCTGAAGACTTTTTTCTGCTTCTAAGGGCAAAAGCATTCATCCCTCTCCCATTATGTGTTCTGTGCACAGATGTGCTCAGTGTGATTGTCATAGTGTTCCTTGGGGATGGCTGCAAGTCACTGTGGCAAAGGGTTTATGGCATTGATGTAAGTTTTACATAAGGACTTTGAACAGTTGAGTGCTCTTGCTGCTCTTTGAATCCCAGTGACTCTACCATTTTCATGTTGCACATGGATGGAAGTTTATTGCTACAAACACCACTAAATGGACACTATTTCTTTCCCCTTTCCTTTTCAGTTTTCTGCTCATTGATAAATACATGATGTACATATTGACCATTTTTTGAGGCAAGCATCATAGTTGTAAAATCCCTATGCAAATAAAATTGATAGGAACTGGCTTAAGATGACACATTTAACTCAGAATATGTTCTGAATAATATCTGTTATATCCTTGGATAAATATGCATCTTATATTGGAGCAGCTATTTTGTCACCTTATTTGAAGCTAAGATGCTCATAGTCTCATTGTGTTAGATATCTGAATCGGTCACTTGTCTGTGAGAAGTACACTAATTTGTAATGTGCAATACCAAAAAATACATCTCTGATCATGCATGGGGCATAGTACAGGTGGCTGCAGTCAAAAGGAATTTGCACTTTTGAATTATAAGTGTAGTATTGTCATGAAAACAGTGGAAATGTTTCTCCTTCTTCATGAGAGTGCTTTATATAGCATATAAAATAAACCAGTCTGAATTTATATTCTAGGTGGCACCATATTCTAGGGTGGTGGTTTGCTGTGCTTCATGTCTGTCACAAGATGAGGGAAGAAATGAAGAATCACAGAAGAAACATAAAATCAATGTCTACTAGGACAATTAGCAATCTATTCAGAGCTCATCACTGTACAAATTAAGATCGATTGCATTTTGCTACTGTCTTTAATTTAATGAGGGTAGCAGCTGCTCAGCTACTTACAGGAGTCTCAATATTTCAACACAGTGCAGAGGGGCTTTGTTCATTTTTATCAGCACAGAAGGTAGTAAATTCTGCAAGTAGTAGATCAGGGGAAAAACCTGCCTCTACTAAGAGACTCTTCAATTACTCCAGTAGCTCCATATGACTTCTTTCCTTGTGTCTTCACAAGCCTTATTATTCAAAAACTCGATGTACCCATTATAAGAAAATATTTTTCCACAGGTAATGGAATGAAAGAGAAGTCAGGGACAAGTCAATAAACCATTACGAGAATCACAAACATAATAGTTTCACAAAAATGATATCTGGCCTGCTTAGAACCAGGACTCAGGTGAGTTGTTTTTTTGAGAGGAGGGTAATGATAACACTTATCCCATTTGTGGTTTCAGAGGACAATATTGTAACATTTCTAGTTGCTTTTTAAGTCCTTCAAAAGAGGTTCACTTTGGTCAAATTGAGTCTAAAGTCTAAATCTAGACTTCGTTAATTCTAAATTGCTAGTTCCTTCTGATAATGAGTATATGTTTAAATGCAAATTTTGTTTTGAATTGACTCCCATGGAAGGGCACTCTGTATGCAGAAGCATGTGAGGATTTGTAAATTTTCCACAAGAGTGTTTTGAAACCTTAAATGTCACAGGCTCATGTAGCTTGTTCTAAAATTCCTGACTTTGACACAAAGAATATCTGTACTACCGGGGGACTAACACTAGTTAGTATAACTGGTGAATAATTGGGTTTTAAGGTTCTGATAAGGTCGGAAATTTTTCTCCACAGCTTGAGTAAGTCAATATGGAAACAAATCATTGTGTGAAATTGACCTAAGTGTTTCATGAACATCAAGTTGAAGGGTTTCATTTTGATGCCAGATCCTTGTCAATGTGTATATTATATATATTAACATCTTTTACACACACACACATATATATGTATATAGAGTTTAAAGGTTAAGGAAGCATGCCACTTTGTAAATGCTAGTGTGTTCTTATAAAGGTTTTTATATGAAAAAAATCAGTGTATCTGACAAATCTGCAAAGCATTTTATATTCCCATACACATCTTTCTAAAGCCATAGGGACCTTTTATTGCCATTGTCTAATGTAAGGTCCTAGTCTGTAGTGCATATATAGAGCCAAGAGAACACAGATAAATTTCTGTACTGTGAAGGAAAGGCCTGAACCCCTCTGTTGCAGGTATTATTTCTGCTTGGGAAGGATTATGGTGTGCTATTTGTGTTTGCTCTCATGAGTAGTTTCTCATCTCAAAGGAAGCTGTGGGGATGGGCTGAAGCAGAGGGCCTGGGATCTAGGGTGTATTTTGTGTGGTCCAGAGAAGCCCAAATGCAGTCTGTCTTGGACAGATGGTTTGAAGCTGAGAGTTTTGTTGCTTTCCCCTCTTTTGTGTACTTGTGTTGAAATAAAAACCCACAAAAGAAAGTGAGTTATCAATTCAACTTGGGGCTGTGCAAGACAGAGCTTCCTCCAAGGCTTAGAATCTGCTTCTGTACAGACCATAGGCAAAGTCCAACTTGGAGAGGCAGGTTTGTTGGCTAATGTGCTTTTCAGCCCTGGTTTCCCCGAGTCTCTCACTTTGGGGAGGTGCCTGATTAGTGCTTTGCCTCTCATCTGTGTGCTCACATTTCTTTCCTGTGAAAGCCCGGGGGCAGGAGCTGTGTGTAAGGCAGAGTCTGGGTGCAGAGAAACCCTCCAGGGTGCTAATTGTTGATTGCAGTCAAAAGGAAGTGAGCAATGGGTTGCAAGATCGTTGTATGTCTGAAATGTTTTGATTCTGTATGTAGGAACTCTATCATTGTGGATGAGACTGTGCTTTGAATGAAAGCAAGGTAGCTAATTCAACATAGAAGTAAAATATCCTGGCGTTTATGATCAGGGAATAAAATTTTTTCAGCATTAAGTGACAAAATGCATACCTAAATAGAACACAATAGGAGCAAACTCAAAATTCAAGTGTTGAATACAATTCCACTTCTCTTCAAGCAGGCAGCTGGTTTGATCATTTGTTTAACTGAAGCTTTTTAAGCCAAAGATGGAAAATAACACAGACCATCTGACCCCAAGGTAGTTTCAATCTCTTCTTGAAAATATGGCTGTTCTGTACCATTTTCTTAACCATAATAGCACTTGTATGCAGATCATACTTTGTAGCTAATCATTGAGTCCATCTCTTCTGTCCCTGGAATTAAAATGTCAGCATACTCTAAACTCTTTTCTCCTACTTGAATTACAAGTGTTTGATTCTTGAATGTGTCTTTGGATTTTAAAATGTGGCTTTAAGTTGTGGGACGGCGCCTCCTGAAAATTAGCATCAGAACTGAGGCATATCCTGACATTTCTCAGAGCAAATAGTTTACAAAATATAGAGCAGAGCAACCTTGTCTTTGGAATGGGGAAAAAAAGTGTATAATAACTTTTGCACTGGTATGATTTTATTTGCCTGTATCATATATTCAGTTCTGTTTATATGCTTCATATTATGATCATACCTACTTGGACAGGAAAGAACTTCATGCATAGATTTTGTAAATCCTACAGGTTCCATCTGATTTTTTTTTTTTTAAGTCACCAATAATAGGAATGTCATGTAGAAAATGTATTTGATGTGACCTAAATAATAATCTTACGCATGGGTTTCCCTTAAATACTTTTGATGATATGCAGGGATTTACAAGTTATCCCTTGTTAGTTTTGGTTGTAAGAGAAATAAATCATTAAAAACAGTGTGCTGTGCACTACACTGCTGAAATTAATTGGATGTTTGTAGTTTATAGTCAAGGACTTGCAGGATCAGTAGTCATCTGATCCTGCACACACTTTTAGCCATACTCTTTTAAACAAAATTTCAAATAGAAGCGTATTGGCTATAAGTAGAAACCTTGGACTCTGCTAGAGTAGAACACTTGTGCCCCTTCATTTTGCTAGATAAATATTATAGAATAGTTTGGGTTGGAAGGAACCTTCAACGCCTTCTAGTTTGGGGTGTGCCATGGGTAGGGACACTTTCTAGATGTCTAGACCAGGCTGTTTAAAGTCCTGTCTGATATGTCCAGGGATAGGGCCTCCCCAGCTTCTCTGGGCAACCTGTTGCAGTGCCTCATCAACTTTACAGTAAAGAATTTCTTCCTGTTATTTAATCTAAACCTACCCTCTCTGTTTGAAGCCATTTCCCCTTGTCCCATCACTGTATGACCTTGTAAAAAGCTTCCCTCCAGCTCTCTGGAGGTACAGGAGGGCTGCTGAAATATTTCCCTGGAGGCTTCTCCTGGCCAAACAACCCCAGCTCCCTTAGCCTGGCTTCATAGGAGAGATGCTCCCACCCTCTAATAATTTTTGTGGACCCTCTCTGGACTTGCTCTAAATCCATGTCCCTCTTATTTTGTGGGCTCCAGAGCTGGATGCAGCACTCCAGGTGGGGACCCATGAGAGCAGAGTAGACAGAGAGAATCACCTCTGTTGAGCTGCTGGCCATGCTGCTTTTGATGTGGCTCAGGACACAGCTGGCTTTCTGGGCTGCAGACACATATTGCTGTTTCATGTCAAGCTTCTTGTCACCCAATACCCCAAAGTCCTTCTCCCAGGGGTCAATCCTTTCTCCACCCAGCCTGTATTTATTCTTGGGATTGCCCCAACCCAGGTGCAGGACCTTGTACTTGTTAAACTTGATGGGCTCACCTCTGAGTGTGCCCAGGCCTCTCCAGATGCCATCACTTCCCTCCAGCATGTCAACGAGCTATGTGCTGCTGGTGTTGTTGGCAAACTTGCTGAGGGTGTGCTCAATCCCCCTGTGAATGTTGGTGACAGCCATGTTAAAATGGCACTAGTCTCAGTACTGACCCTTGAGGACATCAGCTGCCACTGGTCACTACTTGGAAATCAAGTCATTGACTGCAAATCTCTTTGTGCAACCATCCAGTCAATTTCTTGTCCACTGAGTGGTCCATTTGTCAAATCTGTGTCCCTCCAGTTTAAAGATATCCTCCTACCCTGTCATCTTATACCTGAATAATAATAGCATTGCAGAGAGGTCTTGCATTTCTGGCCAGTAAAATTCCCTAGGGAGTGTCTATAATTTTTAAACCATTATATTAAAGACAAATTTTACTAAAGAAGAAACTGTTAAAGCACTTTTCATTAAATGGCAAGTATGAGGACACTAGCTTCAGGCACCCTCTGTGCCATTCTCTGAAGCCTGCTTATCTGTACAATGTCTACTTTGCAGGAGCTGTGAAGAAAATCTCTTTCACAGTGTTTGTAACCTAGTGCCCTAAACCTGCATTGGAATTCAAGGAGCAGATGGCTGCAGACTTGTTTCTTATTACTTTGGTATTTGTCTGCATAGATGCTTATATAGGTCAGGCTTTCCAAAGTGATCACAGTTTGGAAGAGGGAAGGTGGGGAAGTGGAGGAAATTTACTGCATTTAAATGCGATTCTTTTTTTTTTTTTTTAATGCCTTAAGAGGCCTTGTGCCTTTTTTCTTCCTGTTTTTTTCCAGCAGACAGAGTTGATGATTTTGACTTGCAGTTTCCCCTGAAGGTGTAATGGTTCAAAATCAGGTAAATGGATGTAGAATTTGTGACAAAATCTATATTATTGTATGAGGACAGGGGACCTGAGCCTATACTCAGAGGTATGCTTGTATTGCAGTTCTTAGAAATGGTGGTAATCCAAGAAGGATGTACCTGATTTAGATGACCATGTGAAGGTTTTTTGGTTTAGATCAGGTTTACCAAGCAGCTGACATTTGTTATCCCTCCGAGTGACTACTCTGAGGGAAAGGCAGTGTTGTGTGCTTTAAACCAGAAATCCATCATGTGACTTGTTGTCAAAGTCTTGCAGCAAAAATGGCTTCTTGTTTCACTTCTTGACATTAAGGATTTTCAATTGTTAATTGTTAGAGAAAACTGAAGTTTACTTCCAGGTAGAAGAAATGAGAGCTGTGATCGCAGTGGAAAGAAATAGTTGAACAAATTAAGCAAAGTTCTTAAAACAAGAATTGCTCTTGACTGACATACCAGTGGGAGATGTATTTGGTTCTTCACTTTGGGCTTAGTATTTTCCTTACATTAAGTGAATGAGGGGGGGAAATTCTATTATATGGCACTGGTCTTTAATTTACTCATCTGGTTGGGAAGAAATTTTAACTAAAAAAGTCATTAGTGAAAACTTTCGGGGAATGTACTTTTGTTAATGTTCAATGTCATTACTTATTCATGCAAGTAGGTCCCACTCTGCTGAAGAATCTTTCTTGCAATGAAATTGGGTAGAAGAGCTGTGCTTTTAAAAATAGAAATTAGTTAATTAGATGACATTAAAAATGCTAATCCTGTTATGACTGATTTTGGTGATGCCACTGTGACACTAGTGAGTCCCTCGGCAGTTTTGAGTAATGCTATTAATACAAATGTTGGCTGAACATTTGACCACGACATGTAAAGTACTGTAACATATATGGTGAAGCTGTGTGTGTCCATTATTGATTTATAGCTTGTCTCCCATGTATTGGGAACTTTGGCCTTGGAAGGAAAATCTGTTTGGAAAGGAGTGTGAAAGGTCATCTGTTTCCCTATACAACCTTGAGAAAGTGCTTTTAGGCTGTTGTGAAACAGCATGAGTCTTTATGCTTTATGTATAATTATATGCAAATATTACTTAGTTTTCAGATACCTGACATTCAAGGAAGATCATAAAACTTGTCTGTTATGTTTCAATAAAACTCCTGACCTGCTGCTCTCCAACCATTCGATTTACCCAAGGGCATGCTTGCTACTGCTATTCTTCTGTTTCTCCTGCATGAGCAGATTGGCAGAATGTATGAATAACCTCAGCCAAGCAGAAAAAAAGATAGAGACCTGCTTTGCTCTTCACTTTCTTCCCTGGGGCAAATCAGATACAGAGATCCTGATCATAATTTTTATATACCTGTGGGGGAAATGCTTGAAGAAATCCTGCTAGAAGGAGAACAAGTCAAGCCTGTTAAACCACTGAAAACCAAACAATTCTCTTCCAGTGCCATCTGTTTCCTCTCCTCATTTTTCTTTCTGAAATGATGAAAGAGCTTTGTTCTTCCCCTTCTAGTATGATATTAATATTTGGGAAGACAGTGCCTCTGTTTTGGCTTTCTGTGTTCTTTGTAAAACAACTATGAAGAGTAGGTCCATCAGGAGACAAAGAAACACACCTTTTCTGATGGACTGTGCTTCACAATTGTTTAGTCTAGGAGACTTTGAGGAAAGTGTCTTTACCAATAATAATTCATTTAGTATTCTTGTTCTTATAATGCAGCTCATACGGAAAAAAACTCCATGGATTTCCTAAGAAGTTTTGGATCTAAGACTTAAAGCATCTGATGTAATAGTTCTTGTAACTCCTATCAGTTATGAGTAGAGACTCATTTTTGGGCCAAATATATACAAAACTTAGGAAAGGATATGTACAGTGTCTCTGTAGACATTGAGTCATATTCATATAAATTTTTCTTGATTTTTACTGAATTATTTGCTTCACTGAATTGCTGTGACAATAAGTCTCAAATTTATTTTGCAGTACATAAAAATAGTTTTTTATATGTCTAATAGTCATCACGAGGGTCTTTACTGAGTTTTGTGAAGGGATAGAATGTAAGAGAATAGTGCAGAAGGTAATCTCACCCCTGAGGAGTTGCAGCTGTACCAATCACCAAAGATTAGGAACAGGCCTGCCCTTAATAGGCCACAGCTGTGTCCAATAAGAAGAAGAGTGCCATAAAAGAGTGGGTTAGCTGGGTGAGGAGAGGGCTGGAGTTTGTTGGCTGTGCTGTGAAGAAGGAGTCAGTGCTGTGAGGGGATGCCCATGAGAAATCACCCAGAAGGTATGGGAGCCTTTGCAATAAGATGACAACAGAGTTTCACTAATTCAGTTTGTACAACACTCTGTCTAGCTGGCCACCCATTAGACAGTGAGGGGTGACAGGCAATGGGGTTTCCAGTATTTTCAGTCTGTTGTTGTAGAGTCACTTTCTGGTGTCACAGCAGAACGTAGCAATTTTGAAGTAGACACATTTTTCAGATTTAAGTATCTTCCCCCTTTAGTAAACCAAGATTTTGAATTGTTATGACTTTTAAAAGTTTTTTCCTTTATATTCTTTATTTTTTTGTTTTAATTTTTTGTTAGAATTTGTTTCTAAATACCTACATTCAATCTTCGTGGTGCATATTACTGAAATGTATGCGAAGGTAACAGACAGTAATCACACAGTAAAAATTGTATCCTAATGGGATTATGGTGTCTATTTTGTAAGTTTGCAGAGCTGGAAACACCATGATATCTGCTTGATATGTGCATGAGGAGTGGTAAGATTAAACTAGAAAACCCTGTAAACACCAGGGAATGGTCTTGATTTCAGAGGCTTACATCTCAATACCTGAAATGTGAGTGAATTCCAATACTTCTGTATTGGATATCTACATATGTATATTTGATATCTTTATATATTGGATATCTATGTATCAGCATATATGAAGCTGGCTACTTGCCAAAACATACATTGGCTTTGAAATGTTGTTTTTGAGGAAATAGTCACCATCCAGAGTTGAGTTGAACAGCAGTGTCATACCCCTAATTATTTTGTCTTTTAAATGGCTTTTTTTATTTCGGTGTCTGACCATTTACTTTGAGTAATGTTTGTTGGGTGGGAAAAACCCCACCAAAATATTTTTTACATAGATCAGGAAAGACAGGCTTTTAAAGGGGTCACTTTGTGTAGGTAATTTTAGAAGTGTTACCTCTTTAATAAGGGAGTTGGAGTATTTTTTTAGAAAAAGTAGGCATACTTCACTATTGATTATAGGTTATCCCTTATTCTTCTGTTCATTATTAGCAGTCACTTTGAGTGATGCAGGAAACAAATTGAAAGACGTTTCTCTTAGGAGTCTCTGTACAACCAGGATGGAAGCTTTACTCTCTATAATTACCCTGACATTGAATGTATCAGGAGTGACAAGGCCAGGATGTTGTTTGAACAAATAATTTTCTTTGACAGTGAACTTATACCTTCCTTAAGAGCTGCCTTTTCCCAAGAACCATTTCAATGTACACTTGCCTAAGAATTATGGGGGTTGCTATGGCTGCAATTGGACTAAAAAGGCTCTGTTGTTAGAAGGATCTATGAACACCACATGCAGTATCTGCTACTTACCTGTGCTTGGCTTGTGACATACCCAGTACTACTAACCATGTCCACCATTAGGGATACAAGCATCAAGAGTGATGCAAGTCCTGCACTGCATTTGGAGTCCAGCTCATGTGGAAATGCACATGGAGGCATCAAAAGCCTATAAAAGGTGCATTAATATGGTACTGCTAGTCCTGTTGGTGGGCTTGCAGTCCCTTGCAGTCAGTGCTTATGGCTCACACTCACTGTGTGTAGATTTCTTTTTATTTTCCTTCTTTCCTGATTTGCAAGCCTCTGTCATTGCTATGAAGTGGTTTGGCACGTATGCATTGATTTGCTCTGCAGAAGGATGTGTACGTGTGCTGTTGTTCCACATATCAGTGGCAAAGTCTGTGTCCATTGTTTAAAGGTCAGGGGGAGAAGCAGCAGCTGTGTATGTGCATGTAAAAGGAGATGGCATGAACAGCAGCTGGGGTAGTTAATGCGTATGAAAGGAAAGGTAAGAAGGCAGCAGAATAGGTCATGGCTCAGTTGCCTTTGACCTATTCGTTGTTGCTTGTCCCTTCAAACTTAAGCAGAGTTATCCAGGGGCCTAGGAGAAATGGCTGTTTTAGCCAGTCTGTATCCCTGACAAAGTGAAAATGCTCATTGCAGCCCACTTTTGAAACTTTTATCTGTGATAGTTTGAAGCAATTTTACAGTATAATTATTTCATGGAGGGAAGATCCCCATAAGGAAGTTCTTTCAAAAATTTCTCTTCTGGTCTTCATCATTTCACTTCTATTTCTTGTGTGTCACACTAGATAGATTTCCTTCTCCTTAGAAGTTCCATCTATCAAATATTCATCGATGCTTATGCTCACTCTTCACTATTAGATAGCAAAATTCCATGTGTTTAACTCCTAATCTTTCCTCATAAATCAGCTTCTCAGTCTTATGATTCATGCTACTCTTTGCAGCCTGGTGGTGAATATTATCAGAGCTGCGCACAACCTTTCAAGCAGAATCACAGCTAATAGAAGTAATGGTTATTGTTTTTCTGCAGTGTGGTTTCACCTTCTGTGATCACCAGGAAGGCTTTATAAACCACCAATAATACATCCTCAGATCTTCTTACATTATTTCTTTGTTTGACTGGATTATTTGTGGGTGTTTCTATTTCACTTGAGTTTAATCTCCTGCATCTCAGCAAGATGCATATGGGATTTTGCTAGTAGTGATCCCTGGCATATGGCTCCAAGGTGGCACATTGTTCCTTACAGCAACGAAGAACTAGCACTTCTAATGTAAAAAAATCATTAAATACCCTCAAAATCCAAGTGTTCCATATCTAGTTTAATGAGAGAATGCTATTGCTATCAGCTGAGAACTTTCCTGTTGATTTTGAAGCTTATGAATGAAAAATACTAGATTACCATGTGTTGATTTTATTACAGTAATGAATTGGGGTGATTTATAGTTAGAAGAAACTCAAGTATTTGGTGTGGTGCCTTTAACTCTGTTTCTTCTCTTTATTTTAAATGGGTAATTTTCCTCCTTTGAAACTTAATATTAAAATATTTTTCATCTTGGTTTCCATAGTGGACCTGGTCTTTATGAATATATATCTAAAAATGTGAAGAAATAAGCAACCTAGGTTTTTGGAGGTTTTTTTCTATTATTTTTTCTTTATGCCAAAGATGACTACTATTTCAGTAGTAATTTTAATGTCTTCCAGGTGTTCAAAGCTTTGTGATTCTGATAATTTTACATGACATTATGCTGCTGCAACCATCCTTGAACGATTCCCAGTTTTGTTTTGTACAAGTACTGTACAAATACAAACCTATTTGCAGATCTAAATCTTAAAAGCAGTCATTCCTGCTTGAGTAGCATTTCAGAACAAGTAAAGAATGACTCTAGTACATTGCCAATTTGCTTCTTGTGTATCCTGCAGCACTCTGTTTTTAACCTTGCCATTGCAGTGAATAGAACTCCAGGCCATATTCACAGCTCCTCTCTCAGTCATGAAATAAATCAGTTAAGATGCATCTTCTTCTTTGCATCTTCCTTTTACTTGAAATGCTTAATGTTTAAAATATTTATTGTTAATAGTCCTGTCATTTAAAAATTATCTTATCAGATAATTTCCTATCATTTAAAATATTTACTGTTTTTCTTTCTAACACTCTGGGGTGCACTAAAACCTGTCTTAGTAGTAATTTTTACTTTTCCGTAGGTGTTCTGGTATGTTTGTCACTAATCCCCAGATTTTAACAAGAGCAAGCAGTAAAATGTCAGGGGCAGAGTGAGTTTGAGAACTTGTTTCTGGCCTGAACAGGTTAAAGTCTCTACTGAAAAGAAGGGTGCACAGAATTGTTATTTTGTGAAGTAAGAATAAGTGAGAATTAAGAGAAGAATGAGTGAGAATGAATGAGGATAAGATAAATGACTGTTGTAATAAAATGCATGTATTTCTGCAGCTCTTATTTTCAGGAAGGAAAGTTATTTCTTTTCAGAAATATTATAAATGGTGTGTATTAGCAAACATAGCATGCCACGAATGAGAGATAAAATACTCAAAGAAAGCCATAGTGATGCAGAATGCAGAGTGCTGGTACTTTATTAATAATGCCTTAGGAATTGTTGGAACTGTCAAGAGTACAATTGTTTAGTGTTGGAAAGAACTCTTTGAGAGAAATAGATCAAGTTTTTGATATTCAAGCCTTACATGTACCATGTAGTGAGAAATTTAATGAGAAACTGCCTTCTAGTGTAAACCACTTTTTAACTACAGGAATGGTGTATAGAAATATACCAGTTTTGGTATCTAGACCATATCAAATAGGCATGGTGCCTTTGGGAACTCAATTCCTTGTCCAGTTTTTTTTAGAGCTCCACACTTGTGACTCTGTATGATGCAATTTTCTGCTCTGTCTTCTGTAGTTTAAACTGAAGGGCTTGGGGCTGACCTTGGAGAACAATTGTCTTGTCATCTGTTGAGTGGGATTGTTGAAGAGAGATTCCTTTCAATAACAAAAGGGAAGAGATGATAGGGGATTTTCAGTGTTACAGGATTCTGTGTTTGCCCTTTGTGTGAAGCTCTGACCTTTCAGACATGCTGGTAAAGGGTGGAATGTGTTCCTTTGTTTTTCAGATAGCCATGACTTAACTCACACATTTATTCCACAGCAGTAACGTGCATCGAGGTGCTTTTGTGAGTCCTGCTTCTGTCAGTTCCTTTGAACTGTTAAAGTTCTCTGTTCTGGTTCTTGGCTTCGATGCAGCTCACAGATACAATAATAAAGAAATTCCTGATCATCTGTATGCCGAAATAGATTGGTACAAGTGGTATCTATCAAAGTTTTGACACTAAATCTCTAGCAAACCTTTATCTTCAAAGGGCACAAATGATGGAGACAAAAGCTGTGTGTTTGTCTTAGTGGACTGCTACTGTATTTTATGAGTTTTGACAGCAGATCATGTATGTATCTAATTTTTGACATGGGGAAAGCATCTAAGCTTCAGCAGTGAATGGAAAAAAAAAAAAACTTTTATCCAGTCAGACAAGATTGCAGATTTTGACCCAAGTAGTTAAAATATGTGCAAAGTTATAAGCAACTCAAAAAAAAAGATACAGTGAAGGTAAAGGAAGATTTAGGTATTGTCTTCAGAAGTCTGCTCTGTATGTGAACACAAACCTCAAGGAATAATCAAGGGGATATTGGAAACTGGCAGAGTTTTACCAGGAGCTGAGAGCTTGACAACATGAATGTTTGTTGCTGGTACCTTTCTCTTTTGAGATGCTCACAAAAATGCTGATGAGAGGGGATAGAAGAAGTCTTATGTAGTGGTGTATGGATGGTGATCTAGCTTTGTCTTTGCCTGTAAGGGGAATAGCTTACTCTGTGTAAATATCAAAGGAGCTGACAGCTGCTGAATTTGAAAATTATTGACTGTTGACTGTACAGCAATGCCTAAATATTGCATCTGTTTTTTTCTTTTAAGACACTGAGCCTCTGTAGGAGAAATTTGACTCTTCAGCAGTGTGTGATGAAGATGAGTAGGAGTTTATCTGGCTGTCTAAATGTGGAAAAACATGCTGGCCTGCTCATTCTTCTTGATCTAGCCTTAGCATCAAAGGAAATTTGCTTTGCATTATGAAGCTTGCTGATGTCATAAGGAAAACAAAATTAGGCCCAGATGGCATGATGCTAAATAGAGCTGAGTACGAAGTGTGCGTGTAGAAAGAGGCCAATCAGTTTTTGCTGATCCTGTGTAAGTGTGAGGAGGAAGAAAAATATTTGCTTTTCAATTCATTTTCCTTAAAGAGACCCAAACTGTGTATATGTTATAGCTGAGCAGAAGCCTACATGAAAAAACTCACTGTGTTTAGCAGGAAGGTCCTGTTGTTAGTTCTCATAATTCTCATCTCCATCATGTTGTATTACTGACTGTTCTCTGGAACCCTGATTTCATGACTAAACATGGTTCAACCCTCTGCAGATGGGAAAAGAAGATTAGGAATTGTTCTTGATTTGTTAAAATCTTCAAGTGAGCAAAAATTTGTTTTACATTTGAGTAAGTTGGCTACTCATTTATCTAGAAGGGACATATATATCCACATTTGTAGGTATGTATAGTTTAAATTAGATTACTAGTAGAAGATTTGTTTTTGGCTAAAAAGTACTCAAGGAAGTAAAGACTTAATATTTCTCACATTTAAAGAAGGAATTCCAAAACAAAAACCCATGCAATCTAAAATGTCTTGTATGGAGCTGAGCTTGATTTATTTAATACTATTTATATTTATTCCTAGATTACTCTGGGTTAGATTCTGGTTCCTTTATATGTGAATAAAAAATAAAGATCAAAATTAAGTTCTTTTTTCTGTATGTTTCTGCATGTAGTAGTGCTATGCATCAGTGCTCTCATTATTTGGTGTGAATTTATAATGTTACATGCTCATAACAAGATCTGTGTTTGTTCTTTTAATTTGAATAAGAAAGGTGAAAGTTCAGACCATGCCTTTGATTCTTCTTTGGGAAAGTTATAGTGTCAACTAGCAGGATTTTTGCTATATAAACTTTCAGTTATTGTGCTGATTAATATTGCTCTGAAATATTTTAGATATTTATTTAGTAGATAGAGCACTGCTTTTATAGGTCATTACGTCTTAACAAAAGGTGTTTCATTTTTATCAGACGTGGAAGGCCCACGCACATAGTTGCACTGCTTCATCAGAATATTCTTATTGTGTCTCTTTTGTTTGCTCTTTTTATCACTTTCTGGTGATACATATATATCCTCTATGCATATTATATATGTGCTCTTTTTTCATAGAGTATGTGGTATAATGGCAGTTGTGGTCTGAGATTTCCCATGCCCACATTTCAAAGAAAGTCATAATCACAATCCAGGTCAAAGAGATTTATTTTAAAGGTTGAGGGGAGGAGGAGGACATTAGAAAAATGAAGAGGATAGAAGACCTTTCATATGATATGTTGGGGTTTTGGCTTTATTTAGTGTCTTTTAGTATATCTGAAACTAGGAAGTAAACAGAGCAGAAAGGTGAATTTCACAGGCTGTCTGTAAACTGGAAGGACTCAAAGAGGTTCTCCATCCATTTCCTTATTAAAATCTGGGTACTACACCTTTTATTTATGAAGCTGTGTTACAGAATTCTGTGGAATGCAACCTTTCCAAAAGGAGAGAAAAAGGTGCAAGTAAAATTTATCCCACGCCCCCCTCTTTGGTATCCATAACAAGTATCATTGCTCACTAAGGCTTCTTCAGGCAATAAAGGTTTGTGCTAATCCTCAGTAGAAAGCCTTTAAAATACCCTGTTTCTAGACTGAACGGAATATTCCAATGCTACTTCAGTTGAGGAGATAAGCAAAAAGCAAAAAAAAAGAAAAATTGGTTTTGCTTGGTATGGCATTTGGACTTGTATCTGGAAGTTTTGTTTAGGCCTGGAAACAGATTATGCTTTTTATAAGTATTGATTGCTTTTTATAAGAAATAGTCCAACTGGGAATATATAAGTTGCTGCCCTAAAGCTTTTAAAGTCATGATGTATGATTTTGACAGATGTTGTTTTGGTTTGCCATGATATTTAGCTTCCTTAAGTGTTCTGGCACTCTTCCATCAAAGTTTTTTTTTGACTAGTGAAGTTTAGTGTCCTTGCCTACCTCCAATTGAAAAGAGACAAAGGTGGTGGTGTCATAGTGTCTAGAAAACAACATGTACAGTGTGTTAGCATTCGTTTTGTAACCTGTTCACTCTACTTTAGCATGGAATATGACTCTGAGGAAATATTCTGTAGAATAATACAGTGAAGAAAAATAGATTTTGTTGTGACCTTTAAGCTGAGCTTTTCTGTTCTGAACCACATTATTTTGTTAAATACAAGGGAAGTGGTGCCAGCCTATGACCTTTTGTTACCATGCAACTTTGAGAAATGGCAAAAGTCATTCTCGTCCTCAAAAGTTCCATTACAGAGAGAATTTTTTGGGTTTTTTTTTTCTTTTTCTTTTTAACAGGGAGAAAAAACCCCACCAACCAACCTTGAAAAGATTTAGAACTGTAGTCTTTTACCAGAAAAATTGAGCTGTTTTCAATATTGGCAGAAATTGAAGCTGATTCTACAGACAGTAATATCTGTAATTAATTACAATCCATGCTTTCCTCATGGAAAGCATGGTTTGATACCACAGGTACTTAATACCTCTGAGGAATGGATTTTCACCTCATCAGTCCCTTCAAGAAAGGAAGCTCTAGCAGAGACTTCTTAAATTATTTATCCTAATTTTCAGGACTTTGGTGAATTTGCATTTGTAGTTCTGTATCTTTGATGCAGTAGAATAGTTCACATTCAGCTGGACATATCTTAATAATTAAGAGATGAAATGCCCAGAGAAAGCGAAGGTGGACTTTGTTTTAAATATTGATGTTGCAATTTAATCTTCTTTAAAACCTTTTCCCACTCTGCTATCCAGTGCAGGGTTGCCACAGAATGGTGATGACCTTCCCTGGGGTGCCAGATCCTGTAAATGAGGACCTGTTCAGAATCAATCCTTCCTCAGGACTGGAGTATTGGAGTCCTGCATGCTACTCTATAGTGCTTTGTAAAACTCTTCTCATTAGCTATACATTAGGATAGATTTAGAGCACTAAAAATACGTGTAGAAGCTATTTGTGAGTTGGGATTAACCCTGAAGTGTTCCTTTTGTTTGTTTCTTCTAGCAGGCGGCTAAATGAAGCTGCTCCAAGGTTGCCTCCCATGTTTCTTCAGAGATAAACATCTTCTGGGCAGTCTTGAACCTTACGTGTGTTTTCCTGAAATTTATATTGAAGGTTCTTCATGTAGGTATTTGCCTTATCTCCTTTACCAGGGAGGATTTCACCCATGTGCTTCTGACATTCTTCAGTTCTGGTCATTGACCTTGCTCTGAATATTTCTCTTCAGGCAGGTGAAATTGCATTGTAATCAATTATGAAAGTGATGCTTTGGAGATGTGCTCCCAAGCAGGCAGACCTCAGCTAGCCTAGCATCTCTGGAGTGTGAAACCACAGTGGACTCATCCTGTGCTGGATCCTCCTTTTTTGGATGGCTTGTATACTTCCAGATCATGCGCTGGACAAACTTGTTAATGAGAGCAGGCAATCCAGTCAAGATTTTTAAAATTTATTTTGCTAGATTTTTAAAACTACACCCAATGAAAAAAACATTTTTGATGATACTCTTAGAATTGGAGCTGTGGAGCTATATTAGTGATAGATGTTCTGAGCTGTACCTTTCAAGTTGCATTCAGACTATAAGACAGATTGATCAAAATAAAGCAGTGAGTGCACTTTGTAGAAGGAGAGGACTTCAGAAATGCTCCTTTCTTTAAGAACTATCTAAAGACTGAAGTTTTCTGGACAGAAATATAATACTGAGAAACTTGGATCTGAATCAGTTTGCTGCCTTGGACCCATGCTATGCTTTCAGGAGATGGGCTGCGAGAGTTTATAGAAGATGAAGATAAATAATGTGCCTGTACTGTGTCACTGACAACTGATGCCTTTTCTGTTTTTAAGCCTCAGTTCCGTCCATTTAGCACTGTAGTTCCTGTCTTCTGCCTTGGGCTTTCAGGAGGAGTGAAACACTGCAAACCATTAGCCAGATACGACAGACACATCTAAGTTGTTAATCAAGGACAAGGTAGATTGAGTAATGGAGGAAAAAACCCTAAGCTGCCGAGTTTCCTGATACAATCCTGGATCAGCAAAATCTGAAACAGCTTGACCAGCTGTCACAGCCTGGAAGTAAGCATGATTGTTATAAATTCCTGTTCAGCTGAATGGAGATGCTACTCCATGTGTCAGGGAAGTCTTATGCTTTATTGTGTAGTTGCCTTTATTACAGCAGCTTCTTAGTCATAGAAGTTTTGGCTAATAAGCTCTCAACTATTATAACTATCTTTAACAATCTCCTGACTTCTGCAACAAACTTCAGGTACTGAGTGAGGGGAAGAATACAATCACTGTACCTGCTAGGATAGAATGAAAGGAGAGAAATCAAGATGGAAAAGAGAGAAAGGAAAAGGTCACTAGTCCTTAGATCTCATGTCCTTTCTGCTGCTATGGATGGTCCAGATCTGAGGTCACTAAAACAGTGAATGAGTATGGGACCTATCCACTTCCTTTTATAGTTTACCTGGTGCCCACCTTGTGTACAAAGTAGATTTTTCACACCAGCTGTGCCATGTAATTCATGGGTGTGTTCAGCCCTTTGGAGCCCTTCAGGAAGTGATGGGGTCAGGACTTGGGGATCTGTGGTGGTTATAGAGCTCTTTAGTGAGCTGTCCAGGACTCAACCCTTTTCTAGACATAGGTGCACTGAGCATGAATGTCAAGGCAGAAAAGGAAGTTGGCTCAGAACAGCACTGCCTCATCTCTGCAGGACCCTCTTTTGCAATTGCAACTTTTCCTGTTGCAACAAGCAGATCCTCTCCAGCAGCCAGTTCTCCCAGCTAAGGTACACACAATATCCAAGTCATGCTTGCCTTGTAAAGCTGTATCCTGAAAGTACCTCAGAGACGATGGGGCAAGGCAGCTTCATAAGCAATTTGTGAAAATATTGTTTTTTCAGTTAATGAAGTGGCTTTACAGTGCTTTTGTTCACTTTTAGGAAAGTGAAATGGGCAGGAAAGAAGCAGCACTAGTAGGTTTGGGAAACCCTTTATGCGATAGTGTTATAGTAAGAGATGGGGGAGGAATGATCTTTAATGATTAAAAACTAATACAGATGTATGAAGGCAATGAAAACAAGGATCTCATAAGGGAGAGTAGTATTGATGTGGCAATTGTGCATGGTGGCTTAGCAATAAAAGAAAACAGGAGGGAATATGGCAGGGATGCAAACTCAGGTCTGTTAGTTTTTTTGCTTGTTGCTTAAGGATCAATACCTTATTAGAGAATGTGCCTGAACTATGTGGATGTGGGAATACTTTCTGAGCAAGGAAACCACAGAGATTTTCTGGCAAGATCTATCATCTGAATGATGAAAGAAGCAGGATCTTTGGTGTGCTCTGGAGCACAGCTCCCTATTCATATGGATTTGGAGTTAGTGGTAGCAATTATGATGTGTGGTACTCACACTGATGTAAAACCTACCAGGGTTCAGTCTGAGCTTTTAGTTTGCCAATTAGTGGAGCTGCTTCTGTCTGCACTCATTTATCAGTTCATTCAATTGAAACTTAACATGGCATGAGGTACCTGTCTACTGATCTGCTTGAATCCAACTGATGTCTGATGCAGGGAGGAAGCCCAATTTTACTTGCCACTGACAGCTCGAAATGTGTCAATAAAAAATTGCATTTAATGTCTGTAGTCCTGAAACACATGTGAAGGCAGTCTTTTTAGTCTGCTTGCTTGCTTTCTTGATTATCATCTTGCCTGTGATGACAGGAAAAAGCCCCAATTTTTCTCACAGTGTCTTTCTTTGGTTTTGTGTAATAATTATAGGAAGGTTAAGTGAGACCCAGAATTGACATACTGAAAAATTAAGATCTCATGGCCTAACTGGATCCTTGTCCATGATTTGGAATTGTCATAGCATTTAGTGAGACCTCTGAAGGACCAATGCAGTCCTGTTTTGACACATGAGGAGATGCATAAATTCCTATTTGGCAAAAGGATAGTTGCTAAAATAATAATATAGTAATATAGCAGTTTGTTTTTATAGTTGAAGTGAAAATCCAAAAGCACTCATGCACTCATATTTTACATAATTAATAATGCCTCACTTTGTTTTCCTTCATTTGTTGGGATTCTGCTTTAACATTCAATAGGAAATTGAACTCCAAATTATTTGTTTAAATTGTATGAAAGAAGTAAGGCAAAGAAGTCCTGTGTTCACTGAAGGTTAGTTCAAATGCTGATAAACAGACTATATAAGTTCCACTGCACCTAAACCAAAATAAAATCTTTGGAACATTTTTAGTACTGTGGCTTAGTTCTAAGATTTGCTGTCCTGTTTGAAAAACTTGGAGTAAAAAATGTTCACTTACCATTACTAGGGAGTGGATACTGGCTGAACAATGGCATTGCTTTTTAGCTTCCTGCCAAAATTCTCTCTACATTGCTGTGTGTTTTCTGGATATACACAGCTGCTGTTTTTCTTTCAACCCTAAGTACCAATTCAGGTTCATTGCTATTTTTTGCCTTGATTCATTTTTTCATCCTCTATTGGTACCTTTTGGTTCTTTCAAGGCCATTTTCCTTATCTGTTTGATCTGGCAGGAGGATCTTTATATTTATCCCAAATTCTGCGGCTGATAGCTAAATCTACTACATGAAAAAATAAAAGGAAACTTCTTTTTCATATCACTTTTCTACACAAGATAGTTTGAGAAGCCTATCTATTTGCTGCTGTGAATTGATTGCTTAGTTGTACTGAAATTCATGTTGAAATACTTCAAATATATTTTTTCTTTGTATGATCATGCTGCAGCATCCCCATTTACTGTCCTTGTGCCTTACAGTCAAATCTATTCTCATGGACTGCAGTAATGAAGATTAGGCAGACTCCATTGGAGAGTGTTAAGTTTTGGATTTTGTTTCCAAAGTAAACAACTACCTGGCACTGAAAGGGTTTCCCCATTTTATCAGTGCAGGCAGTTAATCACTCATGGGCTACAGGGGCTGCTTTTGCTGTTTGCTTGCTCCTGGGCTGCTTCTTGTTGCTTGGGTTGTTTCAGCATATTGCATCACCCTGTCCAGAGCTCATGCAGAAATGTTTGTAATTCATCTTAGTGTTTTCCTGTGTCAGTTGAGGTTGCAAACCAAACTAACATCATTTTTCAAAATGCCACTTTAGGTGGCAAAGAACTGAATCCTGTAGTCCTTACTCAGCCAAAAATAAAAAAAAGAAGGGAAAAAAAAAAGAAAAAATCATGTTTGCTGATTTAACAGTATTGAATCAGGCTTGACTGTCTATAGAATTAGAGTTTTCTGAAGTTTACCACTGATTTCAGTCACTTTAGTTATTTTCTGCCAATGTTAAGAATGAGCTGCACTACACTGTAGATTGTTTTTTACATGCTTGTAATATCTGAACGGAGATTTGAGATGTGAAATTGTATTTGCTTAGGTACAGATTCTCATTATATAATTGACTTGGAAATGTTTCAAGCAGTGACACTTTTGACTTATGTTTGTGGTAATAGATCTAGTCTTTAATACTTTTCCCTCTCTGAGGTTTGCATGAGATTTTCTTTGACCTGCAGTCTTAAATAACCAGAATTTTGAGTGACTTGTTTAGCAGGGTGAGGAGCTAGAAGATAATGATAGCATTCAAATTTCATTAAATAAAGTAGCTCAGCAATGAAAACATCCTTTTAATGTTACAGAGGCCTGAAAGTTCACAGTCAACTCAACCCTATTGTTTACTATAGAATTCATAAATACAAATTATTAATAATTACCTACAATTTTTAGATCATGCTATGTTAAAACCTAGAGGACGTAATCTCCAGTAAAGCATGCCCTTCTCTTTGGATTCTTTACTGTTGAAAAAGGTTTGTTTGCTCACAACTGTGCTTTCCTTTTAGGGGTGTCTGTTGATGTAATAAGGTATTACTATTCTGTATAAACTTGCTTTTTTAGAATACAGTTAAAAATATCAGTCAGTCATGAAACACAAATATGTAGAAAATCATAAGTTTCTTTCTCTAGGGAGAAAAAACTGGAGTTGTTTTTAAAAGGAATCATGACATAGTTGCTGTTACAAGAGTAATTGATGCAACTGAAGCCATCACACTTACTGAAAAACACAGCAATTTTTTAATTTAATGGAAAAGTTTTGAAAATGCAGGAAATGCCCCCATATCCATGGAAAAAAGAAATGTCTTCCAAGAGTTATTTGTCTTCCACTTCCATAATGTCACAGGCATTAATTAATCTTTTCTCACTCAATTGGCAGAATGATAACCTCCATTTTATAGACAGGTAAAAATGGAAAGGTCAGAAAAATTAGGAGCTAATTCTGGCAGGCTGCCTTACAGTATCATTTTTGTTTGGAGAGAGTGGTTTTGAGTCTGTTTCCCACTTATTCTTGTGGATTTAGTTTGAAAGACAGTTTTGGGGTACATAATGGTACTCTCCAGTATAGCCTGCTCTGAAAGGGATTTTTTGACTATCTTGGCAAGACCATAGAATTCTGTGTGATGAAATAACTCATTGAAATGAGTCATGGAAACAGCCAGATGTATTTGGTCAGAGTATTTTCTCAGCTGCCCTCTTATCCTGTAGGCTCTTGTGTTTCTGCTGTCAGTCGTGTTCAGAGGGCAGATTTAACTCCCCAGGCCTTGCACCACTATAGCTCATCCTGAAGGCTGAGGTTCCCTAAAATACAATTCTTGAACTAAGTTAATTTTGGCCAAGTCATTTGCTGTAAGGTAGCTTAAAAAGTAAACATTTGCATTTGATTTGTGACCTGTGGTTTTATGGAGTGTCAAAACCAGCTGAGATGTGAAGCAGAAACTTGCTGTAGATTTTCAGAATTCCAAACAGTTAAAGCAAATGCAACACCAATGCAAGACAAATTCTGGGACATATTTTTTCATTATCTATCATCTTTCCTTTGTTTTAAAAACATATTTAGGACTGGGTCTTGAGTCTGTGTTTGTGCCTCAGGGAGTTGCTGGCTATGAAACTAGGGTGAGGGAGTCCCCTTGGCCACTGTAAATAGATCAAAGACCATACTTTACTGTGCCCAATTTTGAAATATATGGGTGTTGTTTTTTTGGGGTTTTTTTTTTTTTTTGTTTTAGTCCTTGGTCAAGTAGATTACTTTTACTATTCATAAGGTGGTATAATTGAGCCCATTAACTCATCAGTTCCAAAAATAAAAAACCTTTCCTGATTTTGGTTGTTCTCCAAGCAAAGCTGAACAGACTAACGTACTTTAAAAAAAGTGCAAAATGAAAGAGATGATCTGCCTTTGCACTGAAAGCAGAATGTTAGATGAAATCAAGGTTTTTTTGTCAGGAATGCAATTTGGAGGTTTTAATTCTTTACTTTGGTGGGTCTGCTATTCTAAGGACATCAAACAAAAGCAGCACTGCTTTTCCACAAACATTAAATGAGTATGCAGTATTCTGAAGGTGTGTATAAAATGCTTAAAAATCTGGGTTTCATTTACTGCATGCTTTAGCCAAGGCATATTAATGTCTCATTAAATGTGTGAACTGAAAATGTAATATATGGAGTCTACAGAGTGGAATCTCTTAGTAGATGATCCTAATCAATTGCAAGTAGTGAGCCATGGGAAAATACCTTATGAATTAAGTTATCCCCATATGTGATAACCCTGTCTGTTGTATTTAAGGTAATTTTGAGGAAAAAAAATTGCTTGGTCAGTAATAGTGAAATTAAGAAGTTTCCCCTAAGGTGGGAAAAAGGAGCATGTTTTATAGAAAACCTTTATGGTGTATCTCTGAGTGAAGTGCTATGTATAGTGGAGGTTTCAAAGTGTACCATTTCTATTTTCTGCTACAGCCTGGACAGAAATGGAAGTAGAGCAGTTTTTTCCATTTGGGAATGAGATCCAAAAGTCTTGATGCTTCAGAGTATTCTAATCAATTAATAAATTAACATCAAGCATCATTTCTGTCCTACCCAAGACTCCTTGACTGATAACAGCACAATTGCTTGGACTGTAAGAATGTGTAACATCAATGTATTTTAGGGAAGTGCATTTGGTCCAACAGGTGTCTTAGTGAAAACCTCACAAGCAGAACTGACTCAAAATATGTGAATTTGTGTTCCTCCAAGTGAGTATATGTGTTCCTAGAGCTTATGAGAATGTAAATAAGGTAAACTGTGGAAGTAGTGTAAATGTTATCTAAGTATGTGAAAAGTGCTGTGGGCAACATTTGGGATTTGGGTTTTTCTAAAGTAGGGAGTTAGGTAGAGCATTTCTGGTGCACTAAAAGAAATGTCAAAAGGTGGTTTAAGATCCCTGTACTCAATAAATAAATATTCTTCACCATTTTAGGGACAAGGGGTGGTTAGCTATCCTTTCCTATATTTTACTGTCATAGGTGCTGTAATTCTTTTGATAGTACATCTGGGGAAAGCATACATTTGAGAATCATAAACAGCTGACTCCAGTTTTATGGTGGTGACATTATGAAACTGTGACAGCTAGCATAACTTGATATCTGTTGCTGACCTTTTCCAAAGATATTTAGTGTTGGAATGCTATTGGAACAATTCTTTGATTAACACCACGTGGAATTTGAAATTGCTTGATGAATCAGGGCCTAAGGCAAAAAAATTAGAAACCAATGCAAGTGTGCATCAGCCTCAAGAAATTCAGTTTGGAAATTGGTTTAGATCATTATTTGTTGTCAGAAAAACAGGATTAGCTAGAGGCAAGAAATGTCTCCCTGAGTGGAGTGTCGTTCTGGTTTGTTTAGGTTGTTCATGTCTACTGCCCTCTGTTATTGCTGTTCTTGTTCTTCTGTGCCTCTGTTTCAGATCCTTCTGTTTCTCCAGTGCTGAGACTTTGTTCCAGTTACCTGAACAGTATTTAATAAAACTTGATATTCTAGGAAAATTAAATTGTAAAAATTTATAAAAATGGCAGTGGGTGTTTGATTTGCATTGTTAGACACAAAGGTGTTTTACTGTGCTTACCTGTGTTTTGTGTTTCCTTACCTTGGAATTGTGTGTATGGGGTAAATGATAGAATAAAGACTATTTACTTTTCATAATGCTGATTCAAATTACAGACAAAGATAATACTTTCTACCTTTCATTTTGCATTCAGAATAGGGAAATCTTCTGATTTTCTGCTCTTCCCCCTCCACAGGGATGTGCCGGACAGATTCTCCATGCTGGCCTTGTAAGAATCCAAGTGATGTGGTTCTTAGCTACCACCATTGAAGTTGCTCTTGGCTTTCTGCCAGCTCCAGGTCTCTTGATATTTAATTTCATACTGAAAGGAAGAATAGAACGAAGAGTAATGATAATCTGACATGCTTTAGGATGGCTGTTGCTTTCAGGTATGCTCAGAAAAAATTCAGCTGTTTGAATTGCAGCAGTTGTTTCCTTTGGTGCCTTATAATGATTTGAGCTCTTTGCCTGAAGATATTGTCCCAGGTACCCCTCTGACATGGGGTCGTATTCAGTGTTCTGATTCTTCAAAGCATCTAGGAACAATGTGTCCAAGGAGGCACTGCTTTGATGTGGTATCCAACTGACAAAATTCTGCAATAGATCATGACAAAAACCTCAAATCTCCTAAGAGGACAGCTGATGGGCTTTATTGCTGATATGATTGTGGACAGCTGCAGATCCACTGCCTCTAAGATCGTAGTATAAAACTTACTTCTCTTTAAAATAATTTTTCTGGTGTCAATGTGTCATAAAAAGAAATTCTAAGTGTGCGCTCTTGTCTTCTAAGAAAAGCAATAGCCAGATGTCAATAATGCTCTTAATGTGTGGAGGTGCCCTAATGGGCACCTGGTATCATACCTTAACAGGAAAACTAAAATGCCCAGAAATCATCCAGGATATAAAGCAGATCAAGACCTACTTCACACCTTCCAAAAGAAGGTGTAGATAAAAATTCAGTGTCTTCTGTAAATGTTACAAAACTGAGCACTCCAGTAGTTTATTGTAAAAAGGTAACATTTAGCAAATTTTCTCAACATTGAGACTAAACCAATAATCTTTCATCATAATTTACTGCAATTTGCTGATTCCCTGCTCTCTACAAAGTGCTGTGTGTTGCAACTTGTGGTTCAGTTCTTCCAGTTCTGTTTTGGTGGCTTTTGGGCACACAACTTGGCACTGTCCCTGGATGCAAACTGAGATGTGCTGTAAAACTCTGTGCAGCCTTGTGCACCTCTTGCACAGCACTGGGGAGGGAGAACCCTCACAGAGATCAAGTACTGATGTTCAAATGTAAGCTCAGTGAAAACAGAACTGTTAAACATTCTCACAGTATAAAAGTTGCTAAACAGAACTTCCCAAGAAAATTGAAAGTATCCTTCTGACCTACTGGTTAGCAATGAAGTCAAATTGACAGGCAAATAAGCAAATGGTTCTCCATCCTTTTGTTTGTTTGTTTTCTATTTAGGTGTTGTGGTCTTTACACAGGAGTTAAAATGTGAAGTGTAGGGTCATATAGTGTTAAGTGTCTATGAAACAGATTCTGCCTTAGAGCATGAGGATGAAGTAAATATTTGGAGAAGGTTGAGGTAATTCTGTGGTATGTGTTTTTCTTGTGATTTTCCTCTGCTCTAAACTTAGTATCTGAAAGCTTAGAAATCTTCTTTACGTTGGTCCTTTTCTTTCCTTTTTTCTATAGTTGTGTGTGAGGTTGTGGTTGTTTTTTTTGTTTTGTTTTTGTTTTTCTTTTTTGTGGTTTTTTTTTCCTTTCTGGTCTTTTTCCAGTGTGTTTGTTCTGTGTGGGTAGTTTTTTCCAGGTATCGTCTGCATTCCTTCCCTTTTACTTGTCTATTTTTTTAATTTATTGACGCATATCTAACACTACATGCTCATAGCACCTTTTATGTTCCACAGCTGACTTAATTTTAATTTGTGAGAGATGCTAAGCACACAAAAGGACCAAAATATAGGTGGATTGGATGGGCAACACACAGGGCAGTTTACAAAAACTTCCAAAACAAATGCTGTCAGCAAACAAATGATAAGTCCCAATACATCTTACTTTTACTGAATTGCTGCATGTTTTACACATTGCTCAATATTTATCAGTTTCATCAGCCTTTAAATGGGAACAATTGCTTTGAAAAGTGGATTCAGATTAATAATTTCACTCTACCCTCTAATTAGCCAGGTGTCTTCTGCTAAAATGCTGTTTTTTAACTTCAAGGATGATGAAGTTAAATTATGGCCTATGCCCTCTATGTCCCATCAAGCACTGGAAAGTGCCTGATTTTCTAGCAAACCAATACTTTCCAAAATATAATAGTGTCAAGCCTTTCAGTCATTGGAGGAACATGAGAGTCAAAGCTGTAACTGCTTTTGTCTTGCAGTGTGAAGGTAGTACAGTCTAGAACTCCTTTGGTAGAAATTATAGTTTGAATCAAAGCTGTCAGCTCAGGCATAAATGAATTCCTTGTTCATAACCACTTACCTTATGTCTTTCCTGTGTGTGGGAAAGGATTTGTTGAGGGGTCTGTGGCATGGATATGAATGCCACATGTTCTGTGCAGTATGGATGAACACTAAAAAAGGAAGGAAAAAAAAAGCTGGTATGAGAACTGACACAGACTATGGCATATCTAGTGAAATGCTCATTGAGGTCATTCGACAGCAGCCACTTAGGCAAACAATTTATTAGATATTCAGCTTACCCTGGGTGTTCTCATCTATCAGTTCTGAGTCTGTAATATGCTAAGGCTGAATGAGCTTGCATTGAATGTGTGTTTAAGGAATATACAGAGCCCAATGTTTTGGTCTGTTAGAGTTACTGACTTTCAGTTAAATGCAATTAGCAACCTTGACTGGGCTTGATGGACCAGCTTTGTGAAAAAAAACTTCATACTTGGGAGGTAACTTGGAGCCTTGCCACAAATACCTTCATAGCCTACTCAAACATCCTCTTGTGCCCACTCTGCCCTGGTAAATCTAAACTTTCTCCTTACCTGCCATGTTTTATATGAAGTACTCTAGACGTCCTTTTTTCATTTGCCTTTTTTTTTTTTTTTTTTAGTGTTTCCACTGATTAGCAATAAAGTGCACTAAGATCAGGACATTAATTTTTAGGTTTTCAGTTCTTCTAGGAAACAAGGTTTTGCACAAGAGGCACACCATCATATGAACAAACAGTAATAAAAAATGTCTACTCCTAATAAAGTGAATTTAGACCTTGCTCCAGTTTTTCACATTTATCAGCTGTGCCTTTGCAAACTAGCAGTGTGCAGGATTGTTTCTGAATTTAGGTGACACAGGATATATTTTCACATCTGCATTCTTGTTGGTATCCCAAAGATAAGAACAGTAAATGATCTGGAAATTTAAAAAATAAAAGTAACTGTGATGGAGTGGAAGAATGTGGTATCGAATATATTCTGGATGTTTGTGGTATTGTTGGTAAACATGACCAATCCCATTTATCATTGAAGTGAAACATGTCCAAATCTACAGGGTTTGGATTTCTTTTTTTTTTTTTTCTGGGAAGCTGCACACACTGGTTTCATTTTGTTCCCCTTTACTATTCTTTCTTTTGAGTAGATCTGTAATAACAGCAGAAACCTTACTGTTCTCATAAAGTACCCATAGCCTAAATATTCAGAGTTGTTTTTCTTTGGTTTGGGAGTCTACATACCCTTTCAATTTTTTTATATTATGAAATATTGAAGTTGTGAATGACATTTGTCATCCTTTAGCTGAAGGAAAAAAATTCATTCCTGGCAATAAATGGATGCAGCCATACTGCTATTGCTGAAATAACATCTGCTTATGGGACACACACAGATATCATGACTTTGATCCAACATTATTTTTTCCCTACATCAGTAGAATTAACTTGGGAATGATAACTTTTTTTGTTCTACATAATACTGCTAAATATTCTCAGCAATTCAAATCAATATAATTTTATAAGTTAGCATATAATATAAACTCAAATATGTATTCTTTGGACCGTTAAATCCTGCTTTCAGCATGAAGACGGATTGTTGGTGTAGTAAATTAAAGCTGCCTTACTGCAGCTATTTTGTCCAATGTTCTATCACAGACCTATATTAATATTTTATCCCCTTTAATATCATTACATGATGCAAGCTTAATTTAAATAGATTTGACGGGCCTCTTGGTTGGCTTGACAACCAGAGGGAAAAATTAATGTTCTGCATTTAATCTCAGCTCAAGGCGCTAAATTATTTTGGGGGTCGAAGCTGTCATGCACATCATCCTAAATTATTGAATGTAATAACTATTAGCCTGGTGTCTATTTATAGATTTTTTTAAAAAAATAGTGTTTACTTAATGTATCTTCAGCTAATTTTGAAGGGAACCTCTTAAATTTTTCCCATGCAATGCAGTACTACTTTATCTTTTACAGATGCGGTATTGGAGGTTGTTTAACTAGCAACTGAAAAGGAGATGATGGTGTTGGAAGTCTTTAAAACTATGGGAAAAAAAAAAGAGCCTTTCTGGTGATGAATTGTGTGGTGTACAGGGACTGTGTAACATACTCTTAATTACTTCAGTTCAAATATATTTAACTTAGAAAGTTCATAAAGGAAATAATTGTTTTCATGTTTTTACTATTATTAAAGAGACATGGATCCCAAGGAGGAATGGAAGTGGTAAGCATATAACCAAAAAACCCCAGCTTAGATCTTAAGGACTGTTACCTGAAGAGTACCGTATGCTTTAGTAAACATGTAATGCAGAATACACTGAAATATAAAATAAAAAAGTTATTAGCAATTGTTTAAAGCTTGCTATTATAGGAGTCACATTAAAGCTTAAAATAATGTAATTATTCTCACTGATGATAGTACATGTTTGCATAGTTTTGCATCTCCTCTGCTGTCCTAATTTGTCATGCTAAATAATGTCAAGGAGTGTGATAATGCATGTATTCCTGAACAATATTAGACTTATAGGTCTGTTTGTTTTGTGAGGGCTCTGAGGAGGAACTAGTCTCTAGTATGTATCACACACCACTGTCTTCTGAATTGCCTGTTTTTTCTCCTGGCACAAGAATCAGTTTCTCTCTGATCCCATTGTCTGTGTTTTATTCTCATCTTTTAAAAACTGAAATAACAAGTTCTTTATCAGTATCATTTAATAGCAATCTCTAAATGATGCTTTGTGAACTCAAGTTTCTCTGAAGTAGCAAAAACTGTGACCAACGGATTATAGGGAACCATGAACATCTGGAAGACATTCCCTTGCCATGGCTGGTGATGGACCAAAAATATTTGTGTTGCAAGACTGTGTGAACTTATCACAAAGTGATACCACTGTACTGGTTGTATGAGTTGTCGCATTTATTGTTTAGATGTATAGCAAGAGTGAGGCATCCATGGTGTGTCATTGATTCAATATTAGAATACTTAACATAACAAACTCACTCTTAGACATTGGTGTAACCATTGGTGTACAAGGCAGCATTCCCTTTTTATAGTGAAAAAAAGAAATTAAATGTATCCTTGTACAAAAGCCCATATGAAAATTTAATTTTTGGATTTGTGTTGCTTTGAACCAAGACAGGATGAAAAAATGCCTTTTTTTAATATAGCTGTAATTTAAGTAGTTCTGCTGTTTTCTGTTTTGACTGCAGTAGAATTTTTGTATCCTTAGAGTTAAATTTTCCTTTGGGTTTTTTTTAACAGCCTTCTAAACTCAAGCCCTTATCTGTCTCACACCAACTCTTCAACTGCTGCAAGTTCATTCTTGGAGCATAGGGCTTGAAACTTTGCTGAAGCAGACTCTATTGAATAGCCTGAATAATAAATAGGAATTGATAGATGAAATAATTGCCTTGGCATTCATCCACAAATGTTTGTAGCAAAGCTGGGGATGAAGCCTTAGGCGGCTCAACTCAGTGTGCCTTGACCACGGTCTTTGTTGACTCTAGGGGAAAGAGTTGTGTCCCTTCACTTTAAGAGCCAGATTGTCTTTTCTAAGGATTTTCAGTTATTTGTTACAACTTCTCTTCTTTGAGATTGGAAAGGGAGATGGGAAGAGGAATTTTTTTTTTCTCTTGAACCCCTCCTGCTGCTTTTTAAAATTTTGTTATTTTTGATTTGATAATTAAAAGTAGAGAAAATAACCCTAAAGCTAGCATTAATCCCGTAAGGACTTGTTTTCACTTTGCTCTAAATGATCTTGGAAAAGGAGGGTAAAGATTGGGGCAGGATTTTCTGATAGATTATTACATCCACAGTCCTTCAGTGTTCCTAATATCATGTCTCTGATGGTAATGAATGCTAGGAATTTCAGAGGGTTTTTTTGTAAAAAAACTTAGCAAACCAACAAGCATCCAAAACCCAAATCCTATGAAAAACAAAACAACACCCTGATGATTGTTTTTCAATAGCACTATAACGTCTCCTTTTTGTGATGTTGGAGTTTTTCTACAGTCTTTTTCTCCTCCATGCATTCCAAAGGCGTGTCCTTAGATTCCAGAAATACAGGAGAGACTGCTTTCCCTGGTTCCATGTAAGCTTTGTCTTTTTCAAAGAACCTTACCTTTGAAATTAACTTCAATGTAACTTATAGAATTTTTTTTTTACCGAAGGCATTTGGTAGTCTTGAATGTTAGGGGTTTAGGCTTTTTTTCCTCTCCGCACCCTCTCTACACCCCACAATGGTTTATTTGCATGATATCCAGGCATCCCAGTGGATGGGTAAAGAGACAAAGTTCTCAGCAGACACCCTGCATTTAGCATCCATAAGAATGTGGGCTTGTTACTGTGGTTGAGAGATGTTCCAGCATGAGCTCAGTTTTGATCTCTGCCTTGGACTCTTGGTGTACCCTGCCTCCTGCATCAGTGGGGAAATGAAGTGTCTTAATTGCTTCAGGATTCTAGGACCAGTGCTGATCCTTTCCTTACAGTGTCTTAGTTACTGAAGCATGGATTTTTTTCAGACCTTTTGCTTACTGTTTTCTTTACTTTTTAGTGAGCGACAGAAAGTTCAAAATAAAAGTTTCTGTCTTTTGCAAGAGAGTGTTCTGTGTGAGTACAGCTGTACACATACAGCATCCAGACAAACAATAGGAGCCAGTATATGCTTTGTTTGCTTTTTTCACTCCTTATTTATTTCTATTTGGTCTGATTCACTTAAAATACCTCTTCCAGAAAATATAGTGGTTTTTTTCCTTACATGTGGTTTTTCTCTAAGTCAGATAGCTTTTCCTGCAAAAATTGCTGTCTGGTTAATAGTAAATAGAAGAACATTGAACCTTGGTTGCCTGCTGGGAAGTATTACTGCTAGTTATTTTATTATTCTTCTAATTTGTATCTTAAGATATTACTTTTTGTCATATTGCTACTCTTTAAATTTCTTATCCTAAATAGAGATATAAAGGTAGCCCAGTAAAATAAGTGAAGTAATATTTATAATTTTAGAAGTGCAGGAAATTCTGTCTTTAACCAAGATTATAAATAGTCTAGTGACTCATATTCATCAAAACCTGCCTTTTGCTGTGCACTTTGAAATGCTGATGGAAAAAAATCTATGGGTGTATAACAGGCTAGAATAGCTTTCTGGATGCAATGTAAAAGTCATAGCATTCTGTGCTGCCTTTGTCACTCTTTTCCAGTGAATTAGCATGGCATGCCACTGTTAAACAGTTGGGGTAGGTCTTTGTAAGCAGATTGGAGCCTGTCCTTCAGTCTTGTGAGCAAAATTGAATGAACTGAGTATGATTAAGTAGTCTTCTCTTTAGTTCGGTCAGCTAATGTGGCTTTAGGTTTTCTAGCCTGCTCCTAAACAGTGTTTTTCAGTCATAACACATCCATTCAACTGAGAGCATGACTATAAAAGTACATGGAGTTTTTGCCTCATTGATACCCAGCCTTAAATAAGTTAGATTGAAAGGGGCTTGAGGATGCCAAGTTCAACCTTATTTACTTTAAAGTCAATGGTATTTTTGCTCTTAGCTTCCACAAGATCACAAACATTGTATAAGAACATGATTTCTCAAGCTATTTCACTAATTAAAAATTGATTTTTGGCTTTGTGTGATTAAAGTTGCTACATACAAAGTTGTAGGTGGCTTTGTGTTTCCACACTGAAAGCTCAGTTGCCATACAGCTTGAACAAGAACTGAGCTGGGAATAGTGGTAAATCTAATTTTTCTTTGAAAACAACATAAAGTACTGCGAACAATGCTACAACAACTGTGTACACAAATCTCTTGTTCCTGCAAAAATTTCACTGATTGTAGGATAAATCTTCCAGAACCAGCATTAGCTACATTTTTTCCCCAGGCAAAATCCAAGTTCTGACTGCGCATCAACTTCTTTTGTTGTTCTTTTTTTTTTGGCTAAAATTCTTAAGTTCTTTTTGGGCTGCTAGTTTGCACTGTACATGATGATTTAAACCAGTTCTTCCCATAGGAAAGCAACAAACGCCTTCTGGATTTGATTGTTTGGTTGTTCTCACATGGAAAAACATGCTAGTTGTAAACGGTCTACTTTACAGAAACACTGGTACAGGATGTGTCTCCCAGCATCTGTTCAGCAACATTTGGAATCTAAACAGATTTGTTTGATTCTGAGCTGTTGAAGTAAAAATTTCTAGGTGAAGAACCTTTTTTGTGACCTATTTTCAGTTTGAACAACGCACTGAAGTTCATGGTGAGCTAAGAGGAAGGTCTATCTGGACCATAAACTTACAGTACTGTTTTACTATTGAACAATTCTAATAATTTCTTTAGTAGATTCTCAGGAATGAATGATTTTGTTTTTCATTGTTTTTCATTTTTCCGGACAAGTTGAGGCTGGTAAGTATATAAGAAGCCTTCAAATCTGTAGTAAGAGTGATGTATGGTGAGGGTATGACTTGAATGGTGTGAACCTAAGACTGCCTAAATGAAGAACTTTAACAGAATGTACTTTAAACCAGTACAGTGTATTTCTGGGTGTTGTTCAGCTGGTAGGACACCTGTGTGTTTTTTAGCTTTCTACTATCACAGATACATCTTGTGAGGTTGTATTTGCTCAGGTTATAGCAGTGAATTGAAAAATAGAAACAATGGGAAAAGTACAGGTGCCTTCTCATAATACATAAAAAATGTGATGCAAAATGATGCATGGAGTTAATCAGTGAGGCTGTAGACCAGATGTGAACCAGTATCATTAGGCCATTGACCACAAGGAAGATTTATTTACCTGCTTGTCTCCAGTGCAGCAATAAAATATATGGATGTCCAGAAACATGTCACCGTCATCCTGCTGTTGTGGTGTTATAGGACATGCTATCCCTTTAAGTACATTTTTTAACACAGTTTTTAATGATTATGTGCTTAGTTACTTGATTCTTTAGCTTAAATAATTGAAGTAGAATATGCAGGTTAACTTGTATCACTTGTTTGTAGGTGGAAGCTGATGAAAATCCTTCTTGTTTTGCAATTTTTCCTAGGGAAGTGACTAGGTTTCATATTTCCTAGAGCAGCAATACTCTTTTCTATGCTGCTGTTCAATAGAATGAACTAAGCTCTCTGAGATCAGCAAAAAAGATGTTTGAATGCCGTAGACTATTAAAAAGGATTAAAAAAGTAGCTAGCTACACATTTTAATACAATAGATATTTTGCTGGTGAAACTTCCCTGTATAAGCAATTCTATTCCTTGAAGTCCACAAACTTTTAATACTCCTTTCATTATTTTCTGTAATTTCACTTCATATTTACATTTACCTAGAATTACCATTGAATAAAATCTAGTCTGCTTTCATTTCTTAGTGGTGATCCTCCTATGCAGTCTTACCTTCTGTTGACCTACATTTGCCACACAGCTCTCTTCTGAAAAGCTGACACTGTCTGTTGAAAAACATCATTTTAAATGGACTTAGTGCTCAGCTCAGCCTCTTAGAGTGAAAAGTCAGCAAAAAAAAAAAGGCATTTCTGCTTTTTCCTACACACAACGTGGAGGTAATAATCTTAAAAAGAAATACAGGACATTTGCATTGCATATTGTTCAGGACTGATAGTTGAGCTTCTGTAAGATCATGGAATGGTATAATTGCAGAAAGTGTGGTGGAGGTTTCACAGGCCCCAGCAAAGTGGGGTGGTGGGGTTTATACCAGCAGAAAGCTTCTCTTCAACTGGTTAAGATCTGTTTGAAGGCAAATGACACATTCCATCCTTCATGCTGCATAAACAGTGCTGGTGAGTAACATTGGAACAGGGCCTGAAAGATGTACCAGATTTTTTTAGCTTTCCTGGCTGGCTCATTTTTCTTTGAAGAAAGCTTATTTGAAAGTGGCATTTATGTATGTATTGACTGGCAAGGAACACTCTGGATGAAAACACTAGTAGCTGTGGGGCTAGAGACACTAATTTCTTCACTGATTTTTTTTTTTGACTGTTAGCTTCCCTGTAGTTAGAGTAATAGTATTTTCAGTATCAGTTTTGACTCTGAGTTTTCTTTAGTTATTATCAGGGTTGGAAGGAGAAACAGTAGTAGGTGGGAAAGAGAATGGATAACAAACTTTTGAGTATCTTAATCAAGTATCACTGGAGACAATTGGAGAAGGGATCAAGAATAAAACTAGTCTCAAGCCAGTGAAGTTGTGGAAACTGATTTGTTTAATAGTACAATGACGCATAATCCATTTATCAAACTGTGGTCAAGAAATGGTAATGATGCTATTTGTGAAAAAAATTTGCTGAGCAGAATTTCAAAAAGAAATAAGTTGGATAAACTTTGAAGATATTTTGCAAGATTTGAGACTTGCTCAAATTTTAAGTTGGTGGAACTCCTAATTGAAGTGATATTATAATGGAGCATCATGGTAAGAAAAGACTGCCAGAACACCCTGGCAGGAAGTGGAAAAAGCAGTGAAAATTTGCATGCTGCAGAGTAAATCAGGCTGTAAACTGGGAAGGAAAATAGAACAATGATATCTTTGAACCTAGGAAGGACCTTATAATTTAATTTAAATAAGCTTGTAAAAAAATAATGCATAAGATTTCACAAATCATGAAAGAACAACCTATCTTAATCTGTGTCCAGGTTTTGGAAAGATAACTCTGAGAGAGGTGTACAAAACCTGAAAGTAAGAATAGTTCCTGAGGAGAAACAAAATATATTTTGTGGAACAAAGAACATTGGAGAAGTTTTCCATAGACCTTTCTATCTAGTTACCAAACTATCACCTTGAACACAAATGGAACTTAGATGCTTCTAACTTTGCCCAATCATGCAGAAACCAATACTCTGTAATGGAAGTTAAGATAAAGGATGTGTGACTCAGTCACATTGGCTCCAGGGTGGTGTTTGTGCCTTTGGTTGTGCAGTGGGGGAGCATGCCTACTAAATATTAGCTAAATGGGTTTGCCTCAGGAAACAAAACTATGTATTCTAGGGCTGAAAAGAAGCCAAAAATTATTTCAGAAAGATATGCTATCATAGAATAACCTTAACTGCTGTAGATAAAGGGGAAAAAAAGGCTGAACTGAGTGAAAACATAGGAAATACTCTAGGACAGGTCAGATTTTCAGAAAGGGCATAAAGGGCACCATTAAGCAAAGGATAAAACTAATATTTAGCATGGGTCAGTGTAAGAGAATGATTACGTTACCGTGTTTAAAGAAAGGTGGAGGACTTGGTCTAAAACGGAAGCATTTTGCATCCAATCGTTACCCTTTCTTTCACATGGTTGTTTCCACATTCTACAAACAACGTGCCAGGCAGCCATACCTTAACATGTTGTTTGAGCCACAGATTGTGTGCTGAGTACTCAAGGTGCTAACTGCCCATAATAGATGTGTTTGAGCAAGATGACTTGCTCTACCAAAATAGAGGCATCCAGGGGCTGTTCCGGTGTATGGTGCTGTCAGCTGAAATGCTGCTTTATGTGAGATGTTATGAGGTTCTTGGTCGTGATATCGCTCCTGTTACAACAGGAGAAACCTCAACCAGATCCTGTGCTGCAGGGAGGGTTGATGTGACTGCTTAGCTGCACCTGAGGGCACCTGGTGACTTTTCATCACTGGAGATGTTAGAGGAGTATCTGGAACTTGAGTTACCCAAGAGGGCATTATGGATGGGGAGCCACATGACAGGAGTGTGAAGGGCTGAGAGAAACATGAGAGGTTAAATCTGCAGAGGTGCATCCTTTTATATGGATGGTACTGTCACTGACTGCATGATGACTTGGATTTACATGTTGTTTTATCAAGACTCTTTTCTTTCAATGAAGGGAATGATTAGAGCTCATTAGAGCCTGACAGATGGAGTTCCTTCCCTGCTTCTCATGTTTTGTTTTCAAAAGTAATCTTGGTTTATGTGCCCAATAAAATATATAAAAATCATAGTCACAAGATTTTTCCAAGTTTTTTCTTGGTTGCTTTCATCTAAAGTACTGAAGATGTACTATGTAAGGGTGGTATCTAATATTACAGTGCTAATTGGATGTGTTCTTTTGTATTTCCTCTTAAATATCAAATGAAGTGCTTTGAAAATTTAATCAATGGTATAAAAATGATATAAATGATAAAAATGATATTACCTCAACTTTTCTTCCATACTTTGTTTTTCTGTTAAATAGACCCAATAAATATTTCTTCATCTGCTGGTTCTAAAGTGGCTAACTGCTTCTTCTCCTATGAAAGAGTTATGGGAGACAGATGTGAAATCTTTTTACCTGTCTTCATTATTGTTAATTCCTATGGCAGTTCAATTTGCCTGAGATTAGTTTAGCCTGTGAGTGGCCCCCCTCAAAGAGCAAATATCAAGCTAATTTTTGAGAGAAGTTTGAAACTGTGTAGTTTGGGATGCTTAAACATTTCAAAGTTTCCATTTTTTTTAATCTTAAGGATAAAATTTCTCCTGGCCCGTGAGGAAAAGCCAAGGAGTTCTGAATTTTAAACCACTGTTTGCTTGATCCTCTGATATGCTTATTTGGTGATGTATCTCTAATCTGGCTCACCAAATGCTTTTTGCACAGTTATAGTATACAGAAATGCAGAATCTCACAATTTCAGACTCAGGTAACTTAGCAGAAGTTTCCCCTTCTATTTGATGGCTTTTCTGTGGCAAACTTCCAGATTTTGATAAGGAGCATGTCATGATCACCTTCCCCCTCCAAAAGATCTACATTTAGACATATTCAAAATCTGCATAGATACTAGCATCTAGAACTTTTCTTATCTCTACCATTATCTCATCTAGCTTTTTAACACTTTTCCAAACAGAATCCTCATCTGTCACTTGCCATCTCACTGGGATGGTATAGCAGGAAAAATGCATTTTCTCACAAAATCTGAATGATGATAAATTGACCTTTTCTTTATAGGAAGCCATCATAAGGTTGCTAGATTGCACAGAATATTTTTACACATTGAAAGCAATATTTTAAGCACATATTATGACAACAACAACAGTTTAGGCTGTTGGAAAAAAATGTTTACGAGTTTTGTTGTTCTGAAGGTTCATTTGAGAGGTCTTATGAAGTAACAGCAATGGCATATTCCACTGTTCAGTGCAGGGAAATGGTCAGAAGATGAATTAAAAGAGAAGAAAGCTCAAGGACTGCATTTATTTTCTTTGATTCCCTGGATATGTGTGGTCTTCTTGTGCAACCACAGATATAACAGAATGCCTGTCTCCAGGGAAAGAAATATAAGATGCTGGCTCACATACTCTGGGGTAGAGAAAATGACAGGTAGTGGAGAATGCCCTCACTTGCACTGGTCTAGCCAGCTCTTTTCATCACAGTTTTCATTCAGAGACCTGTAAAATCAGAAATGACCAAGTCATTGCCATAAAAATCTGCCTTTTATAAGTGCACTTTACAGTTTGCTCAAGCTGAAAATAAAAAGTGAATTTCATCTTGGAAGAAGTGTTTGAAAAGATGTTTTAAGAAAAATGATATGCAAATATGATTGAGGTTGGTAATTAGCTATAAATGCTTGTCTTCTGGGAAACTGAACTAGAGTAGAAACCAGAATGCCAAAGACTATCCCTTAAAAGGTTAGAAAACATCAGTATTCTCTGATCCCAAGTGGTGGTATTTTTGGCTGTCATGAAGATTAGTTCATTTAATTATATTTAATTTATTGATTGAAATAAATTTAGTTGATTTAATTGTATTTAATTGCAGTACTCAGTTTCTTGTTCAGAGTCTTTTGATTTATTAACAATTGTTGAAAATATTTGTCATACTCAAGATGAAATTCTGTCCACAGAGATGAGTGGCAGTATTGGCATGGACTTGAAACAAATTCATCTTTTATCTACTACACCCTCCTATAAGTAATTATATTGTATTAAGGCAAGGAATCAGTGAGCCAAATTTTCAGTGAAAAGATGAAATCCTTGCTAAGTTAGATCTTTGCTTATTAATAATGTTAACAGCATGGCTGACTTGAAAATAATGTGAGGTTGCTCAGTTAAAGTGTCAGAAGCCAAGAAATGGCAGGTCTTAGTCTGAGTACATAATATAACAGTTCCTATTAAGGTTAATATGTACTGTCTGATCATGCATATGATGTTTGGCTGTCTAATTTTGTTGATATTTTTTCCCAAGCTTTTGTTCTTTATATAATTCACAATTCATGGTTACATGCAAATATCTATGAGATGTATAGAATCAAAAAAAATAAGAAGGCAAGTCGTTCTTATGGGGAAAAACATACCTTATCTACACAGATGTCTTTTATAAACTTCCTGCAAATGCAACTTTTTCTTTCCCAAATAATTTATATTGGTGCTTTTTAGTTTTTACATCATGTTTATAAAATGAACCTATGATTACATAACTTTATTTCAATTAAATTAGGAAGATTGTCACTTTATGTATGTGTATGGAAAGTGGATTTGTATTGATAGTTTTCCCTTGTCTCCAGCAGCCCAGCACTGGTGGTTTTCTGTGATCTCCGGTATCTTAAAGGGAGGTGAGGGTAAAGGTGGGAAAAATTACTTTGCTAGCAGAGTGGGATTTTATGGTACCAAACCTCTATCAAGAGACATCTAATACTACTGAAGTGTGTACCCTCTCCTCAAAATCCCCTTTCAAGCTGAGGTGAGTAGTAGAGACTGGTACCAATGCTCATATTAAAGTAAATGGTATTGGAGTGTTGAACAGAGGACTGGCAAGAAGTGAGAAAGACATTGATTTTTATCCATATTCACAGTAATTTTCACCTCACAGTGATAATGATAAAGGGGAAATATACTCTATGAAGTGGAGGACTGCTTTTCACAGCTGTTACTGCATCGGTACTGGCTCTTTGATGCTTGTAATTCTAATATATTAGAGGGATTTTTTTTGTTTTTATTTTTTAGAAAGGGTCTAAAACAGAGATGAAACTCAGATTTTCTTACTGTGTATTTGTAAGATTTAAAAACATGTCTGATTTGAAACCACAGACACCTTATTTGAAAGAAGAACCACACTGATGCTTTACTCATGTTCATGCCTGTGATTAAAAGTTTTTTACATATGCATCCATCTTCTTTAGCTGCTCTGCTGTCTCTGTGTGAAAATAACAGTGCTATCAAAGTGACAAAGGCTAGGTTGAACTCCTAAGGGAAGTAATTATAGCAGCACAGAACAGAAGGTAAAATTGTAATTTGTTTGCTATTTTATAATGCGACACCAAATATTTGTCATAGTATCAGTAAAAATAATCTACGTAAATTTTATGTAGATTTTAGAATGTAACAGTAAATGAAGTTGTACTGAAAAGAAAACCTAGGTTTCCTTACAAGACAAAAAAAAAAATCTTCTAACAATGTCTTAGTCACAGTATAAAATATTCAAGACATAGTATTCTGCTGTCTAGTTTTATAAAAAAAAATTACTACTTTTATCCATGTCTATCCTTACACATTTGGATAGACCATTCTCAGGCTAAGCACTGTCAGAGTTACTGTATCAGAAGGGAGATGTCAAACATATATCAAAGGTTGACAGTGGTTTTAGGAAAAATCTAGTACTCAGTCTCTGTGTCTGCCTATGTCAGTGTAAAGGAATATTTTGTTAATCTGCAGTTGTTTGGGATGGTCTGGACCATGGCAATGAGTTTTATCTTTCTCCTTGTACACACTTCACAAGAGACAGTTAGGGTTTGTGTCTTTTCCTTATTTTCTTTACTGCCCTTTATGCAATATGCACTGTTGTCAACACAGGTAGTTGAATATTTGCTCAGGGCATAAAAATACATATTTCAAACCACATGTAGATGAGCTCTTCTTGCAAGTTAATGCACAGAGTGATTATCCTACTTTGAACAGGTATAACCATGGGAAACACACAGACCCAAATTATGTTGAATCACATAATTTGCTCATATCTGTCAGCCACAATGTTTTTCTCCCATTCTACATTCCTCTGGAATATTATCTGTCTTTCTGGTAAAATTTGGAATTGGAACATAAAAGATCTTCAATTTTGGTCCAAAGACTGTTAAAAACTCTGATCGGAGTTTCTTCTGCCATGTTCTCCAAATACTCATTGTACTTCTGTGGATAACATATATGGCTCCTGAGCTAAGGGAAATAAAAAAAGGCATAAATAAGTGTGAAGTTCATATGCAACATTAGGATCCATGTGTTAGGATCCAAGTATGTTATTAATTGATAAACTTCTGCTTGAGGAATCTTTGGTAAAAATTCATGCCAGCTACTGAGTTATGCTCATACACTGAAAGTAAAACCAGGAAATAACTCTGTAGACCATTATGAATTAATTGTTGCATTGATTGAATTTGGTGTATTATGCTAATACCCATCACAAAATACCAACAAATATGGTTTTATATTGATTATAGGCTACAATTATATATAATATCAAATGGAATTGCATTCTGTGCTTTTAAAGTTTGGTTCTGCTATTGTCATATAGAAGAATCTGCTTTCAATAAACTTGGAATTAAAAATATTTAGCACTACTCATCCGTAACATGCTCCAAAGTATTCTCACCTTATATTTAATCACTGTGCGTGTATCCAGTAGGAAAAAAATCCTGATTTTCAGATTACTGGGTTTAAATACCTGTGTATAAATTTTGAGTTGAAGTTTTTTGAGCCATGAAGAATTTAAGTATGTTATACTGGAATATATATTATTAGAAAATTTATCCATACGAATAATGCATTTCTATATGGATAGAGTAAGTGCTGTAAGCAGCAGCAGATTCCAGGTTGTACTCCCAGATGGGGGCAGCATTGGTTTAGAAAGAAAACCAGGAGTCAGGTAGTCCTGGACTGCTGCTCCCTGAGGAAGAACTGAGTGTTCCCTGATAAGCTCCCAAATCAGACTAACAAATCTGTATGTTAAATCTGTATGTAAAATGTTAGTCAGATCAGAGTCACCCAAAATCACTGCTTGTTGAACCATTTGTCTGTCTTTATCCAATAAAATTATTTCAACCCAGAATTCCTCAGAAAGGAAATTCTCAGAGGGAAAAATGGTACATCCTTAAGGATAAAGGTTTATCCTTAGAAATATGCAACTATTGTTAATCCCATCAGGAAATTAATTCTTGGCATTGAAATTTAAAATATTCTTCAAATATCACCATATGTTTTCCAAGAATTTCCTATTGCCAATGTTTGGTTACATAAAGATTTGGAAGAAACAAGGCTGGTGATGTAGGGATTGAAGTTGACTGAGTTTACTCCCTTCAAGAACCTTCGAGAGCACTGTCCTCTGGGTGTTGTCTGTGGTGCATTTTTGGGTTTTCCATAGAGAGAAATTCCTTTAGTCAGACAGTGCTTATGCACACTCACCTCCCCTCTCTCTCCTCTCAGAGGATCACTGCAGCACATAGAAGGGTATCTTTATTAGTCTTGGAAAATGGGGAATGGGAAATCTTGAGTAAATGGCAGAGAAAGGAAAAAATACAAAAGAGCAATTAAATAATATTTTGAATCTGTTACGGGTGCAGCCTAGACCAATTTCATTGCTTGGAACTAGATCATGATATTTCTTCAGTTCATTGTTAGTGTTTCCACAGTGTAAAGATAAAAGCTGCACAAAGCTATTGAATTTGTAAAGGCAGTCTGAGAAAACTTTTTTGGCAGCTCGTTTTTCTGTGGTTAGAGCAAAGTGAGAGGAGAGACATTCTGTGTCTGCTCCTGTACTAGTGCCAGAAGAATTAGTCTTGAAATCTGCTGCCAATTGCTTGTTCATTTATTAACTGGAGGAAGCCATTCCTCATTCAGTCTGAAAACAGAGGTGTGGCAATCAGAAAATTTGCATCTTTCTTGGTATTACCAAGACTGGTGATCAAAGTCTTGTAAGAATAATTGGTGACGTTTGCTGCAGAAAATTTCTTCTTTCAAGCAGGTTAACTGTCAGCTATAAAATTCCCTTCTGAGATGAAAGCAAGCTGGAGAAATATGTCTGTAAAACTTTGCCTTTGTGTACGTGAAGTTTTTGTGAAGGTGTACATAACCCAGGCTATTTGGCATTTATGTATTTAATATGTGTTATATATAATATGTGTATCTAATATGTACATTTGTATTTAAAAGTGTACACTGGATGTACAAAGACCTCCAGAGGTGTGTTATAAAAGGGATGGAATTATGATTATGACAGGTAGGGAAATGATGATAATTTTCTCCTCAGACATGCCTGCCTTCATAATATGTGCCACCAGGTTTTTATGCGATGAATTCAACAAAAGTGTTCATGGTGATGGCTTTTGGCTTTGTTATGAGTGGGGTGAGGACAACAGGGCAAACACCCTAATCTTTCTCTCCAATATGGTGTTAATTATGCAGGTGTGTTCCCATGTCGAACATTATCTGAGGAAGCTCATGGTGCATGCTGTTTGCCCCACACCTACAGGTTCTGAAATGCCTTCATATGTTCTGGAGCAGCTCATGTAACAAAAACATGTCTCTGGTAGAGCAAAGAGGACTGAGGTCTAGATAAGGTTGAATAAGGCTGAAATATTTCTGAATGACTGAACAAACTAACTCTTGAACATACAGGATCGCCTGCAGCAGGCATAAAATAACATTATCTTCAACCTTTGTGCAAAAAATTGCAGAAAGGGTAATTTTGAGTTGCAATTAGAAGAAGACTAAATCCAAATCCTTCCTAGGGATAGAAAAGCTAGAGGCAAGGTGTGGAGGCACCATGTTCATATTGCCTATATTGTATCTGAGTCTGCATTGCAGAGAGAAGTTGTTATTCCAGCATACAAAGGCACTCCTGAGTAGTCTTTAGCCAACTCAGCTGAATGCTGATGCCTTAAAGCCCTGCTAATATCATCATCAGAAAGGGAGGGAAAATCCAAAGAGGTTAGTGGAGCCCTTTTTTACTGAAAATGAGTCTGAAACTGTGAGAATGGGTATTAAAAATGCAGACTAATATTCTTTGGTGTAACACAGCTGATGGTAAATTTGAGAACCATTTCCCTAGATGGGTGTCTTTTGTACATGTTATTCCTAATACTGCTTAATGATGGCACTGTTTATGTGGTTACTGTTAGAAATGCTCTCAAATTCTCAGAAATTACTTAGGGAGTAAAAAAAGGGTCTGAAATGAGAGCATTTCTTCTTTTATCTGATTACCATAGATAGGCTATGGTTGTAAGACCAGTTTATAAACCCAGTTATTTGCTGGACTTTTTTAAGGACAATAAAACCCTATTTTTTTCCTTATTTGCTTCAGGAATATTATGTATGAAACAAAGCAAAAGAAATGGCTGCAGATATTTGAAGGTATTTTGTGGCCGTGCACATCTGCAAAAAATGGGGGACCTAGCAGAGCACTAAATATTGCAGTACAAAAGAACAGGATTTTCTTGCTCTTCCCTTTTTGTGGTAGATTCTTATAACTGGAACAAGTGAGCTATTAAACAGACATGGTTGTTTTGATTGCTCAAAATATTCCTAATGTTTTATGCATGCAGGTGGATTGCAAATGTATCATGACTAATTTATTTCTCAATTAATGTTAGTCCATTAACTAAAATATTTGTCTACTTGGGTTTTTTTATTAGACAGTAAACTAACTCTGATTTTTATGCAGACACATTTCAGTGTTCTCATTGAAATAATATTTGTAGAATAAAGTGCTTAATCAGATTTATCTTGGTGAAACTCCTTTGACATTGGCCATATCTGACAAAGTCCACCAGGTTTTATTGCATGGCATTGACTGTAGTGGCCAGTGACTGAACACTAATGTTGTTTTCTTAATTTCAGGATATGAAAACATTCCCAATGTATTTAGCAGATAAATGGAAAACCTGATCTTATTGTCAAAAAAGAAAATTTGGGGACAAGGTAATTTTTAAACCATGTTTGCTGTATTTTACACTTAGAGAAGCTTCTCTTTACTTTTACTATTCAGCAAACCTGTAGTACCAAAGCCTAAAAAATTATTAAATTAAGCCCAAAACAGATTATGATGAAATGTATATGAAAGGAAAATATGACTACCCTGATGTCTTTAATTTATGACATGTTCAGTGCTAGTAATGTATATAACACTTGACTGGGGAATAGCAGAAGAGGGTTAGCTTTTGTCATGCAGCCTTTTACCCTCATATTATGGAGCAGAAGTATGGAAAACAGGGGGAGTGTGTTGCCTTTAGACCTTTTATTTCATCTTTGTTAAAGAAGTATAGTTCATGAGTTTATTCTATCTTCTCTTAAGCTACAAACTGATTTCCTCTTTTCATGCTGAGTACAAAGCAGACTGCTGGTCCTTTTAAAAGATGTCTTATTTTTGCTGACATAAGTGAAACCAAATATGTCTGAGATGCAGTATGATGGTACCAGGATCTTGTGAAAGCTATCAAGAAGTCAATTCAAAATAGAAAACACCAGGGAATTTTTGGTGGAAGCCTTTTCATCACAAAGTGCTTCATAGTGTCAGTATCCATCAAGGACTTTAGTGACCCCAATCTGTATTTTTGCTTCTTCAAGAAGCAAAAGTTGTTTTATGGTATGGGAGGCCTGGATCCAGGTGAATGACCAAGTACTGATTGCTGCTCATGCAGCAGTCTCTCCTTATTACATTACAATTTCTGCAAAATGTCTGTTTTATCCTCATATAGAATAAAATAATCTTCTCAACATTGAAATATTTTAATTGAAATGGTATTTTTATTTTTGTAGCTGATGTACAGGTTTTTGCTGGGGTAGAGTTGATTTCCTTTGTAGTAGCTGACACAGGGCTGTGTTTTGCCTTTGTCCTGGAAACAGTTTTGGTAACACAGGGATGTTTTAGTTACTGCTGAACACAAGAGTTAAGGTCCTTTCAGGTCCGTACTCCACCCCACCAGTGAGGAAGCTGGGGGTGTGTAAGAAGTTGGGAAGGGACCACAGGATGGCTGACTCACACTGACCAAAGTGATATTCCAAACTCAACCCTTGAGTTTTCTCACTTTTACTCTTCAGATTCTCTCTCTGATCCTGCTGGTGTGGGAGTGAGCAAGTGGTTCTATGATACTTAGTTGCCAGCTGGGATTAAACTACACCTCCTGCCCAGTCATTTGAACCTTGTGCTTACATTCGAGCTGTCTTCAAGGCACCATCTCCTCCTCTAAAGGCATAGAAGCTAGACAATATTTTATTGTTTCTTCTGTCTTTATCACTCATCAGTGCAGGTCTTTGTCCTATATTGTTTCTACAGTCTCTTTGCAACCTTTCCCCACTCATATATTGGTGTGAAGAGCTGCTCAGTAAAGCAGATTTAGCAGTCAGTTTATGTCTGGAAAAAGTAGAGATGCCTACCCCTTTTACCATCTCTTCTACTTACAGTTCCTATGAATTGCTTAGACTGATAAACTCCTTACATATCCCCGAGGTGGCAGGGTGAAATGTAATGTCTTAATAGTAAAAGCTATGTGAAAACCTGAAAAAAGCTCAATGAGGGTTTTCTTCTCAAGGCAAAACTCGGCCCAGTGTTTTCAGGAGGATTTGTTCAGGTCCAAAGCTCTTTGGCTTTGCCTGAAGACTCATACAGTGTGTCATTCATGTTACCTCTCTGTGCTTTGTATTTTTCACTGGTTACTATTCATCAAGTCTGCTAACTGGGAAGAAGTGTAATACCAGTTATCAACTTTTCACTTGGTACAATCTCAGAGTTAGGTTTGGCTTTTTGCTGTCTTCAGAAGCTATGAATCTGAACCAAACTTGTTAACCCTTTGAAAAGATATGTTCTACCTAAACTCTAAAACTTTTTGAACTGTTTTGCACTTCAAGAATCAACTTTGATATATATGTTTTTTAAACTTAAACAATTTCTAGCATGATGCTTCATTTTTGTAAACAAAAGTTTCCTATTCTCATCCTAGATTTCCATCTTAAACAGTGAGTGCTTCCATCTTTCTCAAATAGTGAGTGTTTTGCAAGACTGGAAGAGAATGGAGCAAAAGTTCTGTGTGCAATATCTCTTGTTCTCTTTTTATTTTTCCTCTGTTTTTCCTTGGAAATCTGTTACAATATTACAATTTTTGTGGCCTGACTTAATTTTAGAGTAAGGTGGAGAGCAAATTTCCTGAACCGCATCTTTTCAAAGAATTGGAACCGTGTCCACAGAAACCGTTCCACTAAATTTCTCAGTTTCTTCTCAAAAGTGAATGTTTCTATGCTACAAAGAAGAGAACTTGAAAACTAACCTGGAAAATTACTATTTAGCTATACCATTTCTTATAGGCATAAATACCAGATGTGGAGTAGGGAATTTCTCTTACCTTTGGGAGTCCTGGCTGTATACATGCAGATTAATTTGTGGTGGTACCTATAATTCATCATTAAGTAGTTCTGTAGTCTCACTGAATTTTTATGGCTTCATAAAGTATCTAATTAATTCTCTTGTTGTTTTGAGGATTTTTTAAATTTAAATCTTTGCCTCTCTATATACATATAAGGAAAACATGGAAGATAAGGTGTAGAATTAAGAAGTGACATGATTTGTGAACCAAAAGAGCAGCTATTTAGAACTAGAGAATGACAGTTTCATCATTGAATATTGTGGTAGGAATATCATTATCTAAACAACTTCAAAATTATTCTTCTTTATTGGTGAAGATAAAAAATTAGATTAATATCTCCTACAGAATTTGTACTACTGTTAGTTCATCTCTTTATATAAGGAGATTTAACTAAAATTTGTGCCTTAGATTTTTCAAGGCAGCTGAGTGGTAAAGTATGGCCTTTATAGACTTATCATGGAGCACTACAGAGTGACCTGAGGAAAGAATTTTATATGATGCCTTGAAATGAAAGGGGGGGGGGGGTGGAATTATACTGGAAGTTGCTTAAATGCTTATCAGAGTAAATTTGTGTGAGGATGGTGCCTGTGGGAAATTAGGCTGGTGAATGGAGCTGCTCAAAGTATGAACAAACATGGCTGCATTTCATGTCTTGTTCAGTACCTCCATACTTAGAGCAACTAGGAGAAGCAAAGAAACAAGAAAACATGATCTTTCCATCCATTTTCTTCCACTCTGCTGATCCTTAAGATGGCCATTACAGCTACAGGCATAGGTTTTTTGATGAGTCTGATATGTGCAGTGCTCTACTTTATTCCTCAGACATTGCGTTTTGATCTTATTTGCTATCTTTCTTGGGATGAAAAGAAATCTTCTCCATTAATAAGAAATTTGATATATTTTAAATTTTTGAATATATCACTGGATTTAAATCTTAAAAGGTATATGCTGTGTTGTGCTTCTTGTTCTTACTCAGTACTTTTCATGTGCCTTTCTTTTAAGCTCAGGAAAGAGCCCAGTGACTCTTGCAGATCTTAAGGGTGTTGTCAGTACAGATCAGTGTCACCCTGGTAATTGTGCATCTGACTGAACAGAGAAGACATGGCCAGTGTGACATGATTGAGAGTGTCAAAGATTTCATACTTGTGACTTTTCAGAATCTATTTGCTGGTTCTTTGGTTGTTTTTTCTGACCCGCCCCATGAGTTTTATTTGATGTCTCTTTTAATAATTAGCGAAAAGTCATGAACCACTTTGCTTACTGGATGGAGGACCTGGAAGAAAAAAGCCTTTCTTTCAATCCTTATGGTGTATAAAATTACTTGACCCAAGTTTGCTACACGAGAGTAAGGGACAAGCAGAAAGAGCAACTTAAAAACCCCAAACCAATACCCCAGTGTTTTTAAGCATTTGTTGAGTCTTGTGTGGCAAGTTTCACAGACGCAAACTCTGGCATTTTTATGTGTGCCAGGTGTGTACACAAATGCACTGGAAAGGTGAAGTTGGCCCAGGTGTCCCATTCCATTCGGAATCATACTTAGAACAAACACGTATTTTTTCTAAAAAAAATTGCTCTTTGGAGACCCTGGGGGAAGTTTCAATCTGTGGGCTCCAGTGAGTGCACTTGACACAACACACTTTGTTGTGCCAATAGGCCCAAAACAAAAGTCTTCCAGATTAGTTTTTCCCCATAAACAGAAATAATGGATTGTGACTTGCCTGATAGTTTTCAGGGGCTCCAAAGCCATATTACAGTCTGTTGGTTAAAAAGAAATATGCTTTATAGAATTCCACTAAGAAAGGTCTGCTGTTGTGAAAATGTAATTCCGTGTTGGTTTATATATTATAGAGTACTGGAAATTTAATATGTAATTCATCATATGCAATTGATGCAATATTGTGTTGCTACTCCATGCAGCTAGGGGCAGCTGGTGCTCCTTAGATAAACTTTGTGTGAGTAAAATAGATGATTTGAACAGAATCTGCTGGATTAATCATTATTAAGAGATTAGGAGCCAAAAAACTGAAGGAAGAAGCCTCTAGGAAAATGATTGCCAGTTGTTAGATAAAAGAATCATAGTAACAATGTTGTCCATAAACTTGGTGTCTGGCTAATTATTGATAATATTACACTCAAAGAGGAAAATGCAAAGGGAGATAACACAAGCTATTACAGTAAATGTTGGGACTTACTGGAGGGAATGTTCTGTTTCTATCATACCCTATTGGCTGTTGACTTTTTACGTGTGGAAGTCTTGCTGCCACTCCACAGAGGTGAGCTATAACAGTGAGCTACTAGCTTTTTGCCCTAAGATGATTGAACAAGACCTTCATGGATGTTCATCAAATACTAAAATCAGATCTTAAACTGGGAGTGCCATGTCAGCTTATTATTTTATACCCCCAAAAAATAAGTGGATTAATAAGATAAACAATAGAAGACTAGATAAGAAGTTTTGTTCTGGAGAAATAGAAAGAAAATTCAATCTTTCTTTGGCAAATATATCTGAAAGCAGCCTGTTGCTGGAGTTTTTCAAGGTACTGAGAACCTGATATGCTATTTTTTGTTCTATGTGCTACAATATCCACAGCCTTATGACTGAGCTGGAGATAAATAAATGCCAACTGTGATTGTAGATTTCTTGCTTCTAAAAATTTGCATCAGATTTAACTTCTCTTGGAGTCTGCTTCTTCATTTGGTTTTTAGGTTAATAAACACAAAATGGGTCTAGTGTCTGCTTACACCTTACTTTTATGAATGTTAGCTAATATCCATGCTATCACAATAATGGTCCAAACTATTCCTTTTAGAAAATGTAGATAATTGTAACTCCAGGAGCAGGAAAATCACATTTAGAACTGAACAAGCAGCTATCTCACTGAAGTGTCAGATGTCAAACTCCTCTTTGCTAGGAGGCAGTTACTGAAGATGGTGGTAAAATGCTAATGTAAATTTGACCTAAGCTTTTTCTCATCTCACCATTCTGCTCGTGTGTTTTACAGCCAATATTACTGCAGCTGTCTCTTCTCATCGAGTTCAGGTGTCTTAAAGGAAAACAAAGTTCTGAGGGAATTCCCCCTTGAGACAAAGTCTACTCAATCAGAGCCTGGAGAAATTAGAAATGGCAAGTGAAAATGTAAAAAACCCCAGTGTAGGTGAAGACCAGATAATTGCAGTGTATGGAACAAGGAAGTACTCACAGACTTGGTTACTGACTATCAAAAAAAGACAAAATGCAACTAAATGGCCCAATTTCCAGAAATAAGAGCTCTTTACTGAGTGCATGCACTTGCACCCACTAAACTAGTTAGGCAGACTTTTGCCTGCACATATCCATTGAGATACTTACCCTACTACCTAAAAGGCATTCATCATAATGGCAGAGGTCTACAGCGTGGTTTCAGGGAAATGAAATGGAAAAATTGCTTGATCGGAACACATTAATTTTTTTTTTTTAGGTTTGCCTTGAAGCAAAAAATTATTACAATAGCACTTTTGCTTTTCCTTGCTTATCTTAATTCTAGAAATGAGAGATATCTGCGTTTATACAATTGTATCCCAGATGTTTTAAGTTCTTTTATATACAAGAAAAATCATATTGCAGTGAAAGTCTATTGCAATAAAGATTATCTTTAGTGGTGGGGTTGAGAACAAATGTGGGACATGTTTGCCTATCCATCTGAATGAACTTCTCTCGCAGTTTTAAAAATTGTAATTTTGTATAGTTCTTTCTTTTTCTCTTTTAATCTTCTGGGAGCTATTGATGTCAATGGAAGATTAAAGCTATTAAAACTAGTGTAGCATATGACTCCAGAAATAAGGGGAGTAACTGACCTTAATACTGTAAAATATAGTTAGTTCTGCATGCTAGTTACTTCCAAACTTTGTGCTTGCTGTTCAATGCACAACAGCAGTCTGAGTTAGAATCCACTTAATGCTGTTAGAATACGGTAAACAAGCATTATGCTACTGTGAATACTTGACCTAAATGATGCTCTTGAATTTGGAGTTCTTGCCATTAGAACTGACTTGAGTGGGTGTTATGCAAGTTGCTGCCCCTCCACTACAGCTGTATTTTCACATTAAAATAAAGCTGTCTATTATAATGCCCTGGTGATGGTTTTCACAGGCCTGTTTGGGGACATGGGATGTCAGGCAACCAGAAGTCAGAATTGGGGCAGGGGCTGTTCTCAGCAGGGAATGATGGGCAGCAGCCAGCACGGCTCAAAGCAGGTCTGGGTGTTCACTGCTGTGACCCTGGGACCCTTAGACTTTGTACCAAAACTTTTCCTAACAGTCGTTGAGCCATGTACAAGCTATCCAGCAACAATCACACAGATGGAAAGTTTCTTCACAGAGGAATTATCTGAAGGAATTTTTCATTTTGACAATGTTTGGGGCTTCTCTAATGTTCAGTCTGTGGGGAGGCCAATCAAAGGATATGCAGCAACAGCATGGCTATGTTTGGGCAGTGTCTGTGAGGTTTATTGGGTAAGGCTCAGCCAGTGCTTGTGGTGGAGGAAAAGCTTTGGGTCTCAGTCTTTGTGGGGCTGAACACAGGCTGTCAAATAATGTAATGCCATTCTTTTCAAAATAGTTAGTTTTTGAGAAAAAAGTAGTTAAGTGAAATCAGGGAAGTCAAACACAGTTTATGTTCTGGAGAAATAGGATTGATTTTATCTCCATCATAACCATGTTGAATTTTACTGGATTTGTCTTAAGTGAGGTTCCTCAAACTTTCACTCTAGATACTGCATGGAATCAAGTGTGTGTTTCTTCAAAAGTCTTTCTAACATGCACTTTCTTACTTGTGATTTAATAAGGTTTTAAATGTAATGTTCTTGGTTCAGATGGAATTTCTTTTTTTGTTCTTTATCTCTTTTATGTTGTAGCTATGTGATCTCAGCTGGAGCCTGAGATGTGGCTATGACTGACAGCATCCCTTAAGCAAGGGACAGTGAGTGAGAAAAACTGATTACCTTCACATTATTGTGTGATAATTAAAGCTGTAATCTAATTAACCTTCATTCCCATCATGTGGTTCTTCTGAGAAAACCATTTCTTAGTGACATTCCCTTGCTTAATCAAAATTGCAAGGAAGTGGATAATTCTGGACTAGTACTTAGCTGAATGGTTTTGAATATCCTTCCCTGTCAGCACTGCCATGTACCATCATCTTCATTACCTCTAGCATTACTGTTTTTATGTAATTGTCAGCTTAAATTTACACTGGAATTACACATTTACTATGGAAATACAAAGCCATTTAAGTCTTCTGAAGTTTTCTTTGCTTAGGAAGAGATTTTTTTCATGCCTAAAATGGGAAGGAGGCTTGGAGAACTTAGGAAACATTTCAAAAAACTGACTTGAAACAACTGATCTTACTAATGTGATTGTAGTGAAACTTGTCTTGCCATACCTTTTTGCGTACAGTTGACAGGATCCAAAATGATGTGAAGTTTCCCCTACTGAGGCCACTTCTGTCTTCCTCCCTTTTTTCCCAATGTTTTCCCAAGGATTTAAAGAGACAGAGAGGGATTCATCTTTAATGACACCCTTTATTCAGTCTGCAGCATGCTGCTTTCTAATTTAAGTTGCATTGCCAGAATCCTTCTTAGCTAAATTCTGAAGTACCAGCTATAAATTTAGTGTCAGCAGCCAGGAAAATGACTCACAGGAACTCAAGACCACTGATACTCACTGGCCAAATTCATCACTGGGGATTCCAAAGCAGGAAGAAGAGAGTTTGGGGGTATCTGGTGTTTAGGGACAACTGAAAGAAGGAATATAAAAGTGAACAAAATTGTACGAAAATTACAATTGCACATTTTCACATGATAGAGAAAGCCTTTTTTTTCTTAAGGTAAAACAAACAGGAAAGAGATGATGAAAAGCATGATATCTTCCTGAAACTATGATGATCCTAGGCATATTCTTTTCAGTAAAAAAATGTAGATTCTGTCAGGAAAAGTCTGTCACTTGCTTTGATTTTTATAAATCACTATATATGATTACATAGCAGGAAAAAAACCAGAAGAAAACTCTCACAAAGTGTGCTAGTGTTGCTGCTTTTAGTACTGTGAATTCTAAAGGGAAGTACATTGTGGTTTTGTTCTGTTGGTAATACTTAAATAGAAAACTCTATCTCATTAACATCACACAATGGTGCATTTCAACCTACCTGCTAAAGATGAGAAGAACAGAAGAGTTCAGCTATGTATAAACTTTATAGAGTTAAATCAGTTTATAAAATGGCAAAGTGATACATTTGAACTCTGGAGTAGGATGATGCTATAGCCTTTTCTCAGTCCAGTAATGCCAGAAGGAAGCTTAAATATTCTACTCATTCTAACCTGCATTGGGCAGAGCCTTTAAACACATAATAATCCTTCTGTATTGAACCCATAGAGATTTCTGTAAGTTCAGAAAATAAAAATAATACTGCAAACACAAAGTAGAGCCAGAGTCTGTCCTGAGTGTAGCAGGTGGAGTTGATAGAGCTGACCTTGTTATGCTGTCTGACAAGATAGGCTGCCTCCAGGTAAGCCTGGCAGCTGAGGATGAATAGGTTGTACTATTCATCCTGATGTCTGTCTTGTGGACTGATGAGAATACACTGATATAACAGGCCTAGTGTTAACAGTTTGGCCAACAGGCTCAGCACAGCTGAATCTTTGGACTTAATCTCATGGGACTGAACTTCTCATGGTGAAGGTGCAAGACCATAGGAAAAAATATTTGTTGGCAAAAATCTACCTTTTAAGAATTATGCAATACCAACCATTTGAATGAAGTTCTAGGTGTTTTGTTTATTGCATCCTGATGTGTAAGAATTGAGTTCTACTCTATTCTACTAAGGAAAATGAGTAAATTTGCTTATGGATGGAACACATTATGTGATGGACTTGCTTGGGTTTTTTTTACCATCTCCAAGTTTTTTATAAGATGAAGGTATTTTAAACTTGTGTGACAGTTCTTGTATATTCAGATATTTGTGATGTGTCATTAGTGGCTTGTGTTACACAGTGATTTTAACTTTAAATTAAATTTTAAAAAGAAGAATTTACGAACTGTTTACATATCTGTAGGACTAGAAATAGTGTTGGGTATCTGTCATGGGAATCAATGGGAAATTTTAAAATATGTTAGATATTTGGTGCATTTATGCCTTTGACATTTTTATCTAATCAAGTTTAATTCTTGTGGCTGTAGCAAATGACTAATTTTTTCTTTTCTTCTTTCCTCTGTCAGGGAAATTTGCTGTAATCAAAAAGCAAAGTAAAGTAAAACTAGAACATCTCTTAGAGGATTTTTAAAATCTGAACACATGGGAAGAATATGCTGTTTTGTTTTGACTTCTATGGTTAACAAAAGTCTAATTTGAGAAAACTTGTAGCTTTAGATGCTCAAATTTAAATCTGTATTCTAGTAAATCAGTATTATGGGCTTGTCTTCCATTGGTCTTTAGCAGTACTAAGATATTTCTAAAAGACCACGTCAGCCTGTTGAGTCCATTCAACACCTGCTGGTTTGCCCTGCTGGTTTGCTTTGGGAAACCAAAGTAAAAGCCAAAGTATTCTTTCAGATCTGGGAGTATAATGGCTCTTTACAAATGCTGCTATAGTAGAAATTTAAATTACACAAAAAGAACGGGGAAAACCTGAATATTGTCAGGAATAGTGTTTACATTTTTCTGCTGTAGCCTGTTTCTTATGAAACCATGAGACCTAGCAGCAGAATATCTTTGGTAATTCATCAGCATTCATTGCTAGGGACAATAACATGCTTTTGCGCTCCTGATCTTAGCATTTTGACTTTCATTGCAACCTCAGTGCACATTTCTAGGAACAAACAGAGATTTGCATGGTTGTAGTGTTGCACATGAATTGACTTCTCTGCAGCATCTGCTGCAAATGGGGTTCCTTTTTTAGCAGTGATATTTCCTTATTGTGAGACTAACAATAAAAAAATCAAATTCCTGCCAAATATGCCCAAAGTTTTAATAAGTAAGTTATTTATAGTCTCACACTGAGGGTTTGCTTCCTCAGTAATATAAATCAGCATGATCCTTTTTAGCTGAGAATGTGTGTTCTCATGTGACAAAATCATTTATTCAAATCCACCCTTAAAAGAATTTTGTTCCCATGACAGCCTAGCAGGGCTGAAGGACTTTGTCTTGATAAATACTTTGACATTGGGTTTGAAGCGTTGCTCTACTCTGTTGCAAAGCTATCAAAAAGAAGCTTGTCTCATATTTAGTGGTTGCAGGAATGGTTTTCAAAACAAAGCAATTGCAGGAGATCTGGGAGGATGATGAGGGAAAGGGGAGAACTATTCCAAGATTTATTATCAAAAATTAAGTGCTTAAATTACCAAGAATTAAAATGTGTAATGTGACTTGATTAGTGGAGTTTCTGAGTACCCCTCTGAGGGTACTTATCAAGCCCATTTGGGTGCTGGAACTGACTCTCTGCCAAGCCTTTGCAATGTAGATGTCTTTACCTTAGATTGGTTGGAGGAGTAATTCCATGTTTGACAAAAGCTAACTGGCCAAAACCATTCATTTCATGCCAGCCCTGGCTCTGCTGGTCTAGTAAATCTCTCTGTTTGGATCTGGAAGTAGTGCAATCCATAATGAAATGATGGGACATTGGTAGGAATACCAATCTTATTGAGATCTAGTATTTGAGAGAGCCCAAGGAATGCCAAATTTACCTCTTTTCTATATACTGCAATAGTACAAGAGAGAAAAGATTACTTCCTTCTCGCTTCCATATTAGTATATGAGCAGAAACACCATTTAATCACAGGAAGGAAAGCTCTATATATTATTCCAGACAGCCAATTGCTTCGGTATCCTTGTTCAAGCTGTAGTCAGTTGCTTATGGTTGTGGGGAAAAGCACTTATGCTCACAGCAGTGCTTTAGTAGAAGTTATTTTTGGGAGAGGAGAGAGATCAGAAATTAACCTCATTCCTTGGTAGAGACTTCATAAAATATTTATTATAATTGTCTCAACAACTTAAAAGGTCGTGACCATTTTGGGTAAAATGAACAGTCTGTTTTCTAAAATGACACAAGAGAATTAGGGCAGAGATTTGAATTGATATTCGTTGCCCAAGCAGCAGGCCAAAGGCTACCTCAGGAAAGCTGGATCCAAGCATAACTCTTAGTGGAAGAAAAAATTTAAATTCTTCTTTAAAAATGGTAAATGCACCATATTAGGTAAGATGTTTCAGTGTTTAATAATTTTTCACCATTTGTTTGGAAAGTTTGTACTTCCTGCAGTTCAACTCAGTAAGTTCCAACTTGCAATTACTAGTTTTTGTATCCTTGTCAGCAAATGCTAAATATGTCATGTACCCTCAGTAACAGATCTCTTTCTTCACATAATTCTGTGTCAAGTGATAATCAGTGTACAGCCTTCTATTGGACAGTGGAAAAAGGACCTGAGTTAAAAAAAGTTTTCTGAGTGGTGTTAAAAATTATGATTTATAAGCCCATAAGTTCCTCTGTTATCTTGGAGGAACATTTATTTGCCTAACATTTAGCTGTCCAACTTGGCAAGTGCTGATATGAAACTGGTCCTCTTTTATGCTTTTTGTACAACTTCTATAAAAGATTTCCCCCTCATTTGTGTGGTATGATTTGGGATATTTTATATTTTTAAAGAGTAAACAAATTTTTCCATGTCCTTATCTGTATTAATGAGAATGATCTGCTATGCTTTTAAAATCATTGCTAAAAATATTTTGAGAGCAATTCAAGACTTCAACTCAGTGTCCTTATTAATTCATTATTTTCCATGATCTTGTCAGTGTGGTAATTGTAATCTGTATATATGGATATGAGAAGACTTTGAGAGATTTGGTTAAAAGAGCACTGGAAAACCTTTAAGTTATTAAAAGAAAACACACAGAAGGGATTTCAACAATCTAGCAATTTCCTCTTTAGTTGGGAGTTTCTGGTTGGGAGTAACTGGTAACAGGAGAACTTGTATTACTGCAATTGCAACTTGCAGTATTTATTTGAAAATTACAGTGAGTATTCTGAAAACATGATTTTAAAATACTGCTCTCCTACTTTTCTTAACAGTGTGAAATTTGTACTTTCAAATTCAGTGATTGAGACAAACTCAGCATTAGAAGCATACACTCAAACTAAAATGTATTTGACTTAGAAACAAAGTTATGTCAAAGATGACATCTGCTCCTGTTTTGAATCTACTGCAGCACATTTTCTATTTCCTTCATTCTTGGGAGAAAAGAGACAGTGACTAATACACCGCTTCTGTAGGGCACAAGATATCTGTTTCAGTTTAAGCAGATGAATAATCTTACTGGCATCAGTGGGACTATTTGATGGCTGAAAAGAAATGTACTTGAATTTTATATTACACTTTTTTCCTATAAAGTATGTTGTTTCTTTCTTGACTATGTTTATGCCTAAATCAGAGTAATTTTTCTCAGATAAGTGTTTAAGACCAATCACTAAGGGAAAACTGAATAAAATTTAAAATTAAATTGTCTAAAAATGTCTCATGATGCACTGTTTGAAATGTTCCCAGTGAGACATTGGCACCTCATTAGCCTGACTTTTTACATAATTTAAGCTGTTAATGCTTTACAGGTCTATGTTTATATGCCTAGTACATCAAGATGCTTTTGATAAGGTGTCCTAACTGCTGAGAGGAACTTCAGATGGTGAATTGTGTGCAAATTTTTCTTCCTATTTGTTTATCTCCTCCTAGGCCTCATGTAACTCTTGGACAGTAGTATCACCTTTATCTTATTGCTGTGAGTTAGCTTTCTGCCCAAGTTCCAGGTATCCTTGGAGGCATATCTGGGGAGACCTGCCTTCCTTTTGGTGGTTGCAGAGGAGCGCTTGCTTCTTTACCAAGTTTGTCACAGTGGGAGGCAGGTAAATGTGATCTTCAAGTCCTCACAGTCTCTTAAGCAAGGAGGAAGCCTTGAGGCACCATGCTGGACAATTAGATCTGGTTCTGGTGCATAAATGACATCTGCTGGGCAGCTCTATAGACCTCGTGTTTATGTATCCATGCTCTATTGGTTGATGCACGGCAAGAAAATTCTCTTTGTGGTTCTCTTTGCTTTTACTTAAATTTCCAAAGATAATGGGAAGTGTAGTATTCTGTACTAGATGGACTACAAAGATAAAGGAGTATTTTTCCGTTTGTAGCAGATGAAATAAGGCTTTTATTTCAGTCAAAAGTTCTTGTAGCTGAATGTTATAATCAGACTATCTGACCCTGGGAGAAAAATTCGAGCTCACCAAAAAGCCTTGTCAGGTTGTCTTTGTGAAATATAATTTTCAGTTTCTCTCAGTTGTTGAAAAGTTTCAAATTTAAGAAAACCTCATGGCTGCATCAAGCATTTTGCACATTGAAAAACTCATGAAATCATTGCTATAATGAGTAGAGTCTTCCAATTCCATTGGGATCAATAAGGAATTTGGTTAACGTGCAGTTAGAGAGTAGGGAAGGATATTTTGACAATTATATCTTGCAAATTTAGTAAAATGTTCCTCTAAGGTTATTTAGATGAAAATGTCTGGTGGCAGAGTCATATATTTGATAATGTAGTATTCTGATTCTTGGTTTTGGTTTTTTTTTTTTTTTTATTTCAAAATTTAGAATGAACACTTGCCTGCTCATACTTGCAGATTTCTTATTTTACAATTTTGACTGTGGCTATTAAAGGTATGCCTGCTTGATTTCTCTTGAGTTTATAGCCTTGTGGTTTCTTAATTAATATCTGTTTGTCCTGCTGCCACACTTTCATGGTACATTCATGACAAATGGCTTGCAAAGTTATCAAAACTTTTTTGCGGATGTCTTTCATGGCAGAAAACAAGTCTGTTTCCTGTGTGACTAGTCATTTTATAAAAATATATTAATTCTGAACTCCTGCTCCTGGCACAGTGAGCTGACAGTTTGCAAGTGACAGGTCTACTGAATGGCTTTGCAAATAGAAAAAGAATTTCAAGTAAGTGAATAATTGCTTCATAGCACCTTTCATGTCAATAGGAGTCTTTTCATAGAATACTGTAATCTTTGGATCCAGCCTATATAGCTCATTTACTGAATTGAAAATATTGCAAGGGAATAATTAAATCTTGCCATATTCTTGTGTTCCTTGACAATATCTCCCTTTGAAGTTGTAATATCCAATTATCTGAAGTAGGTTCAAGTAGCAGAGGATCTTGATGTACTATTCAAAGTGCTTTTTGTCCTACAGGAACAGTGGGCCAGTCATATCCAAACCTTTTATCATTAGCAGTTGTAAGTTCATTCTAAAATTGTTTTGGATTTAGTGATCTAAAAGATGAATCTGTCATCTTAAAGACTCTCCCTGTTGACTGAGCTTTTCTCTCTCCCAACCAAAAATTTGTGGGATTACAGGAGGAGGAGTGAGTATTCAGAAGAAAACTATGACAGGATTTTTCTCTTTTTACTTTAATTGATGTAAAATATTATATAGGAAATGTCACTTATGCTGTGGCAGTCCTGCTGTTCTAGAGGTGACAAAAGCAGAGTGACGCTGGTGTGGAACGAGGCAGGATAGAATCTAACAATATTGAATGGGAAAGGACAGGACAGAGCAGGACAGGACGCTGTAGTTTGTGATTGCATCATTTTGATTGAAAATGGTGAGCTTTTCTTTGAGAGTTTTGTGCAGCAGCAGGGAGAAGAAACATATTTAGGATTAGAAAATATAGATATTTATGAGAAGACCAAGAGTTCATAGAGGCTCGATTACCTTTTAAATAGGTTTAAGTCTGATATTTTCTTTTTATACAGCTGAGTAGGCTTTTTGCAATACCATGCCACTCTTTGGAGTTTGTCTTTTATTTACAGGAACTTTTCTCAATTCCTACAAATTATCTTAGGGCCGTAGGGAAATCCTATTTCTTGCCAATATAACCTAAGTAATTTCTCCTGTGCTCTGTGGAGTTACTTGGTATTTTTCAAGAACACATTAGAAGACAAACCCCAAGTTAGTCCCAGTATGTTTATGTCACTGACCAGGTTCTTAAAGGTAGTTCCAGTGCCAGCAGCAGTTTAGGGAATTGTAGAAAAGATGTACAAAAAGATTAACATAAGCATAACATTTTAAAATCAGCAGGTATGCAAGTTGTCACGTTCTTGATATGGTTAATTATTTGGAGATGACTGAAGAGTGTAGAGTTTGAATTGAATAGAAACAGCAATTATTTACAACAACTAAAATACCCCCCAATTGTGAAAGTCTTGCCAGGCATAAGTTCCAAGGATCTGCGAATGAATTGTTAAACTGAGCTGTGGCCCCAAAATTAGATTCTTTTAAGAGAGTGAGAAAATGACATCTCTCGAATGATCTGAAATAAATGTGATGATAATTGACTTTGAAAGTCTTGTGAAGGTATTATGATGATGCCATCTGATCTGTACCTATCTTCATCAATTGGATGGTTTGATGTAAACAGAGAAGTTCCAAATTATGTGTTTGTGCAGCTGTCAGGCCACTTTTATCTTTGTTTAGAGTTATGCTTTCAGTCTGTGATAGAACACCAATTATCAGGGGTATAGACTTCGAGTGAAGGAAAAAGCTTGAAATGAACCACATTTTATGAAAATAAATAGGTGTGTGCTAAGTGGCACTTTTCTTGGGACTAGAACTGAGCAAAGGACTCACAGTTAAAATGTTTTCCTAAATGTTATTCTTACCCAACACCCCTACCCCAAAAAGAAACCAAACAAACAAACCCAAAAGTAAAACATTTGGGAAATTTTTATTAATCTGGAGAATTAAATACTATAGTTCCACATCACTTCTTTTAGGAAACCCAGTAAGACACTTTGAGCATGCAAGTGTCTGAGAACCAAAACATAGGCAGACATTCTCACACTGTGTGCGCTGTCCCTTTTGCCTCCATGAATACTCACACCAATAAGATACCAGTGTCTGAAATAATATTGCTGTATACAAGTTCGTCACTTTTGATTCTCCTAACATTAATATGAATTTATTTGCTGTAACCTTGAAATAATAAAATGTAATATAGCCCAGTGCAAAGTCTGAGTAAGAGAAAAATCACATAGATAAAGTTTCTTGAGGAGACTGTGGTTGTACCATCAATGAGAACAAAATTACTGGGGTGGTTCCATAGAGAAAAGAATGTCTTAGGCCCCCAAGGAGGCAGCTGGAGATCAAAGAGGATCCTTATCATCACATAAAAGTCTCTGACTGAGCACAGGCAGGCAGGCAAGCAAGTGAGGACCACCTGAGGGAGAGAATAATTACATGGGTATCAAGTTATGCTGCTTCTCCTTTAAAATGATGAAAGTTACTAGAGTTCACAGGGATAAAAAGTATGAGAAAATTTGCAAGCAGTCCTGATAACTCTTACTTAATGGGGAAATAAAACCACTTCTTTTTGGAGAGGCTTGAGTTACTGTGTCACTTGGACTGTTATTTTCACCAGAATGTTCACCTGGGATTCTATGAACAATTGTTGGAATTGCTTTGCATGTGGAACTCAATAAAAGATATAATCATAATTCCATGCCAGAAGAAGCCCTATATAGTTATTTAAAAATTAAAATGCAGAATCCCAGGCTTGTCATGGATGGAAGTGCAAATACAAAGCTTCTTCTATAGAAATGGCATCCTTTAAACCCAGGTAACATAATGTTCACAGGGAGTTTGTTCATTCTGAATCTTTTAGAGAGGCCACAGAGTATCAGTGCACCAGAATTTAGGTTTAAAGTGAATGGAAAAGTTTAACTTCTGGCTAATATTTAACTAACCTGAGCTTGATCTTCTTTCACAATTCATCTTAGAAATGAGAATTTTAGCTGAAGTGAAAGCATTTCAGTTTCTTACAGTTTTCTAATTTTTTTTTTTGGCTGAAAGAATTGTTTTATCTTTCTGGGGGAAAAAATATCCACTTTAAGTTTAAAAGCCTGCATCCTTTTTCTGACAGGGATGAAAGCCTGCACTGAGACAGCAAGAAAGGCCAGGCCTTGCCCTGTACATTCTCTTTGTACGGTTTAGTTTTCCAATTACTCTCAGTAAATCTGAACTTTTTTTTTATATTAACAGTGATATTTGATAGGGAAATACGAAATTTTGCATACCATTGAAAGTATTTTATTTCTAAGATTGCTACCAAAATTGTCAGACCAATGGGTGAGTTTACAATGCCTTTGATTCCATTAGACCTTCTCAACAACATAGCTTTTACCAGCATACTATATAATCAGCTGCTTGTGCTGCAAATTAATCTGTGGGATGTGGGTATCAAACTGTGTGGAAGATGATAAAATTGAGGAGTAAGGGTGCTGTGTTTTATATATACTGGCTCTCTCTTTCTAGCTATTGGGGTTTCACAAATATCTAGTTATTAAATTAGTGTGAGGTACTCATAACATTTGCTTTTTTAACCCCTATTACAGCACAAATCTCTGTTATAATGCTTCAGTTTTTTCTATAAAATAGCTGTATCCTGTGATTAAAACAGCAGATACAATGCTTGAACTAGAAATATTGTTCCTGCCTTAACAGTGAAGATGAATAACTGACTTCAGGTTCCATCTAGTTGCTTAGATTTGTTCTGTAAATAAAAAAAATAAGCCCTATAGAATACTCTGTATCCTATACAAGCCTTAATTTCCTGAAAAAAACTTTTCTGTCTTATGTATATTTTTTTATGTTCTTCAGTGAGTTCTCCAGATGATCCAAGAGATGATGAACAAGGAAATGATGGTCATTTTTCTTCTTTAATAAAAAGTAAATTAATGATAGGAACTAAGTACAGATATGCAGAATATGTCAAAGATGCACCAGGTGAGAAACATCCATAGTTCATCAGGAAATCTTATGACTGAATAAATAGATACCTTTTTTAGTTGCACTGATAGATCCACACGTAAACTTTTTATCAAAGTTTCCATGTACTGGGGTAAAGCAGCCAGGATTTGTTGACTTCTTTCCTGGAATGTGCAACAGTACTGAACCCATAAAGAGAATAAAACCTCTCCCAAGTGATTTCCTGCTCATCCCTGCTGGGTCACATATCATATTATTTAAATTATGCAATCTGGAGCAGGCTTTCTGAAACTGAGTGTTTGCAGTTCAGTTAGAATAAGGCCTGAGGAGGCTTAGGGGATTCCCCTGCAAACATCATGTTGCTTGTATTTCCCTGCATCTGTTCAGATTAGGAAAATGTTACATTTTATTTTACTCTCTTACAGATCTTTTTTTTGTTTTTGAGGTAGTAAAATCTCCATTTAATTGAGTTTTTAAACTACCACTTATCTGCTGAGAATGTTTGGGTTCATTGCAGGGCAGACTTGATCTGTCTTCTGCAAGCTACAGAAGAGGTCACATTCTCAGATGGTACAAAGCAAAGTGCTTCAATGATTTCCATAGGTCTTTGATCACTAACTCCTATACCTCCTGTCTCAGGTATTAAAAAGTGTTAAACAATCCTCAACTCAATATACTTGTTCTGAAAGCCCTTCCTCCCCAACCCCCAGCTTCTATACTTGCTGCAATAGAATTAAATCCAAACTCCTTTTAAGTTCTCAATACAAGGTAATAAAATTCTTTCTAGAATTTTTCCAATATAACTAGTGCAAAACTTCTTCCTAAGTAATTTAGCTCCATTCTACAAAGATGGAGAATATAGCCTGATAGCCATGGAGATTTGAAAGAAGATTTTTGCTTGGAGTAGATGAAGACCTTAACTATAACCATGTAAAAATGTTTAATTTCTTAAATTATCTTTGTGGTTTGGTGGTAGATATGTCAGAATCCAGTAGAAACTGCAGTAAGCAATTTTCTTCAAGTCATACACATATATGGATATTTTCTGATTTTAAAATGAATTTTAAACTGTTTTCTGAGAGATGTTTTACAGGGATGAAAGCATTTGTCCAAATTTTCAGCTCAGTAATTCTACACTGCACTGGTTGTGTATGTTTGCTTTTGTACTGTTAATCCTGCTAGTCATTGCATGCAGGACTTTGTCTGGCATTATTTTCCTCTGACAGCCATGGATTAACAGGTAAGAATGAGCAAGCACATCTGGTCTTCAGGTGGATAATCAGTGCTACTGCAAAAGAGCTGGACAGTCCAGGTGTTGTTCTGTGGGCTACAGTGTACCTCTGGGTACAGCTAAATTACACTGTGATTGCCAATTGTCACGAGAAATGAAATGTCCCTCTGACACAAGTACATTCAGAACTAAATAACAGAACTAAATAATGTGATCTGGAGAGCAGATATAATATATTTTGACATGATATGATATATTTTGGATGATGCTTTTTGAGACAAAATTGTTCTGAAGGCTCTAAGTTCAATTGTTTTGATTTGTGCATTGGAAATGTTCCTCTCAGTGTTGCTGTCTTCCCTGGTTCACACAGCTGCCAAAAGGCAGAAGAAACTGGGTGGTTTCTTAATGCCACTTCTGAGGTTGCTGTGTGTTGTGTACATATAGACAGCTATACACACTTTTTACCAGTGAATTCTTGCATGAATTTTCAATACCATGGCACCAGAGTGCATGTTAGCACAGTCATGTGTGCCTCTCCTTATCTCCAAGCCCTTTCTACCTTTGCTGTTTCTCATCACAATAGGTAGTTAACAGTGGAAGATCAGTGAGAAAAGAGCTTTCTGGGCTCTCTTTTTAGCTTTCTTGTACTTTGAGCTGCAATTTTATGTATAGTAAGTTTTCTTACCTCTGCTCTCATACAGAAACTTCCAGGACTACTTTTTTTGGTGGAAGGGATGTGTTGTCAGCTACAACTGCAGTACCAAAGAACTATCAAAGGAGAATTTCTTGAGTCAGTTCACAGATTGTAATTACTAAAAATAAAATGAGTCATGCAGGTTTCTCATTTTTCACCTTGAGTATTGATGTACCCAGGATCATTTTTCCCTGAATAGATTGTAGAAAAAGAATTATTAGTCTGACTTCCTAACAGGATACACAGAAGTTGCATTCTCCCTGGTGTGTCCTTGGTAATACTACTTAAAAAAAATGTCCAATATTAACTTCAGAATAGCCAAGGACAGAAAATCAATGGTTTGTTTAGGAAACCATCCTAAAAGTCTTTGCTCTAAAAATACCTGGATTAGTCAGTCTAATAGTAATTCTTTCTTCTATAGTGTTGTGGAGTCCACTGTCAAATTTTCCTTCCACTTTTTATATACCTTTTTTAACTAGCTTTTTGTTTGTTCTTCTTGTATCTCTTCCAAATGTTCTGTAATGTCTGTTTTCTGGTAGTAGAATTTGTCCTTGTGGATCACTTATGAACAGTTTCTTACGAATTTTAACACTGTGAGCTACATTATTCTGGTACTGATTACGCTGTTAGTGTTGGCTCACCACTCTGATTTGATTCCTCTTGTTGTGCACACACAGACTGCAGTAATATTCTTAGGGTGCAAAGATAAGTCTTTTTCTCATTGTCTGATGAGGATATTGGTGTCTCCTTTACATCTGATATTATTTTTAAGAAAGTCTATAGCTATAACCACACAGTCATTCATGTGCTTAAACATCTGCAGTATCTGGGCATTAGCTTGGCTTCTCTCTCTTCTGAAGAATAAAGATTTGTAGTATTAGAAATACTATCCTTTCCCCATTCCCCTCTCTCTTTAAGTTTGGGTTTAGTTTCTAGCTTTATTCTCTTCCACTTTTAGCAATAAATCCCTTCTCCCTGATTCTCCTTGACCCTCAGCATTTTTCATTTATGGTCTTTCTAGTTTCTCCTTGACTAATCATCTTGTATTTTTTTTAATAGCCTGGAGAACTTTAACCAAAATGCCATTTTTAATCTAATTTTCTGTTTCCAGCATGCATTTTAGTAATCCTCTTTTCTTATACTCCTTGCAATTAATGTATCCCATTAAGTGTCCCAGACTATCAATGTGTCATTTGCTCAAAGGATTAATATTGAAAAATGTATTAGCACTAATACAAAGTAAATCAGGGATTCCTCTTATGCCTCTGACTTCAGCATGCTCACTGGAAACAAGAATGCTGCTTTACCTGGAATCCTAACTAAAATGAGCATAAAAAACAAACAAGGACTGCTCCTTAACAGATGGATTCTCCATGACATTAATTAAAACCTGTTTCTAGCAGTGGGCAATATTTTCCTGCAGTCTTTTGAGAATCCTCTTGTAGTTGTGAGCTGTGTGCTTTGTGATGACGGTCTTTGCCAAAGAAGCCTGCAGAAGTAAAGGTTAACTAATTATTGAAATAGTGCACTGAAGTACCTTTATAGCTACAGTTTTGAGAGGAAAGAAGAGCACAAAAATAGATTTCTAGTGGTCTTGGATCTCTTCTCTTCAGTTCTGACTATGCCCTGACAGGAATAAAACAAGAATTCAGAAGGATTATGCTCTGTTGCCTTGGAAAAATGTTTTCTTTTGGAGAGGTCAGGTACAAAAATACATCCTGGTGCATGCAGATTTGAGTCAATTCTGTACCTTCTTAGCAACTATACTACAAGATGTCAGTAATTTCTATTTCTTGGCCTAGACAGAAAATATATGTATAAACACACAAGTTCTTAAATGTCTTCTGTAGATCTAAGAGGTATTTTGGATGACAGTAGAAAAGAATAAATTGGCTTGATCTGTACTTGGGAGTATTTTACTTGTGGCCATTGCTGTTTTGCCAAACTACAAGGAGAAGATGCTATTTGTGAAATTGCTGTTTTTATGTTGGGCCAGCATATAAATTAATCCTGACTGAAGTGTCAGGATTTTCACTACTCAGTGTTTTATATTTATGTTGCAGGAAGATCTCAAAATGGATATATTCTTTGTTAAGCCTTGATATTGACAGAATAAATGTCTTCTCGAAGTGGAGCAGGCCCTACTCCTGATATTGGCCTGAACTTTGCCAGACTTTAACTGGCATTTCACTGTCAGCATTTGGACCCTTGATCAGTACAACTGTGCCAAATCAGTTTCATATTCAGTTGATCTTACAGTTGTTTATTAATAAAATTAACTTTATCTGCATAAATTCTATTAACATTCTGCTAGTTTTTGTACTTATTGATTTTAGAAAGATAAGCTTCCTAATGAAAATACAGACTTTTTTTGTAAAGTATTTGTTTCATTCCTGCATACCATGGGAACGAGGATCCATAGGCTGGTCAGTCTTACTCCTTGGGAAGAAAATGGCTCAGATGGGAATATCAACAAAGTGTATGAATACCTGGTGGGAGTAAATAAAGAAATTCCATCAGGCTCACCTTAGTTTGTCCCCTGGACAGTTTTGTCTAGTGAGAGGTAAAAGGACAATGAGCACTAACTGAAATACCAGAGTTTCATAAGAAAAACTTTCTTTTTTTAACTGTGAAGGTGCTCAAACATTGGAGCAAGTTGCCCAGCTGATGTAGTCTCCATCCTTGGAGATATTCAAAACAGGACTGTACACAGTCCTGAGCAGCCTGTTGTGGCTGACCTTGGTGTGAGCATGCAGTCTTAAAGCAGATGTGAGTAGATGATCTCCAGCTACCCCTTCCAAGCTTGTTCTTAGGATGTGAGGAGGATATTTGGATTGGATTTTATAACTGATGAAGCCTTAAAATTAATAAGTAGATTAGAAAGGATTAACAGAAAAATTGGGAGTCAGGCTCCTGGTTTTGTAATAACTGAGTTCATTTTGTGATGTCTGAGGGCCCTGGTGCATGAGGAAGATTTTGTCTGTTGTTTCTGTTGCCTGCATGATCTCATTTATATTGGAAATAGGAAATAGTGGCTTCTTTTGTCATAGGTATCTGACTATAAGGCTTTTAACATCTGTCCTCAAAAAATGACCTAAATCCGGTGGTCGTAAATAGTCTGCTCAATGTCTTTAAAAAGAATAAGCTGCTAACAGTTCATGGAATGGTCGATGTCAGGCAGTTGATAACCTATGACATTTTGGAGAGAGTTGAAATTGTGACCAAAAAGAGTTCAGTCAGGGTCTGAATCATGGTTTTGCCTTATAACTTTACTCTTACATATGAGGATTAAGGGTGGGCAGATAGGAAGTTTCCACTGTAAGACCCATCATTAGAGATGATCTAATCCTTCAAGCCACTTAAGTCAGCATGATTATTAGACCTGGATGGAAAATGAAAATATGAAAATTAGGTAGTAAATCAGAAAAGTTAGTTTGATTGTTTAAAATAGTTATTGAAGTTATTAATTGATGGTTGGCTGTCTTCCCAGATGGTATTGTTGAAAAAATTGTCATTTCTTCCTCTATTATGCAGAAGAAAGAAGATGTACTATCCCCATAACTAAATTAAAAAGTACCTGCATTGAGGAAGGAATTCAGAGGAAGATTGAAGGGTACTCATTCTTCCAGAGTTCATACATGTCTTATGTTTGCAAGCTTTCACAGATGTTTGGTTTCAGCAGTGTTTTGGCTGCAGCAGTGCTTTGCAGAGTGTGATAGCATGGGAATGTTTCCATTTCTGAGATTCAAAACTGTCAGTTTTCTGTCAGTTATCAAGGCTTGACGCTTTGTCTTGTTTGCAAATGTTTGCGACACAATTCTAAAATAAAATTGAAATGGTTAAGAACCTTGCTCTTTGGCGAATACCATGATGTATAATTTCTGGGGAGCACATTTTTGCCTGTCTGGATTTCATGGACAGGTATCACTTTCCATGATAGTGGAAAATCCAAATTGGACTTTTCTTATTATTCTACAGGCAAGTAATTGTTTCCAAGTTCTTCCAACCACCAGTCTTTAAATTCACTAGAGTGTGCAGCTGTGACATCTGGATCTTTAGAACCAGAATGTGACACACTGCAGAAGTGCAGAACATAGGAATATATGGGAATATACGATAATATTGTTGAATATTTTTGTAGATGAGTTATTAATTTTGTCGGTATTTCAGCTTGTTATATTAAATAGAAGTATTTACTGTGTTCGTTTCTTATCTTGTAAAATGACCTGCTGTATGTATGGACCTACATTCCTTAATAAGAAATGGTTTTAAGCCAACCTTAATGTGCAGCTTGATATAGATCTTACCATTGCTACTAATTATCTGATTCAAAGATAGTGCTAAATTTATGATGCAAGCTGTTAACTGGGTGCTAAGGCAATGTCATTTCACATAGTTCAATTACTGTTTTGTTGACATTAGGATTATTGAAACAATTTGGAGGTTACTCTTAATGATCTGTTATTGTCTAGTCTTAACTCATTGCTTCAATATGATTTGATATCACTTTCTGAAACCATACAGTATCCTTAAATCACTGTGATTATTTTTCCAGTTGTTGCTTTTGATTGTCATTGCTACTATTAATTTGTTTAATTGGGCTGTGATTTATTTTTCCTTAGGAACGTGAAACAACACTCTTCATTTTGGACCTTGGTTGTTTTTTGCAATTTTTCCCTGCTCCCATTCAACTGTTTTTCGCAAAATCTGTTTTGACTATAGACCTTTACAATTTGCAGAGGGCCTAAATTCAACATGTACTGGCTTTTAGAAAATACTGATTTTGATCTTTGGCCTCTTGCTTTCTTTGGACAGCCCTGAGTCGGGTGCTTGTACATCCCTGCTATGTATAAGCTCACAGGACCCTGCTGTCACATTCTGACTATTTCCACAATGCTGGGTTTGGCTCTTTTTCTCTCTGCAGATGTACTTAGGGTTTGGATCTTGCAATAGAAGTTCTTCTACTTGTTGTGTGGTAATTGAAAGCCAGCACATCTTATCCCATTCACTAAATTGCAAAGCTGTTTCAAAGACCTTGCAGGACTTAAAAGTACCTGCAATCATTATTCTTCAGTGACAAATTAGAGTTCTTACTGACATATTTTTAAATGTGTCTGGCAGTACAACCCAGGGGAGACTTCAGTCAGTGGCTTTCCTTTGAACAAGGTTCTCTCATGATGGATTTGAACACATCAGGGAGAAAAGAAAGAAAGGGAATTGTCTAATTTTTTTTTCCTGAGTGCTAGTAAATTAACAAAAAGAGGGATTATCTAGGAGAAAATGGTGAAATGCATGTACTTATCTCCAAAAGTATAATCCTGGAAACCTAAAACTTGGTTATTGACTAATCCTGAAAGCACAAAGTCTGAATAGGAACTTCATTGATAATTTCACGTGTTTATTTATGAGAAAGCAAGTCTAACACACAACTTTACTTTCTTAGTATATCTCAAAAAGACTGAAAAAATTTAATGTGAATCAAAGCTTATATTGCTTACAGTCCTTATCAACCTGTGGTTGCTTTTTCTTGATTCCTTTTAACTATTAGCTGCTTATCTCATGATTATGCTTTTAGGTTTGTTAATTACATGAACAGGCATAAGTTGTGACCATATAGCTGCAAAGTTAAGGAGAAATTAGTTAATGAAGAATGAATTAACTCATTTTACATTCTAACAAACAAAAGCAATACTACTCCCATGTGTTTCAGCTGTATAAACCTTATGCAGGCTTGTTCACATCAAAGATTTAGTAAGATCTCATAGTTCCAGAAAAACTCCCAGCCTAGCAAGAAGAATGCTCTGCTGGGGAATGGTAGTATGGGTTTTAACAGAAATGAAATTTTGATCTCACTGCAGAAAAGAAAGGAGCTGCCCTTATTTATAGAATGACATATGATAACCCTTTGCTTAATCCCTAATAACAGTATAAGAGATGGAAGCAAGTGTGAGTCTGGTGACTCTGAGTGGAGGCAGGAACTCGGTGGTAACACCAGACCAGGATAAATAAGGGAATAAAGGTGGTATTACCTTTTAACTTTTTCTTTTAGTTAATGTGTTTTTTTTTACTGACTATTTGGGTTCTCTTTTAGGGTCCCTGTTTCCATAAATTATATAGGGAGCCTGAATGTCTCCCATGAGACTTTTAGAGTGCTTAATGCTTACATAGAAATGCTACAAAAATTCATCTTCATGGTTCTAATTGATTTCTGGACCTTGCTGCAAAGGGTTCTATAGTAAAGACACTCATTTCACTGACATGCTGCCTTTTCTTAATTGAGATCAGGAAATCAAGTGCTTCCAGAAAGTGGGATGCTGCAAGCCTATATTAAATTTGTCATTTATTTCTAGTGTTATGTTAAAAGCTTGTATTGACCTTCTGTACAAGAACTGATATTTAAATGGAAAACTAAACAGTTAATGGCATTACTGGATTATCTAATATGGAAAGATAATGGTTTGTATTATCTGCAGTCTTGATTACAGGAAAAGTACTATCAGTTTGTATCTATTTACCATAAGAAGCAAACTCCATTTTCTTCTCTCCATTTTTTTCTGCTAAGTGAGAGGCGATTTTTTTTTTTTGAAAATTTTTGATTGTCCTTTCTCTACCAGTCAACATTGATCAGAATTATTTTATGGTAAACCTTGTATCAGCAGTTCCAAATGAAGTTTATATCCTTTGGTGTTTCTTCCTTAATACATGCAGTGGCAGAGAAAAGATACTCAATAGAGAATTTAGAATTCCAGGCAAAGTTATAACAGTACTTAGCAGAATTTTATTTGAAGGTATTAATCTAAACCAGAGGATTTGTTTAGTGTTGGCCTAGTAAGGTTGAGTCAGAATCAATATTGCACCCAGATCTCCTAAGTGTGAATGTATTACTTTTACTGCAATGTTTTTCTTCTCTTACTTAAAATGCACGTGTGTATGCCTGCATGTGTACAGACACACACATGTTCACAGACATGTTTGCATTTGAACTACAGTACAATTACCAAGATGCTGGATTGTAAAGACAAAAAATAATTTGTATAAGTATATAGTTTTTGAACATGAGACTGTTCTGGAGAAAATAGATGTAACAGAGCCTTAGTGCTTAGGCTCACTCTGTTTCATGACTCCTGTGGAGAAATTGCATATCTCCTTAGCTGTTGTAGCTACACAAAAGCACAGCCATTGTTTGTGCAGCACAGAACATTTTCTGAATTGTGGAAAGGATGAAAACCAGAAGACATGTAACTTCTGAGGTCACAGTTCATAAGTTAGAACTATTACATCTAGCTTGTTTTGGTCTTAAATTTCTGTTTTCAAAAATCAAAAAGTTATGATTTTTGGTTGACTTGTAACATTTTTTTTCCATGTGCTGTTCATTTACCTTCTAAGCCAGTTGTCTCAGCTCTCTTAGATAAATGTTATGCTATAAATTGTTATTTTTTTTAAGTAGGTATAAGTAGACAAATCTATTCATTAAGTATTTTTATACCAAAATAATCTATAAAAAAATCTACATTTATTACCAGTGGGCTTTTAACTTATTACTTTTTCCAGAACAGTTTAATGTTGGAGAAGCCAATCAATAACACATTCAAATGTTTATAGGATTAAGTATAATGCTTAGAATGCAGCATTTTTGGTAAAAATAGTTTGATCTTTGTGACAAATGTGGTATAAATAGTTGTCAAGAGGGCTGAGAAGTTTCCATGTCCTACTGCATTGTCACTGTAGACAGAACCTCCTCTACAGTCAGTTACTGAATATTTTGTGAAACTTTCCTGCATTTTTATTACCTTCTAAAAGCCACACTTAACAAAACAGATTCTTATTTTCTCTAGCCCCTTTATTAGCAATCTAACCAAGCTGCAGGATTATGCCATCTGCATGAATATTTTCCATTATGTCTGTCCAATGTTCATATCAAAAGTTGACTGTGTGGGTGTGTCAGTTGTTTGTCCCAAAGGGTGAGAGATCTGGATGAGCAATAGCAATCATTCTGCTGGATGCAGGGAAAGTGAACCAAACATAAACCTTTCCACCTTCACTCTTTCTTTTTCATTTGATGTTGATGAGACAGGGTGTGACAAATTTCAGAATAGAAGCAACATGTGTGAACTTTTTGCTTGTAACTCTGGAAGCCACCCTCAAGTGGTTTGATGTGAGCTGGATTGAGGGGAAAAGGAAGAAATGCTAGGAAGATGTGGCCACTCTTCTCTTTACAAGGGGACCCAAACTCTCCTAGTATTCCACAATTACCACAGGCTTTGTTTACAGCAGTTACCAATGTCCTTAGAAATCTGAATCTTGGCTGTTTTCTTACGCTATTGCAGATGTGATCAGGCATTGGTGTTAATATTTCAGATGTTTGTAAACAGTAATGTTGGCAAAATACAAAAGCCCCACCTTGGTTCCTTGAACTGAGTACATTTGAATGAAGATCATCTAGTCTTGCAGTCTAGCTATAGCACAAAAATCTTAGTATCTGTACAGCATTAAAAATGCTGGTTTTCAGGTATCAAAGTAAAGCTTGAGGCTAAAAGACCTCTGGCTTATTTCCAGTTTGCATCCATATGCCTTCCTGACTCTTTCAATAAGCAACACTGTATTCCTTCATCCTTGTGGCTCTCTTGCAATTTATTTACCTGGGGAAGATCTGCTTTTAGATGCAACATCTGGTTTTCAATGATTTCCTGTTCTTAGCCAGTTGAATTGAATGAACTAGGAAGAGGTCAAATCTGTTGCCTGAGGTCACACATTAAATGGATGCCTGAGCTTGGATTTAAAGTGAGATCTGGAGTATTCCCTCTTGTTTCTTTGCTACTTGCAGCAAATACTTATTTTAAAATGTCAGGCATATTTGGAATAATCAATTTGTATTATATACAAGAAGGAAATTACAATGCTTAACTTGCTATTTGCCAAGTACATACATAGTTCTTGCAAATGTTATCTGTCAAAGCAGCTAGAAAGCAGGAAAATGGTAGAGTATTTTACAGTTAAAAAATTTAAACATATATAAAGCAATAAAAATACTGTTAACTGGTAAATGAGGAGAAACTTTTTAAAACTCAGATAATTATTTATGTTAATGCCAAATTTAGCACAATGCTATTTCTTATAACGTTATCCAAGTGAGAAGAAAATGTGCTCTTTGTTCTTGTTCTCAATAATAAATTATACTGTGTGTGTCTTTATAGGATCTGAATTAGAGGACCGTGCACCTCTGTGTATCATTTTCCTGGTATTCTGCTTGAAGAATCCATTTTTAAAAAAAAATTAATCATCATGTAAGTTGTACATTAGAAGTTGCAGAAATTCAGTCTCTACTTCACTGCATAGCAAAACTTTAGTTGTGATTAAGGATATGGAAAAATGAGTTTATAGTTAACAGACATGAACACTTTTATCATAGATTAAATACTTGTAAAGGTGTTTTTCTGCTTCTTCTGTGAGCAATGTGTGTATCTACAGAGGTGTATTACTCAGTTGATACCATCATCAAGGCCCCTAATATCTCAAATCAAGCTAATCTAAAATAGTCTCTCAAACTAAGAACTGAGATAATTCTGACTGTTTTGAATTTTTCTATTAAAAAAAGTACTGCCATAGTCCTGTGCAATTATAACTGCAGCTTCTAGATGGAAACAGGTCATCTGAAAAAGGACTCCCTTTTCTGGCTATTGTGAAGTTGGCTAGTCATAAAGCACCTAGGAGAGCAGTTGAAATGACAATCCAGTCTAAATGGAGTAGCAATAATTATGCTCCCAGCTCCTGAAATGAACTTCACAGTCGGTCAGCAATAGCACTTAACCATAATAGTTTAAACAGCTCCTGGGAATGTTAAGAAGACCTCTCCATCATGCAGAGGCTGAAAGAGGAAAGAAGCTGGATCAGTCAGGCAGAGAGACACAGTTCAATGAAAAATAGCAGAAAGCATTGACAGGAATTATTCTGACCCATGACACTTTTTTTAATTTCCTTTACTTTCTGGAGGTAATGAAAGGGACCCCTAGAAGGAATGTATGAGAAGTTTTATCTTCTGTTTTTTGGCTGTTGAAGCAGTCTCATGTTAGGAGTCCTATAAATCCAGAAACAGGCTGGAATGGTTTAGGAAAGGCTGTATATTGGTGAAATCAGGAGGTGCATTTTTTTTTTAAGAACCCACTGTCTTGTTCATGGAGTCTGGCAAGAAAACAAAATTGTTTCTGTAGGGGGCTCCCTGTTTTCTCCACAAAATGTCCCCAGGAAGGATAAGAGTGCTCTCCTTTATTGTAGTGTCACAGAAGTGTGTGAGTAGGGAGCAAGGAAGAGATTCCGCAAGGAATGTGAGATACAGCAAAGCATGGACAGGAAAAGCCAAGGCAGGGGCCTGGAGTTGATGGCAATAGGATCTGTGCAGCTTGTGGGACAGAATCCAACTGTTTTTCTGAGCTGGAGTTTGGAATAAAAAGCACTGAATTTGGAGACTGTTCTGGCCATCTCTTACTTTATCCTATTATGCATGAGGAGGAAAGCAGGAAGGTTTTTCTGCTGCCCTTACGCAGTGAGCCCACAGCCAGATTAAGTTTTTATTGAGCGTCTGCTAAAGCAGACTGTAGCATGAAATAAGCTCTTGCAGTCAGTAGTTAGCTCCCTTGCATGGATTTAAAGTACTAGAATGAGTAGAAAAAGTCAACATGAGTGAATGAGTTTGAAAAAGTCAACAGCCAAGGTATTGATGGAATAGTAAAACTAGTTAGGAATAGACTTGTACAATTCTATATTATAGAGGGAAAAGCTTTTTTTTCTTGGTCTCAGTATTGTTTATAAAACCTGGGGTATTTTTATTTGGCACATCAAGAATATGTGGAAATTTTCACTTTATTGCAAATAGGCTTCCTTATTATCACTCTACTGAAAATGCTTGAATTTATAGGAGGGCATTAAGTGAATAAGGGGGCTAGTGCTTAAGTAGAAAATATTCAGCTTGGCAGATCTAAAGTACTATTAGATCATTCATGAAAGGAATAATTGTTTTCCCTGAAACTTCATTTGGACATAACTTGGAAATATTTGCATCCTGTATACATCATCATGTTTCAACTCTGCTATCCAGCAAAGGAAGGAGATACTAGTTCAGCCTCTTGTATGGATAAAGCTGGAAGTGACATAGGCACAGTAAAAAGCAAGGAGCAGAAGAAATAAGTGATTACTGTTAATTTAAAATGCAAGTCAAGTTACAAAAAGAGACATTTTTCAGATACTTCGAACACATTTCGAAGCAGATGTTTTAAGTGTATATGATTGTTGCATTGTTTTGAAGTTGCAATTAATAACTGATTACAAAACATTTTCTGCCTATATACTGGCAAAACTAACAAATAATCTATTAAGTGGTATTGTCTTCAACCATGCCTAGACTTGGAGCTTTTTAAAAATTAAACTTTCAGGAAATACAGCATATAGATTAAAATACATTATTTTTCCTCTAGTCTTTATTGCCTTTTGGTTTTTTTAAAGCTCCTTTTGAGGGGGTATTTATAAAAAACAGTAATTGCTGGTTTTTTTAAGTTGGCTGCAAGTTTCAGACTTATTCAACAAGTTTTCTATACAAGCTGACTTAGAAAGAAGTCTCTCACTTTGCTACCTCAAGTGCACAAAACTCTACATGCTGTGTATATGCTGTGGAGGAGCACCAGGAGTGGCTGAATATAACTCCTGGGAGAGTGTGTGTGTGCTTTATGAGTGACTCTTACATGGGAGCACCAAGCTCTTGCACGGCAGTGACGTACTTCTGAAATGAAGTACAGTGGCCAACAGTGCAGGCTGCAAAATGGACTGGGAAAATAGAAACAGATATTATACAAATATTTAGCTTTCTGTATCGTGGCTACAACGACAAGCAAGTATCAATTAATTTTTGGTTATGTGGGTGAAAACTAGTTCTGTAAGTCAGAGCGTAACTGAGCCCAAAGGAACTCCCCAGACCTGCTCTTTATTTATAGGTATGATCTGTCCGGTAGTAGTCATAGCTCATCTGAAAACCTCTTAAAATATTTGCTGTGAAGTGTAAGTGCTCCTAGAAGTGTCTAATGCTGCTTTCCTCTAAAGTGCCAGAGGAAAACTTTCTTCTGAATTTTTCTTACAGTACACTCTTGCTTTGGTAAATTTGCATCTGTTTGTTAACCAGCACATGGCGCCATCTGAAATGTGCCTTTTGTCACAAAATGTCCAGCTATGATTAAAAGCTCTGTGATGGCAGAATAAAAATATTTCACTGTCCTGCATAATACTAATAAATAGAAGATTTATGTATTTCCTTTCGATTGTCTGCTCTTTGAAACTTTATTCTTATCTCTTCATCCTCTCACTTTAGTGTGTAATTGAACTTCTTAGATGAAGCAGTGCATACCAAAACCTTGTTCCTTCTTCACTCTCTCACACCCTGCTTCTGAGAGCTGTTTTCATTGGTGTTTTTTTGCAGCACACTTGATATTGTAATGCTGTGCTTTGAATAGTCAAAAATTATTTTTTCTTGAAGGTATTACAAGGCTAAACTTGTATTCCAGGATTTGTATGTATATCTGGCTTGAAAGAAGCCAGTTGGTACATGAAATAGTTTATTTATTCATCAATTACTAATTATTAATGTGGTTCCAACAGGTGGATTTAAGGATTGATTTTTTTGATATGCACAGAGTTGAAGAAAAGTCTTTGTTTAAGAGAATTTAACCTTTAGGACCCCCATGATATCAGTCTGAAAGATGTGCATCCTTATTTTAGCTTCTAATTCTTTTCAATTTTACTTTTTTTCTCATTTATAAAACACTGTTTTGGAAACAGGTCCCCTATACACAGGATAGCAGTATGAGAGAGTTACTACATTGTGATTTATTTTTTTTCTAGTTATTTGAAACCACTCACCTAATTTAAATTTCCATCAATTCAAAATTTTCTCTTTCCCTTGAGCACACTTTTTCCATATTTTTTGTTCAAAGTGCTATTAATACTTTCTGATTATTCAGCAGAAAACTGAAAATGTCTCTTGAGCAACTCAGCCTGATTTAATTGGTTTTGGTGTATGGCAAGCTAAATTCAGACCTCCATTTATCAAACCCCAAGTCTCTCTTCCCTTCTAAAAGTGAGCAGTGCTCAGGTGAAAAAAAATCAGGAGACAGAAAGTCTGTTTGAGACTGTGCATAAAAGAGTTTTTAACATTCACTGGGTCACCACAGCACACAAATTAAAGGAAAATTAGTGCTTGTATCTCTGTGCCCCCTCCAACTTCAGTGCTTCTCTAAGCCCCTCAACTCTTATTCCTGACAGCTTTCCAGATTTTTCTAAATTGGTTTGAAGGTATATTTTTACTTTTGTTTCTCCACTTTTTACTTACACTGGAACAAAGAAAAAAGCGGGGGGGGGGGGGGGTGGAAATGCATAAGACTATGAAACATTCTTTTCTTGTGTATCAAAGACAACCAGTGTATTCAGAGGGTCAAAGTTCCTCTTTTTCCTGAAGAATTTCAATTCCTAGACCCCTTGGGGAATATGCAGTCGAGTAAAACCATCACCTTAAAACCTTTGTTTTCTGTTGAAATTTAACATGCTTTCCCCCAGTTACTTTCCAACATGCACTCTCCTCCTTCCAGCCCCTCTGAATTCTACCTGATGAGCTTTTCTTACAGTAGACTTCTCAAACTTCAGGACAGGCCAATCATTTAATTTCAATTTATTTACATGCTTAAATAAAGGTCTGGAATACATGTTTGTTCTGATCTTGGCTATATCTTAATTACCTAATTGGTCACAGTTTCAGAATTTGGACATTTTTAGTTCAATTCTGTGCTGTTACCCCTCTAAAAGCTGTTGGATCTCTTGGTTTATTTTTCTCAAAGTGGATAGAAGCAGGAAAAGGCTCTCAGATCAAAGGCTAAGAGAATTAGGATTGTCCAGCCTGGGGAAGAAAAGGCTGTGGGATGACCTAATTGTGGCCTTCTAGTATCTGAAGGAGTTTGCAAGAAAGATGGAAGGAGGCTATTTAGGGCATGTAGTGACAGGACAAGGTGTAATGGCTTCAAACTAAAGAGATTAGCTTTAGATTAGGTGTTAGGAAGAGGTCCTTTACTATGAGGGTGGTGAGGCACTGGAACAGGTTGCCCAGAGAAGCTGTGGCTGCCCCACCTCTGGAAGTGTTCAAGGCCAAATTGGATGGGGCTCTAAGCAATCTGGTCTAGTGGAAGGGGTCCCTGCCCACAGCAGGGGATTGGAACTAAATGATCTTGAAAGGTTCCTTCCAACCCAGGCTGTTCTGTGATGCTGTAATGAAGTAATTCCTGTGTGCTCTTCTGAGCTGTATTTCTGTGTAGGTCACCCTTAAAATGGTTCAATAGTGTAGGAGAAAGATAAAGTTTGGCTAAGCCTTTTAGTCAGATGCAGTTATAAGAAGTATAGAGTCATCTGTTAAGGATGTTGATTTGCCACCATGGCTTCAAAACATTTTCAATTTGTTATACAATTTTTTTTGGGTGACTAAATATTTAGAAAGCATGCCATTAATTTTGGGGTGTGAGTGTTATTTCTACACTGCTAAACTGCTTCATTTGAAGTTTGTAAGATCAAAAATGCTGACATGAAAAATGGAGAAGTCAAACTAACTGCTAATAGGTTGAGTCCAGGAGGAAGAAATAAATGAGAAACAATCTTTCTAGCAAAGTCTCATGAGCAGAACCTCTGAAGTGGACTGGGGGAATACTTCCAGTTTCTACTTATATTCTTTATTTGTAGATGGGACTGTGGTGTATGTTTCTCTCTGAAAATTTTAGGCCCAGCTGTTGTTTATGTAGCAAAGTTTGATGGAAGGAAGGGAGAGGCACAGGAGCAGCACTCCTGCACATTTAAACAATCTGCCTTGTGAATAATGCTTAGTTATGGCAAAGACACACCAGGAAAAAAAAGTCCTTGCAATGCCTGTATGTACAACAGAAGGAAGACAAAAAATACAAAAAAGGATAGAAATGATTCCTGGTAAAATTGGAGGTTGCAATGAAGCTGAGCAGAAGGTGAATCAGCCTTGAGCTTGGAGATCAACATGCTGTTCAGATTTCTGGAGGATTGTGGAAAAGAACTGAAATTTTTACTGGGGTAATATGTGGACCTGAAAGTAATTACTAAGAACTTCAGCTTATTAAGTGCTTTTGTATGAAGATTCTGGTATGGGAACATTGTCTTGAGCTGAGTTACACAAATCAAAGATTTGTCCCAGTAACTGGTGTTTTGGCTCAAGTCATAGGATGAGTGGGTGAGTTTAGCTGACTAGAACACTTGCCCACTCACATGCTGTCCTTGGTCTGTACTCCCAGGTTGGGTCTGCACTGCAGATGCCATATGGGATGCTGTAGGCAGGCTCTTGAGTGGGACAGGTACATCCCCATCCAGTAAATTTTTGCTGAGATGCTCAGGGACCAACAGACTCCTAGGAACATGAAGAAAAGGAGATTTGACTGAAGGTTAGAATTTCTGACTGATCCCTGTGCCTGGTACGAACAGTATTCAGGGTAACTCAAGGAGGCTGATGGGGAGAAATTGCTGTGCTAAGGTATGCTTTGTCAGCAGCTTTTAAAATGCCACCAATACCAGAATTGCACCTATTTGCCTTTTTAGGTACTTAAGCATGGTTTAGAAAACCATTGCATCACATATGTGTGCTTTGTAGAGCAGCTATGAGTGTTCCTGTATAGGTCAGAGACTCTCAAAGAGTGCATCTTACAGAGAAAGCCCTAATGTCATTTGGAGATCTAATTTGGGGATCTGTGGTAATGCTGGCTGGGGCTGGGGGTGGAGTTCAGTAAGAGGTGGTGTTAAGTCATCAAGTTATTAGTCATAATTCCTAAGAGAGTAAAATTACAAGTCCTAATTCTAAAGATAGTGAAAGAATAAAAAAGAAAACAACATTGAGGTCAATGGATAGACTCTGCTCACATCAGAGTAGAAAGCTTAATTAACTGAGTCATTTATGTTTTATGTCATTTGCAAACATCATCATACAGACTCTGCTCAGTTGTACATCTGTTTTGTCAGAGCCAAGGGAATACTCAGGGCTCAGCTGATCTCCACCTCTGGAGTGCTCCTATGCAGTAATTTTCTGTGTTACTTTTATTAATAATAAAGACAATTGTTAAAGAGTTCTTTCATGTTAAATCCCTTGATTTGCAGGTTGAGACACCCTGACTGACATCTCTAGCCTCTGCCTACCTGCTGTCTTTCAGGACAGGGAGAAGGAGAGGCACTTGCCTCTGTCTGGGGCAGAGTGTAGGAGAGAGACTGAATTGCCAAGGGTCTGTCCTCTGCTGCTGCCTCCTGCTTTTGGGTACTTCATCTCCAAAGGACTCCCAGTCCACAGCCCTATTTAGATCTATAAAGAATAGATCTATAAAGCTTTAAAAAAAGTTCAATTATGTAGGGAGAGCCAGTCCTTGCTGCCTACAGGCTAGATATTGGCTTTAAATACAGCCCCAGGCAAGTGAAACACTGCTCATAAATAGCCTCAGGACCTCAAAACACACATGTTCAGCACAATCCTTCTCCTGGTTACTTTCTATTCTGAAGGGCAGCTCCTCAGTGTTGCCCTATACCAGTGATATATTACTGCTTTCTGTTGCGTTGCCTGCAGCTATTTTGCTCCTTTCAGTGATGGTGCTATCTGTTCCATGCCCATCAATTCTTAGGTTATAGAACAAAGAAGTGCATGCAATGTCCTGCTGATCCTGGACTATTTCATTAGTGCTTGTGCACACCAGCTGTGCACAGCTACACTGCTGGAGTTCAGTGTTTACAGTAAAATTCTTTATAAAAAGAACACAGACAATAAGAGCAGAAAGAGCTGGATTTGTTTAAAGCATCTTGAAGAAATTTTTCCTCTCAGTAGCACCCACATCTTGGCTTTGTCTATGACCAGATGCTTGCACTGGTACTGAATTAACAGTATCAGTTTTCTTACTGCAGCCAAGGTCATAGTGATCAAGTGACTTAAAGGTCTACTACTAGGTCTGTAGTCCTGGGTACACTGACTCCTCATGCTTATTTTTATTCTTGACAATTTCTTCAAGGCATCAAATACTCAAGAAAAATCAATAGTCCAACTCTCACTGTAGATGATTTGATATTTTTAGGAATATACATGAATTCATTAGGTGCATTTTAAGAAATTTATTGAAGAAGTTACTGGGACATGACTCACTCCCCAATTTACAATTATTGATGTAGCTGTGGTTGAGGATAACATTTTACTTTTAGGACCTAATAAAAATTTTAAGGAGTGGAAGGACTAGTAAAAAATGTGGAGATACTCTCAATGCAAATTATTCTTTGGGAACATGAAATAAAGTTATATCTCTATTAATACAGAAACTCACTGCACTTGAAAGGATCTGTCATACAACACTTGGCTTACTTGTTGGGCTCCTCAGTTTTGAGAATGCCTAGTAATGTCAGCAACACATATGGCTCCATTCATGAACTTTGTCCTTAGAGTAAGACTGATTAAAGACCTCATTTTACTGATTAAATGAGGCTTAAATATTTAAATTGCTCTTCTCTTGCAGATAATCCAAACAATCCAGATATTTAATTTATGTTTTTACCTATAATTTAATTACAAACAAAAATTTATATTTTGAAAAGTTAGAAAAGGAGGCAGTTCTTCCCAAAGGGTCCAATTAATTTTCAATTACTATTTTGCAAATGTTATTGTTGAGGAGATGGACACGTGCAATCTGACACAGGCCAAGGGGAGTGTGTACTTGTTTCTGATACTATAGGAATATAGGTGGCTCTGCTCTGTCAACACTTTATGGTAAAATTACATCTTGAATTCTTGGAGCTGATTTGTGTGCCCACACTTAGAATATTTTATAGGCTAACAGTATCTGAGAAGTTTAAGAAAGCTAAGTATTATAATCTTATCCAAAATAGCTGTGGGCGTGTTGTGGAAGACAAGGAAGGAAGTGCAAAATAATCAGTGAGTGAAAAGTAGAGAATGTTTCCATCCATTCATGTGAATGAATTCTCACTGCATTCCTTCCTCACTCTATTCATCAACCACAAAAATGGCAAAGGCATTGGAAGAAAAAGGTAGGAAAGAGTTAAAAGACTGCTTTGCTGTGCTGTAATTGATTCAGCTGTATCATCTTACATGGCTAACTTGTTATCACTGTGGTAAAAGCATGGAGATGGGTTGCAAAGAAGAAACTGCTGTTTCTGCATGGAAAAGGCTTATGGGCCAAAAGGGCAAGTAAGGCATGGGCATCATTAAACATATTGGCACAGTAAACAGAGCAATAGCAGGAAGAAAATACATTAAATTAGGAAAAAGATTTGAAAACAAGAGAACAACTTTTGAACTTTATATACCTGGGAAAGGGGAACAATGGTGTGAATATAAGTGGTGTGGCACTTAAAACAGCTGAGACTGGGAAAATACACTGTGGAAATGGCTATTCAATTGAATTCTCTGGAGAAAAGTTAAAAGAGAGTTAGAATTGTATAAAGAAAATTTTGACAGTAAAAATACGAGTTTTAGATACCAAATATGGTCATGGTCTGGATGCCTGAGGGGAGTGGGTCAGGGATGTCAAAGGTCCTTGCACTCAAATGGCTGGCAGGAAATTGGTGAAGTTATCAGAAATGTGAGAGTATATACAGTAGATGGAGTGCAGGAGGAAAGATAAATATTTCAAATGAGATCAGACTGGTTATATTGACAGTGAGGTACCAACAAGATTGTGTTTGTGAGACAGCTGAAATGCAGAATAGGAGAACTGGAAAAGTGGCCACCTATAAGGAATGCAGTAAGGTAAGTATTGGGTGCCTTAGGCTAACACTTTGTGATACTGGTTGAAGTTACCCCTTCAGTCTTTGGGTCTTTCACTTCCATCCAAGAGTGAGAATCTTCTCACATTTTGTGCTGATTGTGATGCCAACATGATCAAAACTGATCACTGGACTAAATAAGCAAGCAAATCAAAGACTGCAGGTAGTGTGCAAACTATAATGCTAATAATAAAACACATATGTAAGGGCTGTTTTCCCTGCTTATGTCACAAGTCCCAAGAAAATTAAGCTGCCCCCAAAAGCCACCAGGCACGGCATTATAGTGGTGCTCAGAGAAGGAGATGCTTTCAAGAAATCACTGTTAAACAAGATTTTGTCTTGATTCTTGCTGAAATAATTTTAATTCCAAACCACAGTTCATTCCTGTGGCATAAAGCATTATTTCTTTTTCTGAGGTTGGTGACACTTATTCCCTTGTAGTATATATTTTGCTTGTCATCTTTAAACTTCATTAATTTGTCACAGACTTTGCAATTGTACTCCAATACTGACTACCTTTCCTCATGAAATGCATGAATCTTTACTTATTTTCCTAAGTGGTGGTGAATAGGGAAATTAAATGAGTTAACTTATTCAACTTGAGCTAGGTGACTGGACATCAAAAAGAGCCTCAAGGAGTGTCAGTAAATTGGTTGGGCTAGACAAGCATACAGCCAAAAACTTAATCAAGAAATTATTATCTTAATGCATAATGGTGTGAGCGAGGCTTTTTTTCCCGATTTTTTGGTGCCAGTTTTAGAGTATTTAGGACACTATGAATTTATACAACTTTATGGAGAAAGAATAAAAATTTTCCTGCTAAAAAACCTGATAGTCTGTTACGTCTGAAGCTGTAAGTCTGCTGGTGGACATTGCAGGTTGCTTCATGAAGTGTAACCCAACACTCTACAATAATGAATCCACTGTAATTGGAACTTGATGATCCTTGAGAGGGAAAAATGTGTGCAGTGTATTTTTTAGATCTTATTTCTAACCTTTTGAGCTTCTTGCAGATGGTGAGAATTTAAGTGTTGTTGCAATGTTTTTCAGTACAGCTTCTGTAAATTAGTCTGGTGTTCAAAACTCAAGTGCTTGTCCCACTAAGCCATACTTTTCAAAATAGCATCTTTCATCTGTTTCTATGATTTTTCCTGAAGTGGAAGCAGAGATGTGTGATGATTTTGGCTGGGGTAGAGTTAATTTTCTTCCCAGTGGCTGGCATGGGCTGTGTTTTGGGTTTGTGCTGAACACAGGGCTGATAATGGGGAGATGTTTTTGTTATTGCTGAGCCGGGGCTGCACAGAGCCAAGGCCTTTTCTGCTTTTCATCCTGCCATGCTGGGGAGGAGACTGGGGGTGCATGGGAGGCTGGGAGGGGACACAGCCAGAGCAGGTGACCCAAACTGAGCACAGGGATATTTCAGACCACGTGGCATCATTCTCAGTGTATAAACTGGGGGAAGAAGGAGGAAGAGGGGGTACATTTGGAGGGATGGTGCTTTTGATCTCAAGTCACCTGTGATGAGGCCCTGCTCTCGTGGAGATGGCTGAGCATTGGCCTCCCAGGGGAAGCAGAGAATTCATTTCTTGTTTGGCTTTGCTTGTGTGCTCAGCTCTTGATTTCCATATTAAATTGTTTTTTATCCCAGTCCTTGTGTTCTCTGGCTTTTACTCTTCTGTTTCTGTCTCTAATCCTGATTAGGGGAGTGAGTGAGTGGCTGTGTGGGGCTTGGCTGCTGGCAGGGCCTACAGATGAAAAACACAATATACATTGAAACCAAATTATTTGTGGAGTGTCTGGCATAAAGTATACCAAAACTTAGCTATAAAGAACTTAACATTTTAAAGAAAAATATTTTTTGCAAAATGAAATCTAACCGTTCTTCCAAGCCAGAAACAAACCCCAAGAATTTATCATCTACAGTATGATATTTCTCCCCTGTAAATTCTGTTGATCTTCCCAAAGTGCAGTGCAAAACATTGATAGATTAAAAATCGCCCTGTGTCCTAAATAGGAAGTGGGATGGAGGAGCACAGTAATAAAGGGAAGAAAGTAATGCCTCAGGTTATATGAAGAGCAACATGAAATGCCTGACCAAAAAAGCGAAGAACTGTAAAAAATGTTTGAAGCAGAGGAAGAACAACAGAGGAGATATGAAAAAGTTGGGGAATGCAGGTAGAAACTTTAGTTTGTGTACCACTGAAATTGACACTTCATTTGGGCGCCTACTAGTTTGGTTTTTCTTGGGCAAAAATAAAGTGGTGCTGGCCAGGGGTTTGGCTTTATACATGTTGAAGGTCAGAAAAGATTGAATGCCATTGAGGTTCTTCACTTGTCTTAAACTCAATTTTCCTGATTATCTTCTTCCAAAAGGTTTCTATCAACTTTAAACATTTCAACAATATGAGGAATGGTGCTTTAAATGAAAGATTTGTGATGATGATATGTAATGTAATAAATCTTGTTTTGTAAGTTTACGCTTAGAGGGTTTTATACTTGCGAGTTGCTCTACAAGTACAAACCTTTGAAAGGTTATTTTATCTCACAGGTATCCTAGGGACAAAATAATTTCACCATCATAGATGAAAAAAATTTCTGTGTTTATGTGAGGTTTCTTCAGAGTTTTTCAGATAGAAGAGGGAGAACTCTTCATGAAAAGCACTTTGTTGTCATCATCTGTGAAATTGACTGATAAAGTTTGGTCTCTGAAAATAAGGAAAAAGCTGAAGATACTAGATAAATTGGTTTTGTGTACTGGTGGTGCTCTTTCTTTGTGGGTGGGGATTTTTGGCGGTTTATTTTTTAATAAACATTTCCTATAATTTGTAAATTTTCTTAAAGATGTTATGGTGGTCCAAAATATTCCATAGCTAAGTAGTACTGGTTGTTTGCCTTGAGGCTGGAGCAGAGTATTTTCTAAACTTCTTAAGAATGAAAGAAAATAAGTGGTAACTAGATTCTAAAGATTGCATACTAAACCCAAACTTTTCCTTAGACAAAGCTAAGATCTTTCTATTTGTTATAAAATATTATCTTATTTATTGCATTTAATTGTTTTGGCAGTACCTCAATCCAGAGTGTAATTAGATACCGGCCACATATTTTTTTTCATTGTTATTAAAAGGATATGTGTAAATGTCTTTGGTAATTCTGTAGTATTTAAAATCCAGATTTCATACTGTCAGGGGAAGTGTCATGCTTTTGCTTCATAACCAGACAGTGTATGTTTTCAATAAAAACTTATTTAGAAAAGTACAACACATTCATCCTTGATATTTAAGCAAATTCACATCGCAGAATGATTAATTGCATTCAGCCTTTTCATCCACTTCTAATTTTTCAGGGGACATAATTGGATGCAAATTGGCCAGTGTTAATCATTAGATACCACTAATTAAAAACAGAAGCTGTAGGTAATGGTATGATTATTGGTAGAAATAAATGAAGCAGATCAGGTAACACTTTTCTTCAGGGACTTATGACTTGTGCCTGAGCCTCATTAAATTCCAGCATGTGAAGGTGCCCTGCTGGTAGAGGCTGCAGGAGAGCTGTATTTATAAATAACTTAAAAGTTACATAGGAGGGCAGTGCCTGAAAAAGGAGGTGTGGAACATTGCTGTGGCTCAAGGACTTAATAGTTTAATGAATTAGAAACTTTAAAAAAGCAATTTAATTAGGTGAAAACTGGTTTTGCATAACAAAAAGCCAGTTAAAAAGGACACTAAGGGCATTTATTTTCTGACAGTGTTTCTGAAGCATACTGAAATCCTATGTTCTGGAAATTCAATGGGTACTTTTTTATCCAAAGAATTAATTTCATACTTTGTCTTTTAAAACTGTGATGTTAGATGACCTGTATACTGACTGAAATGGAAGCTTGCTGAAAAAACTGCGATCATTCATTCAAATCAATAACTGTGGTTTGTGTGGGGATTCAGAGGAGATAATTTCGTCAAGAAGAATCTTCTGACTTACCTTTTAACTTACTTTCAAAATACACTGATGACCAATGAACCCTTTCAGTCCTCTGCTTTGGGGTTTTTTCCATCATAATCACCAAAGCTCATCAGGAATAAGCATTAGTAATAACTCCCTTTAAGGGATTCATACAGTGATGGAAAACACCATTTCAAAATACAGATACCAAATAAAAGATGCTAATAGTAGGTCCTGCACTCTGTTCAGTCTTACAGACACAACTAGGGAATTAGGCATTTTGGTTGTGGGGGAGGAAAGAGCTATGAATTAAAACATTTTAATTTTCACTATTCCTTCCAGTTCCCCACTGGTGCAATGTTCATAGTGATGTAGGCAGTGACTTGGAGTTAAGATCCCTGGTTTTGGATGCGTGACTTCTGTCCAGCAGCTTTGCTCTGGCACTGGTGCTTTCTGTCTGTCAGCTGGAGTGAAGGACCTGCACAGATGGCAGAGACAGAGGATGGAGATGTAACAACCAGAATTAGCACCTAAGCTTAGAGCTGTGCATACCACGCATTTGCATGTGTACCACATTTCATCTTTTTGATAATGGCTGCTCTTATATAAACTTAGAGTTGTAACTGCTAGTGTGAAATCAACATCATATCACCACTCATCCACAAACATTAATGATGGCTTCAGCATAAAAAAGCAGAAAACTGAATCCTCTTTGTTCCTCCCTGCAATCCTGTCTATTGAACCCTGCCCATAGGCAGAGTTCTCTGCCTATGGAGAAAACCAGTTTTTAATTTTCATTGCAAGTTAAAGACAGTAGGTAAAAATCACTGTTGAAGTGAATACCAATGACTTCTTCAACATGCAAACTAAATACCATCAATGCAACAAAACATTTCTGGTGTTAACAAAGCTATTAATGTGTTTTATATCTACATGGTCAATGCAACAGCTGCCACTGGTCAGGTGACAGTCTAGAGTTAAACAGGCTGATGAGCCAGTCCATCATCATTAGAAATCAATGGGAAGGCTTCCATTGGCTTAGTGAATAACTTCATCAACTGTCATTGTAGCAAATGCTCTTCACCTGTGCATTCAGAAGAGCAAAATAATTGCAATAACAGCTCCTCTTCAAGCACATCTGGGCTGTTCTCTTTTGTACAATAAGTTACCAAATGGAGAATGAAGATTCAGGGTGCCTCTTCTAAAACACTGTCAGTCTGCCCACACCAAGCTGGGAAAGGCAAGTAGTAGTTCCTTCGTTTTGTTGTGAGATCATCAAAAAGGTGGACCAAGTAATATATTTGGTTTTCCAAGCAGGAAGCTGGGTAAATCTCACACTGATTAAATGAGTCTTCATAAACCTATTTTGCCTGCTGTTGCTGTGGGTTGTATAGCAGTGCTGAGTAAGCACTAGAGCCACCCAAGACGCGTTTCAGATCTTTGTTGCTTCCACGACATATAACTGTGTCCTATAAAAAAATCAAATACCCATTAATTAATCCCCTTTTTTGTTCTAATAATTCTACATTGTTTTTCTGTAACTATGAAGAAGATTATTCTGGGTTTTATGGGTGATGACTAATGTTCACTAAAGTTTATTTGAAATGGTTTTCTAGAATGCAGTGCCAATTTCATGTCACCTATGCCTTTGCACTGAGTAATACAGTATTCTCTTTCTCAAAGGCCAGAAGCTTGTATCATCCTGAGTGCTCAGCATCTTTGAGTTTTTCTGAAGAAAACTGCTGTGGCACTCTTGGTGGCATGAAACATTTAACACTGCTTGGATGTGATGCATGGCTTTATGCAACTTGTCATTCTTGCTTAAAAATCATTAAGATATGTTACTATGTCAGCATCATAAAGGGCCTACTTTGTCTCAATGTGACCTAAAAGTTGATGCATGCTGTTTAGTAGCAGGTCTGATTGATTTTTTTCAGGCACACAACAGAGACTGTATTTACATTTTGTGACTTGTTAGAAGAAGAACTAAGTTTTTTGAACTCATATCATTAGTGCCTCAGTCACAGTATTTCAAACTTGTTCAGACACAAGAGGGGGAAAAAAGATGGTGCCAGTCTTATGTCAAACATATTTTTTTTCCTCTCCTTCCTCCTTCTACTTTCATCAGGACTTGTCTTTGTCAAAAACTGCACTGACTTTTTCTGACATTGCAATGGCTCCAGTCAAAAGAAAGTAGGGGAGCAAAAGAGCTGTGGAAAAGCACTAAAGCCCTGAAGTGACCAGGAGCTGAGATCCTGCTATGTGAATCCTGCAGGTCCTCTTTTCAGCTGGCTCTGCATTAGTTCCTCTCTCCACCTAAACCAAGGAGAGGGAGAAAGAAGGGAGTAGGGTTTTTTCCTTCCAGATTCTTTTTTTTAACATATTTGCAGTTGTATAATGTGATTGGTATGAATGTAAGTGTCGATGGAGTTAAATCTGAAAACATATAATAAGAGAGGAAAAAATGTGGGGCGACAGAATGTAAGTATTGAAATACATCTCGTTGTAAATGCAGCTAACATTTCAATGTTAGTAGTCTACCATATAACTCAAAATGACAGGCTACTAATGATTAGGTTAAGATCATGTGAAATTTAGAGATTTGGATGTTTTGATAATTTTTTTTTCTGCAAATGATAATCTCAATATTGCACAATCTATAGCCCTTCCAATTTTGTGAAAATGTCATGCTTTTGAAGTGCAAATAGCAGTGATTTCTTTGCTTTATCCACAGTGATTAAAACAGGGCTTCTTTGCCCTGCTGTATGTGTATATCCTCTATTTTATCTTTCAGCTAATCTGTTTTACTGCAATAGCCCTGTAATTGGGAATCTCTGCTTATCTACCCCACGCCCTTCTTTCTTCTTTTGGAAGATCTTAGTATTTAATGTTTTATCTTGTTTCAGAAAGTTGAAATTTGTGTCTGTGGATAAATGTGAGCAAGTTTTCCAGCTTAAAAAAAAGCACCTTTTTGCACTATACTAACCACTCATAACATTACATTCATATCATTATTAAATACTCAATATATGCACTCTTAATCAGCAGAAAGTGGTACCCCAGGTGTCCTGTTCTCATTTCCAGTAAATTGCTGTTTAAGCTCCTATAGATTTAATACTTTTGGCAGATACAATATCAGGTGAAATATTTCATGAGATTAAGTGAATTTATTTCTTTATTCTTTTGTTTATCTTTCAAAACAAAGCTCCCTTTCTTTTATATGTCAGCAAAATTAAGCTAGCTGCATCTAATTGCAGACATGAGCCAGCATGGCCTATTTTCTATACAAATTTAATCCAGTGTAGTGTATATTATCCATGACTCAGAATAGCATAACAAAAAAAGCCGTCAAAGATTTCCATTATGAATGAAATGGCTGCTAGATAAGATAAATATTCAAGACAGATGATAGCGGAAATTAAAATTTTATAATTGGCCTTCTACAATTAAATTCTAAATTGAGAAGGAGTTTCTTCCCATTCCATCTATTCTTCCCAGACACCATTTATTACATTTTTGTGTAACTTGTAGAGGGGAAAATTCATTAAAGTGTTTTTTTTTAAAGGATTATTATGATGCAAATTGTTTCTTGTAGCATGTGGTTCCAAATGGTGCTGAGAAAGAAGTTAATTAGAAGAAGAATGGACAGCTCAGTGGACTATAAATGGGAGAAGATGCCTTTTAATTGTAAGGAAGGCCAGTTTTAAACTGGCTCTGTTTTGGTGGTCTCATTTATTTTCCAGTAAAGACTAAAATCAGCATATCTGATAAATATGATCATTGTTTATGACAGCAGTCTCTTTTCCTGAATCCTTTCTTGTGGGCAGCATTGATTAATTAGTAATACCAAATAAACATTACATGGCCCTTCCTGTGTAATCAGAAAGTATCTTTGCTCTTTGAACATTTAAAAGGAAACAAATAGAGAAACAAGAGCTTCCCAGCTCATGTTCAAAGAGGAATGCTAGTGCTAACATAAGCCCTAAAGAGATGGCACTATGTTTTATTTAGCAAGCTGTTTTTTGTTCTGTTTTTAAGGGCTCAGTCTTTATTAGGTCCTGTATGAGCATAGAGCACAAATGACCGTTGTAATGGCCTTTTGTAGTTTTGTGCTTCTTTGTGGCAATTTTAGGGGTAAGCAAATCACAGGCATGAAAAAAATTCTTGGGGAAAATGTGAGTGGAAATATGGTACTGAAAGCAGTCTATGGAGAGGCACTTCTTACATTTGGAATGGAGGCTGCCTTTAGAGATGGGAACATGATGAAGAGGACAGATGCACACTGGAAAGGAACGCAGGAAAACTGAGGCCAGGGGAATGTACAAAGAGAAAAGTGAAGTTTCACCAAGCTGACCTCTCGGGACTTTAGCTGGTCAGAGTGACCCCAAGAAACGTTAGAAAGTTTCTTTTCCCAGCCCAGTGGGTAAAGAAGGAGTCAGAGCACTTCAGTTCTCGGTCTCAAGGTTGTTTATTGTATCTTATCTATAAAATTCTTTCTCCTGACCTGCCGAGGTCTGCTCAGCAGGACAGTCAGAGGCACTCTGCCTGCCCCAGGGGCGGCGTTATCTTTTTATACATAAAACTACGTGAACAATATTTACAATTACTTTCCAATACCTATCACCTATGTTAGACACCAATCTAAAAGTGCCAACATCACAACAGAAGATGGAGGCCAAGGAGAAAGGCTGGACATGCCCAGATTTGTCCATCTTGTCTCCTGAACCCCCATTCTAAAAACCCCAAAAATCTATTTTTCACCCCGTGATAAATTCACTATGATTCCACTTAAACTTTCGCGGCTTGTAACTCTTCATATAAGGTTGGTAATTATTTTTTCCAAGGGCTAAATCAAAGGCACAGGGGTCTTGGGCTTTGTGCCAAGGTCTCTGAGCCCCTTGGCAGGGTCTTGAGTCCTCCAGGGCAGCCAGAGGAATTTCTTGGGTTCTGACACTGATCTACTGGAAATTATACTAGAAGACTGGATTACTAGGTAACCCTGTACTGTGGGCAAGAAATGCAAAAATACCTGATCCAGTGCCAGAGCTATGAATCCCTCTTGCTATTTGATTTTCTAGAAATTCAAATTTTCAGTTTTGCATAAAGGCTTTTCTACCTACACCTCATCCATTACCTTCATCTCTCTCATATGTGGAAATATGGAATATGTATCAGAAAGCACCAGCCACAGAAAAATATTGCAACTGTTGTTTGATGGAATGAATAAGGTAGTAAATGATGAATAAATAAATCAATGTAGCTGGGAGTTAGACATACTAAAAGACCTGTTTGAATTGTGATGCTCTCTTTGCATACTGCTTTGGCTGTGTTTGCCTGAGAATGTAGGTGTTTAATGCAAAGGTAAATGAAAACAGAGATTCTCAAGTTCTAACAGGTAAAGGGAGCTTGTAATGTAACTTACACTGATGGGTCTTTTATCAGCAGTGACTCTTGCATAATTTATTGTTCCAAGAAAATAAAAAATGTTGCATACTCCTATCATATCAGATGTTATGCTTACTGAAAAATCTTTACATCAATACTAATTAGTCATCTTTACTTACAGGCTAATTTACAAGACACTTAATTTCCTTTTCATCACGATTGTGTTCCTGCTGTCATTAAGGAAAAGACTCTTAATGAAATGGGAACACCCCAGAGTGCTGGTCTGCAGTGTCTTTGAGCAATGGCTCAGAGCATTACTGTGTGATGCCCTGGAGTAAACAAGGCAGTGAGGAATTCACTCTGCAGCTGGGGATGCTGTGAGCCCCACTCTGCCTGCTCTTCTGGGCCTGCTTCTCCTGCTGCACTTACATTTCTGATGCTGATTAATACATGGTCTTCTCTATATGGGACTGCACTGTAGATGTTCCGTAGTCTTTCTATACTTGTTGGTCACTGGAAGACCATTAGCAAGGACGTAGATTGGCAAAACAGGATTTTGCTCTGTTGGTTTTACAGTTCTTATGCTGCTCTGGATTTTGATATACTCTGGATATAATTTCTTGAGATGATTTTTGAGATAGTACAAATACAGATTTAGCTGAGAATGCAGACATCTTTTCTCCTTGCTAAGAAATATTCTTTGAAGTGATATCTCTGATATGAAAATGCAAGAATTTTTTGTTCTTGTTTGTTTAAAAAAGTAGCAAAAAGCACTCTCCCAGTTTAATAAACCTTATGAAAAGTCCTGTTTTGAACATACATCACAATTCATGCATTTACAGGTATTTGAAGTATACAGGTTTACATATCCATTAAAAAAAGAAAACGTTTTATCAGACAGATCTCTTAAAGACAGCCCAAGAGGTTTCCTGACATGTAGGGAAAAAAGTCCTCAATTTCTAGAACCATTAGGGAAATTCTCTGCTTAATGATGACTGATCTGGAAATCCGTTAAAGATACTAAAAAGAAGTTTATCTTGGAAACCAGTCTGTGATAGCAAATATAGTGGCACACTTTTGAGTATGCAGAGGTAGCTATGATTAATAATTTACATTGTTTTGATATGTATCCTACTCTTTTTGTTTCCAGTGCACTCTTACTGGTAGTGACAAGAATGAAGTTAAAGATACCAAGAAAAATAGCTAATTTAGACATTGCCAAACTCTAAAAAAAAAAAAAAATAGAGGAAGTGTTTATACTATTACAAGGAAAATACAAGTTATTCATTAACAGTTTTAAAAGTCTTTACCTCATTGCAAAATTGACTTGAAAGAGTAATAAAACACAAGAGATGGCTGTGTTATGTCTTGAGTCAAATCACCTAGGCTTATTGTCAAAAACTTACAAGTACTGGAGAGGGGGTGCCTTGGCTGGAATAATCTGCAAATCCATGCTTAAGTGCACCCAGGAGACCAAGGAACTGAAATAGTGAACCAGGTGTGTTAACAATGATGGGCCGTCAAAGAGCAACACATTTATTATGTGTCAATTTTGGGCCATCCAAATAAGATGCTGAAGGTTAAAACTACATTGAGGTTTAGGCTCATGCTGTGAATACATGAGTCATAAATAAATCTCCGCTGGCAGTGGTTGTCTGGCATGTCACAGAAGTGAAGGACTGGCCCCAAGGAGTAAAGCAGGGAGCTTGCAGAGCCACGTGAGATCCTGCCTTTGCAGCTGCACAGCACTACTGTGGTAACTTGCCTGGTAGGGGTGAAGTCTGTGGATAATATAGTTGGTTGGGGTGATGTTCTTTGTCCTTTGGGAGGACAAGGCATGGAAACTTAGAAATTGCTTAGAATTCATGTTTTATTTCCTCTAATCTGTTGCAAAATGTGGGCTGAGTTAGAATGGTAGGAAGTGATGCTGATAGTGGCTAAAACATGGCTAAAATCACTACTTCTCATTACTTCTGTCAAGCAACAACAGTGCATTGCTCGTTCTTGCTCATTTCTAAAATTAGTCAGTAAAAATTACTCTGCATTCTTGCTCCCTGAACGATGACTGAGTTTCAACCATGGTTTTTAGGCATCAAAGCCAGTGAAACAGAAACTTCTAAATGAGTCTGAGTGACTCAATAGTATTATGTGAGCAACTTACAAATGACCTTGAAAATACAAATGGGATGCAAGAACTGTTGGATACTGCTTTTTTAGATAATGACTTTTCTTCTTCCTGAAAAGCACCTTCCAAAATTAGATTGCTCCCTGGTTAGTATATTGACAGAACATTTTATATGCTTAAAACTGAGAACAGCTAATAGGTATAACAGCATTCATTTAATCATTTAACTAAATAATTATATCCTCAAGAAACAGCCTGATGTGATGACATGCCAAAGACAACAAGAAGACCTTTTAAAATCTGCAGTGATTTAATTAAATAAACACATTTAATATTTGAATATAGAGATTATATTATTTATAATTAACTTTCCAAATAATGTATTTTGCAGCCCTTCAATTTCCTCCATATCATTCTGCCTCATTGATAAGTCCAGTCACATTTGACGGCCAGAATTGGGCATTTAAATATGACCACAGTAGACAAAACAATCATTCTTTAAAGAACTTATTCTGAGTCACATATTAAAAAAATCTTAAAATCAGTGCAAACAGACACTTTTTGCCTATAGCAGTCATCAATCTGGCCATTTTGAGGCCAAACACATTTTATTATTATTTACTGTATTCTGATTAATTTTATCTACAGTTTAAGGAGAACTAAACTCTCTGGATGCCTTCTCATAGGAAGTAGTAGCCAGGAAACATTACAGATAACAGAAAAAATTTCTGGTTTTAATGGTAACTGTCAGTGAAGGAGTAATTCTTTTTAAGTTATTTAAATTTGTATCAAAGACCACATACAATCTTATTTTATCAATACTCCATCTCACTATCTAGATTCTTCTCTATCTCCAACTCAGTTGTTGATCTTTTCTTCTGACATTTCTGAGAAATACAGAGGAGTTTTACTATGTGGCTCTTGAACTTTTAGTGTCTCTGCTCACTCAGCCTCTTCTCAAGCATGGAAAGTGATGTCTGTGCATTAGCAGATTTCAGTAAAACCCCTGTAAAATTGCATGAAAGGTTATAGTAAATGAGAATCGAACTTCTCCTTATCCAATTGCCTTTATCCTGCTTCATCCAGGTATGCCCATCACAATTTTTCCTACTGTTTGATTTCATGATATAGCCTAGTTCTCTATTGTCAATCTACTTCCAGAAGGTTAGAATGGGTGAAAGGGAATTGCTTGAGAAAAGAGATAGGGGAAGGTCATACAGCAAAGTGGAAACTGCTCTGGAGTCAGTGTTTCTCCCTTTGACCCACATTATGCACCAGCTTGCTACTGAAATTATTAAAATTAGATGCTATATTTTTTTCTGAATATTTCTTTTTGCCTTAATGGCCTTATGGCCATATAAACTTCATATTCAGTGTTCCTAAAATGCTGATGTTAAGTGTTGACAAATACATGTTTTCAGGAGTAAATATAGAATGTAGAGGACAACTAGTTGAACCCAGTCTTTAATATCTGGACTCAAGTTGTAAGTTCTACACCAAAATTCAAGTCATGGTTTTGACCAGACATACATTTCCATGACTTAATCAAAGAATAAGCAAGTATATGGCTAGCATGGATGCCTGGATGCTTCTGCCAGAAACTTTTGTCTCAAGAACTCAGTCCTTTTCATCAGAATTGTTACTTGTCAGTTAAGTAGAATATAGGGTGCTGGTGGGCTGTCATGAGTGGTCTGTCCCTATTTATATGGGTTCTATTTTTGCTTTGTTGTGGTTTTAGGCACAACACTGCTGTTGACATCTTGGTTACCTGTTTTGTGTGGGATTGAGCCACAAAGTGGTTACCATACATTAATATTATAAGAGATAGTACTCAGTTGCATTTGCTTAGAAATCTAACACTTTTTTTTCTGAACTGAAACTACTTTTAACTTAACATTGTAATATTTTACTATTCTGCATCTCTACCCAAAGGCATATTCATTTCCTCTAGGTGTATCTGATGGCAATATGATAGCAATACTTTTACTGGGTGTGATGAGCTGCTTTTGTAAATGTGGATCCGCTGATTGTACTGACATTAAAAAGAAGCAGAAAAAGTTATGTTGTTTTGACTGCTTAATGAAAAAATATTGGCTTACTGGCTGCAGAAAAGCTTTCTGCTAAGAAAAAATAAATAGCCTAACTGAATTGGGAAAAATAGTAATGATTTAAAGGTTCAGCTTCACTGAAGTACAATAAGTCTTTTGGAAGTGATGAAGCAATCTTGTGAGACCTAAATCTTATCTATGATAGCTTCTATTCAGATATTTAGTGCGTGAAATACTCATCTTGTCAGAATCATGATGGATTCTATGATTTTTATGTAGAATGTTGCTGTAAGGAGCTGTATTTTTTGACTGTCAGGTAAAAGTGTGGTATATAAGCAAACTGATTTTGTAAGGCAACATCTGTTTGCTTTATAAGGCCTTATTCCAGTAAAAGTTTCTGCAAAGTCATAAAAAGAGGTTAATTTGGGGTAAAGCTCATTCCTCTTAATACAGCCTAAAGGCAATAATTAAGTTTTTCCAAATGGAAAGAAATTCACTCAGAATAGTTATGGTAAATGAAACATCCAGATGTGGATGAATGTGTTGGATGCAGCAAAATAGACTTGGCCAGGTTAAAATTGTACTGGTGCAAACCTTTACATCAAATTTTGATGCAGTCTCTCTTATACTTTTTGTTTAGAAAATGGATTCAGCTTTTACTTTGTGTCTTGAAATGTCTTTTATTTCTAAGCAAACACACTGGAGATGGATGTGCTTACTGGACAACTGTTTGGGACTTTCAAGTTTGTTGGGAGTCTTCTGGAGTTGCACAAGCTCCTTGGTATCTCCATATTTAGTTGATGCTCACAGATACACTGAACAACAAATTAGGTTTTCAATTACAGTCATTTCCATTACTCTGTCCGACTGTGAAGAAAATGTTGTAGATTTAAATGTGGGCAAAGAATGAAGGGTATGATCCAGACTCCAGTGAAGTCAGTGGTATTTTTCTATTTAGGAAGGCAATTTTCAATTAATTCAGGCCATGCATGAAAAACAGATGTAAAAGTTAAAAGGGAATTGGTACTTTCAGGTATTGACAACTTGCTCTCATGTCAATGAACTCTAGCACAGTTCCCAAGTACTTGCATGATTAGCTATTTTACCATTGTTTATTACTCTGGTGTTACTATTTCTCACATTTTCCATATGATAATGAGATAATGAAAAATAATCCCTCATGTGGGCCATATGTGAATAACTGTAGCATAAAAGTTGTACTAAAAAAAGTCCTGTTAAATTAAAATTACAGCTACATTACCATATATCATATATTATGCCTCTGTAACAAATGGGAAACCAGCTCTATTATTGCATATACTCTACTTTTTGTTGATGATAGTAGCAAAATGCATTCAGAGCCACATGAACCTCTGACTTCAAGCCTAAGGCATGTGACCAGTGTAGCAACCTGCTGCTTTCTAGAAATTAAGTGTGTGGTAAATCCCTGAAGCATTTCACATCCACCATTTCTTTTGACAGTCTTTCACAGGACTTCACTGATTAATTATCAGACTGAGTATGCTTGAACTAAGTCATTAATTTTGTCTGAAAAGGTATCATTCCAGACCACTCTCTCTGGTAAGATGATATTGCCTGCATTATTAAATACTTTCTCTAGTGCCTGTCATACACAAACCCTCTGCTCCCTAAGCTCCCTTCTATTTACCTGCCGTTCAAGGGTAGAGACAATGAACTAAGATGAGATTTTATACTTCAGGTGTCCTTTGATGAAACAAATTGTTTTTCCAAATCTAGAAGAGCTGTAAAAGATAAAATTTGGATATTTTGAAGGTTTTTATTTTATTTGAAGTGCTTGTACTTAGCTTTATGTATACAAATTTTTGCAGAATTTAGCCAGAGTTCCCTGTTTTCCATGAAGGAACTCCCAGGCCTCTTAAATGTGGCCCAGCAGTGAAGTGAGTAGGAAAATTGGAGACATACTGAAGAGAGAGGGAGTTAAAATGTACTTATTTTTGCTATAAAAATCATAGCATATTAGAGACTTTTGGGAAATAGTTTGTTTTCATTTTAATTTAAAGTATAAATAAAGGTTTTGTTCTATTGCCATTCACATACCTTAATTTATCTGGTGTGATCTGATATGAAGTAATAAACTGCTGAGGCCTTTTTAATGAGTGTGTTTTCAGACTAATATAAACTTTTACATTCAATAGAAGAAATAAGGATCCTGAGCCTTATTAATTTAGGGAGCTAAAATTATCAGAAGCTGTGATGTTCCTTTGCAAACCTACTTACGTGGCTCTGCAACTGCTCAAGCATTCACTTTTGGCCACTGTTGTATACTATATTGGGCTAAAATGGCTTTTACTGCAGGCCTTTGGCTTGTATGTGCTTCACTGAGATAATTCAGCAAGGAGAAAAAGAAGTTAAGTTTTATGAGTCAGTCATGGTGAGAAATATAACAAGATTAACCCGTATTTAATTGGATCTTTTGAAGAAAGATGTTTTTTCCTCAGAAAAAAGCTAGCAAGACGGAACACTAAAGACTAACAAGCTGTTTGGCATACTGTCTACTCTAACTTGCACATTATATGACCTCATAAGTACATAGAATATTTTTCAACCCACAGTCTTAGTATTTTACAGAAATTAGTTGGAAAAGTTCATTTGAGTTTGAGATGGCTCTGACACTGTTGCTGGGTTAAAATGATGCACATGTTCAACTTTGATCCATGTATTTTTTAAATTATTATTAATTATTATTATTTTGATATTTTTTTATAAAAAAAGTAAAGATCAGACCAGAAAAGAAGGTTTATCATTGTGGGAGGTTCCTGGCATGGGCAATTGGAAGGTGCAGCTGGCAGTGGTAGAGCATTCTTTAAAACCTGAAGGGTTTTCCACTTGTAACACATGTTGATTTACAAGCACAGGCACAAAAAGTAGGGTGATTAAGGAATTTATTTTCATTCATTGTACCCTGTAGGCAAATGTCTTCAATATTTGACCAAGAGATCAATGAAAGCAAATTTTTCACTGACAACCAGCTAGTTACTTTCCTTCAGGTGAAATACTGCTCTAAGTACTTTGCCATTATGAAGACAGTTCTCTCTCTCTTTATTTTCCATTACTTCCCACATTTCTTTTCCTCCCTATTTTTATTACCTCTCCTTCACAAGTCTCCTTACAAGATAAAACTGGAACTATGTGGAAATACAAACCAGATAGTTGCTACAGAGTTATATATCAGTCAAACTCTAGTAGGGAGCTGCATGTTTCAGTTTCATGTACACTGATAACTGTCATTTCAAAATGAAGTATAGGGCCCAGAGTGTACAAATGTAGTTCAGGACAATCTGTGTGCCATGTCCCCAACTGTCCCCAGTGCTATTTCACTTGTGTGACAGCATTTTATGCTTTGTTGCGCTAAGAATTTCCCAAGTATCACTACTAGCCAGTACTGAAGGGGGCACAGCCCATGTAAAAATGAATGCCAGCATTTCCAAGGAAGTAATTTTTCTTTCTCAGAGCCATAAGGTTAAGTCTGATGTTCTTTATGATTTTTTTCATAGAATGCAGGTAGTGATGAGAGACTCCTCTCTTGTCATATCCTTTCCTTGCTATGGGAAGTGTGACAGTAGTTGTGAGATTCTTAAAATAGCTATCAAGCTGGGACACAGTACATTTCAAAAAAAGTTGCTGTATATCTTAGAAACTAACCATCTTTTTATATTTTGTGCCCTTGTGGCTTGGAAAGTGGCAACACATTGTTAGCTTACAGAATTCTCCATGAGAATTGTTTGGGCAGTGATTTTTTCTGAGGGTCATCGATAAGAAGCTTTTGTTCCTAAGCCATGTTTATTAAATCTTAAACACTTGTAAACCTGAAGAAGCTGACCCATGTGGAGGGCTATCAGCTTTCAACATCACATCAGTATTTAGAACACCCACGATCTTATCTCTCTAGTGTTCTACATAATTGCTTTTGTCAAGAAACTGCCTCCTTTGTTCAGCTCTCATGTGCCAATTGCTGGTACTAGATCCTGACAAATCACTCTTCTCAAGGAGTAAACGCATCTTCCACCTATCTTCAGCAGTTACTCCCTCAGGTGTAAACAAGAAAACAACTGAGAAACAGTTTCACATCAAGAAAAAATTATATTTAAATATGAGCTGCTTCTGAATGCCCTCCATAGATATTCTGCTCTGCCCTAGAAGCTTTTCTATTTTCTATGATCCTATAGTGTTTTGTTCTCTACAAACACAAAAGCAAACCACATATCTTGTAGCATATGTCATTGCATGTTCTGAAAATCACTTTATAAAAGACTTTTCAAAAAAATCTATAGTCATTTTCGTCCAAGTATGCTCCTTGCTTAGTTAATAGAAATCTCAGTGCTCTAATGAAAATTGAGTTCTCAGAATTTTGATAGAGAATGTTTGCAGAAGCTCCTTATTTTCAGGTAATTTTCTTGCTTTTAAGAAATATGAATTTAGAGAAAGTGTCGCTACCAGAATTGGTAGCATTAATTCAGAAACATGAAGTAATAGTGGAAAAAAATAATATTGTGCTGCTAAAAATCCTTAAATGGGCTCTAAAAAGTCTGGAATGTCTAGAAATAGGGGACGATACTAGTAAAGTATTTTTTAAATTAAATATTTATTTTCAGACTTCATTATACATTGCAAATATTTTCCCCTTAAATTAAAGGTTGCATTTCCATTTATTTTAATAGCTCGGTATTCAACCCTGTTGATTATTTATGAAATGCCATGATAATAGCAGGGTAAAATAGAATTGGTCAAACAGATCTTTAAAGGAAGATATAACTCAACACAACAATTTTGACAGCCAGAAAATTTCAGCAGTTGAGGTTTTACTATGACAAACACTGAGGTTTTGTCCCTATGTGCTGTGCATGTTGCTCAGTTTTCAGTCTGTCTTTGATGGAAATTTGCAATCAGCGTCACCATCTGAAACACCTATACCTACTAATAATCACGTAAGAAGGGTAGTTTTGGGTCAGGTCAGGTGTTCATCTAGTCTGGCATCCTGTCTTTGTGGCAAATGCTTAGGGAATGGTCATCCAGGCGTGCACAACTTCCCTGGGTAACCTGTTCCTATGCCTCAGTACCCTCTGAGTAAAGAATTTCTTCTCAACATCAAATTCAAATTCTCCTTTTTTAGTTTAAAACCAGTGGCTCTTGTGCTATCAACATCTGCTTGAGTAAAAAGTTGCTCTCTTTCTGTAGTGGGATACAATATAAGAAATGAAGATAGTGTAGAAAGTATTCTCACCCCTAAGGAGTTGCAGCTGGGCCAATTAGCAAAGATTAGGAACAGGCCTGACTTTAACAGGCCACAGCTGTAACCAATGAGAAGAAGAGTGCTATAAAAGAGTGGGGTGGCTGGTTGAGAAGGGAACTGGAGTCAGTTGGCTGCTTTGTGAAGAAGAAAGACTTGGTGCTCGGAGGAGCAACCCACGAGAAACAGCAAGAAGGTGTGAAACTTTTGCGATAGGAGACAACAGTATGGAACCCCTGCAGTAAGATGACAAGATCTTTCAATTTTGTAAGCCCTTTTTAGGTACTGTAAGGCTGCTCTTTAGGTCTGAACAACCACAGCTCTCTTAGCCTTCTTCATAAGAGAGGTGTTCCAGCTCTCTGACCATCTTCATGGCCTTCCACTGCTCTTATTTTAACAGGTCCACATCTTTCTTGGCTGAGAAATCCAGGCCTGGACCACACTCTGGGTGTGGTCTCCAAAGGGCAGAGTAGAATCTAATTTCTCATATAGACCAGAAGCCTTCTATAAAATAGCATAGATACAAATTAGTTATAATACAATATAGTTCTCCTCATAAATCCCTAGTCCTGATATCCAGGTATATTTGTTCTTGTTATTGTGTCTCTGAAATCCATCCATTAATCACAATTTCACAAAGTTGGTTTTCCTGTTTTAATAAGCTGTAACTCCACAACATTTTGTCCCATATCTATTTGCTCTAAAAAGGTAGGTTAAGCATTACTCATCTTCCAGATTTTCTGGTCTCAATTCAAATGCACTAAACTTTGTTACCTCAGAAGGATCATCTGTGCATACCTTTCACTTTAGGTTTTCCCATTTGTGTTCATTTCCCCTTTATTCCTATTAGTGTTGTATTGTCATGACAGTTCCAGTTGGCTGTTTGCAGGCTGTTAGTCTGAGCACTGGGCAGAATGTATATTTGACAGCAACTAACTGGGCTGGTAATCCATAATTTGTTGATATCAATAGACACAGGGCATTAGGGGATTGTAAATGAAGTGCTAGTGTAGCAGTAATTACAGACTCTGCAGCATTGCCAGAGTAAGGACTGAAGTTTGCTTTAAAGTGTGTTTCAGTGGTTTATGTAATTCAGCTAGGATAATTTGCAGTTGAATGAAACCTGACATGGAAATTGTAAACTCAAATACCAGTTTTCTTCTGAAAAGAGTTCAGACAAGAACTGGGAACACAGCAACCATTACAGAAGTTCATTCTGCCAGATATGGTTAGATAATTAATCAAGCATATGCTTTTTCAGCTTCCAAGAGTTTATTTTTTGAATGAGTTACATCTTCGTTTTTATAATATATGATCAATGAAAATAGTACTTGCTACTATTTTATGAAGCTGTCAAACAACAGCCACTCCCCATATATCCATGAAATGAAGTGTTGTGTTGCAGGCTGGTGTGAGACCATAACCAGATGAATAGTTAAACTTTGAAATTAGTTTTGGGTCCTCATATGAGTAGCTCTAAGAGACTACTCTTAATAATATTCTTCACTCTTTCAGGTGAAGCTTGGTCTCCTAAAGGATCACAACAGGTAAAAGCTCAAGAGGGAAATAACAGAGCCTGTAAAAATTCAAATGGATTTTAAATGAAGTTTTCAGCAGTGTTGTGGCTGCATTTCTTAGAATATCAGATTACTTTTATTGGGTCTTCACTCCCTTCATTTGGAGCTTTCTCTGTACTCCAAAGTAGAAGAAGAGGTTGCTGGCCAATCAGCACAGCAAATGGATTGTAATTACTTCAGCCCCCAAAGGTAATAACATTTTCCTTCAAGTGACAGGTCTGCATAGCCTTGTGGTAACCAAGGTCACCTGAAAACTTTAATCCTATCTAAATACTTCACTATGAGAAAGGAAGCCCTGTACTTAGGAAGACCTTTCTTTCTTTATTAAAACCTCTGGTGTTCAACATTAAATGCTGCTCCGTTCAGATTTGCCTGTAGTGTATTTATCTTCCAGTACTGTATGCCTGTGCTTACTAGTATCTATTATGCTTACTATTATCTATTATTACTATTATCTTACTATTATTTTTTCAGAAAATTACTACAACAACAGATTAGGTATTTGGTATTGAATGTTAATATTACTTTATGAGACTTAATGCAGTGTCATCCTCTGGATTATGCTTTGTCTTTTCAAGATCTCCTGGCTGTATCTGTGCTGTTCATTTTACAGATGTGTTATTGAATTTCTAGGTAAAGATAAAATTACAGAATCACAGAATGGTCTGGGTTGGAAGGGACTTTATAGATCATCCAGTTCCAACCCCCCTGCCATGGGCAGGGACATGTTTCACTAGTCAGGTTGCTCAGAGCTCCAGCAAACCTGGCCTTGAACACTTCCAGGACTGGGGCATCCACAACTTCTCTAGGCATATAATATTCTACTTTAATAGTGAACCATGCTAAAACCAAATAGAACAAACTTGCAATAATTTCTCCCTGGGCTCAGACCTCTTTAGTTGCAATCTCAAGTGTTGTTGGCATTCATCATGATGGGATTTGCTCCTCAGAGGTTGTAACACAAAATAGAAAGTGTTACAGGCACTATTACTATTATCATTTCTTGACCTGAGCAGCACAACACTCAAGCTTGTTTCATTATAAGGAGGTATTGGATGTGTTTCCTTGATGTCACTTTATTTATAGAATATGTTTTCCTGAATATGGGATGAATTAAATAGAGGCATCTTGTGTTTATAACCTCAAGACTTTTTCCACTAACTTGTGATACAGAACACTCTTACTGTTGGTTCTGATGTTGCTTTGATGATACTAAGCACTTTATGGGAGCTCAGATTTGATTGGTCTTGAAATGCTCAGCCCCAGTACACTGCTGCATGAAGGCATCTTTATTTAGACAGACAAACTTGAATTCTGTGAATGTATCTTTGTGATACATTTTATTAATAACTTTTCTTGGTCAGCTATACCAAGCCAAGTACTCAATTATGTGTGGTAAGAGTGTATTGACTGGCAAAGCCCCAGTAACCTCTGTCTTCCTTTCAGCTGGGATTGAGCTCATTTTCTTCTCAGTAGCTGGTACAGGCCTTTGTTTTGGGTTCAGTATAATGTCGGTAACACCCTGATGCTTTGGTTGGTTTTTAGTAGTGCTTGCCCCAGCTGAAGGACTTGTCAGGGTCTCGTGCTCTGCCAGTGAGGAGGTGAATAAGAATCTAGAATGGAACATAGCTGGGGTAGCTGACCCATAAGGCCAAAGGGATATCCCATACTGTAAAATGTCATTCCCAGTGTAAACTGGGGAAGTCCCCGGAAATGGGCCTGACTTGGGGGTGAGCTGGTCATCTGGCAGAGAGTGGGTGGTGAGCAATTGTATCATGCATCGCTTGCTCTTCTTAGATTTTATCTCTCTCCCTCCTTCTTCTTTTTTTATTAAAATTTTTGTTATTTTTATTGCTATTATTATATTTTACTTTGTTTCAATTATTAAGCTGTTCTTATATCGACTCACAAATTTTACCTTTTTCTTCGTGATTCTCCTCCCTGTCCCACTGGGAGGCAGGGGGGAGTGGGCAAGCAGTCATGTCGTTTGTTAGTTGCTGGCTTTCATGCTGAAATTCTTCAAAAATAATAGACCCTATTTGACGCTCCTTTCTCCCTGTCTTATTCCTCACTATCTCCCTCTCTCTGTTAGACTGCCTTGCTGTGTGCTTTTGTCTCTTTCACTTTAGTGTATTCTGTCTTAAATGGAAAATACTGTGTAGTGCTGAGGATAGTTTGGATTCTTGATAGAAATAGCCTAAAACTTCTGATATTTTCAACCTGAAGAAAATTAGGGGGAGTGCAGGTGAAAAATTGTTACTGTTACTCAGTATTTTTTCTATAAATGAAATGAAGGATAGGTGGTATATTGCTGCTAGTTTTAAGTGGGTTGTTCAAAATAAAAATCAAAATTTCTATCAGAATGGAAGAGGGGAAAAAAAATAAATGTAGGAATTCCCAAACACTCTCAAGGTTGCTGTTTTCCAGAACCTGTTTCAGAATCTGAAACTTTGAGATCTGTGTTGTGGGTTAACCCCACTGGTTAACCACAGTTCATGAGACCTCTACTCAGGTGGCTTAGATTCTCTTTTGGACTAGAACTGTAGAATAGGAGATCTTGGAAAAATAAGTACCCTATAGAAACATGGGTTGCTTGGGATTTGATATTTAACCCAGTAGTACAAGAATTCCATACTCTGAGCACCATTCAATGTGTGGGGCCCTGCTTTGCTATGGCTGCCCTTTGGAAAACTGCATAAGTCTCTTGCAAAGGGTATTCATAGTGCACCTAGGGGAACTTGACAGCTTTCATTTCCAGAGCATATAAATAAACTGCAGCCAACCAGACTGTAGAAAGGTGTTCACTCTTCAGAGATGTAAAATTCACACGCCTTCTTGTTCTATCTAATTGATAAATGGTATGAGACACTTTCCTTGTCTTATTTTCCAGGTAAAAAGAAAGGAATGAATGAGCAGACTTTCTCAATATGAAAATCCTTGAATTTGGTCTTTGTTTCTTGTCATGTTCCCACTTAACTTTGAAAGATCTTCTGTGATACTTTTGTTTACTTTATGTCAATCAGTTAAATATGTACCAAGAAGTTTGATTTCTCTCCGCTATGCTGCTGTGAGAATTCTTCTTGGTACTGTGTCCTTACATGTTGCATGAAGCACTGAGTAAATTACAATTTCAGTTCTTGTCACCATGTGGACAGCTTCTAAACTCTGTTACCTGACACAGACTTGTGTTCAATCAATAAAGTTGAAGCACATGTGGTATTAGCAGAAAATCTTTGTCAATTTACAGTCTTCATTTAGGATTAAGACTTCTTATGCTGCATCAACTAGATTTAGACAACAGAGGAACCAGTGCCTAAAAGCTGCTAGACTATAACTGTATGTTACTGGTTTTGAGTGGGGAAGGAGAAGAAGATCCTCCAAAGCTTGAAAACTACTAAAATCTCTTGGTTCTTTGTCCATATGACATTAGTCTTTTTGTTGATATAAGCTTTTCAGATTTCTTCACTCAGTTTTGTGGCTGTTTAATGCAAACCATGATTTAAGTGTGCCTTGGGGAATAGCAGAACTTGTCTATAAGGGTGAATTACTGAAAAAATAAAAAGAAATAAATTCATCTATATATTTTGTTTTAAGTTCTCTCTTTATCCTAGCCTAGCCCCTTTCATAGGTAATTTTAGAGCACATGTCCAACATGCATAGCAGAGAACTGTCCGTGCTGGCTTCAGAAATGGAAGCAGTGACGTGGGTGTAGCTGTGCTCATTTTAGGTTGAGCTGGTTCATAGCTCTGTATGTCATGTGCTTGTGCCAGCTTTGCTGGAGAGAGCAGCAGGCTGGATGTGCTATGTGCTGCTGAAGGGTGCTCCTTGCATGCTTGTCAGTAAAAGAGTATGTATTCTTGCTTAGATTAAATTAGGGTTGTTAAATAGGGAATTCTCACAAAACGTGCTGTGCATTGTGTGTTTCACACAGGTTAGTGTGCAATGTAGTCTCTCTTTGTGGGCAAATCATCAACCTCCAGGATAGAGACTGTGTGTCCCTCCTTGCCTCTCCAGATTACCTAAAAGCATTTCTGGAACCAGGGGCTAGAAAAATGTTTGAGTTTAAATTCACAGCATCTCTCACTGGAGTGCTGCAGCTGTTGAACAGTTAAGAAACATTTGTATGGCGGCAGGAGAGTATCTTATTCCTCTGTTTGTTTAGCATCCACAAAATGAGTGATTGCTTGTGTTCTTTATGTGTTAATGACACTGCACAAACTATACTTTATGATGCACTTGGGTGCAATAACTTAGCTGGATGGTTGAATACAATTTAAATATGCAGAAAGAAGGGACTAATGGAGTATCCTCAAGGACTAGCTAATACCTTTATTTATAATTATGTCATGCTATCTAGATTTGAGAAGATTTGTGTTTGTCACAAACATTTTGTTGAAATATAGCATTTTAGATTTAAGTGTAAAAGGACCTCTGTATTTTCTCTGTGGAAATATGTTATTTATATTTGTGTTTGGGTTGGGTTTTTTCTTTAAATCTGTAACCTACCATCAATTCAAATGCCTCCTGACAGTGGGGTCTGAGAGTGCTTTTAGTAGGTGCTGCTTCTCTGCTTAGAAGAACCCTACAGACAAAATAAAAATTTAAACCTAAGCACATTTAGAGAGGAAAGGAGCAATGGAGAAAAAAATAGCAATGTTTTATATGCAAGGGGAAGAAAAGTGCCTAGCCTGGGAACTTGGAGTAGTCTATGAATGTGATGTGAGCTCAAGGAGTGACTGTCTAGCTAAACCTGCTTCATGTCCCCTTTCCTGCTCCACATCTACCAAATGTCACCTGTAAGGGGTGAAATGTCTTGAGTGCTCTGTTGGATGATCTTGTGAAGGGCAGGTTCTTTTCTGGGGCTCCCTCCCCTCCCTCTGCTAGGGTAAAGGTTCAGGTAATTCCTTCAGGCTTGCTGAAGCCAGTAGTATTGCACCTTTCCAACAACAGCTAACTTGTGTCATGTCTCCTTATTAAAGTCTCATTGAAGGCCCTCTGTTTGGGAGTTCTGAGCCTCACCTATTGAGCAAAGCTTAATGTGAGTCTCTGTGTTCAGAGGAAGAGAACCAGTACTGGGTAGGAATGTCAAATGTTGGCCTTTATGGTGGGCATTCCTTTCTCTTCTGCAAAGTTTAAGTGGCCACATTTTGGAGATTCACAAATAATAACTCAAATAATTTGCAGGTGAATATCTTTCTAACAACTGTAAGATAGTTACCTAGAATGCCAGCTGGACAAAAGTACCAAGAGCTGTGGAAAACTCCTTATTTCTTAAAGATTAAGTGCATGATTATAAAGTTTTTCATCTTTTCCTGGAAGAATATATGGCCTGAAACATCTAGAACATGCACTTTCTATCAAAGAGCAATGAACCAAATGTGTATGTTATAGCCCCAAGGAATAAATGCTGCCCTGAAGGAATGTTCTTTTTTAAAATTTAAATGCAATTTATTTGGAGCTCTCCCCTAGGTGCTTTCACAGAAACTCATATTCATATGCAGTGAAATCTAGTAGTTTTCCTGATATTCTTAATCAATATGATTGTCAGCTACTAGTTAAATAATCATCTTGGACATAATTACATTTTTTTCCATCTACAATCTGCTGGGCTTGTTTCTATTGCTCTCCAGTCTGCTTTTATTCATTACAGGGGATTTAAATACCCTATTTAGTGTGAGTATAATACTAATTTCCCTTGTATCTGCAAAAGCAGTGGTCTTAAAGAAGTCATTAGGTTTCATGTTAACTTTTAATGTGGTATATGTATATGATGAACTATTCTGATACATCTGAAGTTTGCATATGATATTTCTATGTTGCCAGTCCTGTCACTGACTAGCAACGTAGCAGTGCATTTGCAGTTGCAGAGCAGCATCACAGTTTTCTGAGGCTTTTTGAATTTTTCTTGTGAAGTAGTTTTGGTCTTGCAATAGTCTATTGACTATTCTAGATTCTTTTCAATGAATATCAAATATTACAGCGCTCCAGTTTGGACTTGCGGTCCCACTGCCTGCTAATGCTGCTACACTGAACCTTTGAGCACTGCAATAGTTCTTTTTCCTTTCCTCCTGGAAGACCTGGAGGCATTAGACATTTATCCCCTACTTTTCTGTACCTTACCCTTCCAGCTCTCACTGGGCACTCTGGAACACGAGCCGGTGTAATGAGCTGCAGCAAGAGCGTCTGTGACACAATAGACAATCTGCTTAATAAATGTTTATTGATTTAAATTACAGATTATGCACATGCATGAGATGGTGAAATAAATTAAATTAGAGCTGGTTATGCATCTGTCTACACTGAAGAGGAGGGGAGATACTGATCTCTTCTCTGTGGTGACCAGTGACAGGACCTGAGGGAATGGCCTGAAGCTGTGTCAGGGAGGTTTAGGTTGTATATTAGAACAAGTTTATTCACCCAAAGGGTGGTTGGGCACTGAAACAGGCTCCCCAGAGGAGTGGTCACAGCACCAAGCCTGACAGAGTTCAAGAAGTGTCTGGACAATCCTCTCAGGTGCATGGTGTAATTCTTTGAGATGTCCTGTGCAGGGCCAGGAGTTGGACTTGTTGATCCTTGTGGGTGCCTTAGAGCTCAGCATATTCTGTGGTATGCCTAAAGCAAGCTAAAAGGATTAACTGGTTGAGGGAGCAGCTGGTGGATTGTTTCTGAATTTATGCCCAGAGGATGAAGAAGGTTTTTCAGGTGCTTACTTTTTGTATATTTTCAAGGACCTCTACCTGATGGGATATTGCTACAGACCAGGCTATTGCTGATGAAAGTCTAGAAATAAAGGCACTTGCTCTATGACCAAGCAGTAAGTTTGGCTTTTTGTGTCTCTGATTTGTGACATATTTCTATGGCCATATTTTATGAGAAAAATGATTTTTCTCTTCCGCAATAAACTGTTGACTTCATTGAACTATTAGTGGTACAGTATGTGTAGCTATCCTAAAAACTTTCTTATAAATTTTGTGCAGAATTAGTTGTCCATATTATTGTTCTTGGCCTTTATACTTTTTTCCTTCCCAAGCCTACAGTTTAGAGGTTGTTAAGCTGTAGAGGATGTTATTATATTCATTAGAAAAGCACATCTGTAAGCTCTACTTTCTAAATCACTGCCTTTGTGATTTGATAATTTCTGGATGTTATTGCCAATAACTTCTCTGTGACTGCTGTAACTATTTGAAATAATAAAAAACTAATCAGAGACAATTTACCTCTATGATTTAGCTTTAGATTGTTTCTTTCAGAAGTTCTGTTCCTAAGAGAAGCTGTATTTATTGCAGAGCAGTGTGTGTAGATAGCAGTATTAATTTGTATAAATTTTATGAAGTAGCCAAAATGATCTGATTTTGCTGATCGATATGTTCTCCCATATATCACAGTGGATCATGCTTATAGTTGTGCTAACAAATTGAAATAGGTCTGTAGTTTCATTTCTGTGATACTTTCTAAAATTATCTTCACCCCAGAATCCAGTTAAGCAATCTGTAGGATCAAAATTTTAGGTGATTATTAGATATTTCAGGATGTAGATATCTGCTTTTTTCATTTCAGGGGCCTGGTACAGATCTTACTGAGTTAAAGTCTTAAGCAAGTGTTTCTGTCTGAAAATCTTCCTATCAGCTTTTTCCCACTTGTGAACTCATCCTGTGGTTTACTAGCCTCAAGGTATTTTCTAAGGGGGAATAAAAGGGATTTTAGGATGCTCAGCAATGACTGATGTGTGATATACATTACAAAAGAGTTTCTTACTTCCTTACTGTTCAGCTTGATTCTCTTTAGAAGGTTCAGAGATTTGACCTACACAAAAAGAACCCAAATCTCACAGCAAGTTGAGGTGTGAACTGCACAGTCATAAGTATTTCCTCCTGAGTGGCCTCAGAGTTAGTGCAGGCAGGTCAATCAGAGCAGTGCAGCTCCACCCAGCCATGCACTTGCCAAGCTGATAAGCCCCACTCAGGCTGGGGGTGTTGCTGTCAGCCACCTCCAAGTGGCATGGATACACTTCAGGGTTTGGCCCAAGGGTGAAGATGGGGCCAATTCAGATTTCTTGGAACTGCCAGAACTGCCCAAATGGAGTAGATTGTGGTTTTAGTTTTTCTCAATAGATATAACCAAGAGTCAGCAGGCTGTGGGGGTGGGAGATGAGGGATGGGTTAGAGGCCACAGTGAGATACTTGATGTGGTTCTCTCTGATCACGTTTCTCACTTCTGCATGTGCTGTCCAGCTGAGAGCACTGGTGGGCTGGGTGAAAGAGCTGGTCCAACTCAAGTGCAACCATGTCAGCTCCTGTCCCTGTTCTTTTGTTTGGATCATGTGAAGTTTTATGTTTTACTAAAAAATGAAGCTGGATCAGTTTCACTGTCTGATTTATCAAGCATTGGCACAGGCTGGTGGTGGGGAGGCTGGAGCATGTAGGAAAATAGCAGGCAGGCAAGAAAACAAGAAAGAGCAATGACTGACTTAATGATGTTGGATGTGTTCTCAGTGTTTTAATGGAGTTGCTTACTTGTCCTGATGCTCCATCTGCTTTACCTTTTTGCAGGTGAGAATCTCAATAACTTCTCATAATTATTTTACATTTGGGTTTATTAAATTTGGTTTTGTCATATAGCCTTGCTCTGACTGCAGTCAGAAGTTTCTCTTCAATCCTCATAAATACTTTACTCTCAGTATTTTTGATCTGAATCTCTTTCTTGTGGCTATATTGACTCAATGAATGGTTTATTTCATTTAGCATGCCAAGATAATTATTAGCAAAAAGGGAAGTTTAATGGTCCCCTTTTATTTGGAGAACTATTGTGTCTCTTACTAATTATGCTGACTGCTGAGTTTTGGAAATGTCATCTGTGTTGGATGTATCTTCCCTTCATAATAGTAAATACTAATAGCAGTTACTACAGAAGGATGTTGCATGGCTAAATTCATGTTTGTAAATTACTCTGAATTCCTAAGATGCTGAATTGTCTAATGTAAGAAGAAATGCTGCTAAGGTTAAGTATCCTCCAATTTCTGTATTACATATTCATGTCCTTTAACAAGGAAAAGAAGCATAATGAAATGCTCATTGATGTTTTTAAGTTCTTCATTGAAACTAATGTCTTATTAATAGCCTGGAAAACTTTGCAAATATGAGATTTAGTTCATTTTCCTGCTACTTTTGAAACCTAAAAACTCTCCAAAGCAGCTATTACTTCTTCATAAATAGTTTCTGGGATGAATTTGCAGATTTACTAATGTATTATCTTGGGGTAATCCTAGAGATACTATTTCATGCATATGTAAAGCATGTTTGCTGTCTTTTTCAATATTGTAGATTCATGGCAAATTCCTAGTTTATTCAGCAAGTGTCTCTTTCTGCTATATTTTCTGTATATAACAAATGCTTGTTTCTTTGGCAACTCAGACTTCATCATTGATAGGAAATGAGTCTGCAGTGCAGCATTACTATGCTTAGAAAGCATTAAAGTGAATTTTCAGTTCTTCTGTTCTATTACAATGAATACTGAATTTTTCTTTTTTAAATAATTTTCTGATACCAGATTTCTCTCTATCATTCATGGTTTTGCTTGACACACCACAGATAATTTTCTGTTCAGTTATCTCCCTTCCTCCATCTTTATGAACACATATGCTAAGTCTGTGTTACACAGAGATCTTCAGAACTATAGACAGTTTTGACAGTTTTCCATCTTTTTTACACTCTCTTCAGTTCTCATGACCACATTAGACTGATATATATTTCAGTTTCCTTCTCACTATCGTTTTCTCACTGAAGATTTTTCTAATGAAGTTAGAAATGGAATATCACAAAAAGGCATTTTAGTTTGAAATTAGCTGTAATCTATGAAAAGAATGAGACAATCTTGCAGCTGAGATAAAGCAGGACTTAGAAGAATCTGTGTATTACTGCAGATAGTAGTTTTAGAAGCAGAAATGTCTACATGAAATAAGAAACCCTTTAAAGTAAGCTTAATAGAGTTCAGTGGGCAGGAGTGTCATTAATAAACTTGGAAGGGGAAAAATGAACAGAAATTTCCACAGAGTTAAAAATATTCATGGAATTCAAATGGGAATGTAAACTCTCTACAGTAGTTTTTGAGGAAAATACCAGTGGTCATGAAAGTAAAATTGTTGTCTGAAATGTTATTCAATGGACTGCTATAGAGCAGACCAAATATGTTACAGAATGATAAAAACCCAGAGGGTATTATGAAAATTGGATTTTAAATAAAAGTAGAAATTGTCTTGTTTTTTTGATATCAGTCAAACATAAAGATAGAAGAATCTGGACTTCTACTACAATGGATATTTTCTTCCAAGCTTATTTGGCACACTTAGTTCTAGGTAGATACCTAAAAATTAAATACATGAATAGTGCTGAAAAAAGACCACCTGAGATATTGAAATAATTGTTGTTGTTGCTCAAGTGTATAGGAAAATTACAGATGGTACTGTTTACAAAGGCATCAAGAGAGCAGTACCTAAAGAATTATATAGCTCAAGTACAAATGTCTTCTAACATCATTAAATTACAACATAACATGATTTCCAATACAAAAGACTGAAAGTTGTTATGTATTTTTGTAAAAGAAATTGCTTCATAAAACGGACTAGCTGGGATAGCAATCTTCTGAAAGCAGGAGTGGAATGGAAATTTCTACAGAGAGTGTGTTTAAAAAAAAAAAACAAAACCAAAAAAGAATAGCACAGAAGTGGAGAAAGAAATGTTAACTTGTTGGATGTAGGCAGGAAAACACCCCCAACCCAGCAATATTGATCTTGATTGCAGAATGCCAGTGTTTAATATGATGCTGCAAGCATTAATAAAATTCGAGTTGTGGGCAGCTAGCCTCCACTTCGCTTCCGTGTGAAAGTGTAATTCTACTGGGTGATTTCCTGTGCTTTAATTGCCAGGTTTGTGGATGTGATTATGGGGGGGATATTTGAAAGTAGGGGCTTCCTGCCAGCCATGAATCTCCTGTTATGCCTTCCAAGTGCAAAAAAAGAAAAGTTAAGATCATCACCTCACACAGTGGACTTCCACATTGCGAACTGAATTGCTTTTGAATGGCTCAGTAACTCCAGAAGTGAAATTTCTGCTTTCTATAACCTGCTCACCTGCCCTTTCAGCAAAGGGCTTTTGTAAAAAGGAAATTTCTGTTGAATCTAGTCCTCCTCTGTCACAGGTAAATGCATCATTTAATTCCTTTCATTGGTGGGTTTGGTTTTTTTCTTTACTTTTTCTGTTGCTGGTATAGTGCTTCACTCCTGTTATAAGCTTGTTACTTCAACAATGAGAACAGCCAAACTCTTCATTCCCTTGGATGTCGTAATAGGAGGGAATGTTCAGGATGCAGCATGTCTGCACTGTGTGCTGTTCAGAACATAGAGGGGAAGTTTGGTTCATGCACTTCTGCACTGAAACCTCAAGAAGAATCAGTCAGGAAGTCTCAACTGCTGTAAATGATATAGGTGCTTAACATGGCTACATTAATACTATTTTCAGTTACAAAGATTCCTCTGTTCATTTTGAGACACTTTTTCATTTCACCATTAATGTCTTTTATTTTTCATTTCCCCCTTTATTCACAGCCTTTATATTTCTATGATTAGCACAGGCTACAACATTGTCTTTCTTTTTATCTTACTCATTTTTACTACAGCAGTGAAATCCACACTCTTTAGACTGTAGCAAATTCTTCATCCTGTAGTAGTTTGCACAACCCTTAAGGCAGATTATTCACTTTTTTACAACTCACTTATTCAGTCTTTTCCTGTACAGGACATATAGATGCAGATAATTTAAACCTTGTCCACCCATTTGAGTTAGACACATCCTCTGGAAAGGATTCTATTAGTGTAGAATTTCCTTCTGTTCTCATGATTCTCTCAGTTTTGTCTTTATTTCAGTATTTCAGTTTCACCACTTTCTATCGATTAAATGTTAGTGGAATTCAGGGATTTAAACAAAATTTAAATGAAGTTTAAAAAAATGGCATGTACTACTTTCTCCTCCCATTTCACGTCATCACCACTAATTTTGTTGATCAAAACTGACTTCAAAACTCAAGTATATGGTGTACCAAAAGCAAACCCATTGGCTGGCCTTAAAATTCCAAGTTAACTTCTGTGAAATGTTAGGGTAAAACATAAAACCTCCATATAAGAAGTACTATGTATAGGAATGTTACAGTGAAAAATATGTGGAGCTTCATAACATCAAATGACATGAAAGTGGTGAGAATCATTAGAGTGAAGATAAAGAACATTAGGACTAGTAGAAAAAAAAAGTAACTGGGTAGTTTAAAACAAATATGCTCACTAGTGTGTCCACCAAAAGTACCCATGGGTTCCACCCTTCCCTGGAGCAGACATTGCTTATCTCCAGGTCTGATAGCCTGTGATGAGGATATCCGGCTTCCTAGAAAGCTGTGTTGGGAAGTTAGCTAAACTCCAGTCCACAATAATGTGTGTGAGTGTGTAGCTTTCTCCCAAGTTCACAGGTGTTTTGCAAATATTCTTCTCCCATCCCCACACCATAAGGAAAGACAATTCTAGATTTATCATTTACTCCACGTTAGGCCTATACTATTTGTAGGAGCTTTTCATGTTGTTGTTGGAACTTGGTATCAAGGCAGTATGTCAAAATTAATCAATATCCATAAATATACTTATTTAGAACACAACAGTTCCTTAGAAAAGTAAAATTATTTAAAGATGGTTTTTAATTCAAGCAAAGTCTCTGTGTGCTTATCTCTTCCATCGATAGCTGTGGACTTGGAAATACCCAGCTTTTGATATAAGTGATAGTGAAATGCAGAAGTTGTAGGAAAAAAATCAAATAAAATAAACTAGAATGGGTCAGAGGTAGAGGGGCACTCTGGACCTTGCTGTGTTGCTGGTACTTGCTCTAATGAACATTGCTGCTGAATCAGTTTGCTTTTGGAGTTTGCTTTTGTTTTCTTTGTGGAACAGATAATTTGCAGAGGCATGTAGGTGAAAATGCCAGACCGTAAACTATTGATGGGCCCCTGCACTGCTTCATCATTTTTTTGGCTTGCTAAGTCTTTGTTATCTGCCCTAAAGGGGGATTCTACCAAGTTGGATCTGGAGGAGACCAATGTGCCCTGGAGCAGCTGAGCCTTTGATTCAGTGAGAGGAGAATGATTTACATATAAGTTACCTCTGCTTGACTGGAGGGAATTTACTTGCAATTAATTTATCCCCAAATCTTCCAAGGCACAAATTCTAGAAATTTCTGAGACTGGCACACAAGATAGTGATGACAGAATGCATGAACTACTTTACTGAAATCCTTTCTAAAACAAATTTAATTATTTTTGGAACAAGGTGTTAGAGGATGAATAGTAGTATACTTGAAAGCTATCATATTAATTTACCTTTTATTTCAGTGTAAAACGACCAACTAAGACCATTGTAATGTCAGATGCTTGTACCTGCATGGTATTAGAAAGTTGAATATCAGATACAAGTATTAGTGGTTTTTCTCAAGAAAAAAATATGCTTCTTTCTGTCTGAAAGCCCTTGGAATTTATTCTGATTTTCAGATTTTTGTGTGTTTCGTTAATCTCTGCATCTGTCTTGTACTGTTTTATGGAAAACAGTGTTTGAAATACTCACATATTGTGCCAATGCTTCCAGTCTGCTTTTCATAGAGCACCCCCTGATGTCAATAACTTGCTGAAAGATGACTTTTAGAGAAAGAAAATGAGGCCACAAGTACAGAATTATGTTAAAGAGAAATCAGAGCTTTCTGATTAGTACTTTATGGGGAAAGGTAGTTTTCCATGCATATGTCAGGTACGTGAATCGGTTTTCACAATAGAAAAAGAATTTCTAAAATTGTATCATTAAATGAAAACAGAAAATAAGTAGTAGCTTCTTCAGATGCCAGCACACTGTTTCCTTGCACAGCTATAGCCTGGTAGAGATCATATTTATCTGAGAGATGTAGGTGCTGGGCTTTGCTTTAATGAATACTGAAGTGTTTTGCACAAAATGGAGCACCTTTGACAGCACAGACTGAAAAATACTCTAAAGCTTTTAAAAAGTATTCCATGTGTTCTTCTCATTCTAAAGTGCATGCTCATGTGTGAACTGCAATGAAAAAAGGTCTTTTTAATGCTCTCAGTGTTGCTGTATCAGGCAGCAATGAGTAGGTATCTACTGTGTCAAGCTCTGAAAGGAAATGTAACTCCTGCCTTAGGAAATAATTTATGGTGAGTTTGGAAAAAAATCAGTTTTATGAAACCAAACAATACAGCATTCTAGGGAGTATCACTCAGTATTGGAAATAGCTATAAATTCTTCAATAAGATGAGAGAATAAACTATATACATATATATATATATATATACATATACACACGCGTTGACTTCAACTTGAAGTAGTTTGTCATGTGCCTGTGATTCCTGCAATTAGTCTTGAACATGTTGAACTTATTTCAACTTTTCTGAGTAAGGTTTGAAAAATTAAATAATTCAGCCTTATCTTAATGGCTTCGTTCTTAGCACTTACTCCTTGTCAATACCCATTGCTACTTTGCCTATTGACACCTCTTATGAGAATGTTGTTTATAGAGATACTGCAGCGCTTCAAAAGTTTTAATGGTTCTGTTTTGGTTTTCTCCATGTCTGCTTAAACCTCAAAATCATGGCCAGGAATATTTTGTCAAAATACTTCTTATTTTTTCCTATTAAAAATATAAAAACTAAGTTCTCAGATCTCTGGCTTTATTTGGCTTTCTTCTATGGAATGCTTAAGTTTGTTTTGGAACCTGCACTAATAGTTAAATGACATTTAAGTAGTACAGAGACTTTGACCTTCAGCGAATGGTCTTCTGAATAAATGAGAAAATATATGAGTGGATGAAATGATAAATGCAGTGCAATTTTCCTGCTTTGTGCATAGTCTTCAGAGGATAATATCTGGTATTGGTGGCTAGACTAATTTAGTAATATGACAATTTTGTTTCCTGGCAAGTAGGTATGACTCTGTGAGATGATGCCTACCTAATTTAAAGGGGTAGATTCTCTACTAAAACATAGGACATTCCAGTTTCAAGAATTTTCCTGTAGAATTAGTAGGAAAAACCCTTTTTTCCCTTACTATACTTGTCTTCTAAATTATGAACATCATGTCTAGATTTTTGACCAGCTGTTTTTTCAGACGTCAGTTTCTTGTTGCTGAAGCACTCTGGATGTGTTTTTCTGCTAACAGAAGTAGTCTCTTAGGAAGACTTTCAGAGAGATGTTGAGGTGCCATACACATAAACAGGCAACCCAAATATCACTTTATACTTGTATAATATTGCTGTCATTCTGTTGCATTAAAATTTTGGAATGTCAAGAAGCTGTAGTTATATGATTAGGTCAGTGCAGAACTTTACAGGACATGTCAAGTTATGACCACAATTTCATTCATTAAAAGTAAAGTAAATTTCAAATTCCCATGATGAGTCAGTCATTCTAAATAAACTGTATTAGTCCAAAATAATTTAAAATCAAACAAGCTGAAAGTGTCTCTGGGTTTTGCATAATGATTGGCAGCACATTATTAACATTTGAATTATTTTCTTTCTTCTATACTGATGAGTTTTTAACCATTTAACTTGGGAAAGGGAGTTTAATGATATAGCTGCATGCTCTATAACAGCTGTTAATAATTTCTTTGCCTATAGAGCTGCTGTAGGTTGAGATCTTGCTGCAGTTCTTGGGAGCTCCCTGCCAGGAATTTTACCTGAAGGAGTGCTTCATTGTCACACCCAAGACAATGTAGTAAATGAATGATTGAGACATTATCTCCCTCTTTGTTTCTAGTGCCCAGAGACAAAAAAAAAAAGAGAAATATGTACCACAGGAGTGGTACCGGTGGAACATGAACAAGCATGAATGCATTACAAGCAGTTCCAAAGAGATTTTACAGCTTAATAAATAAGCTGGCTCTAAAAAGCCTCATAAACTGTGCTTGACATGTATGCCTTACATAGCAGAAAAGTTAAGTTGAGGTATTTATAATTGCTCTTGTGATCAAAATCATGCAGTTAATAAATTCTAATAATTCACAAAAATATTTCCATTAGTGTATCACTTTTGGCATTCATACAAAATTTGTTAATTCTTGCTTAGCAGTGGTAACAAAGACCTTGTTGTGAATTGTCACTGTATGTAGTTTTTAAAAAATCCTGGTTATAGGTGAATTTACAGATGAAAAAAACATTTTTTGTGAGTTGGAAATTTAACACCCACCTGATGCATGATAATACTCATTCACAATGATAGTGTTATGAAATTTCAATCTTTGATCATGCACAAACTTTCCACTTCTCCCTAAAAACACTCATATTTTTGACTGGTGCATGAAAAATAAAGAACAAAAGTATTTCAGAAGGTTATAAGACCTGATGAAGCACTAGGTATGAAATGGCTGTCACACTTTACTTTCACAACTTCAGACATAATTATTGGTGCTTAATGGTTGACAGGCTAGGGTCAATTTTTACAGTCTAAATGTTAAGAGTGGATGATTGCAGCAATAAATACCTTTCACCAACAGCTTTCAAGTAATAAAAAAAAATCCACTTTTATCTGGTTAGAGTGATAAAGCACATGAAGGTGCACCAATTAAATGCCTTTAAAAGGATTTGTCAGGTTGGAACTGCTGGACATCACTATTTATCTCTTTTGAATAATATTTGTAGCTAAAAATTAGCAACTATTGTCAGAGAGAATCAAATCAGACATGAGAAGAAAAGCAAGTATGAGTTTTTTCTCCACATTTTATTAGGCTACCAGTACTTATGAATAGTGTATGTGGGACTTAGTAATAAAGTGTCTGATCTTATGCTGTTGAGGCAAGAAAAAATGTTCAGCTGTGGGTTATAAATCCAACTCTCAAGTAATCAGCAAACATATTTAGGATACTAACATTTTAATGTATTGGAACTTAAATGCTGTTACTGTAGATTATATTTCTTATGGCTTCTATTGCCTTTCAGCTTTGGTACTAGAGATACAAAAGATGAGTAGTGTCTGACACCTTGATTAACCCTTAGGTAAGGCACAATAAAACTTTCCAAGTTCCTAAACAGAGAATAAGTCTGACAGCTGCTTTGTTCACTTTGCCATTTGGCTTAGATCATGGTGGAAAGGTGGGAGGGAGGGAGGGATGAGGTGCCATTACCAGAGGTGAGTGAGAACCAACCTGCTTTCTGACAGGATGTGTCTGGATCATCTTAATGTTTAGATCCAAGCTTTTAGTGCAATGTCATGGGGCCAAAGTAGAGGTCAGTGACTGCTACTTCCTTCACACTCTTCCCTGCTCTGTTTTTCTTGCTCAGGATCTGCACTGTGGCTGGCACATGTCCTCCATGCCCACTCCTGACTTCTAATATGCCATCTCTCTGTGCCAGACTTCTGCTGGGCTGGAGACATGCCTGTGCTCTCTGCCCACAGCAATGAAGCCAGAACTCAGCCCCACTCAAACGTACCTGCAGTTGGGAGGAACCTTGTTTCCAGTTTCCTCTGACACTTTTTCAAGGATTTAATTTATGCTATGGCCTTGAAGTCAATTCTGTAGTGGCACAGCTCTGTAAGCCCTGCTGTGGTTTTCCATGTGCCCCTACTTAACCGCTGCTATTTTGGGCTCCTGTTGTCTCCTACTCCTCTACAAAAAGACCTCTCTAAATAGATATAGCAAACACAAGAAATAAAGCCCAAACAGTAGAAAGTTGCACAAGGCTTCCATCAGAGCATTCCTAAAGGTTACCTGTTCAGCATTTGGCTCTTAGAAATCTCCAATTCTGCCTTCTCACTGGAAGGAAATAAAAATGTTTTACTTCCCTGCTTGCAACAATTCTCTCACGTTGAAAGCCCCTTCAATTTTAGGCAACAGGTTTAGCTTTACTAGGAGTAAAAGGTACCTATGCCAGACCATTGTTCCCAGCTCAGTGCTACCATCCTTTTTAGTTTCTCTTTTGGATCTTCAAAGGATGCAATCTTATTTGTGTCTCCTAACCAAAACCACATAGGGCCCATAACCGAAGAGCTGCTGAGAGACCGCTCACTCAGAGATAAGACAGTGTTTCATCACTTCAGCAAGCTGAACTCTGTCTCCCATACCCAGAGGCCTGGGAGTTTTGAATCTGCCCTAAGCCTCAAACACATTTCAAATCTTTTTTTTTTTTTTAATCAAACAGCTTTTCTTTCTGCTAGAATTTTTTCCTGACAAACATTTCCAAACTTGTTTCCATAGCACACTCCTTCCTTCAAAAGAAACTACTTGCCCCTCCTGTTTTCAAAGTAGCTGAATATTTCACAAGCAGTGTACCCTGGCTGTGCCGCTATGAACTTGGATCTGAGCTCTTGCCCAAAGATTTCTGTTAAAATACTCATCCATGCTTTGTATGCTACAAGAGTCCAGCCTGGGCAACTTTGGGAAAATGCTCTCAAAGCCGCGTTTGTCATAATAAAGATCAAGCCTTTGTACAAAATGGGCAGGGAGTGCAAACCTTGTGTTACAAATATTCAGCTGCCCAGTGCACATCAGCAGATAATTTATAGAGACATATACCTGCAGAAGTACATTAACTGGCATCAGTCTATCCAAGTGGAAATGTTTCTGCTGTTACAGATTTCATGAATGTTGCTTTTCAATCTTTCATCAGATTTCAAATAACTGTTCATTTGCTTTCTTCTTCTGCTACTGTGCTTTGAGCTGTTTATGCATTTGATTTATATAAATTATATTGCTTTTGCATTGTTTATTCTGTGCCTTATGCTGATTGTTACAGAGTTCTTAGGCTGCGTGCACTGCCTCACAGCTCAGCAGACGTTGTAGTTACAGCAAGAAAAAGATTGCAAAAGTATTTTAGATTAGTGCTAGAATTGAAAAGATTGACTACTAGACAAGGAGTGTTTGAATTAAACACAAAGAGATTTTCACATCGCCTGTAATCAGAATAAAATTAAGAAACTTCCCAAGTCATGAATTTTCTGAACATTGTCCCTTCTAAACTGTACTGTCTTGAACTAATCTTGAAAAAGGCCCAAATCTTAAGGGTTCCCCTCCTGACTGGCAGTGTTCTTTTGACCCCTGATCCACATCTGGTTTAACATGATGCAATTTGAAAACAGTTTGAGATAAACCATTGTGGCAGTTCTGTAGTTCATAAGGACTGTTATTCTAGGATAATTATCCTTTTCACAGAATCATCAAGGCTAGAAGAGACCTACATGATCATCTAGTCCATCCATCAACCCAGCACCACCATGATCACCCCTAAATCATATCCTCATCCCATGCCACATCCAGGCAAATTTGAACTCTTCCAGAGACAGTGATTCTACCACCTCCCTGGGAAATTTATTCCAGCACCAAACCACTCTTTCAGTGAACTTTTTCTTTCTGATATATAATCAGGACCTCCTCTGGTGGACTTAAGGTCATTTACGCATCCCCCCCCATTCTTTTGCAATCTAAGGGCTGACAAGTCAAAAGAGCCTGAAAATAGACTTCACAGAGTGTTTCAGTGCATGTAGACTGGAGACACTTGTGTGTAGAAATCTGCTTAGCATTAACATGGGTCTGGGCTGTTGAATTAGCAGAAACTTTGCTTTGTACTCAGATTTAAATCCTGAAACTAGTTCTGCCTAGAATAATGCATTAACTGTAATGTTATTTCAGTTTTCTGTAGGCTTTAGGAAAAATTAGTGGCAACTGGTCATCTGCTCCAAATTTATATGCATTTAATCAAAACCTTTCTGTACTGGTAAACTACAAAGAAAGTATTTTTTAACTCTGCCCTTTGTACAGTTCTATAGGTATTGCCTCAATATGTCTGGTGAAAATACATGCTTAACTGCAGAGAGTTTTAGAAATTTCCATAGCATTTTTTAAAACTTTTAGGCTTTGTTTTATATGTCTGAATTTTAAATTTTTCTGCCCAATGGCTTTTAAATTAACTGTAAAAATGTGCATTAGTAAATCCTTGCTTTTCCCTCTAGATAAATAAAACTGATTTGAACTTGTTTATTCTAGAAGTCCAGAGTATTTCTAATTAAATTTTAAATCCTGTATTTCATATATTGCTTTATTTACATCATGCTTTTCAGTTCAACTGTCAGACACCATTTATCCTGACAAAAAAAAAAAAATTAAAATAGGACTATGTATGTTTAAAGAGCATTAAATGTTGGTTAAATTATAGCCCAAAGGCTAAATGTTTGTGTCTGTGAATATGTAACAGAGTTGTTCTGGCAAAGAGTAGTTTTGAAAATCTATGCTATGTACCTAATTCCCAATGATTTCCAATAGGGGTCAGTTTCTTGTGCTCTGCAGACGTAAAATTATTTAAAGAATATACCTGAATCTGTAATGGAATATCATTGATTCATAAGGATGTTAGCAAATTAGCAAATCACTCACAGGCTAAGAGTGATCTCATCAACTCAGCCTAAGAGATCAGGAGATGCATTCATGGTATACTGTTTTTAATACTTTTTTGTGTTGAAGTAGATTCATAGAGCTGTCTTAGTATGTTTTAACCTTCATGTCTGCTAAACAGATTTTCTGAAATAAATCCAATGATTTAATTAATTTGTATTTAAACATAACATAGCAAAAAAGAGGATGTAGTCTTCTAATGCAGAATTCCATCACAAGACAGTGATTATACTCTGAGCTAGATGATGATGCAATAAGATTAATTTTAATATTGCAAATTGAGATATTTAACATCTGCTGCTTACAAGAGGATCAAGAATATTATTACAACTGCTAAAGGTCTGAGCCAGAATTTCTTGTAAGCAATGTACCAGTCTCTAGCAAGATGCTAGATCTGAAAGATGCTGAATTCCCATTTCTGTAACATATTTTACCTCAGGGGAACTGTGATATGTTCTCACAGTTTTCTAATGAGAGAAATAAAACTGGAAGTAAAGTAACCAAGTATTTACTTCCACCTGCACCCTTTCCTCTTTCTCTGGCTTTAGAACTGTTTTCCACAACTGCTAATTTTTCTTATATATCTGGGGCAAAATGTAGAATCAAGCAATGTGTTTCAGGAGGAAATAGAATATATATCACAGAGTTATAGGTATAATAAACTTGAATAATTTTTTAAATAATAAGATTCAGTTTGGAGATTTTTAACTTGGAAAATTCTGTCTAAGCTTATGGAAAAAAATACTCTCCTATGTTCTCATATTAGTTTTTCACTCAATTAGACATTTCAAGACTGTGGTGGTTAGTGAGCTATGTTCCAAGTGCCAGAAAGAAAAGTTGTATTGTAGACTATCTGATTGTAGATGCTGACAATGAGATCCTGTTTTCTGTCCCCTACTGAGTTTATGTCTAGATAGGAAGAGGGAGGTGAGAAAATCTGGCCAACTTTTGTAATGCTTTACTTTCTCTGCTTTTATAGCAGGCAGGTTAAAATCCATGTTCCCACAAGTGCTCTCAGCATCCCCACAGGCAGCTGCCTGCTTCTGCTTATTTCTGTAGTTGGTCTCCTTTGTCTTGGTGCCTGCTCCTGAACCTGCCCACTGCCTGTGCCAAGCCATCCCTACTGTTAATTGAAATCTCACAATTAACTGTTTTGTTGCATCAGCACAGTTGGAAGCCTGACCTCAGCTGTTAATGACAGCTCACTTATTGAAAGTGTTTCTTGAAACAAAGGTGGTAAAAACATTATACAAATGATTGATTGAAATAATTTTTCTCTCTCACTATGAAATAATGTATCTGCTTGTTTTTAATATTTTTATTGTGGAAAGGGTTGGATAGCTTAAATATTGGAGTACATCCAAATATATTTTATATACAGTCAATGTATATCAGTAGGCAAATATATTTCATGTAAAACTTTGTGTTTAAAATGAGTAAAGGACAAATACATAAGAATATTTTAATTGAAAATTTATTATTATAAGACCAGTACCATTCCTATACTAAGAGGTATTTTGACATAGGAAGAATTTGCTTACCCAAAAATTGTGTTTAGGTCTTTGACTATGTTCTTGCATTTCATGTTCATCTTTCATCTGAAAAATAGTTTTCATCACAGTGTAAAATTGCCATTTTTCTTGGCTCTGCTCCATGGTGTAAACCATAAGAAACAATTGAGCAGGGGCTTTTCTAATGGTCTCTGCAGAGGATTTCTCTTGCCAGCACTGAGTGCTTAAAACTATGATGAATTTTCACACTTTCAGGGGTTGGTTCGTGAGCTTTGTGTTGATATTTTTACCCAGCCTGTAGGAATGAATGTATGTATGTGTGTGTATTTATATATCTGTATGAAGCCATGATGAAATTCTTGTTATATCAAAACTGCTTCACAGAATTTTACATGTCTTGCTGAGTAAGTTTCTGTGAACAAAAGGATATCTAGTGAGCCATTACATAATAACTTGCAAACTGGGATTAAAGATACCTACCTGGGTAATGGAAGAGAGTGATTCAAGTCCTTGCTCTGCCAAAATGAAAGCAAAGACATAAACCTGAATCTCTGCTTGAGGGGAGCTTCTTCTCTTCAGTGAATGCTGAGAGTTAAGCTAACCCTGTTGCTTTCTAAGGTTACTTGATGAAGTAGGCTGAGTTTTTACCTTTCTAGTACTCCAGTAAATCACTGTCTCAATCAGAGTGAGCAGAGCAGGGTGGAACAGTGTGAGCAGGGGGGCTGGCATCTCACTCAGTGGTACCTGGGTAATTCCCTCAGGCTGGAATATCAGGGTGGGCATCACACTGCCCTGAGCACCACAGTCACTTCCAGGTGAGCCAGCAGCTCCTGCACTGCCAGCATGGGCAACTCCACATCCTGATTCCATGAATGGGCTGGATGGCTTCTGTTTCTGGCCTTGAACTGGCAGAAGCGGGTGTCTGAATGTGGATTTCCTACTGTGTTATTCCAGCCTTCTCTGAATAATGGGCTGTTTGGGTAAGAACCAAGGGAGAGAAGGAAAGTTCTTGAGCAAGATAAAGAATGTGTGCCTTAATGACTTCATTCTTCATGCTGATGAGGTACTGCAGGATGTTTTGAGGCAATAAGATTCTGTGACTGAGCATTGGAAAATTTCAGAATAGAAGACTTGTAAAGCTAATAATAATAGTAATAAGTCAGTTAAATAAAGGAAACACTGGGAGAATGTAGCAGACAAACTTCCTCTTAGTTCAAGGACATTCAGGACTAGGATTTGGCTTCTCATGGACTGCATAGATAAGAATTTGTTGTCAAATAAATTGCTTAAGTGGCTATTTTGTTGATTTTGTTGTGAAGTAGCTGGAGCAGTAAAGCAAAGCACTTTGGCATGTACAGAATGTGAATAAAGATTAAAAAAATCTTTAGGTAAGAAGAGAAGGTTGAAGCAAGAAGGAAGAAAATCCTGATTATTTATTATCAACTTTACTAGGACTTCACTGGAATATGACAAAACAAGATGATAACTGAGATGATTTTTTAAAGTGTAAATATACAGTTTAGTAAAGGAATCAAATTAATATAGAAATTAATTAAATGACCACTGTGTTGTACTGAATTGTCTGTACGGATTTAAGCTGATTTTTATGATGCACTTTTTTTGCCAACTGGTTCTATACTCGCACACAGTGATTCCTATGCTTATAAAGTTATAGTAAATGTTTTCTTTACTGTTTAATTAGAGCTATTAACTTGGCTTTTCTGTTTATCTTTTGTGATTTTACTGTCCTTACACCAAGATCTCAGGTCGTTACAATTATATTTTAAAAGGAATATACGTTTTTACTACCTAATCTGTAATTGATGCAATGGAAACAGTAACTCAGCCAAAATTCCTGTTGATTCACTAGAAGAAGGATCCAGTCTTTAAAATCAAAGTGGAGGATTCAATAAAAAATACCTGAGCAGGCCCAGAATTATTTATATTCACAGCAATGATGAATTATATATAAAATGAAATCATTTGATCCACATTGGGTATTTTATTTACAGTACCATTCTCAAAAATAAGTACTTTTGCTTTAGAAAGCAGAGCAGATTTTTTTGGTTTACATGGAGTTAAACTCACAGCTATTACAGATAATGAGAAATTTGCAATTAGCTTTGGTTACAAGTGAGTTCAGGTGAAGAGAACTTGGAAATCCTTCTAATTTCAGGCTGAAAATCATTTATACCAAAGTGAATGAATTGTGTCTGATAAAGATGGAATAATTTAAGACACTAAGCTCTGTTTTCCTGTTCTGCAATTCTGCCTGATTCTGTGAACACTTACTTTCTAATGAGACTGTCAGTGCACTAAATCCTATCTAATCTTGAGAAAGACTTTTAAAAACCCTCACCAAATATCTGATGGCAAGCTGGAGATAGATTTAAAGGGGCTTTTGAGCTACTTGTTGTTGTCTTTTTGCAGAGATTTAGCTACTAACAAAAATACTAGTATTTGTCTTTTCAAGCATCACAGACAGTGAAAATCTGACTATTTATCAAATATCTTTTTCAACACTTTTCTTTCTATCTCGACCTACCTTGTGGCTTCCTGTTGTCTTGAATCAATGTTTTTCAGAACAGTGGCTTCTGTCAGTCACTCCAGTGCTTCTGTGTCTGGGCACGCTGATATTTAACAGTGGGAAGCTGCCATGGAAATGGCCTAAGCAGGAAGGAGGTCTGGGCTACATTTTCAAAGATAACTTAAAAAATAAATCATCATTATGGGAAAATGAATATTCTCTTAAAAGCAGGGCTCATTTTTACTTAGACCTTTACAGTACCTATCCCTGAGTCATATAAAGAGTAAGCATTAGAAAAATGGAGTAAGTAAACATTATGACTGTCAAAATAAGATGCATTTAGATGAAGAATCTTTAGAGGAGTAGATGGTATTACTTTATGTATTGAAATTGATTATATAGCCTTGTCAAATTACCATGAAGGGTTTATTTACATTTGGCTTATTTCCTAGGCATCATAGCTGCCTTTCTAGTACAGACAAAGCTTATTGAAATCTTTGTCATGGATTTTTCGTGCTGTAGAATTGCACAATTAAAACCAATAATATTTTTAGCAACCCACTGTTAATTTTGCATTAAAAAAGACAATCAAAAAACTTCCAGTATTATATAAATCCCATTAAATGTTCAAGGAAAGAGGCTCCAATTTATTCCTTTACATAAACAAGCTCTGCAGGAAGAGACTTAAAATTGTGCTCAGTACTTCTCAGGAAAAGAGGAAAAAATAGTAAAACCACTAAAATTACCCATTTTTTTGCAGAAGAAAGCAAAAGATTGTGGCCCTCTTTCTCAATTCTAAATTTCTTTAAAATGAATCATTCTCTCATACATTTGGACTTTTTTTTTAAAATCAGGGAAATGATTTTTTTGCATCTATTGCAAAAAGGGATGTTCAGTACTGGTTTGATTGCAACTTAATTTTGAAAAGCAACTTAACTTATTTAATTATCTATCTATTCCCGGTGATCTTGACTTGCTGGCTATTTTCTTGCATGAAGAAACTTGTATGATGTCAGAATTTTTATCAGAGGACTCCCCTATGAATAATAGCATCAGGTAGCAGTGAAAAGGCATACAGCAATAAAAAGGGAGATAATATGGATTTTTCAGGCCTCTTTTGTGTTTTTCTTGGTGAGTGTGGGGAAGGTGAGAGGAGTTGCAAAAAAACCCTTGACCTCCTTATGAGAATGGGGAAAAACCATGGGAGTGAATTCATAAAACTGGATAATAAGTGAGAAATGGCTTGGAGAGCTTCCGTTAAGTAAATTAGGTGGTGGTGAAAATCCAATGCATTCAGTCTTCTGCAGGAGAAGAGCTGGCTGAAGCACAGGAAAACAGTTTAGACTGGGATAGTTGGGCTTTTTCTGCTAGATTATTTTTGCAGTGTCATCTTTATCTTATTTTTCTGTCCATAGTCTGGAAAATTCTTACAGATCAAAGTCAGGGAACTTGCAAGAGTGGGTAGCTTTTGGGCAGGAATTTTGCTAATTTGGAAAGAGAAGAAGGAAAAGCTTGGGGCAAAGCAAGAATATTAAGTTATTACAAATCCTCCACTTTAATTTGCAGCAAATTGAAACAAAATTTTACATTTACTGTTATGCAAACATTATGTTTATCAAATACCAATGAGATTTACTTATGCTAATAATGACTGTGAAACCCCATACAGAATAAATCATGTTCTTAAATGCTTTATTTGATCAGTAAAAAATGATTGGTGTAACCATATGAATACATGTGAATTTCACATGTTATGTTCACTTCTAATAATAAAAATAATCCCATAAGAGGACAAGTAATTTCCTGTAAAAAAAAAGGAGAGTCTTCTTTGCTACATTATTTAATGAAGCTGAAGTCTCTGGAATACTAGGCAGTAGCTAGTGCTGTTTTCTGCTTTGCCACTGTGGTGACATATTCTCCTTGATGTACAGTTTTGGAGATTCCAGCAATTTTTTTCCAAGGTTTAAATGGGAGTCAACTATTTAACCCTGTTTATAGAAAGAAATTGATCTTATAATAATTGGTATAGGTCTGAAATTATTTTAAAGAGGAAGTGCAATCAAATTACAAGTTAAAAATTGTGTCCCATTATTAGCATTAATATAATTCTCTTCTGTGCAATGAGAGCTGTAGAGGTGAAAATATTGGAATTAATATTTTAGTGAGGTTTCTGTAAGAGCTTGAATGTATTTTCCAAGACAGAATCTCCTTCCTGAAGTGAGGGCAGTTTTTTTAAGAAGGTAATATGTGGTGGGTTAACCCTGGCCAGTGACCACACAGCTGCCTGCTCATCTACCCCATCCCCAGCTACCCCAGCAGGACAGGGGAAAGGCTAGGAAGAGCAAAACTCATAAAACTGCTAGAAAGAGCAAAACTCATAAAACTCATGGGTTGAGATAAGGACAGTTTATGTGAAGGAAAAAGGGGGAAAAAAATGGAGAAAGTTATGCAAAAGCAATCATTTACCTCTTTGCACAAGCAGAGTAGTACCCAGCCAGTCCCTCAGAGATGGCTGCTTTTGAAAGCCAACTTGCCTTTCCCCTTCTTCTCCCACTACCCCCATTCCACAGCTGAGCATGACATTCCATTGTATGGAATATCCCTTTCACCACTTTGGGTCAGCTAGCCCAGCTGGATCCCCTCACAACCTTTTGCTCACTTCCAGCCTTCTTGTTACTTCTGCAATGCCTTGAAAACTGCTACTGGTTCTGGTGTAATAAATGTTGTCTTTGTGTTTTCCTCCATCTAATACCGTGAGTTTGAGGGACAGATGATTCAGTCTCTGAAATCTCATAACATACAGACAAGCAAGCCAGAGAATGTGCCAGTTGTTATTTTTCTCTCTGGACTCCCCCATATCACTATCCTTGGAGCCAAGTGAAACAGAAATCTTGGACACAGTTGCTTTCATTTCCCATCCATGTCAAGATAGAACTCCTCCATCCTGCTGAAAAGGCTTTTTTCCCCCCATAATTCCTCTCACTTTTCTTACATGAAGTGGCAGATAAATGTCACTGCATAGATTTCAAGCAACAAGTTTGCTTCATGTTACAACATCTCTTCTTCTCCAGCAATATGCTCTTTTATATCCTGATAAAACATGATCGGACGAAGGGCTTGAGTCAGGGGTGATGGACTGTCAGAAGTATTTGACTCTTTTACACTTAGAGTTTTTGTTTGTGTAAATGTGCCAGGAATTAATGTGTTCCATTTCTGGAGTCCCAGCTGTTTTTTTAAAGATTTACCAAGTACTGTAACAGTACTTGGTAAATGCCTTCAGGCTTGCAAACGAAGAGAGGTTGCACATCCAATTGGAGAACAGGCTGATGGCAGATGGGAGAGACCCTTCTGTGGAGGGTCTTTGAAACTCCATCAGTTGCACTTTGAAGGGTTTGGCTTCGTCAGAAAATTCAGGGTTGTCCTGTGGACTGGAAAGTAGGGTCTGATAAAAAAAAGTGCATTAAATCTTCTTATCTGTCTACTTAACAAGATTCTGGCTACTGGTTTACTCATTTAAAAACGTGACTGAATGGAAACTACTGAAATACATTTTACTACTAATAAAGAGGTAAGGATTACATCAGTTTGAAAATTGCCGTGGCAACTTGAAAGCATCTGAACAAACACGGAAAACTTTGGAAATTACTCTGTTCATATTAATTGGATATACAAAAACCTTAAACTGGAGTGATGTAAATTTATAGAGCCCCACTAAACATAGTTATGCCTCTCTTGTATGAGCTACAAGTTTGGTTTGGTGTTTTCTTTCATGTAGTTTAGACATCCTATTCCCCTTCCTGAAACTCAGCTTCCACAGTCCCATTATCTGTCCCTAACTCACAGAGGTGAGAAATCAGCCCACTGAAGAGATCTGCCTTCTTGGAGATGGCTCCAGGCAAGGCTGCCACACAGCAAACGGAATGTCTCTGCCTGGGGTGAAGGATGAGCCAGGTTTTGGGATGGAAGGGCTGGGACCAGACTTCCCTGCTGCTATTTCCCTCCCAGAGGAAGGATGTGGAAGGGAAAGCTTCTGCTTCTCTGAGCAACAAGTGTTGCCCAGCTTCCCCATGCTGGACCATGGAGCAATGGGCAGCAGAAGACAGCCATCCACATTTCTAGATATTTCTGTCATGTGAGGCATCTGTTTTTCTCTGCCTTCAACTGGAAACAGGACAGCTGTAACCCAAAGTGGTAATGAATGGTAACAGATCCCAGTTTTCAGAAGGCACATAATGTATAATATTCATCTGCTTCCTTCCCTCAGTTACTAGGTTGTAGTGCTTTACATCTAAAGAGTAAATCACAGTTGGTCAGAATATTTAGAATATTAATCTATTTTAGGAATAAAGTATTTTCCAATTCTATCTATATGAAACAGCAACCTCTGTTTTACCAGTTTGAAAATTCAGGGGCACACTGAGTTTTTCCTCCTGGTTTTGAGCATTCAGGTTAGTGACAGTTATGAGCTGTCCCCACAAGGGAACTTCAAGGTTGTCTGTCTTCCTTTATTTTATTTATAAAACCTGAACCTTTGTAACAGTTCCTTTTTACTCAGGAAAACACTTAAGTACCTGCTAGAAATTGCTCTCCAGAACAGCACTGTCATCTATGGAAAAAATTAATTAATAATGCAGAGGGTTTGAAAACACCTTTGTGATAGTTCAGAACTAATAATTGATGTGGACATAACTAGGCAAGATAGTTTTTTTTAAAAAGTTATAATCTTAAAGTCACAGAGTTTAAACCTACAAAAGTGGTTAATATTCCTAATTTAATCTTTTTGCCATATCTAATGACAGAGACTCCTTGCCTGACCAGAGTAGCCTTGGAAAACTTCCCTTCTTTGGCTATCAACATTATTTTGATTTTTTTTGTAATAGTCTGATAGTTTATTGCAAGTAGGCAAAAATGATGCTGTTGATTCCTTCATACTAAGAGGTAAGGTGATTACAAGTTCTTTTTTCATTTCTAAATGTGGGAAACATACAAAAGTAATTGCTCTTTGTTATACAGTATTCCCTGTTTTTCCTATTTCTGATTGTATTTCATTATTAACATAGGTCAGACATACATTGTGGATGTATAATGTACTTCATATCTTTGCAAACCAAGACCTACAGAATATATCAAAATGTATGAGAGTTGGAATTATTAAACTTAGTTTATTATTGATAAAATAGAAAATTTTTGTAGCTGGTGTGAATTTTGAAACACATGCTTGCTCTTATAGATTAGTGCCAAATGACTTTTATAATCATATGTTTTGGTTCATAATTAATGCTTCTGAGGAAGATGGTATAATTTAAAAGATATTAGTTATAGATGGCATCTGTACTTTAGAGAACAAATTTTTTCCCTATGCCTATGGAGACAGGTTTTATCATTGTGTAAATCAAGTCTATATTTCCCCAGTATTTGTGTATATATTGGATTCTTTTCAGAAAATCTGCAGCAATTTCTGCAACTCCACGGAAAGCATTTTGTGGTGCTTTAATTTTGAATTTGTTTGCATGTGCATGAGATTCTCGGAATGCAAACATTTAGAGATGGTGAATTTTAAGCTCAAATGTTATTTCCTTTCTCTGTATTAATCCAGATATTTTAGAACATGAAAAATGCTTAGAAGTGCTGGTATTGAATGGGAGTAATTTGTAAATACTGGACAATTATGGTTGGTCAGTTTTACATCCATTGCCTATAATGTTATTACCTATTACTTAGGTAATATTTACCTATTACAATCATTAAAAATTAGAAATTTTTACAAATATAAACAATTATTACAAATTACCTATTACTTAGGTATTTAGATGGTTTGTCATGGATAGGTGAAACATCTCCTTTTTGCTCTCTGAGTAAGGAAATGTATATATTTGTGTGTCAGGAGAAGAAAAATACGTGGTTTCTGAACCTATATGTTATCTATAACTTAGAGAGATTGTGCAGAAGCTTGTATGAGACTGTCTTATTCCTCCTTGTATTTGGCAGATTCATTTCAGAACATTAGCTGTTGGAAAAACTGTGTGCCCAGTGTGGGCTAATTCATCTGGCATAGATTAGATAAAGGTCTAAGCTTCAAAAAACCAAATTATTTGGTACCAGATCATTGAGTACTTCCCATGAGATATAACTTGAATAAATTGGACCACAAAAGATCACAAAAACTATGGTGGGTGGGAGAAGACCACATCAGACTTCCATTCTACCTCTACAGACCACAAATTATGCTGAAGCTGAACCACACAATTACTTCAGACTACTTCAGCTGAAAAATAAGGAAGAACTAGGCGCCACCTCAGTTTTGACAGATGGGTGTGTAGGACCTAAAAGTGATATTTGTCTGTCAAGATGCTGGTCTCCCAGTGATAGTGTGAAATTCATTCCACTGGAGGTAGCCAGCTAAACATGCACATCTTTCCTACCCCCATGCAGAGAGTCAGCACCTGCTTGAAAATCAGGGAATTTTGGAGGCCAGCAATGGCAGGAGCAGACGCATTACCTGGGGTGAAAACTCTCCACTTTTGAGGCTAACAGCAAGGGCAGTAAGCTTGAAGATGTTGGCATGAATACCATGATAATTTTGAATAGATGCTTTCAGTGGGCAGGGGATTGGAGGGTGAACAGCTTTTGACAGCCAGCTGGGGAGTGAATAGCATCGTCTTTGACATAAATGTGCAGGGAGGGATGATGTGCTGCGTGACTATTCCTATTTCTGTGACATAGTGATGCATCTTTCCATGCTAGTCTCAATGAAATACCAAATCTAGGGAGTGGATGATGTCTTCTTATGAACTAGTAGAGGATTTTAAACATAATGTGCCAGAGCTGCTGATTTCAGGAAGGCAGAAGGCAGGAAGGCAGAAGGCAGGAAGATAATTCTCACTTACCTTGTCTCCTGTAAAATGTACTAAAGGACAGACATCCCTTGGCTGGATGCACAAAGTGCCTTCCCATGCCAGAAGGTTATGTGAGACTTTTGTTGCCCTTGGCCTCAGCACAGAGAAAGAAACAGGCTTGAGTTCTTCTCTAATGAAGGGCTTCTGATCACTGACCAGCAGCTGGTACAAAGCTCCTGCAAACAGATTTAGCACAGACATGATGATGATGATGAGCTGCAGCCCCCTCTTAAGGGGGTGTGTTTGGAGAGTCTTGTGGTGGGACCATGGCACAGGGAGTCAGCCAAGGAGTGCAATTTACACTGCACTGGTGGGGACAGCACCATAAAGGGACTGTCCTCTGCAGTGTCTTCTGTTCTCTTGAGCCTGGGGGTAAAAGCAGCTTGCAGAATGCATACTGCTGATGCACACAGCACTTGTCTTGATAAATGGAAGCTTGAATCTAGGAAAGTCAAAGGCAACATTACTGCTGAAGCTGATTAGAAAGCTTCCACTCAGTACTGTCCAGGCCACCCTTTGAGTTTGATTACAATGCTGTGATTATTTTCTAACATGAAAACCCTATTTCTTCTTGCCTATTTATATGTCAATCTTATGTTCATATAATTTTTGCAGGTGAAAGTTTCTCTGCATGGATTCTATATGGAATGAGCACAATCCCTCTAGGAGATGGCATATTTCATAATAATCTATTCAGTGTGGATATAAAGGCTCCTGGTAGCATGTTGTATATGAAAATGCCTTCAGGGCTTACCAGGCTTGTGATATGCAACCATAACTCACTTTCCTGCTCTCCCTCTCTTTCTATGGAGGTCTTTTTCATTTTTTGTCTTTTTTTAAAAGATAATTAAAAGTTTAACCTTTTTTATCTGATTCACTTTGACAACTTTTATTCCTTTTGTTCTTATTACTGTGAACATGAAGAACAGGATTTAAACAACTGAAGAGTGCAGAGCATTTATTGATGGGTAAGCACACTGTAGATAGCAAGGACTAGTGAGCTGGTAGGTAAGGGTTAATGTTACCAGATGAACATTATATACTCACCAATCTGATGAGATTGTACTTGCTGCTCAGGTAAGGAGAGGGCAATAATCTTTGCTTTTAGATTGAGCTTGATCCTTGATCTTGCTGAATTTCCGTCTTCTGCTTCTCCATTACCTTTTAGCATTTTAAACCTTTTAATGTCAGTATTTTTTCCTCTTGAGCTCTCATACTACTAACTATCCCCACATCCACACTCGACTTTTTTTTTTTTCTGTGTTTTTAGGCTTCCTAACTCACATAGCTTTTCTTTTTTCACTTCCTTTCAGTCATCTCAGCAGTTTTCTCAGCAGGCTGACCAAAAGTCACACAGCTTTACTGCCCCAAACTGCTCTTTGGTTCATAGACTTTGTCTGAGGGTTGCATATGAATGGTGTCCCCAGATACTCTCCTTTTCTGACTTGTTTCTTATCTGAAGTTTTTTAGAAAATATTAATATTTGCAATCATGGATTTATCTACATCCCACTAAGCACAAATAGTATATATAAAAAGCCAAGAATAAATTTAGTGTCTTTTCAGTATGCAAATCTTTGCAGAATATAGAATGATAAATCAAAATATCATTATAAAAGACTGAAAATAATACTTAGGCTTCTCATTGTGTTTTGCTGTTCAAGAGATACCCAAACATTAAATAACAAATCATGAAATAAAGTATATTTAAAATAAAACATAAACCACATCCCACTGTTCAGAAGCCAAAGAGTATTATGCTATTGAGTATGAATTATATGGTGAAAATTACTTGACAAAGTTTTGCACAGTAAATAATATAGTATTACTTTCATGTTTTGCCATTTCCTGGTGTACAGAACATTCTATGATCAGCTAGAATTTTACCCTATAACATACTATACTAGAAAGACCAAATAATGATCTCCTCTCAAACAATTTACAATCTTACAAAATGAGGTATGATAGGAAACAAAACTTGAGGATTTGGTGAAATGCATTAGGCTGTAGCATTGGTAGTGTCCTGCTATATGACCTGCCTAACTTCAACCTGGCTTTTCTTAGACATTAAGCAAAAGAGGTTATAAAGAAGGGGTGTGTGTGTGTGTATATATATATATATATATATATATATGTATATAATTTAAGGAGTGAGTCTTGCAGCCTTTTTATCATGTTTATGAATCTCAATCATAAATGTCACGGGAAGCCTGAATTCTATTTATTAGTAAGACCCCAGTGGCTGAGACTGCTGCCTTTACTGCAAGACTGACATTCTTCTTCCCACGTTGGAAGAAATGTCAAGTTAATTATAATCAAAATAAATTAAAATTTCCTGATATTTAGTTGCATTTTCAGAATTTAAGCTTTTAGAATTTAAAACTGTGATTCTGCCAGCATTTGAACAGGTGTGCACCTTGGCTCATGTGAGCTGTTATCATCTGACATGATGAAGTGCGTCACAAATATCTTGGCAGCTCTCCCCTCTGAAAATACACAGCCTGTAGTTAAAATTTTGACTTTTTGTTATGCTGTGAAATCTCCTGCTATTAGGTCTGCAGGAGCATTTTGAAATAGTCTTCAAAGGTTTCTTGTCTGGTTTTCACTGTGCTTTCTCTTTAAGACTGAAACTTTAGAAGAAATTAAAATCCTTCTTAGATGGTTGCTATTCAGAAGTCTCAGAATTCCTCTGGAAGGCTCTTTGGTTATTTTGACAGCCTTTTTGTGCTTCACATATTGAAGTACCAGAGAAAGCTGGTGGGGTGTCTACTGCTCTCTTTGAGCACCTCACGCATTACAATAAGCACACAGTGGTGTGTTAAAGCTTAATCATCTAAGATATTCATTGATATAGACAATGGGATTAAGGTTTGGGTTTTATTTGCTTTTGGTGTATCCAAAGACTCTCAGAAAAAAAAAAATTCTCATCATTTAGGGCTTGTATAGTTTCGCATCTGTCTTTGATCTTTCAGCTTTCTTTATACTCCTGTGTACAGGCTGCAATCTGTGTGCTTCACCCGAGAGTAGAGTGGAACCATGTGCACAGATAATATCCCTGTCTTCTCTCCTGAAGATGTATGTGATTAATGATTTCCAGCCTGCAGAGCTAAGATGTGGCCTATGCCAGGCTGTAGGAGGTTTTCCACCAAGGAACCTTGATTATTGAGATGAATGGATTATTGATGACAAAGAGGAACTCCTTGCCACAAAACATTAGGGGAAGAAATGGTTGGAGTGTCTCTTATTCATCTTGGGATGCACAAGTGGGCTGTGTAATCTCTCAGGATTTCTTTCATCTCTACTTTTTATTATTTTGTTTTTCTGGAAGAAATGTAAGATGCCAGGCTTAGTACCTGTCTGCATGCAATGTTGTCCTGCCTTGAGATCCCCAGGGAACACTCTGGCAGGGATAAAGATTGAAGTCTGGAGCTCATTGCTGCAGTTGATATATGGACCAAACCATTTCTTCACATAACTAAGAATTTCCACATCTGTGCCTTGAACACATTCAGCAGCTACAGCCTCAAACAAAAGCCACAATGAGTTTCATAAGAGAAAGCATTGAGAAAATTATGTGTGTTTTGCATGACCATATTTAATAACAGAAAAACTGGGCTGGAAGGGACCTCAAGAAGTTGTGCAGTCTGTATTGTTCCAGTACAAGTTCTGTGTCCAGCATGTTTGCCGAACTATAAATTCTACAGCTGTAAAATGTGTGTTACTTGTCAGTGCAGATCTCAGCTTCTTAATAAGGAAATCTGAAAAGTGTGGCTTGAGTTTCATCCAATGCTTTCAGAATGGTGAGGAATAAAGGAGTAGAGATAATCTTGACAAAAGAAATTCCTTGTGCTTGTAGAAGGAGCTGATTCATGATTAAGTTGGAAATAGAATTTTCAACATATGTTGAAAGCTCGTGCTATGTCAATGTTACAATTATTTCTTTTTCTCTTTCAACAACTTTTTAAAAAAAAGATTTTCATAACCCATTTGAACCGTTATGTAAATCCAGCAGCCATGTTTGATTTCAGACTGTGTACTGTCATTTCCCCTGTGGTTTCCAAACATGACCGGGATGATTCAGAAAGTTTGGTCCTTTTCATCAAGTTTGTCCTGAGACATTTATGGACCAAATTGAGGTAGAAGCTGCTGGTGTCTGAACTGAAAATTCTGTGTCTTTGGGAAAGGGGGAGGGCATTTAGAGAGAGACTAGAGCTGAGACCTCCCAGAGACTGAGGCAGTTCTGCCCAGAAACAATAAAAGCTAAGCTACAGCGATGTATGATGCTTCAGTCTTGCACAATTAACCTCACTGTAGCTCTTGCTTTCAAGAATAGTTTCTTGTGTTGCTTGATTTCCTGGAGCTGTCTGACATTTCCACTGTATTTCTTTTCCTTTCACTCACTTTCCAAGACATTGTTTGTGTCCTAACATAATTTTTTTTTTTACCACAGTGTCTGCAGAACAGGCTAAACACACAGAGAGAAGAGAAATTTTGAAAAGACTTGAAGACACTGAAATGTGTTTTTATTTTCTCCTCTCCACCCCTCCTACCTCCCCAGTTAACAAGTCCTAACATTTTATTTTTTTCTGCTAGGAAAATCTAGATTTTTTTTAAGTTAGAATAATCAAAATGTATCTTTAAAAAAATAAGTGTTGTACATTAAAATTTAGACTTTTTATTATGACATTATACAAACTCATGATGTTGAACAAAGAATGACTGGACAGTTAAAGGCCAGAACTTTTTAGCTACTTTAAATTGCGACATAATCCAGTTTTTGTAAATGTTCTGGTTTCAGCAAAGGAGCCAATTTTTGGAGTTTCTCCATCAGTTTCTCTTCCATTAGCTATTGTTAAATAGGCATGAAGAGAACACATTCCTTGTCAGAAGAGGAAATACTATTGTTAAGCAAAGACTTGTGCTGAATACCCACCACTCAATGTAGAAAATTAATTTCAGTGTAGTCTTTTCTATTAAAAAAACTGTGATGCAGCTCAGCTTCTACAAGAATAATTACACAAAAACTCCTAAAAGGAATTAAAAAAAAAATAGAAAAAAAAAAAAAGGAGTTAAGATAACAGGCATGCAGGATAAGAACTTTCAAACCAGTGAACTGGAACCTGAGGTTTCTTATCAATCCTGCTATCTAGATAGTAAAAAGTTCGTGTTTTTTCCAGAAAAAGACAAAAATACATCTTAATAATATTGAAGAAAATGGTGTTCGTAGTCCTGCCAGGTTCTGTGTGCAAAAGTCTTCGGATTTTACTGCCACTTTGGTTAATTCAGTTGCTGATGTTGGATAACATAGTAGATGAGGTATTTGACATTACATCACATATGGTTTGAGATGAAATGTTTTGTGGTAGTTTGGGTAATTTTTAGTTTTGCCTCCTGTTTGTTCTTTGGTATGTGGTGAGAGATTTATAGATGTTTGAGTTTCACATGAGTTAAGATGGTAAATTACCTTTAATGCTCTCTGGAAGACTAAATACTTTAATCCCTTCCTAAAATCCCCTTTATACCTTTTGTTTTCAGAGATCAAATGAAGGGTACAGACTAAGAAACTCAGTCAAATCATGCAGTTGAAATAAAAAGTAAAATACTGATGAGAATGCCAACCTCTACAGCTGAAAATAATAGAGGTTAGGAGCATGATGTAACACACAATTTATTATAGCAGCTTTAGAAATTAGAAATATCTAATTAGAAAGAGTAGGTTGTAAATAGACATGAACTGGACCTGTTTTTAATCCAGCACTCAAAAGTGTGCTGCAAATTCAGAGAAACTTTCACCTTTGATGCACACAATTAGGAAGGCCCTTGGGAATGCTCTTAATACTGCAGAAAATCCAGCAATTGTGGTGTGCTTAGTGTGTGAAGGCACTCAGATTAAAATCTGTTAATACCTTTGGATTACAGTAATTTGAAGTGACAATATGTTGCTCCCTGCATTCAGTATCACTGAAATTCATACAAAGAACATCTCCTTTCATTCATTAAAATAATACACTGTCCTAGAGCACACATTTACTCATAAGCCTTACTGCTTTCAAAATACTTTTTAATCAATGATGAAGAGATTGGAGATGTCCTTTTATGAAAGAAAAATAATATATGTAATGCTGTTAGAAACGGAAAAAGAATAATAAATGCTATGCTGTTAGAAATGGAAGCAACAAGATTTTTGTGCGAAACTAGGGAAAAAAACCAAAATAGCTCAAAGGCTTCCTGAGAAAGTGGGATTTTTTTTTTTGTTATTCTGAGATTAGCTTGTCCTTAAAGAGCTCCCATGATACCTCATGGTACTACAGAGAAATGCCCCGTTGTTTCCTAATGGAAATATTCCTGCAGAATTGCTTCCACATTTCACTGTGGTCTGCCCTTTGGTGCCTGTGGGATCCATCAGGAGAGCAGCACATTCTGGGTTTGTCCTGTGGAAGAGACTCCTGTGATCAACAGCAATCCACAGTTCCTCTACAGTTTTGTGGAATTGTATGAGCACATCATATAAATGTTGAGGCAAGGCATAAGTGAAAACTTTCTATTACTCTGATCTTTCAGTACCTCTCCTGACTTTCAGAAGAGCTGTGAAAATTCAGTAAAAGATTACTCCATAACAGTTATTTGGAGTTTGAGCAACTCTATTGTTATAAAGTGTTTCTCCATGATTGTAGAGTGACTAACACAGGAAAGACCTCATTGATGACTTCAGTCTCTGTATCTCACCAAAATAGAGATGATATTGGTGACAAACTGTGGTTGTATGGCACTTATCTAAGAGGGAGAGAAAAGAGTGCTTGATCTGCATATAAAAAAGTAAATGTGAGAGTGTCGAGACTAGCAAAACACAGTCAAGGGATCAGAATAAAACTCCCTACCAAGAAAATTGGATTTCTATAGTGACTAAATGAAAACTCTCAGAATTCTGCCAGTTGCCTTAAGAGGATTGAAAGGATTCTATGTCATAATTTTTTTAAAGAATCAGAAATATTTAGAATAGGAAAGGAGTTCCTTAGCATTCTCATCTCCTTGTAGTATTTTGAATTGCTAAGTGCATCACAGAAACACAAAGCTAGGAAGCTGGGTAGATATCCAAAGGCACTTTGGAGTGTCACTTTTGGCACTTTTATTCTAAATATTCTTTGATCATTGTTAAGCCAGCACAGATTTTTAGAAATTGCTGGAAAAATATTTTTGAATTTCACTAATATTTCACAAAGGGGAATGTAGATATTTTTTCTTGGTTTTGTTTTGCCACCTTTTGGAGTTTAGCACATGGATACATTGTGGAGCTGCTCTGTTGTGATGTCCAATGATCCTAATGGTCTCGTTCATATTTATTACAGCAGTTTATAGACTGCAAAGCAAATCATAAAGCATAAGTCATGTAAGTAGATAAAAAAATTATGTAAAATTTTCTCTAAGTTGCTTTGAGAATCAGAGTAATTTGCGAGTAGAAATGGCTCTGTAGAGTGGTTGGTAGCTTTAAAGGGGATTCACAAATAGTAAAGCTTTTCTCTAATTTATTAACAAGACAAATCATTAAAAAGTCAGTATTACTAGAACTAGTGAATTCAATAAAGTAAGACCTGTTATGTTTTCCTAGAACAATTATGAGGATGAAGTTATATGGGATAGTTGGCAAAAAAGTTCAGCTTGTTCTCTGTAAAAGAATGACTTCTCCATATAGACAATATTGCTTGTGCTGTGTTTCCAATATGTAAATCATGCCTGGGCAATATGAGACTTCAGAAAATCAGAGTTATTAATACTTGCCTTTCTTTTTTTGAAGTTCTTTCATGAAATTGGTAGGTTCTTTCAAACTTTTTTCCTGTGAAAAAGTTATATGTATTTTTACTTGAAGGATTTTAGTAGACTGTGCCAAGTCTAGCACTGCAAAAGCCAGAATGCTTGTTGCAAATCACAAAACATAAAACAATGTTAAAATGCTTGTCTCACTAATACTGAATGCAAAAATCACCAAGATGAATGGACATATACCTCTGACACTCTCTGGAAATCTGATGTGATTTAACCCCAGAAAAAAAACCAAGTTGCATAGTGCTGTTTGCTTACACCCCCAGTGGGATAGGCAAGAGAACTGGAAAAGTGAGAAAACTCATGGGGTGAGTTCAAGATAGTTTAATTGGTAAAGCAAAAGCTGTTTGTGGAAACAAAACCAAGCAAGGGATTCATTCACCACTTCCCATGGACAGGCAGCTTTCCCAGGAAAGCTGTGCTCCATCACATGTAGTGCTGACTTCTGAGGACAAATACCATCACTCTTCCCCCAGCTTTAGATGCTGAGCCTGACAACATATGCTATGGAATTTGGAATATCCCTTTGGTCAGTGCAGGTCAGCTGCCCCAGCAGTGTCCTCTCCCAACTCCTTGTGCACTTCCAGCCTTCTTGCTGGCTGGGATGAGGAACACTGCTCAGCAATAATGAAAACATCCCTCTGTTATCCACACTGCTTTCAGCACAAATCCAAAACACAGTCCCATACCAGCTTCTATGAGGAAAATTAACTCTGCCCCAGCCAAAACCAGCACTGATTTTTTTTCTTGATTCTCTATATGGAGAGCTCTTCATGTGAGCAAAGGTTTGGCTGTTGATGGCCTGAATCCAGAAAGATGGGAGTGGAGTGGAAGCCAAAAGACTATAATGAACAAGTCATTAATGTTGTAGGATTGGAGTAATTCAATACACAGGATCTTAAAATAAGCAGATGTACAGAAAGGTTGAACTTTTGTCAATAGGATCCTCAGTACTTATGCCAGCCCTAGGGGCATTTTAAAATGCAATTGAATAAATTTTCCTCACAGATGACTTAGAAGGAGAAAAACTGTGGCTGGAAAAACATAATTAGAGATTAAGATGCTAATAAATCTCTCATTTTGAATTGTTAATGCATTTATTGGAAGATAGTTATAGTTTTAATTATACTAAGAAAACAAATTACCTTAAAAATGCAGTCTAACTCAGTTTTGAACCTAAAACATGGAAATAGGTTTTTCACCTTGAGAAAAGAAGAAAATCCTATTTCAAAGACAGGAAATCATTTGGATTATGTCTAGAAATTTATTATGGATGCTTTTGAAATACTATTGGTATTGAAATTGCCATGTGCTATTATTGTCCAATGTAATTATAATTGGCTTGATTGCATAATTTTACACATCATGATAATAACATTTTCAGAGGTAGAGATGGTCTAATTGAAGTCCAGGCAGACTTAAATTTTCTGATAATACTGTTAAAAATCTACAGCAAATTGTAAAGGAAGTACATTTTCAATACTGCTGCATAGTTATAATCACAGTTGGACATGTCCATGAAAAGAGAAGATTCAAGGTGCATAATTTAAGGAATTATAAGATTGAACATTATGTGTTATGTGCAGACAGCAGACATTCCAGTTATGAATGGACCATTTTTGGTAATTTTTCTTTCCCAAGTTTGAGAGACAGATTACTAATAATGATTTCTCATTGTACAAAAGAGCTAAGGTGCTGCTGTTCAAATTGCAGATATTTTGGGTATTTAGGCTCATAAATGGCAGTTCAAGAAGTAAAATTTCTCTCCTGAACTTGGGGCTAGTCCAGGATCTTGTTCCCCATCTTCTGTTGCTGGCAGGCCATAAATAAGTGGGTCTTCATTACTTTGTGTGAGTGTGGTGGCACGCAAACTGGCTCCCACCTTTTGGTTGCACTCAGCAGAACACACTGCAATCTTGGCTTCTCAGTAGCCAAGGCTCCATGGCTTCATGTGGCCATGGAGACTTGCTCTGTGGAGGAATGTCATGTCATAGGAGTCTAACCCTAAGTGCTTTACTTCAAACATGGCAGAAATTTGCTGACAGACTCAAAACCTTGTGCAGGAGGGATAAACAGACAAACTCCCACCACCACAGTAAAAGCTGCTTAGGAAGCTGAGTTAGAAATGATTTATGAAAATGTTAAGAATTAAAACTTTTAAAAGTGAAGATTAAAAATGCTTTAGAAACATTTATTTTTTTATTGTCAATGCTTTCTTCTTCATTCTTGCTTTTATTTTTCCTTTAATAATTTTCCCTTGACTGAAGTTACCATTTTCATTTGAGGATGTTGAATAAGTGATGAGGATTATGTACAGATGGACATAAGTGGGGAAAAAAAGGTGTAACATGTAACCCTACACCTGAATTTTAAAATGGCTCATTTTGGCCCCAGATTGAAAAATATGAATCATTGCATGGCAAATAAGTTTAAAGGAAAGACACTAACAAATAGAAAATGGTTTTTTAGCAGCAAAGTGTCGAACTCAGGCTTGGTTACAGGAGGATTATAAACAACAAGCATTCTTATTTCAGCATCACTACAGAAGTGCAAAACCAGATAGTTTTGAGCCATGTTTTTCCACTGTTGTTGTCTACTTTATTTTCTCCATATTGGCCTCTACAAGATTTTGTCTATACTTCTATTCAATAAATACTCTCTTTGACCAGTGTGTTAACACCATTCTTGTTTTGGTGATAACGGCCTTTCTCTCTCCTACTTTTCCATAATGTTGTCTTGCCCAAGACAATCTTTGATAACACGTCTGTGTGCTCCCAGTCAATGGTTTTGCTCTGTCAGGTTTCTCTTTACTAGGCTCTTTACTTTCCTTCAGTACTGATGTGTCTTCATGCTTTTTGCTAGCAAATTGCACAGAATCAAAGTCTAAGCTGGTGGAGTCTCTTCTGTAGATCATCTAGTCCAACTCAGATCATGCTGCTCAGGGCCCTGTTTTCTAGTTTTGACTATCTGCAGAGATGGAGATTGCAAAACCTCTCTGGGAAGCCTAATGTGTGCTTCAGCCTGTGACCATTGCCCCTTGTCCTACCACCATCCTTATCAAGAAGGATCTGTCTCCATCTCCTCTGTGTCCTCCTGAGTGCTGAGCAGAGGGGAAGAACCACTCTACCTTGATCAGTGGGCTGCACTCTTGCTGGTCAGGACTACTGATGCTCCAGTCCTTGCATGTCTGTTTGAGAACTTCTGCTATTGCTAGAGGCACCTAAAGGTAGAATTAAAGCTATAGTCAGTTTTTGGCTTTGGCCTGTTCTGCTTTGCTTCATGTGTGGCTTCTTATGGACAAATCAGCAGCTGCTGTTGCTAGGACTACACTGACACTTGCAGCTATGGACTGCAACAGAAGAAGCACGTGCTCAAGCATTAGCCAACCTCAGTTTTGACCCCTCAAAAAAGAATTATTTCAAGAAAAACTCTTCTGTGGTTTATCCTGGTGTGCAAACCGGAGGAATCTTGTGCTGTTGCATTTCACAGAACAGCTCGGTAATGAGAAAAAAAAAATTAAACCTACAGTAATCCATAAAGTTAATTTCAGGCTCTCATCTTCCTTTTTTTTTTTTTTTTTAAGAAAAAATACTTACAAAATCATCTTAACTGTAGCTCTGGCTGCATGAGATAAGGAGTAGTTCCAAGACAATCTTGTTTCTTCCTTTCAATGTACGCATCTATACCTGTGAGCAAGGACTTTGCATAGCAAGATGAAACTTAATGCATCTTGCTTACATTATGTATTTGCTTGAAGAGTTTGGTAGAATTGGCAAGGAAGGGATGGACTTAAGGGCAGCATATAGATGTTTACTACTACATCCAGTATGGTCTGTAAAATGAAAATATGTCTTTAAGGAAACACATTCCAATGTTGAAAAAGGCAAGTAAAACTCTTTCCTATGTAGTTTTCTCTTAGTGTTTTGATGCCTGCATTCACTCTACATATGGTTAATGTAGAGTTTCATTAAATCAAACTATTAACACAGCATTTTTTTCAAAGATATTAATGGAAGTGAAACTTGCCATTTCAAAGTCTTGGAGGCCAACCTTTGACCGCAAAATATTTAACTACTGGAAAATGGCAAGGGAAAATTCAACAACAGTGGGCATCTTTTCTGTTTGTGGCTCAAGAACTACTTCTCTTGGATTCCATTATCACATTCTTGAGCTTTTTTAGTGCCCAGTGTTGAGGACAGCCCAGGTGAGGCAGAGATTTGCTTCAGTCAGGCCTCTGGTAAAGTAAATGTGTAGTTCATACACATTTGTTGTGTATGAACATTGTTGTCATGAGTGAATGTCAAACATCTAAGCAACAGCGTTTTTCAGAACTGTCCCTACTTTAAAAGAAAGGGGGATTATTTAATGGTTTCAGTAGTCTAGTTATATGTTAGGCTGCTTATATTCTCTAACATTCTCCTCGCTATTTCATAGATGACCATCAGGAGATCTGTAGCTACCAGTTAGCACTGCAATGGTTGAGGCAAAATATTTTATCTATAGCTGCATGAACCATACGAGCATATATTCTTAGATGCTTTTATTTTGTTTAGCAATTAAAAGCATATAAACTTAATGGAAGTTGCAGATAATAGCAGCCTGTTTACATTTGCTGTGTCTGTAAGATGCAATGTGTATTCCTGACTAAGCTTTTACCTTCCTTGCTTGTTCTATCGCAGAGTGTTTGTTTTCCATAAATATTAGGAAGCTAGATTTAATTATATTATTCTTTTTCAAATAAAGAATACTGAAATTTGACAAAATGGTGTTAGCTTCTAAGTCAGAATGTGGCATAGAATGTTGATAGACACACTTTATAGGGGATTATATCTGTGACCACAGTATCTGTAATTTTTTTTTAAATGTACTCATCAAGTTTTATGACTATACCTTGATAATAAGCTGCTAAGGAAATATTCCTGAACCTTTTCCTAGAATGACTTCTCCTTTGAGAGACCTGAATGAAGTACAGATGATATTATTGGGATGTATATCTCACTGAGAAGGGCTGCCCAATTCATGTAAAACATTGACCATTTCTGCAGTGGTCTTATTAACAGGATAATAAACTGAGATAGCTGTAACACACTCCTTTATGTTACTAAAAATAAAAAAACTGCTCTAGAGTCCTACTCAATAAGTCCTTGTTTCTAGAATTCACTTACTGTATAACTCTCTGTTAAGCCAACACCCTTCCCTGACAGTGATGGGACTTGTAATTAAGCATTTAAGTGAAAACACATGATCTAAGCTCCTGGGATAAAATGACACTGTGTGATGCTCTATCATAATAGTAGAACTGAGCTGTGGAAAAGTTGTGTATCTCTGGAAAATGTGGTTAGGAATAAGAATGGATGAAAATTGTTTTTCTGCATGTTGAGAAAAGCTGGGAGCTCTTGGAAATTGCATTTTCAGGTATGATATAGACTTAGCATTTTGGTTTTATTATAGACGTTCAATGTTTTAAGATTTCTGTTTCGCAGGAATAGTATTCTGGCTGAAGATAGTTTATTGATTTACCCTAAAATGAAGGGAGACACAGGAGAAAATGGAAAATGGATTAGCTGAGCTAGCAGATATTTCTAAGGCCTATGCCTCTTGGAAACCTTTTAATGGCATATCCAAACTTTTATCTTGTTTTGGTTTTTTTCTTGTGTGTTGTATTGGTTTTTATGGCCGGGTTTTGGTAGCAGGATGCGACAGGGGTGGCTTCTGTGAGAAGTTGCCAGAAGCTTCCTCCATGTCCAGCAGAGCCAATGTCAGCTGGCTCCAGGACAGAGCCACTGCTGGCCAAGGCCAAGCCAACCAGGAATTGAGAGTAATTCCTCTGTGGCAACAGATTTAAGAAGGAAAAGAAAGTTATTGCACTGATGTAATTGCAGCCAGGGAAGAGTGGGGTGACAAAATGTGAGAGGAAAAACTGCAGATACCAAAGGTGGTGGAGAAGGAGGGGCAGGAGGTGCCTCAGGCACTGGAGCTGAGGTTCCTCTGGCATCTGTGGTGAGGGTTATGGAGAAGCAGCTGTGCCCCTGCAGGACCATGGGGAGGCAAAAATCCACCAGCAGCCCAGGATAAGGCCAGTCTGTTATCACAGAGGCCTTACCACCATTTCTCCATTAAATTGGCTGGCCTTGGTCAGTGGCACTTCTGTCTTTGGAGCTGCCAGGGATAGGCTCTCCTGGACATGGAGGAAGCTTCTGGCAGCTTCTCTCAGAAGGCGCCCCTGTAGCCTCCTGCTACTAAAGCTTGGCCATGCAAACCCAATACAGGACCATTGGTTAGACCATTTTTAAAGTAGAAAACAGAAAGTATTGACTTTCTAATGAAAACACTCCCTCTGATCCCAGAGAAAATAATTTCACTACCATAGAAAACTAATGTATAAATCAGAGTTTGTATCTGAGCCACATATTTTGGGTAGTTTTACATGGTGTTTTTTTTCTTAGTGTATATAGCCTATGTGTAATGAATTTTGGAGTGTTTATAGTTTCCTCTAAATGAATTACTCTCTTTAAATGGAAATGCTTGAAGTTTTGGGGTTCTCTTCCTCCTCTTTCTCTCCTTCCCCCTGCCTTCACCTTAGCTGAGGGCACTATTTTAGAATAGTTCTGCATAAAAAGCATCTGTCATTTCTTTTAGTGGGCCTTATTTAGCTGAATAATATATGTCTGTACTCTGTTTTTTGTCATTTCTCAGTTTTTCTGGGGAGAATGAATTTTCTAACCTGTAGAAAGTATTTGATACTGGGTCCTGTATGTATTAGCCAGCAGCACTGAAAGGAATCTAAAATACACTGTCTAACAAGAAATACAGTTTTTAAAATTAGAATTTCTAAACCACAAACCTCGTTTACTAATCATGCTTTTTGTTAGGGCAGTAACTTGATTAAAATAATAAAAACAATGTCTGGCATGCACTGTGTTATATATTAGCATCTGATTCAACTATGCTTAAAAATTAACTTTGTCTTGAGGCTTATTTCAGGGATGTTGATGTCAGAAGCACTTTCTTAGCTACAATTTAGGGCCACAAACTGAATTCCTGCTGTGTTATCTGTCAGATCCTAATTGGCTGAAAATATGAGCCTCTCTTGTTTTCTCCATGCTAATTCTCATTAAAAACAATATAAAGGTGTAAAATAGGTGGCTAAAATCCTGCTGGGTTTTAGTATATAGACTACACTTTTTAACAGTATTAAGCATTTTTATTTATTCTTTCATGTATCAAAGAAGAGAAGGAATTTTTACGCTGAACTTCTTGAGCTCTCTTGATATGGTTAAACTTGCATGCAAAAAATTCCTACGCTCAAGACAAACTGAATTATCTGAAGAACTGCAAATGTAATATATGCCAGGTTTTTCTTAGTCTGATAGGTGAGGTTTTGCAGCCCTTGGAAATCTGAGTAGCCAGGCTGGCAGGATGCTCAGTGTTTAGGAGAGAAGCATCAGTAAACAAACTGCAGTGACCATGTGAAGTAGTGGCATAAGAGTGAAGGGAGGTTACTGTGGGTCCAAGGTGTTGTAGCAAGATAGCAAGAGCCCATGTCTTGCTTTTGAAAAGGAACCAGGAATAAAAATGTTTGAATACTGAATGTCAGAGCTTTGAATATTAATGTGATATTACAGTCGTTTTTCAGAAGGTACTTGGAGGAAATGTTGCATTTTGTGTTCTGTGTTGCATTAAATAAAAATTGTGTGGGAAATATTAGTTGTGCTTAAAATCATCTAATATGTATCTAAATGTCATAATGGTACACAGAGTAGGAGAAAAGTAATAGAATAATTATATTATAATATAATAATTATATTCTTCTTTCAAGTATAATAACTTTTTTCACATCTTGTATAAACAGATGGGATTAAAATAATGGTTTTAATCAGAAAGCATATTTTCCTTTTTTTGCATATTTTCCCAAAAAATATTCTTACTGCAGATAATATTTCAAAGTAAAAGTATTTTTTTTATAATTTTTATTGTAACTGTTATTTTAGTGCTAACTTGCATGCTTACTTTCCTTGGGTGTAAATATATTATGTTAGATTTCCACTTAAGTCTTGGGTTTCATAAAGGAAACAAATGGTAATGTGATGTTTTTATGCCAATACTAATCAAATAAAACATATTAATGTCATTTTTCCTGCTTGTACCATTCCTGGCATGTACACAAAAGCTCTATAACATTAATTTATGCATGCTAGATATGTATATTTCAGTGCTTGAGAGTATTTCCTGCTACTACCCTTGCCTACAAATACACACACAGGCATAAACACAGAAATGCCCTTTGTTATAGTTTTGGGCTTTTAAAGTATCTAACTTCAGAGAAAAACTTCACCAGCATTTCTCTCTGCTGGATTTTAGAACCATTAAAACAACCAGTTTTTTATTCTTCCTGATAAACCACTACCACCTAACAATCCTTTACATGAATGCAGAGCTCATTAATGGGGTCAGGCTGGAAATGTTGTTTATGATGGCTTTAATGGAGATCTCATACGTTCACAGTGCCTGCATAAGCAAGTAAAAACAAATTGCCAAGAAAAATCAGAGGACTACGGAGTCAACTATTTGTTTTAAAGAGGCAACATATTCTTAAGTGATTTCAGCAGCCTTTGTAAAGGACTGTGATACTGCATGGTAACAAAGTCTAAGAACACTCTTGGGTATTCCTGGTTTATGGACCTCACTGCAGCTCTTGGCTGCTCTTTGCTGAAACTTCTGTGCTCACTTAATTTTTTACAAAGTGACTGAGCTGTGTTTGCACAGCTAAGGGAAGGTTTCTGTTTCTGCCCAGCATCACTGACATGCACAGCCAGTAATTTCTGCTAGGATGAGTGTGGCAGGTAACTCCTGTAACCCTAGTTTGGGGCTCTCCAGGCTTGGCCTATGACATGTAAGCATCAGGGAGCAGTTTGGTGAGTGCAAATGTGGTCAGTTGTGTGTAAGAGTGGCAGCTTTATTTAGCTCATAGCCTTTATCATGCTTAAATGTATAATCCATGCATATTGGTGCATGTAATCAGAGGACAGTCACATCACTTGGTCTAGCTGCTTTATATAAACACCAAAACCGTCACAGTATCCAGTATTGTTCTGTCCATGCTATGTGGCAGTGAGTGTGGTTCCCAGGAACTATTGCTCACAGCCTCCATACAGAGATGAAACCAAAAGAAAACTCCAACCCTAAAGCAATAAATTCCTAATTAACCACGTGTTTTCATGAAATATTAACACATTAATTCTCCTGCATAGTGCTTAATGTTACTAAATGAGTTACTGTAACTGAATGAGTATTGAAGATGCTATAATCTATGAAGTGCAAGGCATCACTGTTAGATGGCATTAGTGCAAATTAGAACAAAAAGTAACTAATATATTTTTGTGGCCTCTTCTTGGCATGTACCCTGAACAATTGATGTACAATTGATGATACAGGCTGGTTGCATTCATGGATGTAAAATGAAAACATTGATGTGCAAACTCTTGGATTAATTATTCTGCAGCAAATATCAAGGGAAAAACAAATATGTCACATCAAAGATCTTTCTAACATGATCTTCACTTCCTCATCATTTGGAAGTGCCTAATGAGCCTTTGCATCAGTAGGATGTATATGAAACAAGTGAATTGATTAAAAAGACTTAATTTCACTTTTTAAACAGCAGAACAACAATAATCAAAAAACAAAGGAAGATATTTCTAGCCTTTTTTTTTCTTTTTAGAAGACATGCAAGCTGGTTTTATTTTTCTTGTTTAAATCAGTTTTCAAAAAACATATGTTAAAATGCCAGTTACTTCTCAGACAAAATCCTAAACCATGTAGCAACTTCTCACAGGTTTATGTTTAATTCATTAGCAATTGTAGTGCAATGTTCACCCTGGATCTGGAATGTGGACTACTTTCTCCTGTGCTATTACTTTCCTTTCTGGTCAGACACTGAGAAGCATTCCAGAAACAATCTGCATTTCATCCCCTACTTTATCAGATTGTAAACGGATGCTTTTCTGTGATCTAATGAATTTTAGCAATTTTTGATCCTTGTTTTACTTTCAGAATGCAGTTTCCATAGTCACAGGGGTTCTTAAATGAAAAGTTAAGTGTAATACGCCTTGTTTGTGTAAGTATTAGCAGAACTGTTCTTTCTCTTTGTTCCAGTATCTCTGCTACAGAGAAAGTGACTTATTGAAAAGAAAAATAAATCTAGGGAATGGTGATGCAATGAAAGCATCATTATGACCAGTAAAGAAGGAGGATGTCAGACTTCTAAATATATTAGATACATAGTTTTGATTTGAAATAATTCATAATTTATGAATCGTTGTTACAACCCTAGCTATGTGCAGTATTGTTGGATTTTCATTGTCTTTGCAAAGATGATGGAGTTTTGTACTGATAAAATAGATTGAAAGTTTTAGAGAATGAATAGTGAGAACTCTAATTTTTGGTAGCTCTAAAGCTGGCAGATGACTTATTTGTGAATAAGTTCTGGACAGAATTTAAGGTGGCAAAATTCTTCCCAGTAATGCTTTTCTAAAGGAAAGTAGCCAGTAATGTGGGAGTAGAGAGGACAAAAAGAGGGGGTAAAGGTCTCAGGGTTAGGCTGGCTGACACCACCAACTGATGGTAAAGATGCTGAAATTCACAGGTTGTACAAGTGAAACCTGATTTCTAAAAGTCTGTGTTCAGACATTAAATCCTTATATATGAGAAGCCTTTGCCTTTTCTTACAGGAAAAAAAAAAAGAGAATACAGCAGAGGAAAGTTTTTTAAAGTTTTACATCTGTTTTCCATTTACTGGAATGAAAGACGGGATATGAATGGCTGAAAACAATTCAGGCTGGTGAGATGCCTGATCTTGCCTGTCACAAGTCGTTAAAACTCTTCATTTTCAGACATTCAGCTTAACTTAAATAGAGTAATGGAAAGAGGTGCCACTGTTAGACTTGAAGTACTTACTGGAGGCAAATAGATGGTGGCCAAGTGCAATTGCATTATAACTCTAAGAGTAAAACATGAGTTTTTCTTCCCCTCACAGTAGCCAAAAATTATGGTACTCAAAGTATCTGGAATTAGATGGCCCCAAACTGAAATAATAAATTCAAGGTAAAGGTTGGGAGCCAGATATGGAAAGGGAAATATGAGGTGCTTCAGAAAAATGTGTTCTGCGAAAGTTCTGGGTCATACTCATAGAACTGCAAGACCATGCATTAGCACAGCATTCTAAAACTAACTGTCACCTGAATACAGCACCAAGCCTCTAAAGCTGAAGGCTAGAAATAAATATGGAGTAAAAGGTTCATTATTCTTCTCTTTTATGCTGCATAATTTGCAAAGAGCTGCGGCAAACAAAGGAGTTATTAAGGCCTTGCAAGAAATGGTGTAAGTATTTATGTTTATTTTAGTCTCCCATAGTGTGCTAGAGCCTTCCACTACATTAAGAAAAGGAATTCTAGCCATGGTTACTTAATTTTAAAATGAGACTCACTTCATTCTGTTAATCTTATTTCCTAGCCCAACCTTTTGTTTTATTTAGGGCTGTGATTTAAAAGACTCTGGACAGCTAACAGGGCCCATTTATTGTTGTCAGATTTATTATTGAAGAGAAAACACGGGAGAGATATTTTTGAAGCTCTTTGTAAGGCTAAAGGTTACCAAAGCAAGCAATTTTATTACAGAACTGACGAGACAGGACTACTAACATTTTCCTTTTTGATATGGTCAGCATTAGGAGCAGAAAACCATCCATTTTAGTGAAGTAATTTCCTGAAGTGCACAGTTTATTGAACTCACAACATTTAACATCACCAGCTGGCCTTTCTGTTAGTGCCTTCAGGAAACTTCTGGGGAATATGAGAGGTTGCTGTTCTGCTTTACACATAGAAGGTTGTCTTGTGCTAATCTGTGGAGTTACAGCCTGGAAAGCTGAAAAGCTGGGCTGCCTGAAAAGGGAAGGCATACTTATCTCTTTGGCCTGCTGAGCAGGGCTGTTGAATAAATGGGGTATGTTTGCATAGGCAACAGAAGAACCAAGAAGTGTTTGAGTCCAGGTTCCCCTTTAATCCAAGGTTTAGAGTAATTTTTGGTTTAAATCCAGAAAGATAGGAGTTTGAATCTTGGTATCTCACCTACTTCAGAAAAAAATCTGTACATGTGTATAGAGAATAAAAGTATGACAAAGATAGGCTTTGTCACAGTTCCTCCATTTTTTTACAACAATACAGTTATTTACTTAATATAGACACAATATAGTGTTTCTGGGTGTGAGTCCTGAGATGTATCTGGAGGGGAATGAGTTATCCTGTGTATGTATGTGTTTTGATTTTGGGGGTTTGTTGGTTGGTTGGTTGATTGGTTTTTTTAAGGGGTCTGAATTTCATCTGTTCTGCTGCATGCTTAAGGAGCAAGTCATTCTTCCTTCTGTATTGTAATAGTACCTAAACTCTTCTATGCAGTGAGACCACATGCTTTCCTTTGGCTTGTGAATATTGCTGAATAGGGTAGAATCTAAATATTAGGCCTTGTATTGGTCTGAGCTAATAGCTAAATTGGCCTTCAATGGTCTTTGGTCTTGAAACTGGTATTCAGATCATCTAGGGAAGCAGAACATGAAGTTATAAGAAAACATATGAAAGAGATGATGCTGCTTGACTGGCTCTGGAAGATGTCCACAAAGATAATCAGGGGCCTGGAGCACCTCCTGAATGAGGACAGGCTGGGAGAGCTGGGGGTGTTCAGCCTGGAGAAGAGCAGTCTGCAGGGAGATCTTAGAGCAGCCTTCCAGCACCTAAAGAGGGCCTGCCAGAGAGCTGGAGAGGACTTACAAGGGCTTGCAGTGACAGGACAAAGGAGAATGGTTGTAAACTGAAAAAGAGTAGATTTAGGTTGGATAATAGGAAGAAATTCTTTACTCTGAGGGTGATGAGGCACTGAAATCACCAGTTATGGATGCTGCATCCTTAGAAGTGCTCAAGGTCATGTTGGATGGGATTTTGATCTACTGGCAGGTGTCCCTGTCCATGGCAGGAGGATTGGAATTAGATTGCCTTTAAGGTCACTTCTATCACAATCTGTTCTATCATACAGAACTGGAAAGTAAAATTGTTTACTTGTATATCCTGAACTGTATATCCTGTGCCTTTGTTTTCACTGGTGACGTCAAAAACTCTGCAATTAAGGTTTGGTGAAGGCAAAGTAACACATGAACACTCCAAGTGACCTGCCATAGAAGAGGAGAGTGTCTCATCTTGAGGTCAGGCTCAGCATAGTGCTGAGAGTAAATTAATAAAAAAATTTCTTCTTTCTTTTCTTAGTTCCCCCCATACCTCCCCCAAGAAAATTTGAATTTGCATCTAATAAGGATGTCATTTAAAACCATCAAGAATAATCTTTTATGGGAACAAAAGATTTTATAATAAAGTATTGCTGTCGTCCCTCCTGGCCTTTTTTTTCAGACTTGAAATACTGTCTTTTGGACTCTACCATGCTGTTTTACAAGTAAGCGTGCACTGCCTGTTAAGTACAGGGTTCTTGAGCAATTTGTTCTCAACGAATTTTTTCATTGTTTTTGCACATCATTTCAAGGCTTATCTATCTTTGCATTTGTTTTAATTTTGTTTAATTACACTTGGGAGGCAAGTAATATCAAATAATAATTAAGAAATTTTATTCAGAAGAGGAAGGTTCAGAATTACAAGGAGGTGGAAGGAAGAAAAATGCAAGTGGAAGACATCTCATTTCACAGTCGTGGTCTATTAAACTTTGCAGTGCAAACAGAAGTGTTCCCAAAATAATAACTCTGCTCATGTCATTGCACGGTATGTTTTCTTCACATACCAGCCTTAGATTACTTTGATATTTGCCCAACAAGTCTTCCAATTTCTCTTCAATAATATCTGAATTATTTAATGCTTAATTTTTTTTTCTTTGAGGAAGAACTTAAGAGTGAGAACTTAAGAATGTCTTGGCAGCATGACCCTGACCACCAACATATAAATAATGTAAGCTGCTGTATGCTTTGAGAGAGATGATTGCCTCTGTAAAGAAATTTGGATAAATGTGTTTGCTGTTTGATCCTCATCCACACAAAAAATTATCATCCTACAAACAGCCAATGAAAGAAAAATAATAAATTTTTGCAAGAACTATTGATACCTACAATATCTGTTTTGAAAAAGTAGTGAATAAAGGATATATATTAGTGAGCAAATTTTGATGGATAAATCTGTCATTTCTGAGGGCTGAAAAACTATGGGTGTTACACTTATTGATGCAGAGATGATGGTCATTTGTATTTTAGTAACAAAGAATAGTATGACAAATACAAAGTCAGTAAGTGATAAATCATGAGACAGGATGATTCAGGTAGCAACTGTGAAAAAAGGCTTAATTTAAAGAATAAAATTTAATTTATTTTAAATAGAAGTATTGTATCTGAAGCTGAATACTTTTGTGTGAAACGTGGTCCCCTTCTAAATTACTAGGGGAAAGAATGTCAGGGTCTTCTACCACATATTTTAGTGACCTAATTGCGAGGAAAGTGCAGGGCACTTCCTATGTGACAACCTTACTTGAGGAAAATGGATTTTATATTCTGGATCCCTTAATTACTGATGCAAAATTCTGAAAAAAACCCTCTAATTGGTTTATCTGTTCATTGCCTTGGAAGTGGCATGACCTAGATATGTAGAAGTCGAGCCACTGAGCTCCATTTGCAGATCTCCAATAATCTGTGACCTTGTCTTGCCTTGGCTTCCTTTTTGATTTGTGCTTCTTTCTGCTTTATTTAGGAGTTACTCTCCCATGCAGTTGCTCTCCTCTGTTCTCATCGATAGCTTCTATCTAAACTGTTCTTTAAAGCCAACTAAATCCATCATTCAGGTGAAACGTTGTCTCTTTCAAACTCCTCCAAAAGCCATTTCAGGTTTGGTTGGAAGATGCATTCTCATGTCTTCTTTGGGTTACATAGCCAGATCTTCCAGGTTATGTGCATTGCACACGACAAACTGACTTGTGTGGGCTCACACAGAAGAGAAGAGAACTTAGAACTAAATTAGCAAAAAAATCAGGGGCACGGGGACTTTGAAAGTCACTATTACAAAGTGATGCACACCCAACTGTAGTGCCCACTGCAAGATCTTGTGGTACTAATGCATTACAAATAGTGAAAATGAGACATTTCAAGTGTCAGGGGCTTTGATGTATACACTGAATGTACCTATTTATTTTGTTGATGGTCCTGCCTTGTAAGTTCAATGAATAATGAGTTTCATAATTAATTAGGTTTAGGGTTCATGTTGGACATTCATACGCAACCAATACCTTTGGGATGACCAATTGGAATTCCTGCTGAGACATCATGGTCCTTTTCTACAGCAGAGAGAACTCTAATTCAGAACTTTAAATATCTATGTGTTAAATAGATGTAATATGAAGCTCACTGTATGCTCTCATCTGTCTTGTATTACCTAAAACCTAGAATTTAATGAGGAGATCAAAGCCCTTTTCATCTGATAGTCTTAATGTGAAGTTTTAAGCTGCTGCACTTGGAGTGTATTTCACAAAGTGTCAATGAAGACAAAAGAACTTTTGTTGCAGAATATGAGTAGCCCATTGTGTGTGTTTGTGATTGTGTTTTTTTTTAGAAAACAAGCTATGAATAACTCTTTGACATTATTACATGAAGCCTGGTTTATTGTGGTACCTGAAGTATTGGAAAATCTGGAATTAATGGACAGAACTTTGGTGTTTTTTTGAATTGGTGGCTGTTTTGGACAAAGAGCAGCAAGACTTTTTCTGAGGTCCTGGATGCTCATGCTCATTTCTTCCTAAGATTGCTGATACAGCATCTGGTGCCTTCTTCAATCAGCCAGTGGCTCATGTGCTTGCTGACAAAAGAGAAGGCTGAGGAGACCACCCTCTGTTCCTCAGTCTCTGCTATGACATTCATCTTCCTTGAGTGTATTCTTCCACATCACTGGACACCCTGTCTGTCACAGCTGGGAAAAAATCATCACAGCGGCCAAGGCCAGACTCATATTTATTGTATGAGTATGATTTAAAATTTTAACAAGAAAATGTATGCATTATTATACTTAATCCCTGAGACCTGGTCCTGTTCTGAGGAGCTGAGAATCTCCTCAAATGTGCTGGGCAGCATTTTGGCAGCATTTCTATCTGATCCATTAATGGTGCAGGAAGGCTTCATGCTTCTTGAGTCCAGTAATGTGTTTTTATTTTCTTGCCAGCTCAGAAGTATCATCTGAGATCTTCTAGGACGTCTACATGTAGCTGGTAAAGGTGACATAGGACCTGTAGGAGGTCTGTTAAGAAGCTGTTGACTTCAGGAGCTGATAGGGGAGGTTGTCTAAGGTATCCAGATGAATTTCAAATGGCGTTTCATGCCTGTGTAAGGTAAATGACTTGAGCCCTAATTGCCTTGTGTTTCACAGGGATTCTGAGGTTTATGAAGATTAGGAAAATGCCTCTGATGGCTAGATATATCAAACAAGTATCTAAAAGCATAACAATCTTGCAAAGAATGTATCTTGTGCTCACATGAATGCTTGAGTTAAATTATATTTTCTATACAGGAGAGCATTTGAGAACATCCACTTAATTAGTCATGTATCTTTCTTTTGTCTATACTGATTGTGAAATAAAGATAGTAGGTCTCAAGAATCTCAATCTATGATGTTGGCCCCTAACCTGGATTTGTTATTCAGAAAAAATTGGTCTTATATTGAATTTTATATTTTTGTGTCCACAGCCACAGATTTCTTAAGCAGTAAACTTTACTGATAATTACAGCAATATCTGTCCCAATCTTCATTCTTTTTGCTTCCAATACAACTGATATTTTAATTATGATTAATTATGATTTAGGTATTGGATACTTAGTGTTGTAATATGAATTTACCAAATAAGAAATAGGATATGTTTTTGTTCACTAGTTTCCTGTGGTTTGAATTTGCAAACAGGCAAAGCTTTTGAATCTTACTAAGTTAGACTTTGATTCTTATTCTTTTTTTCTTAAATAGAATTATTATTTACTCAAATTCTCATTATAATCCCATTAACTGACATTTACCAAAAGTACTTTAGCAAAATCTCAAAAAAACTGAAGATTTCAAATTAGTAATAAAGCATGAGAATGTAAAAATAACTGACCTGATTTATTTGTATGACAAAAACTAATTTCATGGTGATACTGGCTTTTAATCAGAGGAATATGCTCAAACTGCTTTGATTTGTCCTTTGTATTAAAAGTAATGGTGAAACTTTGAACAGTCACTAGATAATTTATAGTATACCTTTCTGAAGTATTAGTTAATATTTGCTCACTCTAACACCCAAAAAGAACTGTGATGCATATTTAGTTATACATACAGAAGTAACACTAAAAAAAAAAATTACTGTGGGAACAGTGACCACCATAATGGCTAGCAAAGTCTGATTTGCTCTTCAATCACTTGTTAATAATGTAAAAAAAAAAGTTACAGTTATTTCAGACCTCTCTTCGTTCTCCCCAAGTACAAATTGACACAAAAATATATTTTTCTGGATTTTGGGTAGGTTTTTTTTTTTTCTGGTGAAAAAGTCAAGAGCAGCATTATGGTATATTTGACAACTAACTGGATAAAATTATTTAAGACTTAGTTTTTACTTTTTTGTTTCACTCATTATCATCGCTTGATAATTTTAAAAAACAGATTTAAAATATTAGATATTTTTCTGGTATTTGTGTCACAGTATTAGGAATATAAATCATTGAGCCATGCAGAAGAAACATATTCTTAAATAAGGCAGAATGAGTATAGTCTTTCATTTATTTGAATAAATGCATTACCTCTTCTGAGATGTACCTATAAGGAGAATTTCATGTCTGGGGGTTGTTGTTCCTCTCTAATGAAAATTGCAAATACTGTTTTTCACAATGGAAGCAATACTCTTGCTGTGGTAAAGCTCCACAATGTCCACCTGATCCAAGGCTAATTACATGTACAATTAATAACTTAAAAGTCGATTAAATTTCCATTATAAATTCAGGATATGAGCAGGTAGGATTCCACTGGAGAGCAAGGTAGTCAAAGTATGCATTTTGAAATCAAGATTACTTACTTGTTCATTGACTTTGCTTATGTTTTTAAATTTTAGTTCCACTTTAGGTAATTAATTAAAGTTAAAGCTTAAAAAAAGATAATGAGAAAGTGACACTGCCAATGTTTTCTTCTACTTGCACGCAAAAAAGCCTTTGACAAGTTAGAAAAAATCCAAAGGTCCCTAAAAACTTTTACATTTCCTTTAGTAAATCATCCGTCCTTTGAATTCAATGACCGCTTTTTGCAATGATCTGAGTAAAGTGTGAATGAAGACTGTAGGCTTTGAACCCCTGAATGCTTGAAGTTCATCATTTGGCTTGCTACTGATTCTTTAGCAGCCCCAAAAGCCATGCTGGTCTTACTGTTGTTATTGAGAGTTTATAACACAGCTGATCAGTTCTGTATCTAGACAGATTTTGTTTATAAACATATGCAGATATTATTATGTAAATTTATTTTCTTCAATTGGCTGGGGACAAGTTGATCCCTTTATGGTAATCTGAGTTATCTGGTTAGATGTAGTTTTAAATCCAGCATGGGAAAAGCACAGGAATGGATTTGCACAGCCTATAGCTGCTGATTTTGTTTTCAAGCCCCAGAGGTTGGCTACTGGTGCTACAGAAGCTGCTGCAGAGGCAAAAAAGTTCAAAAAAAGTCTGTGAGGGAGTCTATGGTCAATCTCAGAGTCATGCCACTGCAGTATTTTCTTCTCAAGCAGGCATTCACATTTTTCACTCTACAGAAAAAGGCAACAGCCTGGATTTAAGGGTCCCTTGGGCTGGACAGGTTTCTAGACTGCTACCAAAGATCATCTTGTACACATCTGTATGCAGAAGTCACTGTGACAGCAGGGAGAAGTTCCACTGCTGGGCAGCAGTGGTGCTTCAGTCACAGCCACTGCCCTGTGAATATAGATTTCTTCCTGTATAAAATTATTGCTCCATTAAATTGTTTAAAATGGACTAAGGAGTTCTCAGAGACATCAGCAACCATGTATTGAATGTCCTTGGAAGGACAAATATTAGATTTAAGCCTTTTTCCACAGATATTTTCCTTTTAATACACAGATTGTCTATAAAGGTCTATATTCTTTCAAATCATGCTTGCAGTTCCTCAAGTTAACATCTGATTTAATTTATTAATTCTAAAGTTCATGGTAGAAAGAGTGTGTTGATGAAATTCATTGGCAAATGGTTAAGAAATACCACTGAAGTTATTCCAGTCACTGCTCTTTCCAGTACTGTTTCTTGTCTGAAAATCCTTGTCTAAGCCACACACTAAAGAATGGATTTTAGGATCACATCTGACATATTAGCATTCAGAGCGCTGTCTCAAGTCACATATTTTAGGTGTCTGTATTAGGCATAGATGGGTGTGAACAATAAATTATTCTATTAATTTATTATTCCTGATGACTAGTCAATTATTTTAATGATGTTTACTGTCCTAGTCATATGTTACTTGAAAGTGATTGGAAACATATTGCTGTCAAAAAGCCTTTGCAGCTGCAAAACATTACACTTCTACTTTTATTGTATTCCCTTTACTCCTGAATAGAATACACTACTTCTGTCTCTCCACTCAATGCAGCCATCTGTCACTCACATATCCACAGACAATTACAATGCATTTGCATTATATCCCAGCTGCCTGTGATAGGCTTGTTTTGTCATGCACTGCATGCAGGATAATCTCTCAATATCCATTTCACACTGGAAGATGTTCTTTCATTGGTCACACTCTTTTTCACATAAATGTTCTATGATGTTCTGGTCAAGATTCCAGTGTGTCTTAATCTAAGATTTTTCATGATCTCTGTAACACAGGGCTGCTAAAATCAACATCTCACTTATATTTCCAATTATTTTGTTTTCAAAGTGAATTAGAAATAGTTTGGTTTGCTTTGTAGAACTTCTAACATGTCAAATCAATAATCTATTTTGTAAAGAACATACTTTGTCAGTAACACAATTAGACTGTAGATAGACTGTAGAGGACCAGATCTAAGCATGTTTTGTCTCAAATGTTCTGACTGTTGTGATAGGAAAGGTGTGAGTGGAAGAGAGGGTCCAGTGTAGGTGTGGCATCACAGCTTCAAAAATACTAAAGGTATTAGTGTATGTTCTACACTTTCTTTTTTTTTTTTTTTTCCCTTTCCTTCTTATTTAGAGTAATTGTGTTTCTTTGATCCTCTTCCTTTCTCACAGATAGTTCTTACCACTCTTGTTTCAACTTCAGGCTATGAACTTCAGTGAAGTCAGTAAATAATGACTTTAGAATCAGTGGAACTTAAATCATATGGTCTTTATTGTCAGGAAACATGTAAGTGAATTAGGGTGACATCCAATTAACACAGCCTTTTGCAGGTTTAATGAGCAATGATAAATTTAAATCCTTTTTTTGCACTTTCAAAGTATGTGAAGTTACAACTGAAAGAGCTAGCGAGAGATTGTTGCTCCATTGATTAATAATAAATTATTTTAAATATATTTTGACTGGGATAAGAGGCATCATCTTTGAAGATACTCATAGGTTAGTTATTTGATAAGGTGTCTCATCATAGAATGCAATAAAAATTAATTCCTACAGCATATGGAGTTATATGATAAGATGAGTCATTCTGTTCCCTTATCTGTTTCTTTGAGGCCTAAATGTTTAGTTTGTATAGCCTATACCACTGACCACGTGTCTTTCCTTGATTTCCAGTTGCCATTACCTATTAATAACTCTGAGAAAAGGTGTTCCTGGTTTTGTAGAGCAAAATAGATTTTTCAAAGCAATTAATTACTGTTTTAATTAGCAAGTAATGCCTCTGCTTAACACATAATTTATTCTCTTACTAAAGATAGGTAAGATGTTTTGTGTGTTTTTTTTATTTTGGGTTTTTTAAGGGAGAAAACTTTAAAGTTATTAAAAAATAACAACAGTTATGGAATATAGTGCATTTGATTATTTTGGTTCCAGTTTGAGTAGACAAGCTGTTTGTGACTGGAGTTTCATAGGATGCTTTTTGTTTTCCTTCAACTTTTCCAATCAAGAGCAGCAGAAATACTTTTTATTTTTCTATAAGTTGTCTTTCTGGTGAAAGCATTTATGCTTTGTGCTTCTTGTGTTTTCCTGGCATCCTTCTATAAAGCCAGTCATTTCTCACATTAAGATACCCCAAGTGTAGGAGCAGGTTGGTCCGTCTCATTATGACAAATACAAAAAAAACTACTTAAACTACTTACAGGACAGATTCAATCTTTAAATACTTTCAGTGAGTTCTGTGGAGCCTAATTGCCTTATTCCTTAGTATGATTTCATTAGCTTTAGGTGTTATGATTGTTTATAAATAATATCAGAGTTAAGGTTATCAGATATTTCTAAGAATATCTCTGGGATGCTGATTTGAGGAATTTTTCACTCATCAAATAAAGAAACTAATCCAAAGATTTTTTCAAAAATTAAACCCAAAGCTGAAAAAAAAAATGAAATAGTGCTTCAGTTCACTGTGTCTTCTTTTGAACAAAAGGTCATGTATAATGTGTATATTGATTATATTTGTGGTTATGATAAACCTTATGATTGTGCTTCATAATTATTTTTTCCTCATGTATCTCAAGAGAATGGTGTGAAATCCAGTTGATTAAAGCTTGAAAAACACAGAATTTTTGTTTGAAGGGTAGAGGTATGGAGAATATAATGAAGATTCACCTAGTTGTAATTTCCATGTTTGAATACTAACAGCTTTAACCAAACATAATCCAAAAGTAACTGTTTTATCTTGGAGAATGAAAATGAAAAGGAATGGTGGGTTTAACTGCTATAAAAGCCCCTAGAAGCCTTTTGGAAACTCTTCATGAAAGGTGTTTTCCACCTGTAAGAGAAGCGTATGAGACCTTAATGGAATGCTGCAGATCTACAGTTTGAATGTAAGCTCATAGATGATGGCTCTTTGTTTCAAGGGGAATGCTCAGAAAGCCTTCATGAGTATGGCAGGAAAAATTATTATTCTTCCACTCTGTGTAATTATGTGATCATTGTACTCTATCCAGTTATTTCCACTCTACCCCATACCACTGATGTTCCTAGTGAGACTCACATCAGAAACTGCAAAGCAGGATCCCTTCCTTCTAAAATATTGTAGTGCTTCTTTCAGTTGATTCCTTGTAAGTGGAGTTCTTCTTGACATAAGTAAGCCTCCCAAATTGTATGAATTTACATAGTTATTGTTCTTAAATCTGAACTTTTGTGTGCTTAATGCCATTTGAGGGACCACCTAAAACCATTTATCATGACCCCAGGGACTCCTATACTTCCACCTTCAGGGTTTGAGACATACTCTTTTCCTCATTATTTTAATGGGAAACAGTCATTGCACACACTAGCAGCTGTCTTATTTATTCTCTTAGTTATCTCATGTTTAGATAGCTGAAGTAGAGTAGAAAGAAAATAGATGAGAATGAATTAATTTCATTTTCTGCAATCCTATTTGAGAAAATGAAATATTTTTTCTTTCACTTAATTTCCTATGAAATGTTTCAACAAATAACTGATAGTCTTTGCTGTTAAGAATTATGAAGAAGGAAACATCCATATCTTGTTCATTGACACTTTGCTAAATTATAGAAAGCGCTTGAACTTCTTTAAATAAAGTTGTTCTTGTGTGTGGTTAGGATATTTAAAAAAAAAAAACAGCATAAAAATATTTCAAAGCCTTTTGTTTTATCTACAATAGCCCAAAAATAGTGCTAATATTTTTCTTCAAAACAGTTTGTGTTTCTTTTGTTTTTTCACATTTTAAATAGATTTGTCACAAATGTTATATTTATATTCTTTTTCTCTTAATTTCAGCATTCTGTTGCAGGCTTCCTGTGCTAATACATACTCAACAGTTTACACAAATCCCTTAATTTTTATAATTCTACACTTCTGCCAAAATTGTTTCTTCTATGATGAGTTGGCTTAATTTCCTTAGGAAGTACCATAAAGCTTCATATCCTTTTAAGAGAGAAGACTGCTTTATTGTTGTTGCTTTTTATTATTGTGCTTTATCCAACATTTCAGACTAAAGCTCATATTGTATCATTGATCGCAAAGCTAAAAGCTTCACTGAAATCGCTGAGTAGCTAAAACCCTGAGCCATGAATCACTTGGAGAATTAAGACTTTGAATTGGGAATAGAAAAGCACTGAGAATCCATGGAAAGACTGGCACTTGGGGGATACCCTTGCAGTCACTTGGCTCAATGACGCAGCAGGCAGCTGGATGAAATGCAGGCAGAGGATCCTGACTACTATTTTCACAATATGTCCCTAAATAAAATGAATTATGGCAATGCTGTCTGAATAGGGTGATTTTATGGTTCATTGTGGTGATCTTAGCAGGATAGAATGCATGAAAGACGTTGGGGAGCTGCTGCAACAGATTTATTTTATCAATACATTAAAGTATGCTTTGCCTTAGCAATTATTGTAGCAGAACAGACGTGAAGAGCGAAGACAGGGAGAGCTAGATAAGGATGATGCTCAATCAGGGATTTTTTATTTCCCTTTGCCCACTGTCTCCTCATTTTTCACCTGCTTTAGTCAAAGCTGTGTGTATTTCATCTAGCAATAGAGTGCTTTTCAACTTTGTATGCTCACTTGGGAAAGTGGAGCCAGTGGTGTGTAACTCAGAAGTCCAGCCACAGACAGCTGAATTTGATTGCATTTGGGAATTTTCCAGTATCTTAATTCTTCTTTGTTTCTTGGAGTGAATGGCTTGAGCAAAGGAAATATTTCCAGGCATGTTTTACACTATGCACAATCAAAAAATTCATCTGTAAAACTCAGTAAAACAGAATTCCTTAAATAGTTGGTACTGAAAATTTTAGACTATGGTGCTGTTTTTACATCAGCGTTATGACAGTTCTGGGAGAAATGTGACAGCATTCAGTTTCACAGCAGTGATATTTAATAGGACTGGGGCTTCCACTGATGTTGCCAGAGGAATTATAAATTTATCAAAACCTGCAAGCATCATATTTTTTTTTCCTACAGCAGTTGTTTCATGACCACATTGGATAGACTGGTCTCTCCATTTGTCCATCACTAAATGGCAGAGGCTGGATAGTGCAGTGCTCTGTTCCCTGCCCAGGCACGATTTTCATCATAGAAAGTAAGGCTTCAGTGCTCTTGAGCTTCATTAAAGATAGTGCATCAGTCTATAATCCTTTTATCTGATGAGCTTTAAGAGGTTACTAGGTTTTCTGCTTCATGAGGGCCCATTAGATAGATAATAAACCTTGCCCTGCCACTAACCAGCAAAATTATAGACCACTAACACCCTAAAATCTCCAATCAGACAAATTTCAGACACTTATTTCCTGAAGATTAAAGATTGACTGTAATCCAAGAGGCTAAATTAGAGGATGGGTGTATAATAGCTGTCGATAGTTGAGGAACAGCTATATATGCTGCACCTGTGAAATTTTTTACTTCTAATATTGTTTTTTATCTTTTCTCTCCTTCCTTCATGTTTTTTGTCCCAGGTATAAACCACCCAAATACTCTTATCTTTGTAAAACTTTCCTTTCAGGAGAGCATTCATAACCAAAAAAAAGGGCAGATGACTATGGGAAAATGCAAATCCTTCCTTCTCATTTTCTTTTAGTCCTTGTTTGGTGAAGCAAGTCTTTGTAAGAATCCCTTCTCTACTGTATTTATGGTATGTTTTATGCTGGCCTTATGAGAAGTAGTAAATTTATAAGTTTGGAACTTGTGTACAAATCTGTTGCTCTCAACAATCGTGTGCTCAAAAGGAAGCTGGATGTAAGCCATTCCTGTGCAAATAGGGAAATACATTAACTGATTTATCAAGGGATAATTTGAAATATTTATTTAAAAGAAGTAATGAATGAATATGAATGTGACAGCTGTTGAAATTTTTGTACCATACGTTTATTGTAATTGTGGCCTAAAACACCCCAAACAACAAACCCAAAAACCTCACCAAACGCTTTGTAAAACCCTGCACAGCTTGAGGCCTTTTTCTAGAAATATTCCTGGATATTTGTTGGGTTTTTCTTTCTATATGTAATTTTCCAAGGTTATTGTGTATGCTTTAGAAGCAGTAGGATTTGTAAATAATGGGGGCATCATTTTAGAGATGAAATATGAATACTCAACTTCCCAAGCTATTTGCTTTTTTGGTTACTGAAAAATTAAGCTAGAAAGTACAAAATATATGTACGTAAGTCAGAATCATATATATCTAAGAGGCAGATATAGTCTTGGAGTGTATATATATGAATTTATTGGACTGTATGCATAGTATCCTTAGTATTTCTATTAACAATGACTGTTCAAACTCCTGAAAAATTACAAAATTGGGCTCTGGTTATATCATGTAAATTATAAGCACCAGATTGTTTGAATTTAACCTTTCTTGTTGACTTTCATCTAATTTTGAACACTGGGAAATTTAACTAAAGCTAAATGCCTGGAGATCATAATATTTTTAGGTCCCAATCATCTTGCCAAGTAAGAGAGTTTTGAATGACCTTCTGAAGAACACATGAGAAAATTGCCTACTGTAGATAACACAGTAACTGTGACCAAGGACAGAAAGGACATGTAATTCTTTATAGTGAACTTTTTACTGGCTAGTGGCAATCTATTACCAGCAGTTTGAGGCTGAAATGAATATCAGACAGTTTCAGCAAAAAAACTCCATCTTTCACATCTAAGGAAGTGACGCACCTTTTGATTAGTACTGCATCAGGCTGTTCACCAGAGGTTCAAACGCTTGCAAACAAGTCTCTTTAGATAAGGATGAGTGAACTGGCCTTTTTGACAGTTAAGTTCAGCCTGCAGTTCAAGTAATTCATTTTATTCTGGGACAGAAACAGTTTCCTGGAGTCTTTAATAGAAGATAGAATCCCATCTATACCCTTTTCATTTACTTTTTTATATTATTTCATCTCAGCTAACTCAACCTGTTTGGACTAAAAAGCTTATCTTTTATCTGTGTGAAGGCACTGCTGTGTTTACTGGGCAACTCACTCATATTTTTCTATGAACATTTATTAAAATATGTAGCATAAAAAAAAGAAGATAATATTGAGACATGACCAAGGTGAATCCAAATAAAGAGCTCTAAATCACTGGAGATGATCTATAGGGCAAATTCCATGTTTTTTACAAAAGCTTCATACATTTTATTTTCAACTTCTCTACAGTCTGGCCCTTAAGAAGCAGTTTAGTGAAAAAACTTTACATTTCAGCTCTGCTGTCACATTTTGACTGATGTTTCTTCCAGTAACTTATGACTGTGAGAAACAGGGTATTTGGTAGAATTTTTCAGAATCCTCTAAAAAATATTTCAATTCCCCTTGACAAACCTTGAATCAGAGATAAGCTTTGGAACCCTGTCCAACCTGAGGTATTCTGAAGGAAAGGTAGTGAAATATTTCATAGCTATATACAACAGATAAGACATTGTGCAGCATTATCCAGAATATAGAAATACAGTTATTAAGAAGCATTGTACTTGAGTCACATATTAAAATGATCAATATTTATGTGCTAGATAAAGTTCAAATGAGAGAAGTTAGACAATCTATCTCAGCAAGGTCCAGAGTATTATTATAGCTATTCATCTCAGTTCATATGTTAGAAAGAAAAGTTATAATTCCTTGAAAATACCCTTTTCTGTATGAGTAAGGTTGGCTTATGTAGTTTCCTGTAATTGATAGAATTTCATCATCTTTTGTCTACTATACCTACTCCTGGGGGGCAGTCAGGAGAGAAATATAAATCTCTCTCTAATCTTAGTCTTTCTCTCTGGAATACATTATCTGAGCATGAGCAACTATGGAATGGCATCTTAGCAATGTTAAGTCTGCTTTTATTTTCACTGCTTGTCACTTTGACTGATGGAAACGGGAAAATATGTATTTTAATCTAAAGGCAACACAGACTAGGAAGAGGTTTAGAGCCTTTCTCTTCCATATTTTGTCAGCAAAACTTTTAAAAGTGGCAAGTTTTCACAGTTAATTACCACAGACAAAGGCTTAAGCAAAAAGAAGCTCTTATTGTCAACAGTCTTTTTGTGAAAATATGATTTACCAAAGAACACCTGCTTACAGGATACAGAAACCTATGTATAGAGTGGTATGCCAGGAGTCTTTGGGGTCTTATTCTTTTGCCACAGTGTTGCACACCATTGGCAAAAGTGGCTTAAAATCTTTTCTAATGTAGACTCCATCTTAAAGACCATCTTAGGTACCAGCTGACATTGCTACATATGCAATTATAATTGAGTACTAATATAAATAAGGCAGTATGTGACTGTTTAAAGGCAGGTAGAGATAAGGGGAAAATCACTAGTACATAATTATCAGTTTGCCACAAAGATTACTCTGTGGATGACAGAAACATGGAGAATATTCTGCCCTGTTTTGTTCTTATTATAAGGTTTAATGTAAATCCCATAGTACATTCATCTTTCTAGTAATTCATAAAGCACAGCAACATGAACACGTATTTCTTTTTACAGTCTCTGGTATAAGTCATTGCAGTCTGTTTTTTAAGGTCCACTTATATTTGATAAATTATTTTTTAGAGTGTATTTATGTCTTGGGTGATCAACCAGGGAGATCCACTGGTAGTTTTCAGATCATCAGCTTTGGAGAATGGTGCCATCCTATTTTCATTCTTTTGACAAATGCTAAAATCAGCTTAACACATAGCTGCTGTCAGGGATGGATAAGTAACTAATTTCTTCTGTCTGAATATTTTTTCTTTCTATCCAAGGTGCAACAGAAGGAGGACTTCACATTTAGAAACACTAATTTTCCTGCTGAAATCCAAAGGATACTGAATTAACACTACCAGTTTATCAGTCATGGTATTTTGTTTTTCAGATAGAAGCTTTTTTCAGTATTTAATTTGCATGTGAATAAAGCTGGTAGCTGTTTAAGAAATCTCAAGTTTTCATTCTTTTGACATACTTCAAATGTGCTATCAAAACAAATATTAAGATAAGCAACAGCAGGATGAATCTATAAATGATATAATTTGATTCCTCAATTTTCATATCTAGCAAATGCACACTATGAGGATCTCATCCAAGATGTGTTATTTCTGATCTGTCTGGATCAAAGCTTCTAACGGTCTCAGTAGAAGTAAAACTTGATGGAAATTTTTTTGCAATATACAGATTGCTCGCTTTTGTTGACTCTTTTTATATTGTGATGCTTCTCCTTCCCATTGTTTTCTGCTTCCTTTGGAAGATTTGATTTTCCTATCTAATGAACTTTCTTTCCTTCTTAACTGCATATTTATTTTTCTGCACTGCACTTGTGCTATCCAATTCCCATATTTCCAGTAGTGTCCTTGTTCCTTAAGCTCTGATGGAAGAGCTGTCAAATTTCACACACTCTGCACACCTTGGCCAACGTTGTCACACCTTGCCACAGCCTTCATACCCAGCTGGAGTACTGTAGTTCCTTTCTCTCTTGATAGCCAGACAACTTTCCTCTATTTCTCTCACTGAGGTACTTTCAGACCATGGTAGAGAAAGGGATTTAAGATTTTAGCTGTGCTTGTATTTCAAATGCTCAAGAAAGAAAGAAGAAACTCTGAGAAACATATTATGAAGGCAGCCTAAATTCTTATGCACTTGGGAATACAATGAAATACTAATAATAAAGACAAGAAGCCTTGAGGGAAATCCTTTAAAATGTAATAGAAAATAATAACAGTTTGAGAAACCTGGGATATTTGTGATGCTCTGTCTCTCCCACTCCTTTACTGAAGTAAATTGTTGTTTTGTGTCTAAAATTTAATGCATGATTTTCTAGTGAGTGGATACAAGAGTTTGTGGATCTTTTTGGGGTGGTACTTGATGGTGGAGGCTTGGTTCATTCCCTGTTCTTTAGTTTCTGAATCACTCTGTGTACTCTGATGGTGGTTATATTTTGGAACTCTCTGATGAGTAGTTTATTGCTTCTTACAGATTTCAAAGGAAGACTATAAATTCTCCCAGAGCTTATCTCTGTACTCCATAGGAGTTGGCTATAAGGGAGCCTAAAAATGTACTGGATTTATCTCATAGTACTAACCTTCTTCACATCCTATCCGCATCTTTATATACATATCTGGGTGGGCATGTGAGAGTACGAGGGAGAATTAATGGTGGGAATCAAGTGGAAACTCCTTTTCAAATAAATTGTATCAATAAATGGTTATAACTATGTTGGATAAAGAATGAAAGCCAGATGATGGAAAGATGATAACAAGATGGATGGCTTCTAGTAAAATCCAGAAGGTTCATAAACTGTTCTGCAGACTAAATAACATGAAAAAAGAAGATATTTTGTTTATTTTTTTAGCCTAACCTGATATTTATTGGGGTAAAATGCAAATATAAGATTAACAGATCTTTATCATTAATAAATCTTACCTAAAGAGGATGTGGCTTATAGGTATTAGTGGCACTATTAATCACAGAATCACAGAATAAGCTGAGTTGCAAGGCACCCACAAGGATCCTCATGTCCAAATCCTAAGCCTGCACAGCACCATCCCCAAGAGTCACACTGCGTGCCTGAGACCATTGTCTGAACACTCCTTGAGCTCCTTCAGGCTTGGTCCTGTGACCACTTCCCTGGGGAGCCTGTTCCAGTGCCCAGCCACCATCTGGGTGAAGAATCTTGTTCTAATACACAACCTTAAACCTGGCACAGCTTCAGGCCATTCCCTTTTTTCCTGTCACTGGTCACCACAGACAGGAGATCAGAGCCTGTCCCTCTGCCTTCTGTAGACTCAGTTGTAGACTGCAATGGGGTCTCCCCTCAGTCTCCCCTTCTCCAGGCTGAACAGACCAAGTGACCTCAGCCACTCCTCATATGGCATCTCCTCAAGGCCTTCATCATCTTTGCTGCCTTTCTTTGGAATTCTCTAATACTTTCCTGTGTTGTGGCACCTAAACCTGCACATGGGCTTTAAGGGGAGGCCACCCCAGGGCAGAGCAGAGCAGGACAATCCCCTCCCTTGTCCAGCTGGTGATGCTGTGCCTGATGCTCCCCAGGAAAGGGTTGGCCCTCCAATCTCCCACTGGGGGCCTGAGGTAGAACCCTTGCCTGCATTTCTGTACAGGGAGTCAGCTACTCTAATGCATCAGTGTTGATTTACATTTAAAGCTAGTTAAGAGAAAGAAAGATGTGATGACTTCTGAACTGGAAAGTGTATGAAATATAAGCATTCATTGCAAATTGTGAAAAAACTTAGGAAATTAATAAGGGGTGGAAGACTGAAAAATATACATCTTTATTCAAGATTATCTAAATAAAAAGAAAAATATCTTTGAGAAAGCAGCCAGCTCAAAGTTTAAGGGTTCAGTGGGATTTTATCATCAGAAAAATAGGCAGAAACTTGTACACTTCAAAAATCTTGCTCTTAGGATCTCAGACTCCTGAGAAACCCATTTGTCTTCTTTAATAGCTTTAAAATGCCTTAGACTCTGATTGAGTGACGTAAGTATTAATTAAATTAGAACATCTAACTGGAGCCTTTATTCATTGTATCTCATCCTATTCATCATAATCAATCCATATAGATTCTTCAAAACAAGAAAAAATGTCCATGAAAGAAAGTTTCTAGTAAAAAAGCTGACAATCTAATGGATGCATCAAATCTATGTTATTCATTGAAAGGACTGCAAGCTCAAATTCAAATCCTGAGTTGAGTGGATTATGTCTACTGAGAATTGCATTTCTCCCCTCACATTTGTGTTTCTTGGTGTCCTTACTGGCTTCACTAATCCTTTGATTCATAAAGACAGAAATTTCCTCCAGGGTTCAAGTTATACATGATTGACTAGAACATTCCCTGTTCATCCCAGCAGGGTATGATGCAGACCAAGATAGTCTAGAGTACTATGATTGTTTTACAAGAGAAGAAGCTTTCCTCTTCCTTTAAAAGAATAATAATACAATCAGGGAGAAAAATTGTGTTCAAATGGGGTTCAAATGTTTAGCATCATGTTGAGCCCTTGCAACTTTCAAAATCATATTTCAATGTTCTCAAGACAGTTATTTTATTGTGCTATCACTGTCTAAAAATTAATTTAATAAAAATAAAGAAAGCCATGTGCATATTCTACAGTCGACTTTATCAACATTCAAGCTCTGTAAATGATGCTTGTAATGGCATGTATTCAAACTTCATACTTCCTTTTATCTTTCATTGTATTCATTACACATAATTCCCTTCAGTCTATGCTGTGTATTTTTCACCATTCTACTTTCAGTCTCTCATGTCAGGAGTTAATATTTTTTGTTATTTGTTTCCTTAAGATGATTAAATTAAATAAAATGCATTATTCATCACCTCACGATATGAGATTTTATCTCCAGGACCCTGATGTAATAAATGAGTTTCCTACTGCAAATGTCACGTAGGTCATTTTTCAATACTCTCACTTCCAGCAAAGTCTGGGTGTGCAAATACATAACTCCAGCTACAGGAAGAGAAGTAATTAATCTGCAAATCAAAAGCAGTGCCACACAGTTAGAATCAATGGCATTTTACGGTAACACATCCTGAAGGTATCAGTTCAATTCCTTGGGTGAGATCCTGATCTTTTTTTCAGCTAAATTTCTTTACAAACCTTTTGGCCATTCTTTTAAGGTTTCTGTGAAATGTCCCTGGATTCTTCTCTTGCAGTTATGGCTACAACACTGTCAGGGCTAGTAACTACAGGCTTTAGATCCAGATCCATCAGAAAAGGAGCAAGTCAAAAGCTGAAGAGAAGTATCTATAAGTTACTTGTAACTTAAACTTAAAACTTAAAAGTATTTCATTATAGATATTAAAGTACTGAAAATTACTTGTTTCTTCTATTTAAAGCGTGGTAATTTTAAAATCTTTTTTTAAAAGGGATTGTATGAATTTATGGTTATGCATTAATTTACCAGCTGTATACTGGGGCTCATGATCTCTCATAAAACTTTTCTCCACCTTTTTTCCCAAGAACAATTTTTTCTAATTTTTTTTCTGTAATAACTGGTTAATAAGCATTTAGATCTATTGTCAGTAGAGTGATAAGAGAAACATGAGTGGTTGAATTCAAAGTATGCCATGAAGTTGTTTTCTGTGTGTTTTCAGTACTGCAGCTTGTTTGACAACAGCTGTCTGTCCTTTGCAGGTATTCTGCTGGACTTTCTTATCTTCATTTTCATTTTTTGCTTCTGCTAGCAGCTTGCAAGTGTCTCTCCTTCATAGCCAATACCTGTTCAGGTATGTTCTGCTATTTACTACTGCTTTGTGTTTAAATGATACAAATGTGTGTTGATCGCACAAATAAAGTAATAATTTCTTATAACAAGGGAACAGCAGCAGTCATTGTCAAGGAAAGTTTTGGAGCATCACAAGCAATGCTAAAACCCTGCAGAAAGGTATATTAAGGGGTTATTTCAGATTAAATAGGTATAATGCAAAGATGCAGAGAAATATTAGAAGCAGATTGAGATAAACCCAGGATTTTTTGTGTAAGGAAATGTTACAGTGATAAGTCTAAGTGCAAAGTGCAAATAAACCTGTCCATCTGGCTTATGAACCCTTTTCCCTTTGCTTTGTGCTACCTTTGCACTTATGTGGACTGCAGGATCATGTAATTAGGACCATATGAGTGCTTGAACTGGTTTTTACTTTTTGCTTGACTGCCAGGATAACAGTGGATACAACAATCTGTGATATCCCATATCTGTGACAACATCTGGCCATCTCATTGGCAGGGCAAGTCTGCATTGCTTTATCCCACCTAGTGGCAGTGCAAAAGGTGTGAATCAGGTGCATCTTCTTCCAGAACTGCAGCAAGGGAGATCTTGAGCCTGGGGGCACCTTTTGCTTTAAGATATGGATGTAATGTTTACTTCGTATATAAAGGTTTTAATAAAATAACCATGCTTTGAGATCTTTGGCACATTATATGACTAATGAGGAAAAAGGTAAAATTTTTGTGATGATATTAAAAGCTAGACCTTTAAAAATCGTGAGAGAACTTAGCTCCACTGGCATTTTACAGCATATCAAATGCATGCCTCGAAGTCAGGGAAGTTGCACTGACAGTTGATTTTTGGCTTGGCATTTTACTGTTGAAAGAAGTCATGAGTGTGTTCACTGCCTTAAACTCTGTAAGGTTATTGTTAGTCAGTTAGACTTTGAAATGCTGTAAGATAAGAGATTTGAGCCAAAATGGAGTGCTCTGTGAGATTATAACTGTGCTTTAAACTGCGAAGGTAGGAAACTCTCAGGAGACAGTTCCATATCTATTCTGTGCACTCCATCAAATACAGTACTTTTAATTTTCAAGATTAACAGTCTTCACCTACAAACTACTGAAGGACAGGAAACTTTTACAAATTTCTTTTCCAGTTTGTGTGACAGCATCAATGCATTTGTCACTCTCAGCAGTACTTTCTTCCTGAAACATTTTGACAGAATTGGGAAGCATTAAAATAATTTTTACCTCAAAATTAAAGAAGTCTAGTAACAACTTGGCATTTTTCCACTTTATGAAAAGTACGAGTGACAACACCTGCAGTACATTTCCAGGTCATATGTGCATTGTGAGTCTGAAAGACATCACTGGAGTTCTGAGCATATCATGAAGGTTGAGGTACACAGACTTGATCATTGTAGGTCAAACTCTACATTTGGATTGTTGCCACTGAAGTTGTTAGATGTTCCTGATATAATGGTGTTTTGCTCCAGAGCTAAATAAAGTAAAATGAAATGGCAGTCTAACCTGATCCATTTGTCATCTTTGGAATAATGTATGTGCATTGTTTTTGAGTAAAATCTGACAGGTGTATGCGGCCATTGCTACTGCAGGGCTATTAATTTAATTACAATTACCTATAAATCTTAAATTAAGTCAGTAACATTTGAATTTGCATGTATCTTCCTTACCATCTGTCTATTTCCTTTTGTTTTTGTTGGTTTTTTTTTTTAATCCCTTTTCATTTGCCTAAAAAAATATTGCAGGGATCAATTAGCACCCGCTTGTTTGCCTAGTAGCTTGCTGCTGTGTTTGGGCTGCAAGAATAAGATTTACAGGAACAGAAACTTCAGAGAAAGAACATTTAGGAAGAGCAAGGAGTCTTCAGTGGGAGAGAGCAAAATTTTATATCTTTTTGTAAAACATTATGAGAGCAGTGACTTTCAGTATAACAGAGCAATATTTACATATTTGTGGAAGATGAAATCCCCCCAAAGACACCTTTCATTAGTGAGTAGGAGGGTGACCATAGTCTTTTCTATGCAGCAAGAGAATAAAATGAGTTTAAGATAAAAGATACTAACTAAACTGTTGTCAGATGCCCTGAGTATGGACAAGGGTGGATTACTCTGATTTAGAGACCCTCTTGTAGATCTTGACATATGAACATGGAAAAGAGATGCATATTGAGCTGGTTGCTCCTGGAATCAGCAGGGCATGGATAAATTACTTCAGAGGCTCTGATCAGTGCAGCTTTGAAGAACTGTGACAATCTAACATCCACAGCCCCTTGCAACTGCTGAACTCCCCATAACCTTATGCAAAAATGATTTAAAGTCTGTTTCATCTGCAAGAGAAAGACATTTAAACTACATTTCTCGGCCAGTTTAATGTAGGCCCAATATTTTAACAAAGAGAAGAATTTATTGCGAATTAATATGTCCCTGGTTTTGCACACAATATCTGTTTTCAGAAAGGTGTGGCTGTATGTACTTAAGATGTTAAATACAGAACTGATTTAGGATTACTGCTTTACTTTCAATTCATTCATCAGATTAAAAAAGGCAGAACATACTTTTCTACTGAATGAATTGCATATTGTGTATGATGGGTTTATTTTCAAGAAATGAAGCTCAAGTTCACAAAAGTTTAAAAATTAGTTGAACGAAATGAAAAATATTAAAGGAATGATTACTTTTTAAAAGGAATTCAGAAAAAATGCAAGTTTCAGAAAATATTTCTATAGCTGCAGTTGAAAGAAATATTGTAAAATCAAACTTCTACAACCGAATAAATAATGAAGGTTTGATAAGATGTAATAAAACCAACCTAAAAGGACAGTAATTTGTTTGCGCATATTAAATGCAATTTTTTTAATAGAAGATTAAAAGGGAAATTGAAGAATAAGATTGCATGTGGACTCAGATTTGTGTCAATGTGAGTAAATTTTAAGATAAAGTACTGCTTTTAAGGTTCTGTGGAGATGAATTGCAATGAATTGCAATGTTGTTCCATTTTTTTCTGTTTTCAGTATTGTAAACAGCAATCTAAAACTTCAAATACCCTAGTCCCTTATGCTCAGTCTGTTATTTATTTGTTTTTTCTCACTGAAGCCAGGTTATAAAGTTTTATTGCCATAATCTCTTATTTGTTTGTTATATCACAGTTTCAAAGCTATCAAGTGACACAACATGAATATGGAAAGATGGTGAATGTTTGCCACTTTCCATGATGTTGGTATGTGTCGCAGATTAGCAGCTGTGCCTTTTATAACATGTCCCCCTAAGTAAGCAAAATGTAATATGCACTAACCTGTAGAAAAAAACCTTTTGAAACTGGCAAACAGCAGATGTAATTTCTTGATCAGGGTTCAGGGGTTTTTTTTGGTGGTGGTGGTGATGGCTTTGTTTTGTTTTTGTTTGTTTGGTTTGGTTTTGGTTGGGTTCTTTTTTTTTTTTCCTGAAGGAAACTGTTTTTATTTAGTTTGCACTTCTTCTTCTGGCTTAAACCTTTGAGGAAAAGCTGGATCATGTAGCAAAGTGGGTACCAGAAGCAGCAGAGCTGTCCCAGCACGTTAGGTGAGCCTGCACTGCACGGTCTCCTGGCTTTCTCAACCATGTTACTTGAGATGAATGACACATTCTAGCAAAAGGCACTTTGGTTTCTGACAACTCCTGTCACTGACTGGCAGCACTGATACCTGAGTTACTGACAGCATACAACCCGTGCAGAAATTTGAGACAGGGACTCATAGTATAGAATCAAAGAGCAATGCTTTTCCACTCTCACACAAGTTGAACAAGTAGACCCAAAGAAAGAGCTATTCTGACTGTGCACATTTTCTGAAATATCTGAACATTCTAGTACAATTGTGGAATTCACTGAATAATCAATAAAATAGTCACTGGAAGATGAAAGGTCAGATTGTTTCCCAGCTGTCTCCTTCCCCAATAGCCTGAATAGTACTCTAGCAAGTGGCCTGGCTGTCCTGCTCCTTAGGCATAGGACTGGTAGAAAAAGCAATGACTGCTCACCTTCATCTCTGCATTCTGTTGTCCACCCCTCAATCTGAGAAGAGCCCAACAAGTGGACAGGTTTCTATGAAGAGATGTTTTAATTTCCCAGGCTTTAATTTTCCACACTTTTGCATCAGTGTGTTATAGTTACTATTCTGGTCCTGAAGGAAGAGAGTTCATGAGGGTCGTTACTGAACTTTAGCATTATTCGTTCAATTTCTGGCCCTCTCCCAGTTTATATTAATCATGCCTATAACACAGAATTTCCAGTAGCTCGGATCAACTGCACCTTTGTTGCTATGTGCCCTCTTTTGTTAACTTTATAAATAATCTCTCATATTAGCTGTACTCCTCATTTTTTTTTCTTAATTTGTAATATTTTTTAGTTTTGGATAATCAGCTCTTCTGCAACTGCACTTAAAAATCAATTTCTCAGTATCAGAAACTGTGGTGCTTTCGATGGTCAGGCAACACAGAAACTTTTACTGTTAGCTTTCCTGGTTATCAGTCGAGCCATTTTGAATTTCTGAATGGGAGTGCTGGTTCTGCTATGTCTGTTTTCCTCAACTATATGAAAATCTGTAGTTGCTTTAGTGTAGTTTAGTAGTATTCTGTTCTTCATATTTGGTGGCTTTACTGTAAAAGGTGTAATGCTTCAAAAGTACCCAAGTCATTACAGATCCAAGAGTTTTCAAGAGAAAACTTGTGATAAAAATTCATTGCTCATACTTTTGAAAATATGTCTTTGTCTCCAGGACTAACAAAACTGAAGGGATTAAGCAAGGCCATTCCCTGGCATTACAGGCAGGAAAAACAGATGGTGTGTGTTTTTTTAAAAAAAATGTTTTAGGACCTGTACACTGAAGGAATGATTTTACTTTGTAGAATTACAAACATTTAATGCATTGGGTTTGCATACAATTGCCTTATCTCCTAAATAGAATAGATTTTCATATTATTAAGAATTCATAATCATTAAAGTAAATGTAGCATATAAAAGTACTTCCCACCAACTGAGGTGGGTGGCAGGCACAATGTGGTGAAGTTTGCTACCTCAAAACTTGAAATCTCCCTCAGGGATCTAGGAGGGGAGTAGCACACCAACATCAAACAGAACAAAAACAAAAGTATTGTGCATCTCTCACATAAACACACTTAGAGAAGAAGTAATTGAAATGCTGAAATTTTTGTAGAAAGATTCAAACTTTTTTATTTTATTCATTAATTGGCATAACTTTAATGGCTGGAATATAAAGCAGAATTCATTGCTTATAGATTTCAGATCTATAAGCAGTCTTCCCCAGGGTATAATTAGTAGTGTTGTGATGTATTTTTTTTCTTCATTTCAAATATACAATGCCTGACCCTACTTCAGCTTAAGTCAATGGCATTATTTTCATTAACTCTCTCCTGTGATAGTCTAGTTAAGCTCAGAATTAAGGAAATGATTACCAGGGTGCTTTATTTAGAGAAATGGCTTTAACTGAGGTAAAAAACCTGAGATCAGCTATATAAAGAATTTAAGATTGATACACATAAACTGACTTATTTCTCTCCATATGATAGACATCCCTTAGTGTTTGTATGTGGAATAATCAGTTGAATAATCAGATTAGAAAGCTTAGATATGCAGTACTGTGTTAGTAAAGGGTTTATGAAGAGAAGTGAAAGAAAATTATATGGAATATCTTTTGAGTAACAAAGAAGTATATGGAATATACAGCAGCCCCATAGACAAGTGCTAGAAGAATATTTATTGTCAACAGGAATTACTCGAAAGAAAATTTCTGGACTGTTATTGTGATTGATCAGCATAGTACACAAAATAATTTTAGTGCAAATATAATTTTTGGATCAAAAGAAGCATTCTATTTCTTAGTAAGCCTTGCCAACAGAACTCAACACATCAGGCAAATTTATGTGTAACTTATTCAGATCAGGGCTTGAACTTTAGTTTATAAATAGAAATGGTAATCTTTCTAGTCTTTCCCTCTTAACCAGGAGGTGTTTAATCACTTTTAGTAGACTTTGTTCAATCCTGCTAATCTAGTCTCTTAAAATTATATTTCTTCTCTAGCTCCTGTTTTGAAGTAGTCATAAATATTCTTGCTCTGACTACTCACTCTTGATCATATGTTGAAAGAATGCCCAAGTTTCATTAAAAACTTTAATGTTGGGGGACCTGAGTACTTTGAAAAATTCTCAAGTATCCTGTAAAACAGCAACCATTTTAAGGTATTTATAAAGCCACATAAAGCAGGACTGCCCATTACAACAACACAATGGCAAAACATTAGAAATACAAACCATGTGAAAGCTGGCAAAGTATTTTCAGAAGTGACTGTAGAGTTTTCATAACTTGATATAAAGTCAAACAACTCAAAGCATACCAGAACATTATCAGACATTTAAAAAACAAAGCAAAGCTAAAGACTCAGAACTAAAACCCAACCTAAAGCTAAACATTCTATTTCTTTGCAAAACCAGTCCATTGCAGCTTATTATTTTCCTGTGACAACCAAGTGAATTTTTAACATGTGTGAAAATATCTTGGGATTGATTGTATGTATTGCATGTCTGAGAATATATTATTTTGGAGTTAATTGTCTGCATACCACATTTAAAAAAAGTTCTAGGATTTAGTCTGGAAGAGTTTGGACGGCAAATACTTACTAACTATGTGTAAATGGCAAATTTAAAGAGTTATTTATAGAATCCTAGGTCACAGGATTAATTAGGTTGGAAAAGACCTTAAGGACCATTGATTCCCACCATTAACCTAGTACTGCCAAGTTCACTGCTAAACCAGATGGTGACTCAACTACTTCCAGGAGAATGCTGTGGGAAACGGCATCAAAGGTTTTCCCCAAGCCCAGGTAGACAACATCCACAACCTTTGCTCATCCACTAAGTGGGTGATCTTGTCACAGAAAGATCAGGTTGACCAAGCAGGACCTGCCTTCCATAAACCCCTGCTGTCTGGGCCTGAGCTCCTGGTTATCCTGGCCATACTGAGAGATGGCATCAGGACGATCTGCTTCCCCTGCATTGAGGTCAGGTTGACAGGATTATACTTTCTCACCTTCTTCTTCCAACATTTCTTGTAGATGAGTATCACATTTGTGAAGTTTTGTTTTACTTGGACCTCTCCAATCAGCCAGCACTGCTGGTAAAGGATGGAAAGTGGCTCAGTGAGCACTTCTGTAAATTTGTCTTTTTATCTGGGGTTGCATATTTCTTTATGGGCTTCACTGTGTAAGGAGAGGTTTTGATTTGCTGTTGTTATGGTATCACTAAATGTTCTTTCACTGAAGCTGATTTCTGTTGAAAGTAATTGGAGAATTTTGGGGAGTTTTTGTGTGTGTGAAATGCAGTAAGATTTAATATAATTATATTAGCAGGAGTTTAAATGCTTCGATTTTTAAATTAGCAGTAATGAATATGTTAAAATGAATAGTTGACACATACTTTGTGAAACAGCATCTTAAGGAATTCATCTTTGTAGTAGCTGACCCACATAAGAGTCCTACTCCTGAATACACTAGATTAAGAGGGAAGAAAGAGAAATTATTTTTAAAACAGGATTTGCTGTTCCCTGCTAAAAAAAGTGCCCTATATCTGTCTCTGCCAGCAAAATTCAGGCTCAGCAGTTTGATATGACACTAATTTACTTGCAGAGAGATTTATAAACCTTCATAAATAGCAGAACAATATGATTAGATAGTACTTCTGTTGATTCCATTACAACAGAGGTTTAAAGATACTAAGAAAAAAAATCAAATGGCCCAAGCTGGAATTAAGCTTTCTTAATGGAATGGGAAAAAAATCCCAGCAGTAATGAAAAAGAAACAAAGAATTTCTGCTGTGATCAAACAGGAAAACCATTTCTTAGTCTTTGATGCATGAATTGCATTAAAAGTTGGAAATCTGAACCACACATTGTTCTTCTTTGAGATGTAGATTTCATTTATAACTTTATTGAATTGTTTTAAAAATTATTTATTTCGGTTTCCACAGGCTATTTGAATCTTTTCATACAAATTAGGCTAGGTACTGGATAACGCCCTCAGAAAAGCACCCAGAATACTGTGAAGACTTTTTTGGTAGTGATGTATTGTACTTTTATTCCTTTTAATGTGCCATGTCAGCAGTTGTCTGACCATGTCTTTTTTTAAGCTGAGCAAGGCAGGAGTTACAAACTGACAGCCAGCATATGAAAGTGTTTGGAAGCTGAGCCATATGTTAGAGATATGATGTGCCTCTTGCTCTTTGTCTTCTTTGGACAGTTTCCTGTGAGGAGCAAGGGTTCCTTACTGAAATGAATGCAGACCATTCATATGGCTGTAAACTTCAGCACATGGCTTAGCACCAGTAAATCTTCAGTCAAAAATCTCCACTGGACAAGGATTTATTTAGTTCAAAGTTTTAAGTGCCACTGTATGAAGCTTGGCTCCACTCTTTTGCTCAGCTACTTGTTTGGAGAAATTTACATATATATGTGTATTTGCACATAGAAAGTTTTTTCCATATTTTCCTGGCAAAACATTTTTAGATGCTTGTTAAGATTTCTTTTCTCGAGGAAATGAGTATTGAGTGCTATCAGTAGGTAGGGAATTTATTTAGAATGTTGAATACCTGTATTGCAACCCTAACAGTAACAAATATTCAAATATCACATAATAGTTGGTCCTGTCATTCCAAGAAATACAAGGTTCTTGCTCAGCCCACCATCAGATTGCTTTTTCCTGTTCTTGTCCAATAAAAATTAGCAGTTTGAGCAAGGATGCTGGATTTCAATACAAACTTAAGTATAACATACTCTGCTGCATACGTTGGAGACTAAAGCAAAGATAATTTAGTGTTTCTATTTTTTTGAAAAGGCTCATGTTCAATCCCCCTATTTTTGAAGCTGATTGCTTCTCGGTGAATATAAAACTGAATGAAAAATAGTCTTGTGAACTGTATCTTTGGAGGAATGGTAGCATAACTGGTTAGGAGCATCAGGGAACCGTTATCTGGGCTCTGGAGAAGATTAATGCAGCTGGAATTGAATACAGGAGAAAGTGGTTGTTTTGGAGAGGGTAGGTAGGCTGGAGACCCCTCTTTCTGGCCAAGTCCTTACTCTGAGCCTGTATCTATTTACATCAATGAAGATTTTAATAACATTTAACTGTTGACCTCTGCATTGGCAAACTCAGCAAAGAAATATGCCATCAGGGCTAAGCAAAACTCCAGCACAAAGTTACCAGAGGTCCCGTCAGGACATGAATTAGTGGGGCCTGCATTTTCTTTAAAAGTTGATTGATTTCCTTGAAAAGACAATGGAAATTCCACCAGTCCCCATTCTGCTTTGGTAGAAACCATAACATTCCAGTAAGGTTGCAAAAGCCATCAAATGAAGACTCCATAGAACCAAATGCTACTCCTCATTTAAAAGAAAAAAAAATTGGTCTTTCAACATAAATGGTCTTATGTAAAACAGTTCAGTTACTTGCAGAGGAAATCCTCTATTTCTGATATAGTTTTCTGTAAGAAATATAATTACGCACAACTTGTATAGTAACTAAAACTTGCTAGTTTTTAGGACAGCTATGTTCTTTAATACTCTTTCATTAAAGTGTTTGGCTCAATCTGCTTATTACTCTTTTATTTCCTTTTGAAAAAGCCACACCCTTTCTGTGAAATATATATCCCAAATAGGTCTGAGAAAATATGCCCAAAATGTCCTCATGTTCTCTGTAGTCAGAAGAGTTATGGCTATTTTTTTCAAATTAGAAAATTAAAATACAGACATACACATGCAACTTAGAAATGTGAAGATATTTTCTTAGATGCAATCTATCCTTTGAAGGAAAAGAAGGAAAAACAATGTCTGGTGGCTTTTTTTTTTGGTATTACTTTGCCTTAAAACTCTAACTGCAAGTATACTGAGAGGAAAAAACATCCAGAGGGAATAATACTAAAGCAAGGGTTATGGGTTTCCAGAATAAAGGTTTCTGCTTCCAGCAAAGTCAGTATCTTATTAAGTGATGAAAATATCCATTTTTTGGATTTTATCTTTAACAATGCAGAGGAAAAAAACTCAAATCCCCGAACGCTCTTCCAAGTGCATCTTTTTTACAAATAATAAAGTGTAAAAGGGTGGCTAATAATTTATAAAATTATGCATTTATAAATTTAAAATAATTATTTTCTCTATAATTTGTTTCCAAGTTATATAGAAGTTTATAGATAGTGATGAGATAACTTGTTCTTTCAAACAAAAACATTTTAATGGCAGGCAAGAGAGACTAACTTTACAGCTTTGCTCTATTCATGTCCTGTAATGTGTAACAGAAAAATACAAACAACAAATTATTCACTCAGTCTTCTATGTGCCATCAAACCAATCTTGTGCAGAAACTGGCAGAATTGAATGTTGCTTGTTTCAATGAACTTTTGCCTGTCACAAAACAGGATAGGAAAAAAACATCCTGAAAAGTTGAAATCTCTCCTTACCTTGACAAACACAACATAAATCAAGATCTCTAGGTTATCTGCCAGTAAATATAAACACATAAAATGCTCAGAAAAGGTTTGTTTTAAACAGAAAATTTTATAAAAATTTATTTGAAACTTCAGAGTTCAAACATATAACAATGTCAGAAAGCCTTTGTGGCAGTGACTGACCCCACTTCTTTCCTGCTCCCTTTGATAAAATATATAATCCAATAGACTTTCTATAAAAAAAAGTCTTAGGCTTCTTTGATATGCTGGACCTTTATGTCAGAAAGCTGTGACACTGGGCTCTGGGAATGCTACTTTTAGTCTCTCAATATGCTTGGAAGAGGAAAATCATCATCTTGAAATTATCTGTAGGGTTTGAGCTAAGGAAAAATGCGACAAAAATGTCCATTTACATTTCCCAGCATAGACAACAAAGATACAAATGTCTGTAAGAACACCATTGTGAAAGGAAAAGAAATCAAGTTTAAACAGGATGTTTCAGACAAAATTGTAATAGTTTCTCTTATCAGCTGGGAACCCTGCCCTGATTTCCTGATGAGATCCTACTTATATGCATCATTTCTGGTATCTCAGGTTGTCCTCCTTGGAGAGAATGCCTATTGGCAAAGTTTAGTTTAAATTTTCTATCCAATCCACATGGATCCTTTTTTTCCTCCCTGCTCCTCTTATCTGCACCCTATTTCTTCTGCTTCACCCCATTTCTTCTGTCTCTATTTCATTCAGGAAAAAGAGCAGTATCCAACTTGAATAAATCAAGAATGAGTGCACCTTTTTTGAATAAGTAGATATTCTGCTGACAGACAGAGTTCTTCATCTTATTGATGATTTTCCAGCTTAGTAAAAGTAACCCCTCAGAGCTCCATCACCAAAATGATGAAGTTCTACATTTGCACAACTTTACATAAGCTTACTGAACAAAGCTGTTGCTAAAAACACTGCAGTGTGTTCAGGCTGTTGGGCACTATTACTAATACTTCTGACATATGATCTGTTTGCAAACTCTTTAGAATGTTGATAGGTTTTAGACTGAAATTCAAGGCACGTTTTTTGAGGAATATAATAATGGCAGCAAACATATCCTAGCAAGTAGTATTTAAATGTTTGAAGCTTAGCTTTATAGAAGCAGCATTACCTTCATATCTGTATACACTTGAGGATTTACATGCGATATATTAAACTGGGAATTTAATTGCTTAGCTTTCATTATTTCATATTTCATTATTCATTATTTCTGTAAACCTCATAGAGAAATTATGCCTAGGTTTCTTGTCTGTATTTACAAATGGTAGAATTTAGCTAATTAAACTAAATGTCTGTGCTAACTGACTTGCCTCTAATTTACTGAAAAATTTGCAATGCACTTATTGGGTTCCAGGGCATTTCACTTACAGCATATTAGTGTAACAAGAGCACATCTGAGTTCCCATGTAGATTCTGAAAGCCACGCTGTGACCAAGGTGTTATTATTTCTGTTTAACTCCTGCACGTGTTTCATTCACCTGCCATTTTCTTGTTATTTTTTCATTCCAAACAAGCTCCAGCTGCACTCCTCATAAGTTGGTTTTATAAAGAGACACTTAGAAAACTTTTAGGAATTCACAAGGTGATTAATATCCTCATGTGGGTTATCCTAATTACCTCATTGTACCTAAAATCTGTACTATGTAAGATTATGTAGTAAGACCTTAACACCGTTTGTACAGAATTAGTTGTCCAGTTGTCCTATTACCTTTGACAGCAGAGAAATATGTATGATTTACTAAGCTGGAAATCAGTGCAATACGCTGCATGTGTTACAGCACATCAAGGTCACTTCACATGAGTGTTAAGGGACTACCACCAAAAATTCTTTTCATATTCACATTCAGTTATTGAAAAGGAGCTATTTTTTTAATGGCATTGTTGGGCTTTGAAGGTTTTCTAAACTTTTCTCTTGAGAGAATTCTGTCCTGTTATTATTCTTCTGCATTTCTACATGATATACTCTGACTCACACTCAGAATTTCATGGCTTTCTTAATTTGGAGGATCTGTGGAGGAGCTGAATGGAAAAGGTTTATTGGGCTACACTGAAGTTTGCAGATATTGAAATGGCCATTTGAATAGCACTTAAACAGTTAAATCCTAAACTGTAGTCCTGGAAACTCTGCTGAGCTACTGCCTAATCCCAAGAGAATCTGAACTATAAGTGGACTCCAATTTCAACTTCATGGAAAATCTTCTTGTAGCTTGAGAGTGATATCTTCCTGTCCAACTCACCTGACTGCTCAATCAGGAAAAATGCCCATGTCCTCCTCAGACCTATTCAGAGCTCTTTTTCATGTAAAATATAGTAATGGTCCCTGGCTATCACCAGGGAGATAAAACAAAACCAACAACTCCAAGTAACTTCCTCAGTTCTTCCCACTACTTTTATTCATTCTATTTTCTTCCTTTCTTTTTTTTTTCCCAGCTGTCTTCTACTTCTTGATTCTGACTAGCTTGTCCCAGTCTGATGATCTGTGGTTGTCTTTGCTTGTTCATGCTCTAGCCTCTGCCTCTGTTCTTTCTCTCCAGGCATGTTTAATTATGGATAGGCATCAAGTTATCTCCCTGCAGCTGGAGTCCAGAAGTGACTTGGAGAACCAGGGGGAGAAAAAGCATCTCCCTTCCCTTAAGAGAGCACAGTAACTTCCTCTTGGAGTACCATGAATATGCTGAATGTGATGGTTGTGCATGCCCTGCACAGCACAGGAACACAGTCAGGGAAGGCAAATCTCTGCAGAATTCACTGCTAAATTCTGACCTATGTTGCTTCAGCATATGCAAGCTTCATTTTAATAGCTGTATAATAGAGGAAGATCTTAAGGAAATATGGAAAAGGCAGATCCTTTATCTCTTGTCAATCCTCTTTCAAGTTTCATGTTCTGCTGCAGGTTTGAGGGCTTCTGTGTGAACTGTGTGAAATAAAAGTTTAATAGGGTATTAAAACATGTTTATTTTTGTTTCTTTTTCTTAAAAATAATTGAGCTTTTTTTGCCTGAGATTTGTCTAAAGATCTTAGACCTATTACTTGCAAAATTTTAATGTCTTGTTTTAAGTTTTTCAAAATTATAGTTAGTGAAATAAAATAAAGAAGAATTGCAAACTTAGAGGTAGCAATATTTGACAAAGAAATTCTTTTGTGATTATTTCAAAAGCCAGGCATAATTTCACCCAACACAATAACAGGACCATTCAAGTGCTTCTCCTGGGAGAAAAATCCCATAGTGCTTTACCTCTCTTGAGACAAAAAAGAAACTGTATGAAGATTTCAGAGACAGAAGGACTTTTTTTCCTGGACTGGTCTCTTGTTACAGTATCTTGCAGTCTTGCTGCAGGTATACTAACAATGTAAACTATATTTCCATGCTTCATGTGGCAGTTTTGCCTTTGGATAGCCACTGGACTGTTTTCTAAGCAGCTGATGAATTCAAGCAGCCAGCTGTATTCACTGAACTAGATGAGGTTTCCCTAGTGTGGCTGTAAGCAGAATTTGACCGATAAAATGGTCTCTTTCTTCTCTGCAATATTGCTTGTGTCTGCTGGTGACAGGGTTGCTTGTTTTATCTCAGTGCTTTTATCTGTTCTACTCACCAGTAAGACCCTTCTTCCAAATGGCTCCATGCTTCCAGGCATATTTTAATAATTCATCACAAAAAGCTAGAGTAAGCAAGATAAATAACACAGCACGATCTATGGCTGTGCCTCAAAGGCAGGAAGCACAAATCGTGTTTAACCACATAAACATCAAGCTCTCATCTCACTTTACAGACAGGGAGGGAGCAGTACACTTAGTGAAAAAAAATCAGCTAATCTATAAACACCTGACTTTATATAAAAAAAGGAGAGAAGAAATGAATGGGAAAATTCATAAAATAAATGGTAATTATTTAAAGGAAACATTATTCAAAAATATAAAGATGCATTCATGTGCATAACAGTTTTTTAAAAAAATGATTCATGTGGAACCAACTAAATATGTCAGTGGTAAATGTCAACTCCATTTCTCTTACATCATATTTTTTGGCTTTCTGGGAAGAAAACCCTCAATAATTATTTAAGGTCTTTGTTGAAACTGATGACTCTGCATGTTATTCAGGATTATTTGGACTATTTATGTAGAATGGCTCATAAGAATATACCTGACCCTACAACTACTTGACAGTTGAGCTCTCTTTCTTTGTCCTCCTTCCCTGCTTGTTTCAAAGATCCTATCCATTCACCTTCCCAACTTCTCTAAGTTCTTAGGAAATTCTTACTTGTTCTAGAAAATTCTACACCTGTCCCCTCAACTCCTAGCTCTTTCTCTAAACCCTTTGTGGTGATATAATCTGTCCAATTAATGATATTTCTAAATACTTATCAAAATAGTTGATAAACTGTTCATGTGTTCACTGTATGCTCCAGGGACAGCAAAGACGTAAGCATCCCCAAATACCTGGCAGTGGAAGGTGAAGCTATAAAGTGGAAATGTGTAGAGGAAAAGAGGGCAGTTTTTTGGGGATACCCAGTGGGAAAAACAAGTGGCAGATTAAAATGTTCATAATAGCATTATCTACTGCTCTATACCTTCTGTTCCAGCTTTTGGATGAGACGAGAGGATTAGGAAACCATGGACAGAACAGGGAGATAAGGTTCATTGTGCAGGCACCAGGGAACAAACTCTGGCCATGATACAAATACACCAGGAAATGGGCCAGAAATGTCCAATAGCCCCACAGATCTTCAGGCTCACTGGCTTTTCTAGAATTTTTCTTCTTTCTTGGAGATTTGCAGAAACATTCATTCTCAACAATTCCTCACAAATCTTGTGCTATGTCTTAAAAAATTCCTTTAACTTAGGTATTTGTATACAGCAAGTTAGCACTCTGAGAACCTCTTTCTCTTTAAACAACACTTTTCCTCTGGCCCCAAGTTCATTATTTGCAGCTTTCTCTTCACATTCTGTATTTTTTCCTGTAATTCTTTTAGTCTCATGAAGTTCCATTCATTTGTACTACAGATTACTCACAAATTGAGTCATTGGCTCAAGATAGAGGACAGATCAAACAGCTGCTTCGGTGTATTTTTAAATAACAGTGATAGTGTGGATTGATAAAGCTCTGTTTAATCACCAGGACTTTTGATTTCTCCACCAACTGTAAGTTGTGCAGAAAAATCTGTGATACCCATGGACATTTTCACATTGGCATTTGAGAGGGCTTGTTACAGGTGAAGAACATCCATGATAGCCATGATGAGAAGGACTTGGGGGGATGAGAAGTTGGACATGAGCTGGCAACACACACTTGTATTCCAGAAATATAACTGTATCCTTGGCTGCATCCAAAGCAGCGTGGCCAGCAGGGCAAGGGAGGGGATTCTGCCCCTCTGCTCCACTCTGGTGAGACCCCACCTGGAAAACTGCATCCAGCTCTGGGGCCCCAGCACAGGCAGGACTCATTGGAGCAAGTACTGAGGAGGCCACCAAGATGATCAAAGAGCTGGAGCACACCTGCCACGGGAAAGGCTGAGAGAATTTGGATTGTTCCACCTGGAGAAGAGAAGGCTGTGGGATGACCCAATTGCAGCCTTCCAGTGCCTGAAAGGAGCCTCATAGAGAGACTATTTACAAGAGCATGTAGTGACAGACCAAGGGGCAATGGCTTCAAACTGGAAGACAGTAGTTTTAGATTAGATATTAAGAGATTCTTTGAGAATGATGAGGCTCTGAAACAGATTATTGAGAGAAACTGTGGTTGCGCCATCCCTGAAAGTGTTCAAGGCCAGGCTGGATGGGGCTCTGAACAGCCTGGTGTAGTGGAAGGTGTCCTTGCCCATGGCAGAGGGGTTGGAACTTGGTGATTTGAAGGTCACTTCCAAGCCAAACCATTCTATAATATCATTTAAACAGTATGAATTTGGATAGTGCCCAGAGGGGTGAAAGCAGGGTGAATGTTTCCAGCACTTTTCTTTTTTTTACACTTTAGTGATCTTACTTGAGAGAGCCAAGTAATCCTATTGATCAGTAACCATATAATGTACAGTATTAATCATGAAACTATCAAATATAATAAATGCTGAAGGAAGTAGTCTTGAGGTTACATGGCCAGATTTTGGTAGCAGGAGGGTTACAGAAGTGGTTTTTGATGCCTAAAGATTTTTAGCCTTTTTCAGATTTGTAGCTTTGTAGATTTTTAATATATAGTTGCATAGCTGTCCTTTCTCACAGTTTAGCTATGTTTGCATATAGCCATATTTGTGCACACTGGAAAGCTTTAAATTAAAGAGTTGCTTTTTATCTTATCATTCTTAATATTGTTTGGAAAGGTTTTGTCTCTTGATTCCAGGCAACAGTTACTGTGAGAAGCTGCAAGAAGCTTCCTCCATATCCAACAGAGCCAGGGCAAGCCAGCTCCAGGACTGATGTGCCACTGGTCAAGTAGAAACTATGAAAACCCCTCTGTGATAGCATATTTAACAAGGATAAAAACCAAAAAAAGTTATTGCATAGGTATAATTGTGGCCAAAGACGAGTAGGGTAGAAATATATGAGAGGAGCAACTCTGCAGACACCAAGGTAAGTGCAGAAGCAGGGTCAGGAGGTGCTCCAGCCACCAGAGCTGAGATTCCTCTGCAGCCTGTGGTGAAGACCATGGTGAAGCAGCTGTGCCTCTGCAGCCTATGGAAGGACACAGGGATCCAGATATCCACCTGCAGCACATGGGGGAGCCCCATGCCAGAGCAGATGGATGCCTGAGACAAGGCTGTGATCCTGGGAGGCTCGTGCTGGAGCAGGCTCCTGGCAGGGACCTGCAGACCCATGGAGAGGGGAGCTCATGATGGAGCAGATTTCCTGGTGGGATTTGTGACCCTGTGGGGAACCCACCTGAGAGCAGGTTTTGCCTGCAGAACTGCACCCTGTGGAAGAGTCACCCACACTGGAACAGTTTGTGAAGAGCTGCTCCCCATGGCAAGGACTCACATGGGAGAAATTCTTGGAGACCTGTCTCCTGTAGGAGGCATCCCACACTGGAGAAGGGGAACCTATGTGGAATGAACTGACCACAACCTCCATTCCCTGTTTCCTTGTTCTGCTGAGGAGAAGGATGTAGAGCCTGGGAAGGAGGGAGGACTGAGGGGAAAGTGTTTTTAAGATGTATTTTACTTTTCATTATACTGCTCTCATTTTGTTAGTAATGAGTTCCATGAATATCCCCAATTTGAGCCTGTTCTGCCTGTGAAGGTATTTGGCCAATGAACTATCTGTTCTTATCTCAAGTCATGAACCCTCCATTATATTTTCTCTTCCCTGTTCAGTTGCAGATGCAAGTGACTGAGAGGTTTTGGTGGGTGTCTGGGTCAACCCAAACAGGGTCAACGCACCACTTACAAATACACATTTGACAGGGGTTTATGTGAGTGTGTCTATTGTCATTGTTTACCTTTTCTGTGTTCTTTTTGAGACAAACTGTTCCTCTGCCATATTACAAGTCACATCCTCCTGTGACTCCTTCATGTTCAAAGTGAAATGTACAAACTCCCAGGACTTGGGACAGAGGAACAGGAAGACTTTTCTGGTAAATTCTGCTTGGTGTGAGAAGAAATCTTTAATTAGCATTTTATGCAGTAGCTAAATTCCTTCCCTGATGTGTTTCAGATAATTAAGTGCTGCCTATAATGTAAACTACGGGATTAGACTGCAGGTGTTTGCTTCAGGTAGTCATAAACTCTTTCAAAATACTTTGAAATATCAATATCAGTTAAAAAGTATTAGTGGGAAGTTAGCTACTGTGGAGATTCAATGGAAATTTTCAATACAGTGCCTTTGTTCAAAGAATGATATCAAGTTATCATTCAGCTGTGACAGTCAACTGGATGCTCAAAGAAGCATGCATCCTCTTCTGAAGGCCATGTGTACTGGAATTATATTTTAACACCCTGTGCTATTTTCAGGACAGTGCTGGTTTTGTCAGACTCCTCATTTCCTGCATGCATGACATACCTGCCAAGGATTCTGCTTGAGGCAAAACCATCCTGCATTTGGGTTTTTCATCTCTTCCTCTAGCAAGCCTTTCCTAAATTTCTTATGATTTTTGTTGACCCTACTCTTAGCATGCTATTCTTTTCTTCCTTAATTTCCATACTTCTAAGGAAATACTTTAGCTTTTCAATCATCTGAATTATTGCTGAGATAATGAGTGGTTATTGCATGTTAAACATCCAGATGACGTGAGTTAGCAACAGACATCTTCCAGTTGAAGGGATCCAAAATTTGTGAAATGATTTAATTTAGAGAAATTTTAATTAAAAAATTTGAAAGTAATCAGCTAACATAAAATGAATGTGCAAAATATGGTACATCTTTAATTTTTTCCCCAGCATATAATGTGCATAGTAGTTTTGACAGAAAATTGTTATTTGCTAGCTTTTTAAGGAATAGACATATACAAACATATATACTAATTATTTCCAAGAGCTAGGAAATATTTACAGTGGATTTAAATGCAATATATCACATGAGCAATTCTTTCCTTTTTACCTGTGATGTTCTCAGAAAAAGGTACGTTTCGCTCTGATTTATCTTCCTGCTGACTTAGCTGCAAGAAGATCATGGTAGGATAAGTGATCAATACTAATGCACATTTTAGTGACAACACCATCAACAGAAAGGAACCATAGGTAGTCCCTGATGCTATAAAATGTTGACTTGGATATACTTCCATGATACTGCAAGTTTGTAATGGAGTTTCTAAAGTTTTTTATATTTTAATAGCATATTCCTTTTTACAGCACTGTTTATTTTTTTCCCAAAGGGACATAAGAAAGAAGACGCTTCAGAGTATTTTTTTAAATATGTAAAAAAATATGTTGAAGCTTTTGGAAATTTTCAAAGAGATTTTGTAGAACACAAAACAGGAGCAAGCATTGTGGAAAATAGCCATTTTGTTGGGAGTATCTCATGCAATTCTCTATGTATGTCATGCAATTAGTCTGTTTCTTCTTCTTTTCATCACCTCCTGCAAGGTCCTTTTTGTGAGATTTAATTGCAACAGAGAGGTGCTGAAATGCAGCGCCAATCTTTTACACACAGACTGCTCCTCAGTTTGTAATTCTGCAAGAAATAGTGGTGAAAACATTTTACCCATTGTTTTTAACATTCTGGTGCAACAACACTGTTATAAAGTTACAAAGAAGAATCCATTTTGTCCCAATGTTGTTATGTAAACTGCTTTTGGTAATCTGGTTTTCATTTTAACTTTAAGAGCTGGGCAGGAGAGAGGGGTGAGGGAAAGGTGCTTTTGAGGTCTTAGGTTGCTTCTCATTATTTTGCTCTGGTTTTGTTTTAGTAATAAATTCAATTAATATCTCCAAGCTGAGTCTCTTTTACCAGTGATAGTAATTGGTGAGTGATTTCTCCTGCTCTTAATCTGAATCATGAACCTTTTGTTATATTTATTCTCTCCTCTCCATTTGCAGAGGGGAGTCACAGAGAGGCTTTGATGGGTGCTTGGCATTCAGCCAGGGTCAAGCCACTATAGCTACTTTTATAAATAAATCATTATTTTTGTTGCTTTAATTCTCAAAATTGACAACTGTCCTCCACATGCATTCCTGTTCATTGACAGTTAAGATGGGACTTTATGCAAAAGGCTAAGTCAACACTCACAAAGTGGGGAATCACATTTTCTAGGTCATTGTGTCTTTTATTTTCTATAGAAGAGCCAAGACAACCACCCTCAACCAGATGTTTGACCTTCAGGCATCAAAATTTCAGTGAAATGCCTCCCAGGCACGGCACGAAACTTCCGTTCTTGTGGCCTTTCAGACCTTTGGTTTCAAAGTTGGCCCGTTCTGTGCAGTCTGTAAGAATTCAGCTATGAAGAGGTTTCTTTATAACTTTGAGTTCCTCTGATTGAAAGTCCAGTGCAGTGGAAATGAGTCCAAGTAAGAACATGGGTGAAACAGGTGAAGGTGCACAGACCAGGCAGCTGCTCTCCTGACCAGATTGTTTTAGAGTCTGTCTGACAGAGACATTATTCATGGTAGGTAGCAATGTACACACAGCTGACGTGTCATGTCTGATTTCATCCTTTCTAAGCATTTCATTTTGACAGTGATAGTCATAAGGTGGTTTTTATGAGTTTTAGATATTGTGTTGCCATGATTTTTCCAGAGAAATTGATTTATGAACAGTATTTGATGAATTTTCTATTTTTCAAGGTTCCTTACGTGAAAAAGAAAATAGTATCTTCAAGCTAGCCTTAATAATAATATTTACCTAAAAAAAGGCCAGTTTTTAAAGATCACAAAATCAACACTACAGATAAGCATTGATTTCTATGACAATTGCAAAAATATTCATCAATGTGGCAGTTTTTATTTTTATTTCTGGTCAGTTTCTTTCACATTATGGCTTACTTTGACTTTATGTAAATAGTGGCAAGGATAAAAGGCCATTCCTAACATGGTGAAAAATGTTTCTTAATTTAGTACCTTCCAAGAGATTGATTTGGATGTGTCTATGCATTTTATTAAAGGTAATGGCCCCAATGTTTCTGATGCTGAAATTAGTTTTGGAACAATTTTCAAGCACTTTTTAGAACATCTTATTATCATCTCTTTAATTGTGCCTCTCAAATGCTTAGAGGAAATATCAAATATTATGTGCACATGTTCATGCTGTAAATCTTCGATTATTTTACTTGTTTATTTGATGGTCAGCAGACACGAATGCTGTTCTATTTTACTATGCTTTTATTGCTTTGTCACACCAATTGCAAAGGGATATATCTGTTTCATCATTTTTAAAAAGGTTAATGTGACCATTAATCTCTGTTGAATGTATGCTACACACAATATCTGCCTTAGTGCATATCCATTACAGAACCAAATCTCTGCACATTTGATCAAAACCAAATAGACCTCAAGACCTCTCAAGACCCCTTGTTTGCCTGAAAACCTAGTGCAACTATTTTGTTATAATCCCTTTAGTATCTTCAGCGAAGTAGCTACCTGGTACTGTAAGAGTGTCTAGATGACAGATATGCACATTTTGTTCTCTATCAGCCACAGCCTAGTTTAAACTGTGCTGGCAGTGTTACTTCAGTGGAAGATACTTTTAATTTGTAGACTCAACTCTTGATATTCCTTTGAAGGCAGAAACGGGATTTACCGTTTTCTTCATTGATAATGGTGTCTCAGGTTTAAAAAACCCAACTTTGCTATGTGGAACATTTGGCAGATGCCAGAAACCCTCAGATAAGGCTCTTCCACTGTCCATTTCCATCTATGTGCACCCAGCTCTGTTTCTGAGTTATGGAAAATGTTGTGAGCCCCCCGAGGTTATCTCTTGCAGGTGAGATGGAGAGCTGCAGCAGTAGGTGGTGAGGAGACCTGGAGCCACCTTGTAGTGATACAATGGGTGCTATCTCTGGAATGCCTGCTACCTGCAAGAATGGATTTAGTTTATGGAAAATCCATCAGTGGGTGCCAGAGATTTGGCAAAAGACAAGTCGAATAAATAAATAAATAAATAAATAAATAACAGCCCCATGGAGTGTCAAAGGAACTCTAGTGAATTTGAAAGGGAGGACACCCTCCAAAGAAGTGAGCCACTGGTGCAGATATTTGCAAGGTGTAAAGCACAGAGCTGTGTGCTACCTCACAGATGTGACAGCTCAGGGGCAGAGTGTGGTTTAATCATGGCTGCATGCAGTAGCCACATGTTTATGAACTCTGCTAGGAGGATTCTACAAGAATATCTGCTTTTCTGTTTGTGTACAGTTGTAATCCTTTGGACCCCAGCTGGCTCTTTGTCAAACCAGTGCAGATGCTTTCTTATCTTATTTTCCAGCAGTAGTATTGTGCTTAAATCATCTACTCTGTAGGTGCCTTGCAACATTGACAAGAAAAACCTTATCTATTCTTGCTTAGGTAATCACTGCGAACGGCAAAGCAATGTGTACATTACTTGTTTTGCAATCGTTCTTTTCTTCTAGGTATTTTGTTTCCATTGAAGTGTAAATAATACATTGTTTTACATTGACCATCTGAGTTTTAGAAAAGAAGACTCACAAATACTTGAATCTATTTAAATATGTTTTCATCTAGTTGGGACTTGTTACAGGTGTAGGAGAATTGCAAAAATACTTAACTCAGGAAGGAGAAAATAGCACAGTTGATCTATAACTGACAGATAGTACCCACCAAAATAATATTGTTCAGGTTTTCTTATTAGAAAGCTCAGCTGGCAAAGCCTACTTTTAAGAACAAGAAACAAAGTTAAGTACAGCATCTGCCATTCAGTTTTGGAAGGCACATCAGTACTTGCTCTGGGATGTTGGACTGGTTTGCTAGTTTATTAAAAAACAGCCAAGAAATTGCCCTATGTATTATTAGAGTCATAATTAAAGATAATTAAATATTTCAGACATTCGAAGTTATCTTCTTAGCAAGAGCCATATGTGTGACACTGAGCAAAAAATGCAAAACTTAAGACTTCAGGCTCCTTTCCAAATCGAGCTTTTTATGTTATCTTCCTCTGTAAGTTAAAAACAGGAAGGATCCCTCCTGTGCTTTCAGCATTTTAGTTGCTTTACAAGCATAGTAAGCATGATATGCCTGCATATCCATAAACACAAAAGGGAAGACATGTCAGCAGCATTTTCAGCCTTATTTATTACCAAGAATGTCAAGGGGATTAGCAAACTAAGTAAATCTATGCTATTATGAGTAAACGTTTCATATTCTGCAAGAAAAATATTCATTTCAATTCCACTACTTTCTCTTCTTGCACAACAGTCTCAGTTATGACTAATTCTTCATCTCAGCTATCTATTCATTGCCCTCTGTATTTCATTCAGAATCCCAGGGGTGTCTTATAAAGGCTAGATTCAGAGTTGCTTAAGATTTACCCTGGAAAGTGTAAAAAGAAACAGAAAACATATCTACTCTTCAACCTGTTTTATTCCCTGAAGGGGTCACTTTCTGATCCATGAGTTGTTTTTCTCTCTCTTTGAAACAGAGGAAGTCATTAACCCTGAAATATATCTTCAGTTGTCTTGTGCAGTGAAACAGGTTCAGACAATTGAATGCCTCTTCAAGTCTTCAGCCTGTGTCCCCAGTAAGCATTAGAAGACAAAGATCAGCTTCAGCCGTGATACTCATCCTTTCAATAACTTCTCATTTTTTTAAAAATACAGCCAAAAGGAAAGAGAATATTTATGGCAGTGTGATATTCCCAATATGAAAAAGTCCTAAGATTTTTCATGACCTTTGTTAATCATATTGGAATTAAATTAAAAATTAATTTTTAAAAAAGAGCATTAAAGGCATTTTCCATCTAAAAGGGATGTGAGTCAGGATTTCCTGATACTCAATAACCTGGACTCTTCAAATGTTTCCTTCATGGAAGGCAAACATGTGGATGAATGAGAAAATGAGAAAATAAGAAAATAAGTTAACTTAAGCCCCTTGAAAAAGAACAGCAAAAAGACCAGTTTTTTGCAGTCTGGCTATGCAATATTAAACATCAGAAAAACTGATCCAAAAAGCACTCTCATTCTTAACTGTCTTTTCTGATGGTTTTTCCTACTTTTACTTTCCCCTCTATACATAAAGCTTTGATGAAGAGGAATGAAGGGACAGACCTAGAGACAGATTTGCCTGATGGTGCAGCAATCAAGTTATATCTTTATCAAAGTGACATCCAGCAGTATGCACTGAAGATCATTTAACAATATGGCAAAAATACTTCACAGACATATAGTGCTACACTGCAGAGAATGATCAGGGACTGGCTGTTGCAGAAGCAAGATGAACACCTCTGATCAACCTGTCGGCCAAAAAACCCCAATAATTTTCTTTTTTCACCTGAAAGTTAAAGGAAATCTATGTTTCTTCTTAAGAATAGGAGGCTAGCTCTGATACTGCCTTTTTATTATTTATTTTTTATTTTTACTCTACTTTGGACATGCTGATCACTTCTAAAATTTAAAACTGATTTTACAATTCAGTAATGGAGAATGCTTAATTTTCTTTTTAATTGAACAAAAGGAATGCTCAGTACAGGAAAAGTACTTCCAGTCCAGCCCTGCTCATAGTGCTTTTTGATTGCTCCTGGAGATGTTCTTTGGATGAAAGCTCCTGTCAAACTCAATAAAATGACTGACAAGGCCAAATTGGCATGCATTAAGGGAAATGACAAGAGAGAGGCTTAATCATGCCTGTACCAATAAATTGAAGCTGTTTCAGTGATCACACTGCCATCCTGTGTGTGTCAGTAAGGCTTCACTTTCATCTCTGTAGAAAAAGCTATGAGGCAAAAAGGCAATTGGCCTTGATTGCGTGCCAAGAGAGCCAAACAGAAAAGCAAAGCTTTCCTGGCACTGATAGCATAATGGGTCACACTAATAAACTCTGCTGTGTTCCACAAAACAAATGGGTAAATTCTATCAAAATGCAGGAATTAATTCTTTTTGCATGAAGGAAGCTTTGAAGTACACCCATTGGCTCTCTCAGTCCCTATCCCTGACCCAGTTCTGTCAAAAAAAAAGGTCAGTGCTAAGTGTGGAATGTTGTTAGATGAACAAAAACCAGCTGAGTAAACATCAGGTTGGTCCTATATAATGGCTATTAGTACAATACTATTACTACAACTAATATTAAATATAAGCTCCTAATTAGGGAAAGGATAGCCCAGCCCTCTTTTATAGTTCCAAGTGAGTTCATTGAAAATCCACTATGAAGAATCTGGGTTTTTCCACAACCACAGCCTGTACTGAAGTCTCAAAACCTCTCTAATGAGAAATTTTGAGTGACATATCTGGCAAACCTTTAGTTTCTTGGGGCAGTATTGGAAATACAGGAGTCCAGCTTGCAGATAAAACTCCTGAGTGTCTCCCCCGTCATGTTGATTTTTTATATGTTAATGTGCAGGATAGTCATGATAGAAGCATTATTCTGAGAAGCTGGAGGCTGCCAACCATACTACAAGACAGCTCTGGAAGCAGATTTTATTCCATGGACTATAGCTGGCTACCCTTCAAATATAGGTGGGCTGAGTTGTCTTCTTGAATATTGTTATTCTGTTTTCCTTCTTTTCCATAAGTATTGATTAGCATTACTATTAGAGAAAAATAATCTCCACAGCACCTCTGCTTTCCTCCAACCCTTTACTAAATTCATGGGAGAGTTGAAAGTGCTAAAGAAGTACTGATTCTTCGTGTTTTGAAAGTGAAAAGGATGCTGCTGTGTCACTCAGTAGTTTATCTGGAGCCATTCTTAAGCCTAGTTTCAGTCCTCCGTATGGGACAAAGCTCAGATAGGAGAGACAGAATCATAGATAAGAATTATTTGCTTTTCTCAGTTTTGGCTTTTTTTATGTCTCACTACCATAGGGTTAGGATGCGAGGTGAGGGGGATAGAATGTTGGTGGATTTCTCCTATTGCTCCCCAGTCCATTCTTGTATTTTCTGCTTTTATTTTTCTGTTTGCAAATTTCTTCCCTTCCATCTCTTATCTAAGTTTGATTCCCATTCTTTTATTTCTTCATTGTTTAGTTTTGCCTACTGTAAGAGACACCATGATTCAGAGGTATGATCCCTCTTTCTTATATTAGATCATCAATGATTTTTACTTACCATATCTTCAACCTCTCCACTTTATCAACAAATTACCTTCTTTCTAGATACTATGGGACTTTGTCACAGTTTGCCTCCTCAGCCTTCTACTTTCACTTTTTTTGACTTATGTTTTTTTTCTATTATTTTTGACCTGGTGTCATTCATTAAGCTGACTCCCCTTTATGGTATGGGATTGTTTTTACCTCTTGCTGTAAAACTGCAGAATCCTTCTGCTGGATGGTGGATATTGGAACATCTCTCTCTGATATGTTTTTTTTTCTTTCCTACCCTAACTAATGCTCCTCGTTTTCTATTCTCACTCCAGTCACCATGGCCTTTTGCTGAACATTTTTAATAGTATTAATATCCTCAGGAGGTTTCTAACATCTGGTTAGAGCCATGAAGTGTCTGATGTGTTTGTGGACTACAATGCTATTAAAAACATAGTTGCTATATATTATGAGAAGAGCTGCATCAAATTATAAGAAAAAATCTTTCTCTAAGATACAGCAAAAAACCCACCCCAAATTATTTTCAGATTACATATAATATATGTAGTACATTAACAGAATGAGTTCTTCATTTAAACAGAACCAGCTTTCAAAGGTAACAATCCCTAAAATCTCTGTGCATTAATTGTAACATGCATGACTTGTTTATTGCTGACAACCTGAACTGTAGCAGGCTTATACAAACACAAGGCTATTATAATGCTCAGTAGGATTAGGCTATTAAAAGTCTTAGTTGATATCTCTTTTTATGATGAAGATTTTCAACAAAACTTGGAAATTTTGGATTGTGTGTCCCACCAAAATTCAAGACCTGAGATTCTGCCACTTCGACATTTACTGAATTCCCTATCCTACAGAGTCACTGTGTTAACAAGTACTTAAATGAAGTTCAGGTTTCATTTATGAGTCTTTTTCTTTCATTAACCTTAATGGGCTGTGAATCAGAGCTATTGAACAATGGCAATGAGAAATCAATTACTTATTATAATAATAAGGTAAGGTGTGTGAGACAGAGGCAGATCCTACCCTTATATTTCATGCCTTCCTATATCTTCTCGGTTTATTTTTCACTTATAAACACATAAACAGTAAATTCTGTGGATTCAGAAAAGCACAGATGAGACTCAGAGAAGAGTCCCTTTAAAGTGGTAACGAAATCTACCTAACACATATCATGTTCAATGAATTAGCTAATAATATATCTTAGTAGGTGGTAAATGAGCTAATAAAATATGTAATATATTTCTATGCTGGAGTCCAAAACAAGTGTTAAAATAACATTTACCTTTATGTTTGTAGTAATTTGTATAAGCTGCCTGGTGGGAGGTGAGTGCACTGCACTACTAAAAAAACTGTAACAGGAAAAATCTCATTATTTGTAGGTGGCATGAAAGGGAGTCTGTAAATTTTTCTCACAAAATGTGCTTTAAGAAAGACCAACTAAGCAAAAAGGTCAGCATTGCATGCTAAAATTTAAAGCCCAAGAACTAAAACTGACACTATCCTGTGACTTAACAAGGACTGGAGTAATTGATCATGTTAGTCAATGATCAACAAACAGAATAAAAATGGAACATTGTATGCTCTGAAAAAGTCATAAAATGAATAACATGATGTTGATTTGAGTAATTTTTGCTGATTCAACAGAATTATAAAAGAGATCAAAAATTTCAATTGAATCCTAACTGAAAAATCTAAAAGAGAGTTGTACCCTAGGACTGCAAATTCTGCAGGAATTGCTTTGAAATGTATTAAGTGTTGTGTAGGGAAATGATGATTCTGAGCTTCCTTCTGCACATTGATTTCAATGGGATTGCATTTGGTTAAACCATCAGGATTGAGCAGCAAATGCAGGATAGAGCTTGAGTTGGTGGCAGTGCCATTCAGCTCCAGTCCCATAGTTACTCAGATAGACTGAGAATAGAAGAGTACTCCCAGAATTTTTTCCCAGTGTAACTAGTGCAAATATGCTCAATTCTTTTGAATGAAGGGTCAGGTAGGTTAATATTTAATTGAACCTGCCTCGAATATTAATGCCCGGGGATGCCTGCTCAGGAAGACACGTACATCAATGTTTAAATATAGTTCCATTCCAAGAGGCACTTAAGCATGAACTAACCTTTGAGCTTAGTTACTCCACCTGTGTAAGCACTCTCTTCTGTTCCCTTTATCCCACAGACTACTGCAGCTGGGACTTTTTGTGGATGAAGGTGTAAAATGTAGAATATCATCTCACAAATGAGTCAGCCGTGCTCCTTTGGGCTGGAGGAATGCTAACAGCAGCTGAGCTGTATTAGAAAGACAGTAGCTAGAGTTTAAGTGCCATGAATATTCCCTTTTGCTTGGATTTCTTTATGCTATACCCAATATACCTTGTTCACTTTTGGGCTACTTGATTCTAGAAGGGACTTGTTTATCTTGGAAAAAAAAAGCATGTAGTAAAACTAGTTTTCCTCCAGTACTTAGGAGCTAAGGAAGAGCTGTGACCAGGCTTTTCAGACAAGTACAGTGAAATAAATGATGACAGCACCACAGAAGCAAGATGACAAGTTTGTAGTTTTACATATGAAAAATGTTTTTCGTTATGAGATTGGTGAGGTACTGAACAAAGTGGCACAGGAAGGTACTGGAGTTTCAGTACCTTCTTTAGATTTTCTGAAGATATTCAAACTTTCACAGCACAGATCTATTTTGAAGTATGAAAATAGCACAGATGTATTTTGAAGTACGAGACTGGATTTTTAATATAATTGGTAGTATTTATTGTTTAATTAGGTAATTGCAATCTTCTCTAAGTCTTTTTAATGTTGAAGAGCGATAGATCTGGATATTCCCAATATCTGGAAATTAAACTCCAGTATACTAGTGTAGATTTTTGTTTCAGCTGTTCATGTTATCACTTTACTGGTTTAGAACATGCCAGTAGGTTTTGGGTGTCCCAGTATATAGCTAAAGCAATGTCCAGAAGGTATAATTCAAGATCATAAAACAGCATACTTTGTACAGACCTCAAAATGTAGATTTTCATAATTTACATGCCCCTTTAATTCTCAATATTATTTTATGTTCTATTGAAGAGTAAATATTGATTACTGTGAGTTTTCTGTAATTGCAAGTCATAAATACTCAAAAACTCTAAAACCATTTAATAAGGAATATTTTCTCAGAAACAGGACCATTTAGAAGAATTAAATTGGAATATTGGAATTATTTTTGGCTGGAAAAATCAGGTTGAGATTGGCTTTTAAATATCTTCCGTGTAGAACAATGTAAGAGTATTCTATGGAGGAACATGTGAACATAGTGGTATTGAGATTCTCATTAGAGCTGTAAATGTTACAAAATGAACTTGCTCCTATTCCTTTCAGAAGCGAAGACCTATGATTCATAGAAAAGTGTTTTCATTAAAAGAACATAGTAAAAGCAATGGTTAGCTTTTATTTGACTCATATTTCCTCTCAGTATAATAAATTTTGGTTCTTCTTTATGGCTAAGATGACAAGTGCCTTTAAGACATGTTGTAAATGCTCTGTATCTTTATATAACCTTCATGTAATAATTTCTTAATACTCTTGTAGATGAATAATTACATGATTTATGAAAAATATATTGAGGTCATTTGATAATACAACTAGTTATTAATATAAGAATATTGATACCAACTGGAGAAAGTAATTACCTGGCAACACTTAAGCAAATTCCTTCCAAGCACAGCAAGGCCAGAACACTCTTTCCAGAGGATGTTAATACTGTTTCAGAATTTAGAATGATTTATATCAGAATCTAATATTTTTTTTTTAATAAAAAGAAAAATAAGCCCTCTTTAAACCCAAATGAGACAGCTTAAGCAGAATATTAAATGAGTAAAAGAAAAAAAAATACAGCTAATACTTAAAAGGCATCTATAATTTTGGGGAAAAAGTTTTAATCATTCTTAAAGACTAATTTTAAAACACTTAGGTAAAGCTAACATGGTTTACTGAAGTTGTAGTATAGCAGTGAAAGCAATTCCTGTGAAACACCAGGTTGTTCAGAGATCTTGTGTGCTCAGAGCAGTGGCATAAGCTAAGATTTGGTGGAAAGAAAGGGACAGGACAATTCAGGACTCCTGCTCTTCAAAGACTTGCTTTAACTTCTTATGTGCCTTTTGTGCCTTTTCTAGGCAATTTACTTGACTATTATCTTTGGATTTTTGGGAATTGTTTTTAGGCTACAACCTCTAGGCTACAACCTGTTAAAAGATATCCAGGGTATCCAGTCTCCCTAAGGCAAAGCTAACTGACATGAAGGAGGCTTACCTATTTACTTCTTGCTTTAGCTATTTTTGGTGATTCTTTATATAGGAGGCAAGACAGCCAGGTCCCTCTCCCCTTAGGGCAGGCACTTCTGTGTTTTTTAAGTCTTTCAATCCAAGGTATGAAAGGGCCCTGGAATTCCTTTTTGTTTATTTTGTGGGTTTTCGGTTTTGTTTTTCTGTTGTCTGTTTTGTTTTAAATTTTCACTTTTTAATGTAATATTATTACTAGGACTAATGTTGATCATTATGATTATTTTACTTCTTTCAACCATGATAGCCCTGGGGCTGGGCAATAAAAATAGTGGAGTTACCATTTGATAATTGCTTCCACAGAAACAGTAAATAAGAGCTTAACCCCATCTTTTCTCAAAACTGCTGGTAGCTGTTTATCAGAAGAAATTATTTGACATTTATCTAGAGACATATAGTAAGCAAAATTGTATGAGCAGTGATAGGGAAGTTGAAAGAAAAAAATCCCCTTACTAGGGACTTACTCATTAAAAAAAACAAGAGCCCTTTTTCCTTAAATGAATAGACACAACAGCTGTTAAGAGAGGAGGAAGTCAGTGGCAATAGAATTGAAATGATGGACAGTAATTTCTGTCAAAAACAAAAAGGAATTGTTCTTTCTTGTTTCAGTCTATTAAAATCACCCTGGAAAAACTGTTTTGGACTTCTGTTTGTAAAATAACCCTGCACTAGTATAGAGTGAATGGCAGAAAATAGGCAAAATGACATAAAAGGTCTTATGAGATTTTAATTAAATGAAATTAAAGTTGAGAGGAGATTTTTGGTTTTGAACTACACTAAATATTTAGACTTGTGTTGAATGTACTAAAATGTAACCTTTAGTGACAAGGAAATATAGTGGTATAAAAAAATTTGCCTTCTGCCTATTGACATAGCTAGATCAATGTTTGATTAGCTCACAGATGGTAATTGAATTAAAGCTTGGAAGTGTAATGGATAGAACATTGATTTTTCCTGTTGATTAATCAAGAAGCAACAATTTAGATGCTGAGAGTGAAAAAAAAGTTTGCCAGAAAGTATAATTGCTACTAAAACACACATTGTAAGGCAATGACAAAATCAATAGAAGACTGAAGCCATGCAAGTCTGGGTACATCTAATTGCTCAAGATTACTCAATCTAAATTCTGTATTGGCTTTACACTACCTATAAACTTATTGATTTCAGCATGAAATTTGGTCTGGTACCTACAGAACACTCTACTCTTTTTTGTTTTCCTTTCTCACCAGGGGTCATCCCTTGCTGAAATCAATAGCAGAACTCACATTAAATCTCAATAATGCGTGATCATGGAATATTGATACTGAACATCAATAAGAGACATTTGTATGAAAAATGGGAGAAACGACTGAAAAATGGGGATAAGAATGGCAGCTATAATGATGAGGCTGTTGCTTCGCTACTTTAGTTGCCTGGTTTAAATCCACTTGAAAAAAAAACCCAGTTTGCATACAGAGGCCTATGATAAGGATCAAGACTTGAATAAAGGATCCAGGAAAGCATATCTGTGTATCCTTAACTTCAGTTGTATGAGCAAAGTCAGTAGAAGTAAAATAATGGTTCATTCATGTATAAAACTAAGGATGTGTAAAAAGATTTTTAGCTTGGTCAGTTGAAATATACAAAATATGTAACTACCCAAATATTTAATGCAGATGTCCTTCAAAAGCTTTGTCTTTTTCTCCATGTGACTGTGGATTTGTAAAGATGTACATTTTGGAGAAGGAGCCTACCATTTGTGCTTTTCTGAACTCGTATTTGTTTGAACAAATGCATCATATTTTAATTTTCTTTCTTTTACTGTTCCAGAGAGCTCAACAATTACTGTGTGATGAGAGTCAGGCAGTACTTAAAATGTGGTTTTGTTGTCCCCACATGCCTTTCAAAGTCTGTCCAATATCATGATTTTGTATTGTTCCCCAAGTTCCCATTTGGGCTAGTCTGTGCAACTGTCAAACTTTGTAGCTGAGTGACATTTAGAGATGAATACTTCTAATGTTTCCACATAGTGTACTTTGCTTCCCTATTGGAACTATAAAGACACTCCTTTATTATGCTTTAACATATAATCATTACCAAAACGGGCTCCATTTAAACAAAAGTACTTTCAAAATCCAAAGCTTTGATAATTTGCTGAGGCCTCAGTGGCTGAATGCAAATGTGCCTGCCTGTCTATTATGCCAGATGTCCCATTAGAGATATGATAGCTCTTTTCAATCTCAGTGATTAATATACTGTGACATCTATAGATGGATGGGAATTGAAGCTGATTCTATGTTAGAGGATACTATCTGGTAATTTAGGATATGCATCTATCTCTCTATATACATGCACATGCACCTTTTACATATGCAGATGTAAATGGAATTCTAGAAGATGTAAATGGAGTTCTATCAATTTGGCAAAATTTAATTATAATTAGAAATATTTTTAAACCTGTCTTGTTTTTAAACATAGTAATTTTCCTCTAGACATCATCCTGCCTTCACATGTTAGCCTGCTGAATACCATCTGTACTTATATACATCCCACATTTCATTGAAATGGAAGGCTGCTGGAAGCCTCCAGTCCATGAATGAGGACTTACAAGTTTGAAGGAAAGTATTTTTTCCCATGTCACAAGAAATTAACTTTTTTATCATGGCCATGGAAAATGAGAGATGTGGACCCTGGCTACTTAAAGAAAATGCATTATTTTGGGAGATAAAGCAAAATCTTGGTCAATTATATTAACAACACAGAAGTTTAATGGGATCAAAAGTATTGCTTGATTGGGAAAGCTGCAGATCTCCAAGCAGATCATATCACATACCCAGCATCACAGTAGAAAGTAAGGTGATTAACTGAAAATCATGTCTTCTCAGATAAGAGAACCAAATGGTTAAGTGAGGTGACTGAGAAAAGTAGAATGCAATTTTCAAAACTGAGACATAAAAAGCAGCTCGTTGAATGCAACTCTCTGCCCTTAAAGAGATTCCTGTGGAGAGGAGAATGTAAGATACATGCTGGACTTGCAAATTTAGGAGTGAGTTACTTCATGAAAAAAATTATTCTAGGAGCAGAGGTTGGTTCAATTGGACAAATCATAAAAATCACAGAATATGCTGAGTTGGAAGGCATCCATCAGGATCATCGAGTTCCAACTTCTGGTGCAGGACACCCCAGGAATCACACCATGTGCCTGAGAGCACTGTTCAAACACATCTTGAACTCTATTCAGGCTTGGTGCTGTGACCACTTCCCTGGGGAGCCTTTTGTAATGCCCAACCACCCTCTGTGTGAAGAACTTTTCCTTGTACCCAACTCAGCCTCGTGCTTTTTCCCTGGGTCCTGTCTCTGGTCACCAGAGAGGAGACATCAGTGCCTGCCCCTCCTCTTCCCCTCACATGGAAGTTGTAACTGCAGTGAGGTCTCTCCTCAGTCTCCTCTTCTCCGGCTGAACAGACCAAATGAGTTCAGCTGCTCCTCATTTGACTTCCCCTCAAGGCTGTTCCAGCATCCTTGTGGCTCTCCTTTGGCCTCTCCTCTTCAGACTGGTCTTGGGTAAAGTTATATTTGTGAGACTCACTGTTACCTGTTAGGTAACGTTCAGCAATTTTCTGGCTCAAAGTCCTCACTATCTTTCCTGTAAGTGCTCTGACCTCCAGGCTAGAGAGAAAGGTTTGGTTTTGTGAGGTTCTTAAGGAGCAAGGCACCCTTTGATTTCTCTTTCTCACTACAAATATTCATGGGATTCTGGCATTTGTCATGTAGATGCTTATTGATGGAATGAGAAAGAAATAACATTCACATTTTAGTTGTTTATAACAAAATCCTGGTATTTTCCTCACTTATAATGATCAAGGTATTAAAACATTAGGGTAAAAATATATCAAAGGCCAGTTACATAGCACAAGCAGTTTATGCTCACAAATGTTCTTATGAAAATAGTTTTTTCAGAATATTTGGGGAATATATATATATTGTAGAAACTAACAGTTTCCTCAAAACCATTATTCTAAACTCAGAAATCATGATAGAATTAAGTATACAGATATATATTTTATAAAGGGTAGCATCTGCTATGTACATGCATGCTTATGTATACAAATAGACATCTACAACTGCCATAGAACATGTAATGGGCAGTTATGTTGAAGGCCACTTTGAGGTGATACACAGCAACCAGAAAGCAACAACACACAACAGTAATACCTGAGCAGCTTTCCTTGCTCACAATCACCTCAAGAAATCTGCTACCATTTCATGCAAAGTCATGTTAATTCAAATCTGCACTTCAACTACTTCACTTAATGAAGCCTTGATCTCTGCCTGGAAATATTGGGGAAGGTAATTTATTTCTCTGTTTTCTGTACAGGGCATGAGATTAGGCATCTGTACTTACTTGAATGGATGCTGCCAAGTGGTCATCACTCTGGACCTTAAGTCTCTTGCCCTTTGACCTAAATACAGATACCTAATTATTTCCCCCATCTTTAAAAATTATCCTGCCTGGGGGTTGATATGAAATCCCATCTGTTAGTTATAGTTAGTGGGTACAACGTTGTGATTGTTGCTTTATTAACTAAATTTATATTGTTACATTAACTCATTTATATTGTACACTTTTAGTTGCATCCCAGTATCTCATTTATATTTCTTGGTTTAGCCACCCAATGGCTACAGAGTTTAAGGATTTGTCTGTAATCGTTCCCAAATCTCTATTTAGGTCGATGCCCTGATGCTCATTTTCCATTTAGCAGCTATACACTGTTACTTTTTTTTGATCCAAACTCATTAGTCTGCATTTATCTGCATTTGTCATCCATGAGCCAGGTGCATTTATTTTTTCCATCATTATGTATTGCATTGCCTTTCCTAATTTGTGGTTCTTTCTAAGCACAGCTGATACAGTATTAGGAACTAATTCCAAACTCACCAAATTGCTATATTTCTTTTTACTAATTTGAAGAAAAGAAACACTGAAATTGGTTCCATACAATTTTTACAGCTGTCTATAACTTGGACAGGTATTGGTAAATCACAAATCTTCATTAATTACTCTATATTCATGAATTATCAGCCATAAATAATTGCTCACATTGCCCTGTCTGATAGTTACTGTTCTTTATCTTTAAAAAATTTCTAATGGGTTCCCATTAGAATTGAATTCCCATTGCAAAGAAGAAATTGGCATGATGTGTTGAGGCAAGTAAGCATATACCTCAAATATCAATAATCCTATTTCACATACCTTCAGTGCACTTGCTTACCTGAGGGTGAATGGTTTTCAGTCATTAGCACAACTGTACATACAGTGCTTCTAGGATGCCTGTGCAAAAATGTGTGAATACTCTATGAACAGCTACAGAAATGGACATTGATTTCTTGCCTGCTAATACATAACCTTTTCATTAATTTTTTTTATTCAGTTTCAAACTATATAATTCAATTGGATCATATTTTACTGCTTGGCAAGGTATAGAACTCCTGATTATAAATCAGATACCCCCTTCAGATTTCTGCTGGAAGCACAATCTGCTCTGTGTAAAACATTTCTTATGTGGGTTTCTGTTCATGTTTATCCCTACATTCCACTCAATCTGATCAAACACCACCATAAAAAAACACTGATGGTATTAAATGCTGCTCTCCTACAGTATTATACTCTTTAAACTCTGTTGGTTTGTTTGTTGATTTATTTATTTAATCTTTCTCCTTTTCTCACAAGGAGGAAGGTCCTGACTTGTGTTGCCAGGCATAGGTCATTAGTTGACTTTTTGCTCAACTCTATAGTTTTGGGAAAACATACAATTTCAAGTGGTCTTTTGGATTCTGTATTTAGCACGTTCTTAGTGAAGTCTGGCCTGTAAGATGTATTCAGCAATATCTAGTAACTCACAGACAGGCAGAGTAACTTGATAAATGCTGGAGACAGGAAAATATATTTCTCATTAGATACAGTTGGAGAGATACACTCAATGCTAAAAAGAGTGTATGAAAGTTATCTTTTTATTTACATACTTAAAGATGTTTTCCAAAGCAGTCTTAAAAAATCTGCTCTCATATTTAGTGCATGAGAACCTATTAATGAAAAATACAACTGTGAAAATTAAATGCATGAATAGGGGAGAGGAAGAGTGCTGTTCTGAGCCATGTCAGGGACATTTTTCCTCCTGGATGAGAAATGGTGTACAGCAGTTCCAAAAGTCCTATAAAGCAATAGAAAGACTTTTGGCAGATAGATCAGGTTTGTACAGACCAAAGACCCAAAACTAAGCAAAACATGATCATTACTACAGAATGGTAACTACCCAAGTAAAATCAATTCTTAGTAAGTTTTTCTGCCCCTGGTCATTGCATTAGCCTAATGTTAGCCTTCCATTACAAGGTGAATGCTAGGTTCTCTTTCTCTACTCATATATTGAAAAATATTGATATTTATAAAAAAATCCTCCATCATCCTTGCATATTATGAACCCTTTTCTGTTCTTTTGTTCACATCAAATCCCCTCTGATTTTGTCGTACACATTTTTACTTGGATACTGCAATTGCATAAATAACTTCTTAGGGAAAAATCTAGTGTATAATTTCCAGAGCTTATTTAAGCAGGTATTTTAATATTTATAATATATTTAATCTAGAAGGCAGTTACATCCAAGTATCTTGATAAACTGATATTGATTTGTTTTTCTGCCTAAACAAAATGGATAGTACAATTTCTCTTGTTGTTAATATTAACATTAATAAATGCTCTGTATTTTCTGTCTTTTTTTTTAATATTGGTTGACAGAATGTTTTGGGGAAACTGAAGTATCTTTTGAAAACTGAAACATTAATTTTTAAAAAAAATATTTTCATGTTCTATTTAGAACTACAATCATTGCATAGATTTATACTCTCACAAAATATAGTGATGAGATTTCAAAAAAGTAGATTTAATAGTTCCCTTTAGAGAACATGAAAATTATTTTAGGAAGAAGTAACTGTGAATTATATGCAGTGAGATCTATAGTATTCATGTGAAAAATGTGCAAGCAAATGTGAAATTCATGAAAACACCCAGTCATTCATTGTTCCTCAAAACTGAATGAAATCATAAAATTGCTGCTGGAGCATTCTCAGCAGGCTTCAAATGTACTTTTCAATTATATAAGATCCATTCACCCTCTGTCAACCCCCATATCTGGTTATTTATCTATATGATGACTCACTGCAGGGTGCTGTAAGTATCACCATTATTTAATCAATACTCTGTCTATTTGCACCCCTCTTGGCAGCTTGAGTCCATATCATTCATTCATTGCCAGCCTACCATCAACATGGAAAAAAGGGCATCTCTGGCTGCTGTCTCATGGCAGCTGCTGCCTTTGGACACATCTGTCCTGCATCCTTCCCATCACTGCTGAGTCCATTCCCATTGCAGCACCAGTAACCACAAAGCTGCTCCAGCCCACACTTCTCCCAAAGGAGGAATGGGGTCTTGCCCAGGGAAGTTGCCATCTTGAGGAAAGACAATCATCTGATATAAAGAAAGAGTGAAAAGGCGATAGAGCCTCTCCATGGGAAATATCAACAAGGTCTGGTGCAAGGAAAATTGCATGGAGGTTCCTTATTCCTCATGTAGTTCAAATTGTTCCTTGTGGGAGAGGATTCCTCTTCTCAGTCCTCTCATGCAGGAGATCATGGAACCAGACAGACTCTGTGGAGTGGAAATACCTGAGATTATTAATTAAAAGCTGCCTGCAATGCTGAAATTTGCTCAGTATGAATGCTGAGTAATTTGCTGTTACCAACATGGGAAGGGCCTGTAGAGAGATTAGAAAAGAAAAACTTGTGAGACAATGTGCAAGAATTGCAGATAGATTTTGAAAAGAAGCTTCTGCTACTACACACCACAATTTCAAATTTTATTAACTCATGCAATTAAAATTCTCACAACAAATCAGCATGTATTACTACAAAGTCATTAGACTGGCATCAAGTTTATCTATCTTTGCAATCTGGTAGTTGCATGCCATCCCTTTTCCCTAGGAAAGTTGAGGAAGGATCCTCTTTGAAGTCAATTCTGCTCTGTTTGTATGCTTTATGCAAGTAACCAGCCTGGATGAACTTGATCAAGGGCTTTTAATCTATGTGATAGGAATCTGTTAAAGAAAAGTTTCCATGTGGAATAATTAGTCAGTGGACAAGATCTCCCAGCTACAATAGCCTCCTGGAGGATATACTTACAAACTAATTAATTTTCATCAGTGAGGGTGGAAAGAAAGGAAAGAAGTGCAATTTTTCTTTAAGCAGAGTAAAGAAAGGAACGTTCAGTTGCAACAGATTTCCATTTGGTTAGTTAAATTTTACAGTGGCATAAAATATGGTGTCTAGATTTGTTATTAATTGACTATAGAGTTTTGAAATGTATCAGAAGTGAGGGTCAGCTATATAAATGTTAATTTCACTGGTAGAATGGAACAGAATTTAAAGTTTAATGAGAAATGCTTATCTGGAGTGGGAATAAGAGAAAAGTTATTACAACTTCTAATGGTATAGGTGTACAGGTGTTAAGATTTAACCCTGCTCATGGGAGAGGTTGAAACAATTCTCATCAATAATGCAGAATAATAAGGATAATGGCATGAAATTCATAGATCACCCTCTGTTTGCACCTAGAGTATCATAAATTATTACTCTCTGACATTAGGTTAATCAGTGTACACAGAACCCAGGAGAAGATTTTCCAGGTCTTTTCCTCTTCTGGCTTGTTTTCTGCCTCCACAGAAGGAAGAGTCACCTTGGAATTTGAATGACCTTACTCTTTTCCCTCAGCTCAACACAGAGCATCCACACAGAGCATCCTTCTGTCAGTGATGAAGCAACAAAACAGCTTTCTTAGTTATTTTAAGTTCAATACTCTAAAGCATAAGTGCCTAAAATATAGGAAGTGATTAGTATTCTAAGAGGGGATACCATGAGCACAATACTTTACCTTCTATAAATAAAGCAGGTAATAAATATAAATGAGGAGATAAGGCTACAGCTAAACTATGCAGAAGAGATGTAAGAAATTAATGTATGCTAATAAATTTCCTTTGAAGTAAGGAACCATAGCCAAGAAAGGAAAACTTGTCGTAATGATATTACATAGAAAAAATATGGATCACAATTGCTGGCAAAGATTCTAAATGTGGAAATTCTCATCTGCTTTCAAGCAATTTTATTCCCAGTATTTGGCCAGCATTAGCCAAGTGCTGGTTAGCCAGGTGCTAATCTGACACACATGAGTGGTCAAAACTGGAAACTGGCCCCCAGCTTTGAATATGAACTTCAATACAAAAGCACATTCACTTAGAAAATCCTCAGAGAAAACTTAGAAAAAATCCTGACAATTCTCACTTCAAGTTCCAGCCCAAGACTGATTATCAGGGATCTTCTCCCTACTGCAACAAAAGTAGCAATTAAAAGAGGAAAAATAAGTCACCCTAGATGGCCAGATGTAACCTAGGCAACTTGAGAAATATATGAGGAAACACTCACAGAATACACATAATGTGTTTAAGCATTCTTGCAAATACATAAAAATAAAATACTTGTTTCCTTTAAATAAACAGAACAATAAGTTCTGAAGCATGTTGCCTGTTATTGTACAAAACTGGCAAATAATGGAACATTTTTAATGCTCACATAAATTAAATAAATATGAATGCAATTATCTTGAATGAGTTGGGACTTTCTCAGAGTACTCTAAGGAGGCACATTCCTTCTTCTAACTAAGAAATGAACGAAAACGGCCTCTTGCTCAATAATAAATGAAACAGATTGGTTAATCAAGCTGTTATTTCTTGGGTTTTGTGGGGTTTTTTTACATTCATATCAGAATAAACAGAATCAAAGCCTACAGTATACTAAAATATTGTCTAATATTTAGTACATTTTTTTCTTTTTGCTGTTGTTTGGAGGAGCAATAATCTAAGAAAAATAATTACACACTTTTTCCCTGATTTTGGAAAACGGAACTCATTACCTCTTCAAAATGCTTCTAACTGTATGATGTAATCACATTGATGAACTCTAATTGTTAATGTGGTTTTTTTCACTGCATAGAGAGCTGCAAGTCAAATTACCCATTTTTCAGGCTTTTGCTTTGTGATCCACTAGCCTAGAGCATCAGAAAGAGGTTCTTTGAAAATGTAAATGCTAATAACCTTTCCATGAGTAATCTGTCCAGTCTCTGGTGCTTTAGTATTCTGTCAGTCTAGACAAAAGCAGATAAAGAAAATGAAGTTAAAATCAAATTCTACTCATTTAAATTGGACACTCCGGTAGAATTGCCCACATTGGCACTCAGTTCTTCTGGGACCTCCTGCTGCATTTTTGTTCAAAGAGTAAGACCATTAATTCACAAAGTTGAGTTCTTTCGGCTCTATACTTCAACATGATCAATGTTTAGTGCGTATATTTTATTTAGATTCAAGTTACATTCTACTAAGAAGCTAGCTCTAAAATTTTGTGAGAACTCCATTTTAGAATAGTTTTTTTAAGCAGATGGCTGAGATGGTTAAACAATTAGGCTTTCTCAGTCAGTAGACCATTTTTCAGCAAGGATGTAGTATCGCTTAGTATCAGAGTGATCTAGACATGTCAGTCTTTTCTGAAGTTTGACAACAATTCTGCTAATTTATCAAAAATAGATAATGTGTTGGTTAGACAAGAGTAGAGTCAAAAGAGTAGGGCTTATGTGTTAAAGAGCTGGTGCAAAGTTACCCCTCAGCACACTTGATATCTGGTGAGATTTCTTGGTATTTATTAAACACCAAATGGTGACATTTAGGAAGGCCAAATACATAACCTGCTACTAATAAGCTGTCAAGATGCTATTGCCTATATGAGCATTACTAAAATAGCAGCAGATATGTTTATGTATACACATGCATAAACACACATACACCAGGAGCTACAAAATCACTAAGCCATGTGCTGGTCCATGTATTATTTAGCATTTTATTATTCAGTTATTATATTCTGTCTTCAAAAGGTTTTAAGGTGAACAACTACTCATCCCCTTTGTCCATTCACACCACTTGGCTCTGGTATATCTTCTGATATTGATGGGCATACTGGACTTGGATTATGTTTAGTCACACATCCTTTAGAAAAATATTCATGGGCAACCTGCTGAAAAATTCTGAAACACTTCAGAATCTGAAACCACCTCTTTTTTTGGTCTCTCCTCTTCTCTTCTCTTCTCTTCTCTTCTCTTCTCTTCTCTTCTCTTCTCTTCTCTTCTCTTCTCTTCTCTTCTCTTCTCTTCTCTTCTCTTCTCTTCTCTTCTCTTCTCTTCTCTTCTCTTCTCTTCTCTTCTCTTCTCTTCTCTTCTCTTCTCTTCTCTTCTCTTCTCTTCTCTTCTCTTCTCTTCTCTTCTCTTCTCTTCTCTTCTCTCCTCTCCTCTCCTCTCCTCTCCTCTCCTCTCCTCTCCTCTCCTCTCCTCTCCTCTCCTCTCCTCTCCTCTCCTCTCCTCTCCTCTCCTCTCCTCTCCTCTCCTCTCCTCTCCTCTCCCCTTCCCTCTCTTTTTTCTTGTCATTTTATATCCACACTTGCTTTTTCAGACATTATGTTGCCAACCTCTTCTAAAACTCATTTATTGGTCTTGTTGCTCTGTAGATATGTGACGTCCACATAAGAGCATCAGCAATAGGCATGCAAGGTTTTGACTCTGTGTTTTGATAGTTTACTAAAGAGTTAACTGAGAGGAGGCTTGGATTGACTGTTTTTTCTTACCATCAAGGCAGAAAGGATTTGGTAATGATAGACCTTGTGCAAAACTGATTTGCTTGAGGTTTCTTTTTCTATTACTTTCAGTTTAATACAATTTGGGTTCAAGTTGTTTCTAGCCCGAGACTGTTACATATTGACCAGAAGGAGTTTTTATACAAGAACTAAGCATAGTACATTGCCAATAAAATGTATCACAGATGATGTGTTCCAGATATCTAATGCATTATTCTTACCTTGGACTATTTTTGAACTGTTTGGGAATATTTGCTTGTAAATCCTGATGATATATATTCTTTACTTATATGTACCTACTGCTTGGAATTATTAAGCAGATGCAGTACAAGAATAAATGAATGAGGGAAAAGAGATGTAAAATAAGAATGGGCAGAATGGAATGTTATTCGATTTTTATTCTAGGGTGAAGCAAGTTGCTTTGTGTGCTTTATCAGGACGTGATCTGCCAATGCCTGCTTTTGTAAACCTGGGGAGTTTTTGCATATGTATCAGAAAAATAGACTAAAAAAACCCAGGCTTTCCTTCTTTGTAGGTTTTTTTTAATAGCCTACAAATATAAAAAACAAAACAGTGATTTTTACTAAAAAAGGTCAATATTTTTACTAAAAAAGGTTTAAAAATGGGGTTTTTTAACTAAAAAGGTAAAAGGTAAAAAAATTGTCTTTTTCAGGCTTGAAAAAGACAATTGTTAGCTTTTGTATTTGCCAAATTATTAGTGGGAGATGGTAAACAATATCTGATAAGATATTAATGGCTTTTTGTAGTCCATAAAAATAATCAAAGTGTAAACAGATAAGAAGGCTTTCAGGAAATTCTGGAATAGCCTCTGAAGTGTCAGTGACACCTTTAGAGATGGATGCATAGATCACTTATGCACATACTGGAGAGAAGATCCAGCAGAGTCCAAAAACTATAAGAAAATGCACAATTCTATGTACAGTGTGCCAGTTAAAAGATTTGTATCCAGGTCTTTAGGCTGGTAACTCTGCCATTATACCATTTAATAAGCTGCAGACTAATGTTACAAAAGGAGGAGACACCACTGCATGAACGGAGACCCTGGAAGAGACTAGAAGCAGACTCAGAAGCAATATCATGGCCAGTATGATTAGCTCCCACTGAATTAATGGCTGGTAATTCTACTTGGATGTCAGTGATTCCTAGAGATCAGTAGTAAATCAGTGTCATGAAATTTCAGAAGTCTCTGGTATGCCTAAAAGTCACTTTTGGGATGAATCATCAGGCAATAGAAATCAAACATAGTTAATTCAAACATTGCAAATGACGTTAAAAGCAATACACAATTATACAAGATTTCTAGCTGTGCTGTGACATGACCTATTTGCTACCATCACCCCAAATTTAAAAGTTGATCGTCAAAACCAAGTGAGATAGAACAAACATAAAATGAAGCCACAAGAATAATTTATCCCAATCTTAATTGCAATGATTTATCATTGTCCAGTGGGCATTGCAAAAAAAATTAACAAGTCTTGCAGAAAGATTAATCGGTACCCAGTAATAAACCCACTCTCCACATGATACATAAAATTAAACATGGTTTCCTCATGAGACTTGGATTATAATTTAAACACTTGAATTATTATCACTTTAGTTTTTTATTCTGCAGAATTTCCATTTTTGGTTTAGCTTTAAATGAAATCCCATTTGCGCAGAAATGTCTTGACAGCCTCAAGAGCCATGAAACACGCAGTGCTCAGTGCTGCTTTGTGATGAGCTTGGCCTGCAACATTCTCATACCTTGCGTCTCTCAGCAGGAGAAGCCAGGAACCTGATGAGGTCCCACATGGATCTGTCTGCTTCATTCCACCCAGCTCTTTCCTGAGGGGTTCAGAGTCCCACCACTTGTGAGTGCAATCCTGTTGTGACAGGCAACCACTAAATGCTGCTGGAGTCATGTGAGCCAGCTGGTGCTGAGTGACAGTGCTGTGGTGGGAAGCACTGTTAGGACACATCCAGTGAGGGCAGCTGCACTGGGAGCTACAGGTTCAGCTCCAGATGTGGGAGCTCAAGTGCTGACACTTGGCATACCAAGGGCCCAGGGCCCTGTGGCCCATCCGGGTGACCAGACACTCAGGGACACAGCAGGAGCCAAGGACGCCAGACTTTTGTCCCCTTAGACTGAAGTTATAAAATCCCAGGTTTTTCTTTTTTGGGCTCCTGCCTCGGAGGCACCAACTCAAGCTGTTACTCAATTATTGCACAGAGATTAAAGGATAAAGACTTTTGAGACTCTGCTATGAGAAATCTAGGATTGAGCTGGTAAGGAAACCTCATCTGTCTGTGTGTCAGGTGGGGTGAGTGTGACTGCCAGACTGTCTCCTGGATGGTTGAACAGGGAAGTTCCCCTAACAGCACTCAGGGCTCTGTCTTCAAGAGATCAATGCAGAAACCAGCTGGGTGTCCTATGATGGAAAGCATCTTGTGATGAACCCAAACTCCTGAGAGATGAAGAGAAACATCCAGTATGGCAATTCAGTTATTTATATCTTATCTAAAACTTACTTTGAGCATAAACAAGTGACTCATAACTTTGAATGAGGATCTGTCTGTGTTTAGCATATATAGACCTGAAATATTTTTTGAAAACTTTGTGTAATTTTTTTTCAAAATATATTAGTAAGCCCACATTTTTAAATGCTGGCCTTTGCTTGAAACTATCATAGTAAGTCATAAATACCAAGTGGATTAGTGCCTTCCTTGTTCAGAAGACCTAGTTATCTTCCAAGTTTGTGGCATAGCATGCTAGGCATGTACAGCAGGTGAGTGCAGTATCTTGCCATCAGGAAGGGCTTTGCATCATGTTTTCCTTGCTGGGGTTACAAGGGAGCCCATGAGACTTCGTAGAAAGGGTGGAGTTGGGAAAAGTGGAGGTTTATTTTGTGGAGTTTATGTAATACAGAAAACTGTGCTCTCCTAATTTAGAGGGGCTTCTTTCTCAAATAGGTGATGACATATCATGTCACCATAGGAGTAGCAGCTTCATAACTGCAAGATAAGTGGAAGTATTTCTCCTCACAGATTGAACTGGCAAATAATGGATGTTTGTATGACATGATGAATGTCATGTTTAATCCCTTAGGCAAAACACAGCTTCTAACAAGAAACATCCATTAACTGCTCCTCCTACCCTCAGGTAATTTCTTTCTGATGTCTTTAATTAGACTTTTAAAAATGGACTGATCTTATTGCATGACATTTTCTCCAAAATTCCTGTGTGAATAGAATTTTATCAAATGCTTGAAAGTACTTCATCTTTGAAGCTTAATCAATAAAACAAACAAGTAGGTTTATTAGGGGAATGCAGCTAAAATTAGACAAAATTACATAAACAATAATCAACATGTTTCTTAAAAGAGGATCTTATGTTTAGGTATAAGAAAGGGTTTTGCAAAAGTTATCAGATGACCATATGAGTCATTCATTTTGATGTGTGGGCTGAGATCTGGCGGATGACTGAGTTGCTTGTTTATGTGCTTAGGTACTTTATTTTTGGAATCCTCAAGTGTTCTCTATACTAGAAAATTTGCTCAAAGTTATAGTGTATAGCTTCTAGTAATGAAGTAGCTGAGAACTTGTGCATAGACAAATATGGTAAGAGTTGATGACTGTCAGCATCCTGATTGTGTCATATTATTAATTCCCCCCTCTTTTTCTCTGGATGTGAGTTTTTTGAAATGATGGAATAATTGGTTTGAGTTAAAAATAAAATATCACATAAAACAATCTGAAAAAGTACAACAATAAGCAAGAAAATACTAAACTACAAAATGACACGCTACAATAAAATGATAAACTGCAAGGCTGGCTTTTCATTCAGTGTTTATGGATGTGCTGAGACTTTATAGTGTCTCCTGCTGTTAACAGCTCTTGGGCTAATTAGCAGATGCTTAAAATCTCTAAAGATTTGGCCCAGAATTGCTAATTACCTCCTCTATAGCCCAGACTGAAGAGAGGCTGTAAATACGAGGTATGTGCCATGTACCTTTCAGGCATGCACTCAATCATAAGAAAAATCATGTGAGGTTTTCTGAAACTCCAATTTTTGATTGCCTCAGAATGCATTTTTTTTTAAAGAGGTTAAGATCTGATCACATTCTCACATCTAATCTCTCACATTCCAAGAGAAACCCGATGAATCTGATAGCTAGCTTTGATACTAGCTTTTAAGTGAATAAAATCTTCAAGAGAAATGCTTGACCGTCATAGAAACAGCACCCATGCTTATAAAGATCAAAGCTGCTCATTGTGTTAAATAGTGTCCATGCAATATTCATGTCATTTAACACGAACATATTTAAATCCCAGAAAAACTAACCGAGCAAAGCTCCTCATTTAAAATGGAAACATCAGAAAGTGACTTCCTTAGCTAATAGGCTGATACTTTGTTTGGAGATGACTGGGAATTTATAAGGTTACATTTCTGCATTTAAAAAAAGGCATCACAAAGCACTGACAGCTGACTCATCTTTGAGAAAAAAATCTTTCTCAACAACCTACATTTTAGGGATGTATCTACAAACAGGTACTTCTGTGTGAACATATGTATAGTACAGGAGACACACTGCCATGGTTTGAATTTCTGTGCCTAGTTTTATAATTTTTTTCACCTACTTTAATAACTTTGTGTAATGAACAGAAACACCTACCTTCAGTAAAGCTAGTTTTTCTAATACTGTTATTAAATAATCATGGCTTGTGTAAGGCTCTGATAGATTTTTTTTATCCCCAGTGCTTTTTACAGCATAAGTTATTCTTGTTAGCTCAGCTTAACATAACAACTATCAAAACTGGGCCCATGTTGCTTAGTACTCCATTAGTCATGGTGACAAAACACTTATATCTATCTATGCTTAGTTCAGTCCCACACTATTTAACATCTCAAGGCCTAAAACCTCCTAAGAGCATAGAGTGGTTGTACGTGCCAGAGGTAAGTGTTCCAAAGATTGCTTGAAGGAAAGGATCATATCAGTACAATTAGAAGCAAATTCAGGTTGAGAGCATTTTGAAGATTTTCCTGCAAGGGATGTTGAACCTCTCCCAGGATCACCTGTCCATTAGAGTTGCACATAGAAGTAATACCCACATAATGGATGTGACTTCTTTTACCAACGCAGAGCTAAAATCTGTTCCTGGCTGTGCTGCATTCAGCTAGGATAAAGATGCTTTTCTTCATAGGAGTTGGTATGAGTCAAAGTTTCGAATCCATGCTGTACACAATATTGATAACACAGAGGAGTTACTGCTGAGCAGTGCAGAGTCAAGAACTTTTCTGCTTCTCACACTGTCCCACAAGCAAGGAGGCTGGAGGCACTCAAGGAGGTGGGAGGGGACACAGCTGGGACAGCTGGGACCCCTGTTGACCAAAGGGATATTCCATAGCATATGGTGCATTGGTCAGTATATAAAGCTGGGGGAAGAGAAGGATGGGGGGGACATTTCCTGGGGATTGCTGAACACCTGGCTGCCCGTCAGTGAGACATAGTGAATGAATTCCTTGTTCTGTTTTGCTTGTGAATGCAGCTTTTGCTTTACCTATCAATCTGTCCTTATCTCTACCCGCAAATTTTATTATTTTTACTCTTTCTGTTCTCTCCCCATCCCATTCACTCTCAGGGGTGAGTGAATAAGTACCAGTGAGGGTCTTGTTTGCCACCTTGGCTTGTGCTATTACTTTGACCTAACAGTTTAATTTTGTTTGGAATACTCATAATGCACAATTTTAGGAATTCAAGTGCTGTTTGAAACAAGAATTGTTAGCCTTTGATGGCCATGTATGTTTTAGGAAACATGAGAGTAAGTGGTGAGGAAATACATTTTATTAATCAGTAGCTGACTATTAAAATTTTCTTCAGACTAAAGATATGAACTGCTAAAACCCTTTTCACTTTAATAACTGTCTTTGTATTTTTAACATCTAATCATCCTAATGAATCTTGAAGATGTTACACATAGATTTATTTCTTCGGGAATTTTTGTGCATGTCTTATCAGTAAGCTGAAACCATTCCTGATTGAGTTAATTTGATGCACTTAAAAACATACTAGGAATAATGAGTAAGCAGCACATAAAATCACAAACCTTAACAAGAATTAGGTGGCATTCTATAGTGCATTTTATGTCTGATATTTATCAACTGGCTCAACTTTTCTACTGCACTTTATCCTGATATAAAAGGGTACTGTTCATAATTAGTGACACTGCTGTCTTTATAGTTTCACTGTTGCACAGAAATAAAATAATTTTTGCCTGAGATTCAGAGGCTATATTTTTCCAGACAAAGATGCAGGCCATTCAAATGCACAGGGATGGGTACCAAAACTACAGTAGCTAAAGGGATCTTTCACTTATAGGACAAAATCTGGGGTTTTGCCAGAAAAGAGGAATGAAAGCTCTTGTGCCTTTAGATGCCACATTTAATTCACAGTTGTGTGCTTATGAGGAAAAAAAACAGTTTGACAAGAGAAAGAAAAGTTGAGAAACTATATATCCATTCATTAGTATCTTCCTTATTGACACTCTGCTATAATGTCTGCATATATAAGCATTTTCTCAGAACACCAAATTGAATACATTCTAGGTTGGTTCAATCATGGTTTCTGTCACAGTTGTAGTAGTATTGAATAAGATCATAGGATTTGTACAAGGAAAGTGCTAGTTTAGATTCTAAGGGATGTTAAAACCCTTATCATTTAGAAAGAAGAAACAGTTTTGGCTCCAGAGAAGCTGTGACTTCTCTGGTTGCTGCCTTGTTTGATGGATTTATTTGGTATTTGTACTTAGGTTGTATTTAAATGCTTGATATTTTAAAAATGTTTTAATTACTTTAACTTTGTAGAGTATATTTAGAAGACATTAAATGTCCAGAAAGATGAAAACAACCATCAAAATAGGTATTTGAAATTAACAATATAAATTTACTGTCAGCATTTAGGATTCTGCTTGCTCAGAATTTGCTTATATGGAGAATTTCAACATTAGGCAAGATAAATTATGTCAGAATAAATCTGTCATTCTCTGTCATGCTGTTTTCTTGTTTGAATTGTTGTTGTAGAGTGTCAGTCATCAATGTGAAATATGTGAAAATTTATGGATCAAAAATGTTCTATGAATTCTATTTATTCAGCTAGCAGGCATATTTCTTTGTGTTTTGTAATTTAAATACAAAATTGTGTGTGACCCATGGCACAACTCAGTGCATTGATCAATGCATAATGAAGCCTACTGAAAATGTGGACTGAGTAACAAGCAATAGCAGAGATGGAAACTGTAGCTAGTAAGTCAGAAAATATTTGAATGTTTCTTCCTAGCTTACAATGTTTTGAAGCAGAAATAAAATTTCTTTACTATTTACATATATATACATATATATATATATACATACATATACAAAGTCCCTGAGAAAGGACAGACTTGAAACAGACACAAATGTTAGAAATTAAGGCACTGCCATTTCCCACACATTCCTGGAAACGCCTTACATTAACAGTTTGGTTTTTTCCTGTCCTTTGTCTACTCATATTTTTTTATTTAATATATTTCTTATTACAGCAAATAGATGGCATCAAATCTCACATCATAGTTTCTTCAGAAATGTATACAAAAAGCTTTGAATGGATTTAAAATAGAATGGAAGGGAGTGTAACGTGGAAAGTATTAAGAACAATTTAAAAGCAAAGTATGAAAATACGTTCATGAAAATGTTAAGAGAGTAAAGAGGCACCATTGTTTGTGACTGTCTTAAGATTTGAGTTCTCTTTTGAAAGTTAACCACTTAAAGAAGGGATCATTTTCTAACTCTGATCTAGTTAAACTGAAGTAATTAATTGCAGCTGGACCACAGAAAACCCAACGTTTTATTTTGTTTGCTCTCTAGTCAAACTCCCACAGAGCTTCTCTCTTCTCTCTTTTTTTTTTTTTTTTCTCTTAAGGGGAAATGAATAAAAGCCTAACTTATGTGTTTCTCTCTCCCTGACAGAATAGGAATAGAAAATGGATGAACAGCTGTTACAGCCATAAGAGTCTGGCCATACTAAGCCTAACAGGTGCCCTAAGGGGTGTTTATGAACGCGGGAGCATATCAGGGTATCAGTAGCTGACCATAAAGGGTGGCAAAATCAGACTAAGAAGGCAGGGTAATCAACATGCCTATGCAGTGGTAAATCATGTCTGCTTCCTACTACCATAGATGCCTAAAAATTTTGCAGCTTGTTATATATATTTCATATATTTGTAGCCTTGTAGATTTTTAATATATAGTTGTATGGTTTATAGTATTTTTCCTGCCCTTTCTCACAATAAGCTAACCCTTACTAACATAATTTTTAAATTCTGTTTAGTCTTATGCCTAAGAAAGTAATTTTTGACAAGGAAATTTTGTTTTGCACCAGAACTTAAGAGACATAATTAGAAATGGGGCAAAGAAAACCCTGACCTAACTCTGAGGGACTGACCTGAGGGTGAGTTACTGGAGCAACTGATCTCCTATTGGATGTATCTGCCAGATACATTAGTTAACTAGCCTTATAAAACTTGTAGAAATCCTTTATCTTTTGTGCATATAGCCGTGTTTGTGGGCCTGAAAACTTTCATTAAAGAGTTGCTTTTTATGTTATCCTAATACCGTTTGGAATTTTCAGTGTTATTTTTAGAAAAGATTTTATGTTTTCTTATCCTTTGTCCTGCAAAAGTGATGGGTAGTCCTTGTTCTTATCCTTTGTCCTGCAGGTCATGGGTAGCTTTATAAGGGAAGATAAATCCATTTGCGAAGGGAAAAGGCAAGATAGACATTACCTTAGATTCTACCCTGAAGATAAAGCTTTAAAATGTTTTTTCAAAGTGTTTGAACTGTTTTGACAACTTGCAATACATTTTTAAAATGTTTAACATTTTTATTCAGGTTAGAAATTTTGTATAAATGCTATTATTTACTTTTTGTTTTTTTTTCTGAAAAGTTAGTGCTAATTATACTGATTCCTTCTGCTTGAAATATCTAAACACTGAGTGAAAAAATTTCTTTGGTCAGTCTAAAACACAGTGCTTTACAATGAGTACTGTTGTGCTGTTTGGTGGCTACTGTTTCTGCTTGCATAGAGCAAAGCAAGGACAAGCTCTAAATGTAAAAATTTCAGTTTTGTCTGCTAATAAACCATTTTTTAAATGCATTTTCTTTTTCTCTGGCAAATACCCTACCTAGAGACATTACCTTATAGAGGAATAAAAAACTTTAAGATAATTCATAGTTTAAATATAAACAGAATAGTAATAAACAAAACACAAATAGATTCATTTACTCTGGGAAGCTTGTGGAAAAAATGGACAGACAAAATTGCCTAGAAAGATGTAGGAAATGTCTGTGACTTTCTGTGTGAATGAGCTAAAAACAGTAGCAATTCAGTGAGAAAATGTATTACTTTCCAGGAGAGTAGCTATTTGGAGCAATATTTTTTTCAAGAAAGTCTAAGAGTTGTTCAATGGGAAGCCAGAGCTTCTGCTGCCCAAAGAACTGGTGAGAGGCACAGAACAAAGGCAGGATATGAGGCATGAAACACAATGTGATGGAAGCCAACAGGACAAGAACACAAAGATAGATCTTTGTTTTATTGGAGGCTGAGGTGGAAATTTAAAGATGATTTGTTATATGCTGATTGAACGCTATTTCTTTTTCCCTCACACTGTTTGGTTTTGTTTTTTTTTTCTTCAAGGAACCACAGAGTTCAAAGCATTTTTAGGCCACATGCATTTAGTGGCAGGAAGTTTAAAGAGATACTGTTGGGGATGGCAGAAGAGGAGAAAAAGATACTAAGTAGAACTTTTCCTCCCCAGACATAACTGGAAACATTCCAGTCAGTGTCAAGCCAGAAGCAGCCTTCATTCTTTTTGTGCAGTTACCAAATGAGGAAAACAAGTTTAGTCAAAACTGTCTTTTGGACTCATCACTGGGACTTTACAGTTGTACACAGAAATTCTTAGATTGTCCCCTCGTACCCGAAAACGTGCTTCCTACATGGGACCTTTTCAGTCTTCAGATGATATCCTGGCCTGTGTCAGGAATAGTGCAGCCAGCAGGAGCAGGGCAGGGATTCTTCCCTGATTCTCAGCACTACTGAGGCCACACCTGGAGCACTGTGTCCACTTCTGGGCTCCTCAATTCAGGAAGGACATTGAGGTGCTGAAGCATGTCCAGCAACTAAGAAAAGCAACTAAGAGAAAAGCAACTAAGCTTGTGAAGGGTAGGGAGCACAAGTCCTATAAGGAGCAGCTGAGGGAGCTGGGGTTGTTTAGTCTGGAGAAGAGGAGGCTCAGGGGAGACCTGGTCACTCCCTGCAGCTGCCTGAAAGGAGGGAGTAGCCAGGTGGGCATCAGTCTCTTCTCCCAGACAACCACTGACAGGGTGAGCCAAAGTAGGTTTAATTTGGACATTAGGAAGAAATGTCACAGAAAGCGTGATTAGGTGTTGGAATGCACTGCCCAGGGAGGTACTGGAATCCAGGAGGTGTTTAAAGAAGTACTGGATGTGGCACTTGGTGTCATGCTATAACATGACATGGTGCTGTATGGTTGTAGTTTGGACTTGATCTCAGAAACCTTTTCCAACCTCATTGACTCACTGATTTTGTGATAAAAGAGTTTCTTAAGGTCTTCTTGTCTGGACCAAAATTTAATAAATCTCTTAAAATCTTGAACCCCAGGTCTGGAAAATAAGGTTATTTTTACTATCTTCTCTTATATATGTGGCAATAAGGGACATTTCCCAGTAGGCACATTCTAAATCCTTAGGTAACGATGAGTAATATATTGTTATACAAAATGTATTATTAAATTTCCTGTGATGTGTCTTTTCTATCACTTTACTTTGAGTCTTAATGAAAATGGAACTTGGAGTGCTTCCATCCAAATCTGGATCATTAATTCTGTTTGTGTGATGGTTTATGCTCCAGCTCATCTTTTTTTTTTCTTCTTATTTTTTTCTTTTTTGTCTAGTGTTGTTTCTTCTGGCAGTACCACATGGGTTTGAGTGGAGCTTGGCTTGTATTTGAACTCTGTCCCAAATCTGTATTACGACTGCATGTGAGTGCTCTTCCATAGTTGCCCCAGCACAGCTGATGTCTTGCTTTACTCTTTGTGACATATTCAAATACTACTTTAGCATTTTTTACTCTTTTTCTTCTTTCCTTAGCCTCACAAAGATAAGAAAAAAACCCAAAGCAAATAAAAAACAAACAAAAAAAGAAAGCCAAAAGGAAAAAAGGGGAAGAAAGAAAAATAACTGCGAGATAGTTGTAATCTACTGCAGGATGAATAACTTGATTGTTAAAAAGACTGTAAAGGAGGAATACCAAAACATCTTCTGCGATCTTTATACTGCGATCTTTATACTGTGCAGACCAGTATAACATACTGGGGTTATGTCTAAAACATAGGACCTTCTATAAAGCCAAAGGATCTTCTATAAAGCTAAAGATATTAAGAGCAACAGAGAGAACTATTATAAAATCCCAACATAATTTAATAGCAACATGGATTTGGTGGTGCTCCATGCCCTGGAGCATCCTGGGTCTGTCCCTGCTGGGGCAGTGCAGGGCTGGGCTGTGCTCTCCGGCCTCTCCCGCAGTCCCTCGGCTCCAGCTGCGCTCGCTCTTGGCCAGATGCAGCCACAGACGGGACACAGGAGCAGGACCCTGCCTGTGGCCACCTCTGCAGAGCACTGAAGGTACCTGCAGCCATGCCCACCTGGGCTGGGCCAGCACAGGAGCAACAGGAGGGCAGTCACTGTCATATGTTCTGAAAAATCCCTTCACCAGGATTTCTTCTCCTGGGAAGATGAGAAGCCTCAGAGAAAAAACAATATTATCTCATTTGCTTCTCCCTGCTTTGCTGCTTTGGAATGTGGCTGGAGATTGTTTACCAACAGGTGCATGTTTGACTGTTTTTTTGTTTTTACTCAATGGCCAATCACCATCAGCTGTGTTGGACTCTGAGGAGTCAGTCACGAGTTTTTAATTTTCATTCTTGTTAAGCCTTCTGTCTGTATCCTTTCTCTTTTCTTTAGTATAGTTTTAGTATAGCCTTCTATAATATCATCATATCATATCATAACAAATTAGCCTTCTAAGATCATGGAGTCAGATTCACTCATCTCTCACCTTGTCCTGGGGACTCCTGCAAATACCACAGAAGGCAGAACCAGAGACCGTCCGGGCTTCACAGGGAGCTTTGGGTATGCCTAAGGGCAAATGAAGCAGCAGCAGCACAGTGGCCAAGACTCAGATGCAAGACCATGCCGGTGTCCGGAGCGCTGCCAGACAGTGCCAGGATCCCATGTGTGTTCTAGTCCCCACCACTGAGGAATTGCAGCCCCTGCCTCAGACCCAGCAGGAAAGCAATGAAGTGAGACCAGAGGGAGGGCACCTTTCCAGTCAGTCTCTCTTGGGCATGGCTGCAAAACAGCCCCTGCTTCTTCTTCCTCCGCCTGTGCTTGGGGTGTGCTGAGGGCAGAGCCAGCCAGGTTGTGCTCTGTGCTCCAAAGCCTTTGGAGAGCGGGCATGAAAAGTGCTGCTCCCACAACAGAGAGTTTGCTGTGTTTCTTCTGTCATACCGATGTCCAAGAAAAGTTGAAAAATTCTGGTTTTAAAGGATTATAGTTTGGTAAGGATACCTACACCGAAGTGATTTGCAAAATGTTTTATGAGCATCTCAATGCTTAACAAAGCCTGTTAAGACTTAGTCATTACTAGATACTTATATACAGTGCTTCGGTTTATTTATTTTATCCTTTCAGCAAGACTGATGTTTGTTAGCATATTTATAGCTAAAAATAGTAGCCATGATATTTTTCTATCACTGTCCAAGCCAGTAATAGTTTGGTGATGTACATACTATATTTTGCTACTGGTAAATATAAGAGGTTTTAAATTTAACATTGCTTGCCATCAGATGTCATCTGAATGCAATATACATTCCCCATCCTCTCCCCCCACATTGGTTCATAGGACAAAGGTTCAGCTGATTCAAATAAATAACAGTACGTTTTATTTTTAGCTTCTGCTCTAGGTCTTCCATACTAAGATGTCAGTGAACTGAAAGGACAGAGGTAAAAGCTCTATGACAAGGGTGAAGTAATATTTTTCTCAGGGGAAAACCAGCAATATAACCCTGCCTCACAATGCTTAGTGGATGGTTTAATTTACCTTTCAGTGTGTGGTTTCATTCTCTTTTCCTTGTTAATAATTCTAAGAGACAACCCACCCAAAACTGTTAATTTTCCACAGTGTTTCTAATGGAACAATGTCAATAACAAAAAAGGGATAGTCAAATGTGTTTCATTTACATACACATAAACATTTTTGAGTTTTGATCCAACATTTTTAGCTAAAAGGGGACAGGAAGACCTCCTAGATGAAACAGTATTTGTTAACACTCTGAAGAATCAGTTTAAAAAATAATGCCAAACTTCTTTGGTTTTGTTTAATTGGGTTCTTAAGTTGATATTACATTGCAATTTAAAATCCAACAACGAAAAAACTTGTATGTCTTGTCAATGCTTGTACGTCTTTCTAGACTGAAAAGGTCTTTGTACATTAGCGTACAGGACTGCATATTTTAATTTGCTTCCACATTTAGAGGGAGATAAAAAGCAGAGAAAATGTGAATATATCTTTCCTTCTTTTCTTCCTCAAAGCCTGTGTACCTTATACAAGGCTATTATGATTCAGGAGTTGGATTTCCTTCCTGGCTGATTTCATCCCTTCACAAAGGTGGTGGCAGTCTCCCACAATAATTTGGTAGTTAGCACATTTGCCTAGAATATGAGTGTGACAAATTTAATACCTCCTTTTTCAGAAATGGATCCAAATCCACATCCTAGGTCTTTTGGGAGAGCACCCAGAACACCCGCTCCCATGTAGTGCTGCAGCACTGACCGGGAAGGGCAGTGCAGAATCCTAGCTCTTGCCAGAGACTGTGAAGTTCACATGTCTGATGTACAAAGGCCCATATCAAGTTAATCTTCACTGAGGAGGTGAAGGGCTGTGCATAGATGGACAGTTTGGCTTTTTTCATTGCAAAGTTATATTCAATTATGATTTTTCAATTTTCTTTTAAAAATACTTCATTGTTTTCCCCTAAGAAATCATATCCATTTAGATGAAGACAGCAGTACAAAGTTGGGAAAATTTCTCAGGTATCATGACCTTAATCTTTCTCTCAAGTACTATAATCCACAAGTCCCTGCTCTTTTATCTGGACTAGTGTTGTGTATCCTGATTGCTTCCTTTCTATTATTATCCAAGCAGCATTTCTTTTCAGCTTCTATCTACTTTCAGTTTCCATTAGAGCTCTGAGATTCATTCTTGCTCCTCTATGTACTACATATTGTCCTCAGGCCACCTCATCTGCTCCCATTCACAGATGGTGTCACTAAAACCACCCCTGAACTGACATCTTCTAGATCTTCACATCCCACTTCACCTTTCGCTGTCAGACTGCTTTCTGTCACTTTCTGTGCTGCTGCCAACTCAGATTCAGACTGGCAAACTCATGTTTATGCTCCAAAGCCCTGCACATCTCCAGTGAAATGTGATTTGAGGGGCAGATTACCTCTCCTCCATCCCTTTTGATGATAAACATACTGCCAGTACTGCAAGAGAAATAACAGTTTCTTTCCTACAGAAGAACCTGCAAAATGCATAGTCAAGGTTCAGTTGTGCTACACAGGAAGCTTCAAGCTGAACAGTCAAGATGGAAGGACCCTTTGTCTGTGAAAAAGCATTGCTGATTTCAGGATCCCTTAGTGGAAATCCAGGTGCTGTGCTATTGAGGAAATTATTTCATCCAAGCACAGCTTTTTTGAGACCATTGGTGCTTCTAGACAGGTCATAACTTATTTCTTGATCATTATGTTCACTTAGTCTTTGAATGGGAATGATAGCAGGACCAGGTAGATAATGTCAGTTCTAATATCAGAGGCTAAACAATATTGCAAGCAGCAGTGAGGAAGATTGCTGTGTGCTGCATTTTTATTACAGATACTGTATCATTGTAATGTATACATGAGGGCTCCCTGTGCCCTTCAATTGATCAAATTATGACATACAGAACTGTTGAAATAATTATGAGTTGAGAATACAAGTATAAAGATCCTCCAGAATTGACTATATTTCTGCATAATTTAAATGTTCATGTCAGCAAATATCATTGATTGCAATTGATAGTGTGCTATGATGCTGTTCCATTGAACAGGCAGAGATGCTAGCAAAAAATGTTTAGTTTTTTAATAGAAAGGGACTGGAAATATATTTCATGTTCTCACTTAGTCTTCTTACTTATAATTTGACTTTGTACATATATTATTAAAGGGTAAGTATTGATAGCCAGGACACTTCTGAAGAATGTATAAATAAAACAATTGTTTAAAACTTCTTTGGCTTTGTTTAATTGGTCAATAGAAAAGTGAATTAGCTCACTGTATCTTGCATGGTGAATAATGTTCCTTGCAATAATGCTTACACCTGGAAAGTCACTGGCCATCTTTGGCTACATAATAAATCATAACACAGATTTATTTTTTCTCTGTAGCCTTAGAAGATATAATGGTTAGGACACAATTTTGCTTTGTTTAAAAGAGCCTAGTATAAGACTGACTATAAGCCATTCTTAATTTATGTCATCCAGAGATTTATGTTATTAAAAGACTTAAAGAAATTCTTCTAAAATATCCCTTCTAGTTTCTTCACTTTCTGTGTCTTCCTCAACATTGCTGCTCTGATTCTCTGAATCTGAAATTTTGTATGATTTTCTGCCTTGTTCCAGTGCTGCTCCCAGTGAAGTCAGCAATGACCTAGTATTCCTACATTCACTATCTAGAAATTTATTAAAGATCTATGAAATACTTTTTTCTACATAGGTAAAGATATTTACATGCTCTGTATTCAATAGGCAGATTTTTCTACTGTAGAAGTGTAATTAAAGTTTAAGCATAATTCCCCATTTCTTTCCTTAAAATGGACTTATTACCTATGGAAGATGTTGTGGCTTAAAATTTGAAGTAACTGAGGATTAGCTACTTTTATCAAATTGGGAAGAAACTTTGCTGAGTTTCATTTAGTTTGTTTTGGCTTTTTGTTTTGTTTTGGGTTTTTTGTTTGTTGTTTTTGTCTGTTTGTTTGTTTGGTGTTGGTTTTTTGAGTACTAAACACTTTTTTTTCCTCAATGTGAGGTAATGCAGCAGGAGTCATTGTCTTTTCAGTGCTTCATCCTGTTTTTCAATGCAGACTGAGGTGAAAAAGTCTGTCTTCAGGTTTTGTTCAAGTGAGGGAAGGCAATGGAAGAAAAAAAGAACAGGAAAATGTGTTTCCAGTTATTATAGCAAAATCATCTTGTTTTTCCCTATTCCCTTTGTTATTGAGATAAACATGTGCTAATTCCAATGGTTGGCCTTCTGCCCCTGTTCTTTAGCTCTGGAAAAGTTCTTACCCACAAAGCACAGGACTGCCCTCCCCATGGGGTGCTGCCATACCAGGCAATTAGCTGCTTAGTCTTGAATGCCAAGCTGGAAATGACATGACAATTTCAGTACCATTTCACTCAAAGTTCAATGCTATTCAGCTCAACCCTTTTCAAAACACATTAGACTTCCTTAAAAAAGAATAAAGAAAATGCTTTTCTTAATTAGCTCTTCTTGAGAGGGAGGGTTTGTTGTTAAGCCATGAAACTCTAACCTGTGGTCTTTTCTGTTTGATTTAAGAACTATGTGTGATTTTCTGTATATCACATGAATAGTGACTGTAAAAATAATAGAGTTTGAAAGTAATCAGTTAGCTTAAAAAAACAACCCATGCTTCCAGAAGTTGTACCATACTTTTCAAGAGGATGTTTCTAGACCATCTTTATGCCACAGTCGAGATGCAGTCCAGCTTCTAAAAGTACTTAGGCAAAATTTCTAAGACACTAAAAAATATAGTCTTATTGTAATTTTTCAGCATCAGTTAGATCCAGAACAAGTTTCTGTTACCTTGATGGTTCAGATCTAGTTTCTTTGTGCATAACATGCATATTTGCCAGTTCTGTAAGGTATTAAAAAGAAATTGAAATCATTAGTGCAAGGACATGGAACTCAATGATGCGTTCATGATGCTTGTGACTAGGCAGTGCTTTTCAAACATTCCCTGCAAAACACAATTAGAGATACTGCAATTTTAAATGCTTTCTAACATTGCAGAACAAAAATTTCTAGAGAAACATTACATAATAATTTACATTAAATGAAAAAGAAAAAGAAAATGGCTGTTTTAAACCCAAACATTTAACAAACTAATTCAAAATGTTTCTTACATAAATGCAGCATGAAGTCATGTGAAAAAATAAAGTAATGACATAGAATAAAGTTGGTATGTTTTTGAATTCAGTGTCTTTAGGGTTTTTTAATATATTGGAGCATGTCTATAGAGATAGTATAAGAATTTGAGTATAGCTTTTGAAAGTTTTTTTCTTTTTCCATTTAACAACAAAGTGAAGTTTATATTTGCAATGGACGGAGATCATTCGGGTGAAATGCAAGTCTATATGTGAAGATTGTTATAACATTTTGGGAAAATGAATTAATATACTTCAAACAATTTAGTTCTATCTATACATTAACATTTGGATAGAAAGGATCTTAAAGAAAACTTATTTCACAAAAACTGTATCTGTCATCAGCAAATTTGATATAGTTAAGATTCAAGAAAGTTTATTCTTTGGTAAAAATTACTGATTACACAGCTGTTCATTTATTGTATGCAGATTAATCAAGCATGAAAGATAGAACTCCATTAGCAGAAAATAAAAAGGTAACTGGTTGAGTTATGAGAAATGAGTCACAGATGTTCTACATTCAGGTTGTAGTAGAAGTAGACCATTAGTATTACAGAGAGATCACACTTCTGTATTTGCTATATGAAAAATATATCAAGATCCATCAGAAATCCTGTCAGCAACATCCAACAGCAATGTCAAGGATATGACATTGCCATGGGAGTGGGATTAGTTTAGGTCAGGAAAAACAGCAAGCACTGTGGAGATATTCCCAAAAGTGTCCTCTGCAACGAACAAACATATATTTTATCAGGAGAAACTACAGCCAGGAAGAAAAGACCCATCATACTGTGTCTAAAAGGAATGGAAATACAGGAAAAACTTCCAGCGAGTTTCCCAGACCATTCTTGACTTATTTGATAGAAATTCATAATGTGATGTATCTCAAAATTACATTTTATATGACTTTAAAAATGTGTACAGAACAGTGTACATCTGATAGCTTACAACTGGACATTTCATATACCTCTGAGTACCTTCACAGTGCTGGGATGAGAACAGGGTTAATAAATGCTTTGTTTTGCCCTTCTCCCAACTGCAAATGAATGCAAGATCAATGGTACCACTACTGGTGTTTTTTCTGCATCAAGGTATTTCTGACAATGTGCACCATGAGTGTAAGAGGATGATTTGACCTCTTCATTGTAGTGGGATGTGGCAATTAATTTTTTTATTGAAATTTCAATTAGCTTTTCTCTTCCCATAATGTTTTACCTAAATCCTCTTTTTAAGTTCTTACTGAGGTTACCAGAAAAGATCATCTAAGCATGACTGTGTTAAAAAGTAGAGGTAAAGAAAACAAATTATTTCTATTGTGTTCAAAATTGAGGTCACTTTAGGTTAACTGAATCAGATTCCTTGAAGAGATGAAGACTTTCCACATCATGAAGAATCATTCAGAGAATTCTAATTGAAAAAAGAAAGACACAAGCCTCTGATAGAAAGAATAAGATACCAAGATTAGTACAACTGAGTGAGAAAACCTGAAACAGATTTTACAGACTGTTGCCTTTATGACCCTTATAAAAGAAGAATTGCCAAATGAAAAACAATGGAGAAAACCCTGCAGATTACTTTAAATTTAGCTGTCTAGCATCCTGGACCAACCGAAGAATAAAGGAATTAAGTTTAGAATCCAATTAGATTCCTTATGCATTGGAAATACTTCAATGCTAGCAGAAATGTTAAAGAAAAAACTACAGCAAAATAAAGTATATTTCTCACAGATAAAATTTTGAATTTAGTTTCTCAGTACCTGTTTTTGTTAAGTATAATATTTTTTCTCCTTGAAAATTTATTTTTGTTATGCATGTCAGGAAGACCTGTTATACACGTCTTCCTGAAAAACAGAGTGTTTAAGTGAAATGTTATGTCATTAATGAAAACTCAAAACACTCTTTTCCCAATCTTTAGCCTGCATCATGCAGAACTCATTTTGTAATGAGAAATTAAGCTACTTTGAGGAAATGTATGTATGTTTAATATAGGGAATCTGAATTTATTCAGTGGTAAACCAACATTCATACTTAAAATCAGCTTTACTCAATACCAAAGCTGTGTTCAAAAATATAACATTATTATGGGATCTTCTGTTCTCTGTGAAAATGTATGTAATTTCTGAAAGTTGGTCTCTGGGACATGAATGCATTTAAGAAGGAGAAGTTCATAAATTACATGGTAGTGCCTTCCATAATAACGTAACGCATTCTTACTGTTTTGGCTAAGACGCCAATAAACCCATTTTCACAATGATAAAGCCAATATACCTCATAGGACATTTAACTCTGTCCAAGAAAGGAAGAATTGTTAAATGTGTGCCTGTGCATGTGCCTTTGCTGCAGGACAGTGTTTACCAACTATTTCAGGGGTATTGAGTTCCTCTCATGAAGTGCAGGGGAAAATAAAAAGAGGAGGCATATTCCATACTGAAATGAAGTTTTGAAAGGACAAAACAGGAAGAAAATAATTGTAGCTTAGGGTCTCGTGCCTACCCTCCGATGTGCAATAACCACAGAGATTTTCTGGAGTTCACAGTGACTGAAAATGAATGCAAGTCCTCCAAGTGGGAGGCATCCTGCCACCCTTGTGAGTGAGCAATGTGTATGTCCTGGGTTTCCAGCTGGGGATAACAATGCTGCATGATGGATGAAATTGCTCTGTGGGGTTTGAAACACAAATCTGTACCTCCAGAAAAGATGTATTTTCCTCAGTTCTTATGTGGCCTGTAGGGGTACTGCAGAGAAGAATAATGTCAACCACCTCCACTCATAACCAAAGCCAGTTGCCATAGAAATAGCACCTTCTTTTTGTGTTAATGGGGGTCAGACCCTGATGTACTTCCTGGCTATTTTTCAGTGTCTCATGGAGCTACTCTCTTAAACTTTGCAGATGCACACCAGGTGATATGAGTCCATTTTTACTTTTTTAATAATTTAAAAGAAAATATCTCAAAATACATGAGTGTTACTGCTGCACATGAAAAGCTACCCTACATGAACAGCTCAAAAGAATAAATAATTCCTCCAAAAAAACATTGCACACATGCATTTTTTCATCTATCTTTACAAACCTGAAAGTAATTAAAATCTGTGATTATCCAATAACAATAGGCTGATAGAAACACAAGGACAACTTTCTTCTGTTCTATATAATTCTCCCATAAACAAAAAGTTTGCCCATCAAAAAGAAAAATTATTCTGGGAATTCTTCCAGGGAAAAAGAGTGTAATTCTTCTGATGCATCCTGCTTTTCCTACATGCAGCAGTGAACGGCACCATGACTGTCAGGTAAGCATCTCTTCAGGTATGCAGTTGGCATCAACCATGATTTTTTCCCATTAAACTATCAGGTTTGACAATTTCCTATGCTATCATTTGTCATCTGTCCATGACTAAAATAGTTGGCTGCTCTGCTATCATATCACACTTTTACAGGTAAACCTTGACTACATTCATGACCTGATTCTTTGATTAGTCCACAAGCTATATTGGCTTGCTGAGCCTGCTTAGGTGACTTGCTAAAAGTCACCAATCTTGGTTAGAATGAACTTGCAGGTTAAAATTAATTCTTACTTTCTAGAAAAAAATTGTGGTTTTTGCTCACTTTTCTTTTCAAAGCCTTATATTTTTTCAGATGCTTGGATATACTGATTTCTGTTGGAACAATGAAGCTGTAATTCATTAATATCCTAAATGCATTTGTGTTATGTCATCTTTGTGATTTGATGGCTATATGCATATAAAAATATATGAATATCATAGCTTATCATACTACATAAAGTCCTTCTGCTAATGGTGTTTTTAGCAACAGCCTACTGTTTACAGGGTACACCTGTGACATTGTCAGTAGAGGAAAAAGGTCTTTAAACCCCACCCACTGAGCTACCTGGGAATCTCGGAACACTGTAATTGAGGGCAATAATGATCAATGCTACTTTTAGTACTCTGGTTTTCAAATACCATCATGGAAACTGGATTCCAGAAACCCTAAATAGATAACGCATCTGATTTCCTTGCTGTTAGTCTGAAACTCTTGGAGAGTAGCACCTACAGCAGTTTAGCAATCTAATTCATAGGGATAAAGTTCATACACTGCCTACCCTGTTTTACTGAATTTCAGTTCAAGATCTCAATTCCCTTTGATGTATCTACAAAAGAATAAAAGAGAACTGGTGTAACTATGAATAATTCAATTTTTACAGAAGTGTCCTAAAACACTTAAGAAAAGTCAGTATACATCTCTTTCTGGATCCTTGTCTAAATTAAACAAATATACTTTCAAGACATTTATCTGCTAGATTGGTGATGTTATGAAGCACCTCCCTGGGTCTTAAAAGATTGAAACATTGATCTCTGAATTGTTAGCACCTGCTAACCAGCTGTCCTGATAACTTCTGACGACTTTCAGCTGTCCTGATAACTTCTGATGACTTTCAGCTGTCAGGAGTTAGGTAATTCTTAGCACTGTTAGAGCAACCATAAAACATTCGAGAAAGAGTTAGGGCTGTGAAAGGACAGATTTTTTTGTAGGGATGTTATAAGTTCAAGGTTTTGAGTTACTAATTTATTAATCAATCTTTTAACAATGGGATTTTTTTTTTCTCTAAAAAAAGTAAAAAAATAGATCAGAAACTAAAAAGTATTCTAAAGGTAGCAGGAGTGCCTTTGTGGCTTGGAGAAGAAACCAGAGCAAAATGCTCATGAGAATTTGGACTACACCCAAAATGGTGAAGAAAGGTAAGAAATAGAAAGAAGAGGGCTCTACTGCTTGTTTAATATACGTTTGTGTACTTGTAGCCTTGTTGCTTAGGGGCTTGCTTTTTCTTTGCTTTTGCATCGTCTTACGTTGACTTAGTGAGTTCTTGTGTATTTCTTTTTAATTTTCATTGTGTAAAAACTCATTGCTTTTTGGAATGCTTTCATAGGGCCTGCTGGCCATTTGGTTCTGTTGCAATGGGCATCTGAAGAATTTACTTGATTAGCTTTGGTTTTAGAGATTACTTTTCTAGTCTGCATTAAAATAAACACAAATTTTGAGTTTAGTGTTTCTCTTCAAGGATGAGAATGTGGGGAAACATATAGTGTAATTTGGTTAAGTAGTAAGTGAGGTTTTTAAGAGTGCTTCTGTTGACTATGGATTTAATTGCTACTTTGAATGTGTTCCTTTTCTTGGCTATAAGTTGTTTTTGAATACAGGCTTTGTTCCTACCCTCCATGTGTTTTGCACTGATAATTGATCTTCCACCTATTTGTTGTGTTCATTTTCTTGTTGGAGGTGTAGTGTTAGGTCATGTAGTGACGTTTCTGATTTTTTTTTTTATGTTTTAGTGACTATGCTGCTAGATTAGCTTCTTATGACAAGCAAAAGTGATTAATTTCAGATTGGGCATAGGCATATTAGTGTTGAGATTTTTGGGTTTTTAAAATTGATTTTCTAAATCTTTTATGCACCTGAAACTGTGAGGAGAGGTAATTTGCAATGTTATAGAATCAGCATGCTCTTGCAGTTAAAATGTTTTAAAATCAGAAAATGTTGCTGTTGGCATTACTTTATGGTACAATTAATTGGCATTCTGGAGAAATATAATATCCAGATATATTCCATATATTAATTAGGGGAGGTTTCTTTTTTGTGAGTGATGCTACCTAGCAACATGAACCCAGAAGTGTTTGTGTTTCATTTGAGAAATGGAAAAGACATTTTTTTTTTCTAAAAACTTTTATTCTGAGCAATCAGAAAGTCAAATATCTTTAACACCCAGAGATGCTTTGAGCTATGCATATTTTAACTTGTTTCAAATTAGTATCAGACTTTTTTCAATATGTGCATCTCCCCTAATTCCAAGATGATAAAAACATTGCTGCACTTGGAAAAGAATCTACTTTTAGGGGGTGGTAGTTCCTGGATTTCAATAAATTATGATGATGCAATTATAATAGCAGGTGTTGAATAAAGTTATCTGCACTGGAAATTTTAAAAAACAATTTTGCTTGGACTATCAGTGTTACTATAGTAACAGCATAGGTATTATGCATTAAAGGTATACAGGTTATTTTGTTTGCTTTTGTTTTGTGTTAACAGCTAGGGAGTTTTTTTTTTCTACAGAGAAATAACAATTTAAGATAGTAATAATTCAAAATATTTCATATGCACTGATCAGTTCTTTTATTTTTGTCATGTTTTCATAGAGAAAAGTGCTTCAATGCTGTATTCATATAGATGAAAACTTAATGCAGTGTGCACTGCAGGCAGAAGAGTACAAATGCAGAGAGTTTTGCATCAACTTCCTCTCTCATCTCTGACATTCTGTATTACTCTTTTTTGACTAGTGTTGATGATTTTAAGGCAACCGGTAGAGATTTGTGAAGCAGAAGTTGTGGGAAAAATAAAAGAAAAAGCACTGAATCTTGTTTTCAGAATATGAGTGAACTCTGAATGGCCAGGAATATGGGAATGCTATGCAAGATGCTTATGTTATAACATAGAAGAGCCAAAAACTTCCCTAAGGAAAGCAGTAATATTATTCCACAGCTTACTCATTTTAAATTAGCCACATCTTTAAATGAATGTTTGAAATTTTATAGTGAAAAACGGAAATGGAAATGACCTTTTTTTCTCCCCTCTTTCTTTTGTGTCTGATTTTTAATATTTATTTTTTCTTTTTTATCCCCCTAAGCAAGAATAGACTCAAAGCACTACAACTGAAAAAAATCTACTTAAACTTTTGCCTGTTTTGTAGAAGGGCAGTTAACACTGTCTTAATGTAATGTAAAGGCTGTTGAACAAGAGCATGTCTTTTTTGCATCTGAGAGGCATGAGATAGAGAACACTTAAAACTCCGGTTTTCCATTCTGTTGTGTTGTTGCACTAAAATCAGAAATTGTGCTTGAAATTGCATGATTTAAAGTCCAAACTTCATTCTTCCACAGTAGTTCTCTGAACAAAAATTTTTCTTGTGACAGTGATCTTTCTTTCAATAGCAGAAATCTGTTTCAGTGAGAATGTGGTATCCAAGCTGCAACATGAAATGTAGCTGCTTTTATGAAATGTGGAATTTCATAAATGAACTTGGACACGTGTCTGTATATGGTCAGTTGGTCTGCAAAGGCTCTTGGAACAGAGCATTACTAGGGATGTGAAAAGAGTAACAGATGTAGCTGGGCATAAAGGCTCTGAATGTGTGAAGACTATGAAAATATAAACACCCATTAGCTTGAATGACTTGCCACGTTTGTGGGTCTGTACTTGTGCATACAGACTGACTCCTTGAGACACCAACCCTTCAGGAAATTGGATGAGTCAGAATATGGCTTCAATTCTCATGGCTGGGTTTCCTGGCATGCATGAAAGAAGATGATGACAATTTACATGGGAGCATGATAAACCTGGTTTAGTAAACAAACTACAGTTGCTTTTTGGTCAGAATCCAGTAGAATGATTCCAAGTTTATAAAACTTATTTTCACAAGAGAGGGGATAGAAAGCAAATGCATTTCTCCCAAGAGTGTGCCTTACACCATATCATGCCCCTCACTACCCCCCACGTCTCCTAGTCAGTATTGTCTGGTGTATCTCTCTGATAGTTCCATGATAGAAGTTTGTGAAAAAATGGGAGAGGGAAGATACACATGACACAACACATCTCGCCACAAAACAACAAATGAAACAGCAAAACACAAAAGCCAACTTGGTATCAGTAACTAGCTGAAAATTCTAGTGTGAGTAACCAGGGTGTTTAAAGAACACTAGTAATGCAAGGTTTATATCTGGCAATTAAACTGGACAGTAAACTTCTGCTGAAGGCCAGGAAGGGAAGAGGTAGTGACTCTTGGCCAACAGCCAGTGATTCTTTTAGATTGGTACTAACTTCTGTTTGAGATGGTAGAGAATGACAAAATTTTGGCCATTTATGATTTTGTAAAGTAATTTTTCAGTCTATGAAAGCCAAGTTCTTGTTTAGCCAAGAAACTGTATGTATTACTTGCATACTGAATTCCTTTTATTGGTATTTCTGTCAAGTGCAAGCCACTGTGCATGTTAATGTAATTTGTTTATAACATTCATGATTCACTCTGTGATCATTCACAAGGAAAGTGCTCTATAAACATTAAAGATGACCTATTACTAGGGTAATTTATCTTATGCTGCCTGCTAACTTCCCTGCAGTGTAGGAAATGGAATTGGATCCCATTTAGCCCTTCTTTATCCACTTCTCACAACTTGCAGTACAATAACAAACACTATAAGGTGATGTCTTCACAGCTCTTTTATCTTACTGCTTACTTGTATTTTCCCCTTAAATATACACATAGCCATCCATAAAGATAAGGTATTGTACTTTATTTTGCATTCTTGTTACAAAGAAGATGAAGACAATGCATCTAGATGATGTAGAGACTGTTGCCATTCATGTAAGAAGGCTGAATATAGCTTGGTGGTGTTGGAGAAGGAGCTCAGAGGTACCTGATGCTTTAAGTTTGTGGTTAGATTATATGTGGTTGTTATATTTTAAGAATATTGGCTCCAGGGAACAGAAGAGATTCACTTCTGTGCTGGTTTTAAAACCAGCCAGAAATGAAATTCCAAATAAGATCTCACAATTCAAGAGTGGCAGCCAGCTTTTCCTGCTGAAACCACCCCTTCTTTATGAAAAGGTGCATGGTGGAGAACAACAACCTGGCCATGCCCATACAGTGCTCAGCTCCACCCCTTCTTTCAACCAAGACAACTTCCAAATCTTGATTAATTTGGTTTTGGTTTTGCCTGATGGTTTGCTGTAAGAATGTGGGGAGGAAAAAGAGATGGGGTGGAGCATAATCTTGAAATACTTCAAAAATACTAAGAATCTTTCAGAAGAGAGGATGCAATTCTCCATAACATTTTCCTGCCAAAATTATCTTTGCTCTGAATATTTCCAGGTAGCCATAGGGATAGCCTAATTTGAATATTCCAGCAGCCTCTGGATATGATTTTTTTTTCTGTGTTTATTACTCTGCCAAGACACATCTTTAATTTAAACATATGAATAGACTCCTTTGTTATTTGTCATGATTGTACTGTTTAGTCTCAGTATTTGGCCTAATTTACGTGGCAGTGATGCTCACCATGTTGCTCTTTGCTCACCACCCAGTTGCTGATTGTCCTGAGTAGCCTTGAAGCAATGGTCAGTAGCTGTTCAGTGTGTGCCCCTGTTACAGGAAGGTGTTGAAGTCATATTTAGAAGGGGTTATTTTCTGTAACATGGATAAAAGGGAGTTGGTGGGCTTCTCTGCCTCGTAAATCTGTAGGAATTGCAAATGCTGTGCAGTGGGTAACACTATAGTAAGTAAGGTGTGTATACAGAGCAAAGGAAAGAATTCTAACATTCCAATCTAGTTTGTATTTTAAGAAAATTAGGACATGGGAAGCTCCATTTTGAAACAATCAATGGGATACCTGCTCACTTTTAGAACAACCCTGTAATCATCAGTTTTTAAACAGGATCACCTATTTTGATTTGCCTCTGTGACATCATTGTCATTTTTCAGTGGAAATGTTATGGCTCCAGGTAAAGAATAGGCTTCTAGTGAGAAGAACTTGTTTCAATGCTAATATCCAAGAGAACAAAAGTAAGAATAACAAAAATAAGAAATACAGAAATGCTTCTCATAGCATTCTGAATTAGCATTTGCTTCTCATAGCAAATTTTGTTGAAAATTAAATAATTGCCTAGAGAGCCTCAGTAAAGCTTTTGACAAAAGGAATAATATTCTTGATCAACACATAGGAATGTACTCGCAGTGAGTGCTGCAGAAATGCTTATGTTTGCACTTGTAACAATAGGATTTTTGCTGTGAATTTTAATATTTTGAAGTACCCTTCAAACCCAACCTTTCAGCCTTGGTCTTTGTTGTTACCTTCTATTACATGGTTTTGTCTTTCCCTCACTTCCTTCCTAGTCTCGTCCTTTAGGGGAAATGAAAATGGATGAAATGGTGCCTATCTTTTTATGAAATTGTACCTGAAAGTAACCACGTTAATTTATTACAGAGAGAATCTTTTTTTAATGCTAAAATAAATGTACTGCTGCAAGACTTTTTACCCACATAACAGTTATTCAAATTATTTTTGGAGTGATCATGTCTCTATCCTTTCTGTAAATATCTTGGGCACACAGAAATAATGAAAGGAATAACAAATAAAATGAGCAAAGATACAAATAAATTGTATGCCAACATTTTTTAAGAAAACACAGGTGTCTAGCATCAAATACTTTGTATTCATAGTTTGTATTTACTGAGGTATGCCTAATTCAGAAAAAAATTCAGGTAACTCTTGGGTTCTATTGGTTTTTTTGTTTGTTTTCTCTAAATCTATTTCCTTGAGGAAAAAATACTTTAAGACAGTGACATTTAAGATTTTTGCAAAAAACTACCAAAACATGGAATCATTTAGGTTAGAAAAATATCTTTAGAATCATAGTCCAACATAAAAGCAGGAGGAACCCGAAATTCAGGTTAGCCAGTGGAGGTGATGAGGTTTAAAAATTTTACACTTTGCAAGAAGCAGAATTGGAGGTTGTCTCAAAGAATGTTGGATGGTACATTCTTGTGGGCCTTTGGCTTGCTTATATATCTTGCTTATATTTTAAGCAAGATCCTGATGGTTTTCTGATGGAGGAAGATGCATTTGGGTGCCTGACCACACTGAAATGTGTACCTTTAGAGGTGTGCCATATATCAACATGTGAGCAGAGAGCAAGTGGAGCACTGCACATGGTGCTCAGCTACATTACTTTTCTCAAGAAAGTTTTGGTGTTGAAAGAAACTGGTGTCTCTGGTGAAACTTGAGATGTCATTTTTTCCTCTGTGTTGGAGTAGTTGTGTGTACCCTTTCTGTAATTTCAATTTTGCTCCAACCTTTTAAGACAATTTTTTCCTGAAGAAAAGCAGAAGTCTTTCTCTGTTATTTCTGCATTAAGGCATAGTCTCCTAATAACTGCTCTCTGCATCTGTTGATGAAATCTGCCCCATACCAGCAGGAGGTTACAAGGACCTTGGGATATTATTAGTGTGTATCTTTCCACTACTGTGCTCCAGAAACTGTTCTGGCACCATGTAATGAATGTTTTTTCAAGCTGTCAGTATTCAGTTAATGTTCCCATTTAGCACTCCCTATACCTGAGGACTGTGTGAGAATTTATTTTAACATATTTCAATTTACTTTTACTCAGTTAAGGAAAAAAACTATTGAGTTGAAATTACTGCATGTTTTGTAGAGTTTGCTCTTATTGCAGTTACATCAATGGTAACCAGTTTATTTTTGAAGGAGAAAATATATTGGGGGAAAAAAAGGACATGTGAGACTCAGAGGACCTTGGTGTGCAAGGACAGAAAGATTACCCAAAGCAAACATGTCTGACACTGGAGGTGCCTGCTTTTCAATGCCACAGTTTACTTCCCTTCCCTGTACACTCAGCTCTGTGTTGCACTCAGAGTCCTTTGGCTCAGGACTTACTAAATCATATTCTCAGCTGAGGTTAAAATGGACATGACTAACAGTTTAGGTGAGGAATGGACTGTGTTTTCTAGCCTTCATTTGTGAAAATGTGTGTATTTGTGTGTGCAACTCATTGCTCAGAGGCACTTCTAGCACTTCTGTTGGTAGGCTAGTTTTGAATCAGATTCTCCTCCCACCTCTTACCAGTATAGCAGACCAGAAATCAAGGGTCTCTGATCAGATAAAACACTGTGCTGTAACTGGTGCTGTCAGCTGAATCTCTCTAAAAACCTTTTAGACATTCTGTAGTCTTGTGAGAGATGGGGCTTATAAGAATTTCTATTTCTGGAACCCAGCAGATGTTCACTCTTGTTAATGATGCCTGAGGCAGAGGTGCAAACAACCACTATAATGTGCCCCCTCTGTGTCTGCCACTTGGAAGTACTGTGTCACCACTGAGACTGAACATTTTTTACAGCATCAGCCACTTAAATGAAATACAAGAGCGAAGGAAACAAGGAAATCATTTAAGTACAAATGGACCAAATATAAAAAGACAAACTTCCCTATTCTGTTCTGTGAGAATAAAATATGACCTTGACCATCATTTCAGCAGTGATCTATTTGTATCCTGGATCCATCACATTGACCCCAGTCCTGCCAACTGGAATGGGAGGATGGGGAGTGATGCCTGGTTGAACTATTCTTCTTTCTGTGGAGCAGTGCAGTTTGGTTCTTTCCAAAGTTCCTATTGCTACATACATATGTATGTGTGTGGGTGAAAGAAATATATAAAGGTCAATTGTCATTTAATGTGGTTATAAAAGTGCATGTGTAGTAACTGGATGACTCGTTGCCTTGTTCAAAGGGCTATTGCATAGGTTTTTGTTGCTATTTTTGAAAAACTGTAATTTTACCTTTAGAACGAATGAGGCTGCTTTTGCTTTTCTCCTACTTTCACTCTGGGTCTTGTAGAAGGAGCCTCTTAGCTGTGAGTACTAAGACTGGGAAATTCCTAAAGTGTGGATTTGAGCATGCAGAGGGGGATAGGCAACCACAGGAGCAGTGCAGACAGAGACACAGGCTTCTGGGCAGACCAAGAGCTAAGCTGCTCCAAGGCAGAAGAAATGAAACTTTTATAAGGATTCAAGAGGACTCAGAATTCAACCATGAGAGCCACTGAAAGTATCAACACTAGAAAATAGAACTGGAAGAAAGGGTTCTAGGCAATAGTGGACAGAGAGGACATTTTCATCTGCCTCATCAATGAGTTCTCGTGTTTTTTGTTTAGAGGGCTCTTGTTTCACTTTGACTGAGACAAGTTGTCTTTAGAGACTAAGAACACCTAAGGTAGTCTGAACTCCTGTGAAGGAAAATATGGTACAATTCTACCTCAAAGTCATACTTGTTGAGGGAAGATTGAGGATTACTGGAAATAGCAAAGTATGATCAGGAATTACCATGTTAGCAAAAAAAAATAAATTGCTATTTACTGGATAAAATCAGTAAACAATTTGATATATTTAGACTTCACAGTAGCAATTTAATACTTAACCTTTCTGAGCTTTGAAAAACAACATCTAACTTCAAAAAAAGTCTTTTGAACTAGTTTGAATTAAAATCAAAAAGGTGATCTGCACAAATTCAGGGATGTTAGTTGGTTTTATCCTCTCAGAATTAACATTTACATTCAGGACATCTCTATCTGACACTCAGAAATGTTGCTACTCATGCTACTCCTCCACAGGACAACATCATTTTAAAATCTCTTATTTTGTAGCTCATAGTCAACCTAATAATATAAAGAATTTAATTCAAACACCAGCTAAACAATAACTTTATTTTGTCCTTGCATTGTATATTTTCAACACTTCAAACTTATTTACTATGATGTTTCCAAACGCGACTTCTTATTCTTTTCTGATGACATTTGAATTATTGAAAGATTGCATCTAGACTGCAAAACTCACTGAATGTCTGAAAGAATCTAAATCTATTCCAGGCAGTATGAATAATTCATGCCCAATTCTCCTCTCAGCTGTGGGAATGCTGCTGCTTATTTACTGCACACTTCAAGGGGAAAAAAACCCATCCTGTTTTATTAACACTTCTCTGCTATTAGATAAAGCTGGTCATATGTTCCTATAGAAGCTACTTAAATATATTTACTGTGATTAGATGTAAATGATCTTTAATTTTCTATTATAATTGCTTTGTTCTCCATTTATGAACCTAAATTACCAACTTTGGGCTTTTTTCTTTTTAAATGTGATTTAAATGATCTAGTAAATGAGTGTTCTCCTGTAAGGGAATCCCCCCCATTTCCCTTTTAGAACCAGATATTGAGAAGGATGTGGGAGGCAAGAGTTCAAGCTCCCCCAGGCTTTGACTTGTGTCTGCCTGCCTAAGGACTATGAATATACCCATGTTAACATGCAGGGTCTTGCCATTACTATTCATTCCACCATAGAATGAAAATAATGCTTTTGAACTTCTCTGTGAATCAAAGTTGCACAAACACTTTTCAGCTGAGTCTTAGATTTAGGTTTTTTTTCCCCTTTGTATGATTCCCTTCTTCAGAAATGACCATAAATTCCAGCCCATCCTAGCCAGTGCCCTGCAATAACTGCTGTTTGATTACCTTCCAAAAAGTTTCTCAGCAAGCTAAGAAATGTAGCTTGCTGGATTCCCTTTGGTAAAATGTGTTTGGATAGGCTTTGACTCTTGTGTCTGATTCCATCCAAAAAAATTAAGGGGAAACTAAAAAAGAAATATTTAGTATGCACTTACCAATTCTTCATTTTCTACATTATTGGTGTAGGAATCTTGAGGAAAATGCTATGTGTAAGTTTCTAACTTGAGGTCTTTCTTTCATACTTCAGATGGGGCATCTCAAAGTGCAAATGTAGATGTAAATATCAACTATTAAAACTAACAAAGACCTCACAGATTTTATTTTACACTAATGTATGATATATTTGTAAGATAACTTTGAGGACTGATACTGGAAGAAAAGGTGCTGCTACTATCATTATGTTATATTGACACTTATCCTTTTCATAAAGTTACATAAATTGATAAATCCATAGTTATAGTTCTGTTCTCTGCACCAGATGAGCTATTTCCCCTTGTAGCTGTAAATCCAGATGAATCCTATCAATTAGGGGAATAAGCCACAATGAGTGTAGGACTATACTTCTTTGCTTGGAATGGGAGTAGTTACTGTTTCAGAGAAAATGATTTCATTTGATTCTGGAAATAATATAACTACCTTTAAAGGGCATGACATTCCCTTTTAAGGAGCTTTCCCTAATGATTGGTGTATATATCTTAACTACCAATTATAGATGTTTTTGTTCTACATAAAATCTCTAACCCTTTTTAGAGTGTTACTGCTTTTTGGAACTTCTCTCAGTATGTATCCCACCACAGTGTCTTACAGGTTAACTGAGGTCTATGGAAGAGTTCCTTGAGCATTTTGCATCCACTTTTCAGTGGCATTGAGTGGGTGCAGCAGTTGTGTCAGAATCATTCACATTTCTGTTCTCTCCATTTCTAGTTTACTTAAGGTAAATACAAAGCATTCTAATAAAATGCATCCTTTTATTTTAACCTCATTTACTTCTAGAGAGCCTTATAGATATTTTTCCTACTGACAAATAGGATTCTTTTCCTGACTAGTAAAGAATAGTACAACAAATGAACATTTAAATAAATTGATTTAATAATTAAGTTACAAGGGAGGCATTAGATATCACTCTTTCAAAATGCCTGGACATTAAAAACAAAGTGGTATTGAGTTTTTCAAAGGACTTCTCCTCACACAATGCTTTGTGTTCCTCTGGGAATAAATTACATCCACATAATGTTCCATACTTTTCCTCTGGTCTCCAGGGCCTGGGATTGCTGATAGATGATTTTACTAGTAGAGACAAGCTGATAAGACTTTGAGTATCTCAGTCTTTTCCATGCCCTTCCTTTGGCTGCTTATGTATTTCTAGAATCCTTTCCTATTTCCCTTTGCATTGCTTGGTGGTATTGACTCCAGGTCAGACTGGAATTGCCTAACTCTATTTGTGATCCATCAGAATAACTTTATACTTCTCAGAGTATAATTGCATTTTATTAATGTACACTTAAAAGATAAGAAAAGCATGTAATGAATTTTAAAAAGCATATTTAAGAATAAATCTTTAACATAGATATTTATATTCTGCTTATGTTTGCCAGTAGAAGATATTATTTGCCATCTTCTGAAAAAATACAAACATGAACTAAATTTATTTGATTAAAATCTACTGTCAGCTGTATGAATTCAGTTACCCTGTACTTTTTAGTGGGGTGCTAGATTGACCACGGTATAACAGCACACAGTGTATATCCCATTACTTATCTGTTGGAAAGTAAATGTTCGAAAAACGTGATGGAGGTTCTTCCCTAACCCAGGCTGTTATTACCCATATTACTCTTCAAAAAGCTTTCAAAATCATAAAACAGCTTGGAAAGAACTTTTAGGATCATCTAGTTTCAACACCTTGCCATGGCAGGGACACCTTCCACTAGACCAGGTTGCTCAAAGACCCTGACCCTGATGCAACTTGTGACTATTTAGTGATTACCCATCTCTTCACAACAGTGGAAAGAACATTGAGCAAAGGACATAAAACAATGTCAGTTACATGGAAGCACTAAAGGGTGATTCAGATTAATAGCAGTGAAAACCAGTTGTGGAATTTTTAAGGTACTTGTTATGAAAAATTGCATGGTCAGAGAAGTGCAGTTACTAATTTCATTCTTAGTGTTTGTTAGGTGTAAAACCTAAGTGCTAAAAAGTGAATTCAGTGTTTGATTTCAAAAGCTATTTTCAGGCAGAATCTTCAAATTCTCAAAGTAACTATTAACTACTTCTGTTGTTGGCATTGGTGATGCAGGCAGGAACATTCTAAGGAGCAGTAAGATTACAGAGCCCCCGGGGTGGTGATAAGGGACTTGTGCTTCCAGTGGAGCCCTGTGTGCGTGGGAATGAGCAGTGCTGGGGAATATGCCACCAGTGTCATCTGCCACTTCTTCTGTAGTATCCTCACAGGGATCTTTTGCTCTTGCTTAGGGTCTCAGTAGCAAGCTAGTGTTTTTCACTCTGTCCTTTGTGCTCAGCATCCTGAACACCATCATAGTCTTTATCTCCTAAATGTAGTCATCAACTGCTGATAATCCACCTTGCTGTCATCTTCTCTGATGATGGCTGGCTGAAAGCTTTCACCACATGTGCTTCCCACCTGACCATGATCAGCCTGTTCTTCAGGACTGTTCATTTTATTTATGTGCATCCCAGATCCCATTTCTCAGTGAATGCAAACAAAGTGGCCACTGTGATCTATACCTTGATGGTCCTCGTGCTGAACCCTTGTTCCACAGCCTCAGAAACTAGAGGTGAAGACTGCACTGAGGAGGATGACACACAGAGTAATAACACCAGGGAAGAGACAGACCTTGACTCAAAACAGAGCCTAACTGAAGGCCAGCTTCTCACAGCTGTATAAGCTGTTATTTCATTCTGCCATTATGTTCGGCTTGCTGAAAGATTAACATTGCCTTTCGCTTGGAGAAGTATTCCATCCTCTGTAATGGAGCAGCATAGCACTGCCTGTGTTCTTCCTCCTAGTGTGTGAGCCTGGGACTCTGGCTTTGATAGCCCAGGTGAGGAGCACCTCATGTCTTATGTTCACTCCTTAGCTAATACACTTTAATTTAGGATGAGTGACTTCTGGGGTCATTTTAGATATCAACACACAGGTGAGACAAAACCTTGTTTGGCTCAAGAGCACAGTTTCTACTGTTTGCATTACAGCTGGATCATTTTTTCCTCAGTAGTTGTATTACTTAATTTGGGTAATTTTATATGACAGTACATTTGGATGCAATTAATGTTCCTCTGGAAAAAAAGAAGGAAAAAACCCTAAGAAAACAAAATAGCAGAGTAGCTATTACACTTCTTCAGGGCATGAGATATCTCTGGAGACATGAAATAGAGGGGACAGAGTCTGAGTTCACCCAACATTCACATTCATACACCCAGCATAATGTGGCTCCTGCAGTCTCTCAACAGCTGGTTCATACCAGCTTCCCAAGTCCTCATGTAGCCAGTGCCTCCACCCACCATATCACACCATAATTTGAATTGTTCCAACTTGGGCCCTTGTCTAATACTTATTTTTCTGCCTCTTGCCCTGCTTCCTCACCAGATTGGCTTGAGGTAAGATGGAGTGAATGGTAAATTGCCAAGAGTCCTTTCTAAAACAACAAAGTCTGCCCTGAAGAAATAGAAAACAGGACAGAGCAATTGATATTGATGTGCCTTTCTGGACTAGGATGTCTCCTGGTATAAATATCTCTTGACTAGTAAGAGCAGTAGCTAAAATGCTATCTGTATCTCTCAACTCTGCCTAGAGTCACACTGCAGCCTACAGTGCTCCCACTAGTGTCCCAATTTTTGTGTCAGCAAGAAAGATCCCCCTGAATTTACTGATGTGGAAATAGGTCTATAGTCCTCCAGGGACTAGAGGAGCAAACACTGTCTAATCAATTCAATTTCAAAGGCTGATATGTGCTCCCACTCAGATGTGCTACTTGAAGATGTGTGTAAGACACTGGACAGTTTATTTTGTACTGTTACATATTAACAGTTTCTGTGAATTGCAAAACTGCATTGATTTCTTTTGATCACCTTCTCAAAAAGTGCTGTGGAAGAAATAAATGCCAATATGCCTCTGTGTGTATTTATATGTATGGTATTTTGAAAACCATGGACATTTATTTTAATGCTTGTCTTAGTAGGCCTTTTCCTTGCTTTTGTTGTTTTTTTGTTGTTGTTGAGGGTTTGTTTTGTTTTGGGGTTTGTTTGTCTGTTTTCTTTGCGGATTTTTGGTGTTTTGTTTTTTGGGGTTTTTTTTTGGTATTTTGTTTGGGGTTTTGGGAGGGTGTGGTATTTTGGGGATGTTTGTTTGATGGGGTTTGTTTGGTTGTTTTTGTTTGTTTGTTTTAGGTAAATTTAGTGTGTAGTAAAGAACGCAGACTGACTGAAGGCAAGCCAAGAGATCCTGCTTGTCACTTCACTGCTGACAGTGCAGAATTGTCTCCTGGGGATAGAGGGGAGTGTTTGTGTAGAGAAGAAATAGCAAAATTACACTTTTTGATAGTCCTTCAGAAACCTAGCCTAAGACTCCACTGTCTCTGTGCCCTCCATAATTGTTGTCTTTTCCTCTATATAAATCTCGAGATGGATAGGAGTAATCTGAGTGAAGGATTTTTTAATTCAGTATCATATTGCTAATCCTAAATACCATTGGTGTTTGAGGTAAAAGTGATTGCCTGCATGAATTGCTCTTTAATAGCATAACTTTGAATAATTGGACTATATTAGAATGAAACTTTCTGTTCAGAGAATTGAAAATGTCTGAAAATATTTATGCTTAATTTTATACTTGTAGAGTCAATCTGATCTTGCGTCATTTCTGGTAACACTCAGCTTTGTATTAAGCTGTGCTGTCAGTTTATACAGATTTTCAGTACAAGAATACCTGCTCTTATGGTGTCTCAGCTGTTTTCATTTCAAGGTCTTATATGAAATGCGTGTAGGAGCACAGGTATCTTTGTTTATACTGTTATTTGCTCCAAGATATCCTTTAAAGGTTCAACTAATGTGGATTCCGTCTTGCTGTAGTGTGGGATTATACTTGTATAATAATCAAAATAATTCTGAAATACTGCCTAATACATAAAATTATCAATTAAGCATGGTCTTTTATGCCTTAATAGTTTTTGTTCCCCTTCAGTAGCTCTCTTTTCAGGGTAAGCTCTCTCTGCTACTAACAATATCTCAGTAATGAAGGAACATGCCTCTTCTACGGAGAGATTCCTGAATCTTTCCCCAGTCAGATGTTCTAGTGCCTATTCAATAGCGTCACTTCCCTTTTGATTTCTGTGTGCTCACTTTTCCCAAAATTTGAGAGCATTTCCAGTTTTTTAGTAAAAGTAAATACTTGCTCTAGGAGAGATGGGTTCTTTCCTAACTAAGTCTTTCCTGCCATGGATTATTTTGATTTGCTAGGTAAGCCCCTAAAATCAATGCTCAGGGCAAAAACCAAAAAAAAAAAAACCAAACAAAATAAAACTGCATTCTGGGCCAGTGATGGGAATATTGGAAAGCTCTTGCTCACAAAGGAAAAGCCTGTCTTTCTTCCAGGTGTTCTAAGACCCAAGTCTTGCTAGTGTCCTAAACAGAAAATATTGTTAATACAGCCTTTCCTAAATATTATCCTTCTGATGGTGGTCAGCACAAAACACTGCACATTTGATAAGAAACAGGTAATGCCAGGTTCCTAGAAGACCTTGTTACTGATCTGAAAACTAAATATAAGGCCTATATTAGATACATCTTTTTTAAAGTAAGCAGAAGAAATACTTGCTAAAGTATATTTCCTTCTGAAAAAAGCAACTGATACTTAAAGAGGAATAATAAAGAAACATGTCAAGGGCATATTTTCAAATGTCAGCATATCTTGACATCCAAGAACTTTGCTTGTTTAAAGTATTTAATTTCAATTTATGCTCCATGATATATTATTTTTACTTTGCTTTCCACTTGTATTGCAATGATAAGTGCATTATAATAAAAAATTAATTTCTTGTTGCTCCTGTAACAGATGTTGTATGAAAAATGTTTCTGGGAAGGGAAGAAATACATCTTATTCATACCAATTTTGAGGGTCAGTACAGTGAAAATGCACGTGAGCAAGTAGAAAATCCTTTGAATCTTAGAGAGCTCACATAGTCCTGCCTCAAACTGTTTCAAGTCAATGTCTTCACAAAGTTGAATTTGTTTGATTCTGTTAAAAGTCACAGGAACACAGCAGATACAGGTCCTAATCAGTATTCAAGAGAGGGAAATGGACTCAGAAAAGGAGAAAATCAACCTGAAGCCATACTGTTGATGGGGAGGCCACCTTGACTCTCTGACAAGTATAAAGGAATCTTTGTGTCATGTGAAATCTCTTCAGAGTAATTCTTCCGATGTAGTGAGTTTGAGAAGAACCAGGGGACACCAGTCCAAAGATCACATTGAAAATGAATTATTCATTTCCCTGCTTGTTAAAATCTTATTTTCAATCACAGGTACATGATCTTCAGTTCTTCATTTGTTTGATGAACTGTGAAAGAGCAAACCCCCTAACTCATTTCTTGAAGTGTTTTGGGGTTTTTTTGACTGTGCTTGATCCTTGAGAGGAACAGATGAGAAGGAAAGAAAAATATTTTACAAGTTTATTAAATTTATTTGAAGATGGGTAGTACACTTTGCTCTCTAGCTGATATGACATGAACCAATGCCTTTCTCTCTTGATAAGGGAGTGGGGATATGTTGGGGGAAGGAGAAGGACAGAAGGGTTTGGGCAATACTCTTAGACATATGTTGTAACTATTGGGGATGGTGCTGTCCAGGGCAGAGAGTTGGACTCAATGATATTTGTGGGTCTTCCAACTTTAGCTTATTCTGTGACATAAAAATATACAAAGTGATGCTATCCTAGGTTGTGTTATGTTATAAAAGATAGCTGGGATCAAGTTTAGACTTTGTTAGATTTGAAATTGATCTCTAGATGTCTCATGACCTTTACATTACAGGTACTGGTTTTGGAACTAGCAACACTGACAGAGTGGACTAGGAGGTGTGCTCTCTCAAGTTAGAAAATTACATCATTTGCAAAACAAACTAGATGCACACAGCAGTGAATTCAGAATCTACCAATGCTTTTCTCACTGACACTCTTTCATAGTCAACATGAGTTATTTTCAAGTCCTCTGAGAGAAAGTCCTCATTATCTGTACAGCTAAACAATATACAGATAGGTAATATAGCTAGATAGAGATGTATATTTTGAGTTAAAAACTAGAGATAGTTTTGAAAGTACACACCAGTACTTCAGACTACTACTGGATGAAAGTCAAGTCTTCCTCTGTGTGGCAGTAGGTTGGAAAATCCCTAAATTGTACTTCATTTTAGTATTCACTGATAAGGCAGAGTAGCAGTGCTCTGAAGTGTGAATGCACAGGCATGGGTATATCTTGAGCACAATTTACAAGTCATTTTGATATATTAGTTCTGCAGAAATTTGAACTCTGGTAACAAAAATGTAATTCCTTTAAATAAAATACTTATTGACTCTTTCTGGGGTTCCTTCATGTATTTTTAGCTGATTACTTGTTAATTAAAGACCAGCTTAGTACTTGATACTACTAAAGAAAAATTAATAGAATATAAGGGTGATATCTCAAAAAAGCAATGTACCGTGTTACTTTGAAAAACTCCTTTTCCATTGGGTGAGTGATGTATAGCTTAGCTCTTGTAGACCACCATTACTGCCAAAAAAAATAGTAACAGGTCTTGATCTATTTCTGGCTTGAGACTGGGATGTGATCATTTTCAGGTTTCTTATGCCTCTTGTAGAGCAATATTGATTTCACTAAAACATCCTTTCAAGTGTTTGTCTAAGAACCAAGAGGATTTTTTCTGTACCCATAACTAGTTTTAAGTATTTGGGTCTGAACATGTCTTTTATTATAAAGTCACTGATGGAATGTAGCATAAAAGAAGGAAAAGAATGGATGTCAATGTCTTGTGGTTAGTAAGAAATTGCAGAGTCCTTCAGGTAGTGATATGTGAGGCAAGGCAAAGAAAAGTGCAAGATAGAATGTAGAACACATTTTCACCTTCTCAGTACAAGAAAGGCTTGCTAGACTGGATCAGCAAAAGAAATGTGAGTTTCTAGTAGAGTTTTGTATTAGGCTTTATGAACAGTATGATTATTAGTTAGGAGGATTAAACTTCATATGGGATTTTGTACACTTCAATGGAAATTAGGAGTTCATTCCTGTCTGCTGGTGTATTTACTAATTTCTGTGAGGCCCCTGGAAATATGTTCCACCAGGGTAAGGAATTCTGGCTTTCTCAGGATGTTGCTGGAAATGATACATTATTCCACAAAATGGATGGAGACATTTTCTTAATTTTATTTTCTTAGAGAATACATCAATTCCTGATTTTAATTCTACAGATTAATTTTTACACTAGAACTTGCTGAATAATTTAAAGTTTGAAGATTTTTTTTAAGCAAAAGAAAAAAATCCCAGTCATTGGTACTATTTGGGACAATTAATCCAGACATATGTTGTACAGATAAATCAATTAAAATAACTGTGGGTTCTTCCTCTCACAAAAGATCTTTATCTGGTCCTGCTCTAAAGTCTGTGGAAGCCAAAGAAAACAGTTTTTTCGAATTCAGTATATTTATTTTTCCATTCAACATTGGTCATCCCTGTCTGTACATGAAAATAATGTTTTCTGCTCATTTCTTTCTGACTGCTGTCCCTGGCCACATATGCTGTGTCTTATATGGCCAATGTAAACCTTACCATTTTAAGTATTGTGGCACCCCTGTTATATGCATGCATCTTTGCTTGCTTGTGGAATTTTCTGTTCCATCCTGGGGACTTTTTGCCTTGATTACCTGGCATATGTCTGAGTAGAAGTTGCCATTCTTAGCCCTAAGCAGCAAATTGTAGGGTGTTGTCACCTTCATGCTGTTTTGGCCTGTTCTGGAGGTAAGAACAGAGATCATACTAACAGTTTGGATTAGGTCTATGCTTAAACTGTAGATATCTACCAGAACATGGAGCACTTCCTCACTCATTTCTAGATGATTCCCACAGATTGTGAGTAGAAGGGCTGTTGGCGTGGCGAAGAATAGTTAATTGATCTGACTTAGAGCTAGAGTTCATAATAGGTCTGACAATTTTTTGCACGAGAAAGTATGTTTACTAGAAAATGCTTCTCTGTTAAGATCGTGAATTTGCAGTAAAACTTCATTAGTTTAAAATAACATAATCTCTTTCCATGTGATGATTTAATGTCAATATTTTCAATAAATTATTGAAACTCTACTTGCTCTGTGAATACCAAAGTTAAGTGTTAGAGTTGGTCTATACCAGTATTCCAATAAAATACTAGAAATTTTTGTATAGTCTGCCAGTCTTGATTGAATGAGGGTTGGGAACTGACCAATACATTCACCTTCTCCACTCACAGTCTGCCTCTGAGGTCTTTTATTTAATCCAGAGGCTTGCCCACAAGAGAGCAGAAACCTTTGCATATAATCAGTTTTGTTTGTTCATTTCTGTATGGCTTCCACCTGCTTCTGTTAAAAATTAATAGCTGTCTCTTTCCTCATAAGTTATTACTTGGTACTTGAAAATATTGATTAGTTTCATGTTATTTCTGTTTAGGTTTTTAAACCTTACATAGGCTTTCAAAAAAGTTATCTATAAGTATCAAGATTCTAAGATTAAAAAATATAAAAGTATGCGAATCCCCACAGCTTCATCTAGCAATGAAATTGAGTGGTTGTTTAATTAATAGAAGAGAAATAGGTAACCTTGACAAGCATTGTCAACTCAACTGAAATACAAACAGAAAAAATTTATAAAGCCTTTCTCAGCAAGTCAAGAAGGAGAAGGAAACATTTTGGAGCATGAAGTATGCATTAAAGAAATCGAAGGTTTAATTGATACTGCCATCTTTTTTTCCAGTTGGTATCCAAAATTAGGCCACTTAACCAGGATGATATTTAACTTTATTGTTTGAGTATCTCTGTTGTGAGATAACAAAATAGTCATGGAAATTTTTAATTTCATCACCGTGACTCTATTTTCACTTTTTATTTTGCCTTTGCAGTTTCAGAATGTATATGCTATAATATTGTTTATTACAATCATCAACTATATCACATAACTTATCCTGTTGGAATATTTGAAATGTGGAATGGGCTGTGCTATTTTCAGTGTGAAATAGTAGACCAGTTATGTGTTTTAGGGTGTTTATCTGTGTTAGAAGAATCAAGCTCATGGTGGACTAGTGAAGACTTTCATTTTAAGAATTTTTGTATTTATACAACTTTTGTTTAAGGGAGGCAACCTTCATCACAGAGTTATACTTTTAAAGTACTGATGAAACAAAAATTAAAATAACAACAAACAAACATAACGAAAACGACTTTATCTAATATATTAGAAGAAATAGAGAATGGGGTAGGCAGGTATAAAAAGACAGTGTAATGTTTTAATCTCTTTTGATGTATTCAGCAGAATCTTTTGCTGACTGTGGTTTTCATCAGTGGTCACCCCAGATGTAGATTAGCCATAGGTGCTGCAGTCACAGCAGCAGGCCAAGTCTTCTACACTACAGATAATAAGTTACAGGAGCCTCTGCATATGAATAATGGAAAAGGTTTGAGTGGTTCAGTGAGGGGAGAAAAAAGGCAATGCAAATGGATTCTTCTAGTTACAGGTTTTAGGGTTCATTTCTAAAGATTTCACCCTAACAAATTGGTTGCATTTAGGAGCCCAGTAAAACTTAAAGCTCTGTTACTACACTGCATCTGTTCTTGGTACAATGGTTTATTTTGAAGCATTTAAACTCTGCCTGTCAAGTAAATTACATACCCAAGAAATACAACCAGCAAGTACATTGGATGGAATACAATCTGAGCAGCTTTGAATTTTAAGTACTGTGATATTTCAGAAACTTTGTAATGAAAAATGTCCTTACCCTAGTGAAATGTTCGCATTCATTGCTACTCTGGTTCTAACTTGTCCTCTCACTCTGAAATCGTAGCAGGGAAGACGTCCCTATTTTCTTGGGATCCCTCCCCATTGTTTCTTGGCATGTTAGTCTTCATATTGTTCAGGAGGTTTTTTTTCCTTTTTTGGAACATGGAGAGAAAAGTGAAATCTCACAGACAAATTTATGGAAAAAACTTATGCTTTTAGGTCATCATACTTTAAGGCAATGTTTAAATTTTTTGCCTTTTATCTCTGTTGTAAGATAACAAAGCCCAGCAGCAGAGTGAATTTGAACCTCTTGATCCTTGTTTTCAGACTATAGTAAAGAAACTGATCTGCTTTAGTATAACACACACTATGATTCAGAATGTATGGTATTTTGCCATTCAGAAATCTCAGATGCTGCTTCACAGTAGTTACCATGTTACTTCAGAGTTTCTCAAGGTTACTGAAGTAACATAAATATTTCATTTACAATATTAATTTCACTATCAGTCTTGCTGCGATATGGGAAGCTAGAATGCACAATGCAAAGATTCTTTCAATGGGTGGTAAAGGAGGAAAAAGTCAACAGACATCAATAGGTAATTTTTTTCATACCTGGGACTTCTGCATATAATTTCACACATTGGCATGTGTGAATACCTAACTTCATTTTGATTTGCCTGCATGGTTGCTGCTGTAACAGAAGGCAAAAAAAATCACAAATCAAAAAGGTATAATTGTATTCCAGAAGGCTCTCTCTGGGGTTCAGCTCTAAACTACCATACTAAAAGCATAAGCCTGAATAAAATAGCAATTGACAGAGCTTAAAGATGAGAAGATAATATGAATATTCCTAGATATTAAAAGGCTACAGGGCTATTGATACTAGAACAGCTTGAATGCACGAAGATATGCAGCTCAGGTAATAGTAAGAAGCAGCATCTTCAGCCTGAGCCAAAAAAGAACACAAAAAATCCTGCAGATTGTATGTAATATCCTGAGCCTGTTGCTACAAGTTCCCTACCCCATTACAGAAAAGAGTGCTGGAGAACTCTTCTTGTTCTTTTACAATAAAGATTAATGATAGTCATTTAACAATATATTTTAATACTGAGTTTCTTAAGGCTGGTGTTCTAAAGTGGCTGAAGGGCAAGTGAAGGGTCAGACTAATTGACAAATTTAATCTGCTGTGACTAGATTGAAGATCACAAATGGCACTTAATAATGTGGTAAAATAGAAAGGCCAGGCTCCAGCTTGTCCCAGAAGATATCAGAAGATATCTGAAGATACCAAGATGAAGAGTTCTGTTTGACCTGGTGTTCTTCTATTTTAAAACAAAGTATTATAGATGAAGGGTTTAGGGTACTTTGAGCACTTCTAGAGAAACGCAAGTGTTTTGTAATTGATTTCCTTTAAAGTACTACAAAAGGCATGGAATATGGGCAAGTCCGAAACTGCCTGTTTCAGCCATTTTTGGAACGAGAGCACTGACTTCTCTGGTGTCATGGGACAGCACTAAAATCATCAGATTCCAGTAAGGCAAACTGATGTTTCATCCCCACAATGGTCTATCAGAAAGAGCCAGAAGAAGGGAAGAACTTGAAGAAAACTTAGGTTTTTTTATTATAAACACATCACTGGAAATTACTGGGATCTTAAGAAGTTAGGGAAATCAGGACCTTTGCAGTATTTTCAGTTTCAAAAAATGTGGTGTTCTAGAAACAAAGGGTTTTTTTGGAGAGTTCTCCAAGTAAAAGCTGTTTTTCAGCTTCGTCTTGGTCGTCAGCCAGGTTGTTAGCGTTCAAAAACACATAATCACAGAAGCGATTATATGCGGTGCTTTTTATCGAAGAGCTCTGGGAATCGGGGTGATTTCCACCCAAATCTGATTCTGACCATACATTCAAGGTGAACGTGTTTTATACTCTATCATTATATAACTTTCATGATAGTTATCAAACTTATATTGTTCTATTGTATGCACAGATTTCAGCTAAACATAGCCCCCTTAAAATTTCCAACATAGTTTCTCACGATTCTTCTTATGGTTATATAATAATTACATTTAACTACTAAACAATCATCACATCTAACAATTATATCATTTATCATACTGCTTACGCAGGTGCAGTGATCTGAGAAAACACAAGGCCTAATATTTTCAAAGACTATTTTTAACATTTTCCAGGGCTCCACTATCAAGGTGGTGGTTGAAGGTCTCTTCTTCCCTCCCAATTCCCATCTCTCTGTCTGTAAGAGCTCTTCAACTGCAGGGTAAAGACTGCTCTGAGCTAGAAACCTTCCAAAGTCTTGACTGAATCAAAATTATTTCTGTTTATTGCTAAGTGCAGATACTTCACTTGATTTTGGAATGGCCATATGTATTTTTCTGCTTTGCTTTATCTATCTGTCTCAATGTTTCACTTTGTTATTAGGTCTGAAACTGCTAGAATATTAATATGCCAATTTCTTTGTCCCTTGTTTGTTGCCTTGGCATCTCCTTTTGTTTTTCTTATCAGTCTCAGCTGAGTCTAAGAACTGCATATCAAGGATGATATGGCTAATAAAATATATAATTGTCTCCTATCACTTGCTTTTATTCTTTAAAAAAACAGAGGATTTTTCTTCTGGTTGGAGAAGCTTTGTATTACTTTCAGGAGGCAGGAACTTGATTCAGATGAACATTAATTAAGATAAATAGTCTTTCTTTTCTCATCGTTTCAATTGAATGAAAAGATGATGACTGATTTCCCCCTTCCCCCATGTCCTTTTCCTTGCTGTTACGTATAATGAAAAATGTAATATCAGTAATGAAAGGGAATATGGACAGGAAAGTACTCACACCTGTGTTTGTGATAGTATGAAGAATTTAATGGAGATGGAAGACTCATTATTGACAATATTCAGCCAATTTTTATTTAATAAAAATGCTTTTTTCTGGAGTATAATTGTAGTTTCAATAAGTTTTATGAGACATAAGACTGATTGAATGTTATCTATACTTACTGCTTTAAAGAAATGGCTAATTAAGACAGCATGACCCTTTTATTCAAGGCTGAATTCTGCTCAGTTAAAAGGATTCGTTTCCCATATTAATCAAGGAAAGATACAACACTATAATTCATTTTGCAGGCATCGTGAGGTGGGAATTGCATCTACTTGGACCATAATCTGACACAGATATACTGATAAACAGTACTTAAAGGAAAACTTAGTTCAGCATTTTATAAATTTTCTTTTTTTCTTAAAAATCTCTCTCTCTTTCTGCATTTTGTTATGTAACTTAGCTGACATTGCATACTGAGAAAGTTAGCTATTGAACTTTTTGATGTACTCAAAATTGTTATGTTTTAAATGTTGTCAGAAATATTGAATATATGAAAACAAAGCAATCCAGAGAGGAAAAAAAGGGATCTTTTAAAATGGATTTTTTAAAATTGATTTTTACTTGTAAAAGTGAATTTAGGGTAGGAACCAACTCTGCTTTGTTTAAGAAACTTCAAAGGATCACTGCTTTGTATTTTAAGTAGGCTGTATAGAAACCTGGATGCTGACTTTTTGCTTTCATCTTTTTCAAAAGTTTGTTATCAGCTTTTTAAGACTAGATTTCTTCCAAACAGACAATAAAATCCACAGTAAGTGTATGAGTATACGAGGGTATGTTGGCACAAACAGGAAGGAATTTGGGGTTCCAATGTGCATCATGCTTATACAATGTATGGAGAGTTTAAGATGCAATGGTTTTGGAAGATCCTTACCCCTGGGTGAATTTAATTAGCAGGCAGACACATTATAATAATAGGGAATACATTTAATTCCCTTTATAGCTGTCCCCACTGTACTTTGCTATCCTCAGGCACTCACAAAACTGAAAATCTGATGAAAACCTTTTTTTATGGTTTGTCTTCAGGAAGAGCAGTTATGAATTGTTCATAACTGTTCATTAGTCTGAGCTCTTGAACTCCATTAAAATGCTTCCATAACATTTCATTAAAAAAATTAAAGGAGAAATGAGAAATTAAGTGAAAAACTAGTATGAGTTGGAAGACATTAACATCTGTTGAGCTCAGGCTTTAGGGTATTGTAAGAGGAAAAGAGAAGACAAAATACAGTCATAGTGCATCAAGGGGTTGACAAAAGAGAAATAGGGTGAGTACAGTGTTTGGTACATAAGGAAAAATGGTACATATACAAAGTTATGCAGTTTTAGAACAGCAAAAACACAAGAGGAACAATGTAGAACTGAGAGAAGTCATGAACTAAGCTGATAGTGATTTCAGCCAAGTACTTAAATGCTGTCACAAGAAGTTTGTGTAGACAAAAGTTTTGGGTTTGTGGTTTCTTTTTCTTGAAGGGGTAGTGGTATGGTATGTGTGTTTTTGCTTTGGGGTTTTGGGTTTTTTTGGGTTTTTACTTGTGGACTGGAAAAGGGATGCTCTGGAGAGTTTCTGGTCAATGTTTGGGTAAGAGCTTCTCCCCACATCTCTCCCAGGGCTGTTTCAGCTCTGGTGCCCTTGGAAAGACAGATCTGCCAGGTGGGTGTTGTCAGCATTGCAGGGCAGAAGAGACAGCAGCCACAACAAACAGTGCTCTGGGAAAATCAACACCCTGGTGAGCCTGCCAGGCTCTGCAGTCCCAGCCTGGCCTGGTGGATGACAGTCCTAGTGTCCACAAGAGTGGCTTTGCATCCCTTACCAAAGTGCTGAGTTTTCCAACTAATTTTAACCACTATTACTATTAATTAAAACTACTAATTACGTAAATACAAAGAATATAAAATTAATAAATCCAAAATAAGGATGTTTTTTAAATTAAAATAGAGTGCCACAGTGTTTTCTTTCAACTTTGTATAGTAATCAAGATACTCAAGTAATATGCCTTGCCATGTCTTTAATCATCAGACTTCTAACCTACTAAACAGCAAGTTAAATGTGACCATATATCAATGTGCTTATATTTTTGGAGTGTTACAGTAAGAAAAATGCACATAGAATTGTTGCTTTTTGCAGTGTTATTCCCTGTCTGTCCAGAGGAAATACATAATACTCTCCTGAGACTTAGAGAATACAGGTGAAAAAGATAGAGAAATAACTGCTACTGCACCAGAACACTGCATCAAAGACTAAAGCAAGGTGGGGAAGTGTAACAATGTTTTTAAAATGGATTTAGAAAGCATTATTTCATGACAGCACCATGATTACTGAGAAATGTACTGCTAACAAATTAATTCACTTTTCTGGGGTGTATTGAAGGATGATTATACATATGATATTTAGTACTTCAAACTTCTAATGTAAAATGATAAGGTGAGGAAGTGGCCAAAAATTGGAGGGAAAAAAAAAGGCGGGGGGGGAAGCAACAAACTTGCATATATTTTTTACATTGATTCAGTGTCATCTTTTCACTTCTATTCATTGCCATTGTGACTATTGACAGCAAGACTTAGCTGAGCATTTAACATCTCGAGTTGAATTTTTCCTGTCATTATATTTTGTACGAGACTTTAGAGGTATAGCCTCTGTCCTGATAATCTTATTTCTGCTTTGGTTCTCTCCAGTCACATATCTAGTCTACTCTGCAATTGGTTGGCAGCTGTCTTTCATTGGTTGAATAGATATTTAGGTGATATAAAATGCAGATTGGCCACAAAATGATCTGTGTATGGGTGGTATATAGTCACAGAATTTAAGGACTGCTTGGTGTGTTCCGAACACTGAGATGTGTACTGCTACGTTAAAATTAGCTAAGCTTATCTAGGGCATGATTGTGCATTTTAAATCTGACAGAAGGCTTTAGTTGATAGTGCCTTTTGTTTAAGCAGGTGTTAGCCAAAATAAAAGGCTATTGTAATGTGACTTGTCCTCTATAATACATTTTCCCCTTTCCTACAAGCTCCATTTGGAACTACAATAGTTCTACTTTAGAAGAATTTTTGAGTATAGCAATAATCAATGGAAGTTTCAGAGGGTGTCATGGAGAAGGTTTCCTGTGTGTTCAAGAAGTGTGAGATAAATTGAAAAGTAGCATTGGAATGTCTGTGGGAGGGCATGAAATGGATCTATACTTACATGATTCACTTCTAAGAGAAGCAAACAATGAAAGACTACAGGTACCCTTCTTAAAACTGTTGTAGTTTTACTTTGTCCCTTACTAATCCAGTGTGTTTTGCCTTCCTTGTCAGGTAGCACCTCTCCAGGTCATCTGGAGAATCCATTTTCCAACCCATTGTAGTTGAAGAAAATTCTGTGATTTTTCATCAGTCTGTTTTGCCACTTTCTTTTGAACTAACACCAGTAAAAAAAAAACCCTAAAAATTAATCTAGGCTTTTTAAAAAAGAATTATATTGAGATCAAATAAGAAAATCAAACCCAAAATATACTGAGAGCAAAATAATACTTTAAATTTATTTTTTTTTCTGAGATAGGGCTCTTCAGTTTTATAGACACCTGACTTCAGTCTTTAATCTGCAGAAGGTATTTCTTTGCAGAAAATTTCATTAGAACCGAAAAATATACTTGCATTCAAATAAAACTGTATATCATAATCAAGTTCTGCAAATCCCACAAAAATTCTGCATTATTTAACTTCTGGCTTAATAGTGTTTGTACAAATTTAGAACTTAGGTTTTATACTAGGTGAAATTGGGCAGAATTAATATTTTCCACTGTACAGGTAACTCAATTCTTTCTGTGAAGCATCTTTGTAAAATCCAGCATGATGTGCACTAATAATAACTATATTAGCTTTAAAACTAAAAGAAATTCAACAAAATTTTTCCACAATGTGTTTGATGAACAGATTCCATCTCTGCTGCATAAATGTGCAAGCCAAACTCAGTTTTTAGTCACACATAATAACAGACATAAGATAATGCTACCAGTAGTGAACCATGTTGTTCTTGTGGACTTGGGAACCTAAAGTAAAAGCTACTTGAAATTAAATAAATACATAAAATAAATGTACAGTCACCTATATGCACATGTATAGAGATCTAGGACTCTTCTCCCAGGAAGAAATACAATAAAATTTTCATTAGCTAGCCTTAAAGATTGCTAGGCTTTTTATTCATGGAAAAGTACCTTTGCTGCATGATGACTGTTTCTTATTGTTTCTCTCTTCTGAATTTCATTGTAGTGAAACAGAAATACTTATGTACTTAAAGCTCTTGCTCTTTATTTTAGAAATTACTATGGAAGAATGGAGTAAGTAGTGAGTTTCATAGGAAGATGCATATGTGCAAGACAGCACCGAAGCAAAATTAGGGCTAAGCACATCTTGAGACAGGGAAAAAAGGAGTAGTACTCATTTAGAGCAATAAGTTCTTGGGATGAAGGACAAGAGAAAGAAAGAAGAAGATGGATGACTTCTTTGAATCTAGATGCTGTTATCAGGAGATTTATCCCATTCTTGGTTATACCATTCATCAGTGTCGAGCTGGAGACTAGTAGTGCTTATTGCTACCCATTATTGATCAGTGGAACTGACAACAGATTTATAACTGGACATGATTACATGGCTCCAGACAAATGAAAATATCACACCTCTCCTTCTCCCTTGTCTTCCAGTCAGGAAGTCATCTTTGTATCTTTGTTCCAGTCATCTTTGTATTCTGCAGTAAGTCTGATGGAATGGTAAACCCAGCCTTGGTTTAGTACAAAATAGCCTTTTTTAACAAAACCAAGTTATGTAAACTAAGTTGCTGTATGCCTAGTAAATTAACAGTTGTTTACCTCCTAGTAACAAGACAATTTAACTCTCCCAATAAATCATAAAAGAGAAATAATTTCAGTGGTTCTTTCAAAACCTTGTTTCTGGACACAGCTACTTATACAGATCAGTAAAAAAATCACACAAACTCAATGTACTTTAATGTTGTCTGCTTTGCTGCTCTTTTCACAAATACAAGCACACATGCACACAAAAAAAAAGTTAGAAGAAAAGAAAGACAAGTAGTCCATGGAAACATGACCCAGAATTATTATTCTGGTAGACTTGATCCTCATTATGTCTTGCAAAAACTGTTCTCCAACATACAGATACAAAGCTGCCATTGCAACATTGAGTCTGGGAGTAGGGTGTTTTTTCTTTGTGATGCTAACTCTGAAGTACATAGATAATGAGTTTGTAGACTGGTTTCTGTTGAGATGTTTATTTTGGATATTGTTGATAACTTACTGTGTTGTTCTCAAGACCTATCTAAGTCTATTCAGGCTAAGCAGCCACTTTCTAGTGTCCACATGGACATGTGAATCTCTCCTGTGAAAAGGCTCTGAATTAGTTATCCACCTCTGTGTGTACAAGTAGGTTAAGTTGTTCTTTCCAAAGTACATTCCTGTGTACAAGTTTAGAGAAAATGCTTTGTCTGTCATTCTGATGACAAAATGTGTGAACCAACCTCTTCTGGACTTTTGAACAACTAACAGATTAGCACATCTTAACAGAACATCACATATTTCTCCCTCAGAAATGAAAGCATATATATACTAGCTTAATGCATTCCATGCTTCTCACATTTTCCCAATTCTCCAACAGGAATTCAACTTTTCACATCATCCAATATTTCTGTAACTATGCTGTTTATTGTAATATTAGACAAGGTCCACATGTACGTCTTGACTTTTTACTACATTTTTTGTAATAGCTATACATACTGCTGTTCATGTCCTCTTCAATCTGCCTTCAGTAAGAGCAGAAGTCTTGTCCCAGCAACTGTTCAACTACTTCACCAATCTTAAGAGTTCTAATATGAGCTGCAAGACCAAACTCTGACATTTTCCTCCTAAATTTACACATTATTTTTTGTACTCAGCTGATGAACATAGTTATTTTTATTAATTGATTTATCTAACAAATCTCTTGGCCAGTTCTTCATGGGGTCTTTGGAAGTGAAACACCTAAAAACAAGTCTCTACATTCAAAGACCCAGATCATTTCTGTGTGTTCTAGGTATATCAGTTCCCATTCTGGTGCCTGTTTTCACATTTTCCTCCCACCTGCAATCAGACTTGAGTCAAACATAAATCAACATAAATTTTGGGTGATGAATCTCTTGTTTCTATATTAAATGGAAACTGTTTCACAGTTCCTTTTTTGTATCTCTTAGTGCTTCCAGATTACTGTGCAGAACTTAGTGACATCAGTATGGTTTGATCTCAGCTGGAGAACACAGAACCAAAAGTTCAGGTTGCAATACTGGCAGCTGAGGATCAAAGCTAGACAGGTTTTTTTTTGGTTGGGTTTGCTTTGGATTTTTTATTCTTTGCCATTCTGAGATCAGGTTCAAGTTCTGCTTAAGGCAACATGAATTCAAAGTGGAAGACAGGCAACTAGGATATAGAATAGTACGTTCTAGATAAACTTACAATAGCAATACCTCTGGCAGATGTAAAAGTGAAGCTCTGTCAACTCAGATAGAAGCACAACTGAGTGAAATGGAAAAGAACATATGTGATTTGACAGTACTAAAATCCTAAAAGTTTTTTAGTCTCTGTGGCATCAACTTGATTTTTTTTCTTCATCATCATTTTCTTTGTTAAGAAGAAATGTTTGGATTTTTTTGGTTTGAGGGTGCTTTTTTGTTGTTATTTTTTGGTTTTGGGGGAGATTTTTTGGTTTTTATTTGGGTTTTTGTTTGTTTTGGTTTTGTTTTTTAGTGGTTTTGGGTTTGGTTTTTTGTTTTGTTTTTTTTTTTTTTTTTGTTGGAGGGGGAAAGGTTTGGTTATAAAATTCTTGTTTCCAAAAAGTTTTTAGATCATGAGAGCTGAACACCATCTCTCATTTTGGTAGGAAAGGGTCACAATAAAAGTCATTACATTTAAGTTTACACCATAATAGTGAGACTCAATTCTGAGCATAATTACTATCAGAGTATCACTGAACTAATAAAAAACTCAATAGTAAGGCAATAACGTGATGGAATAACCAAGTCTGTGTCTTGGATATATTTCTCCCATTGCCTTTAGTATGTCTAAGATCTCCATCAGAATAAATTATCAGCCAGCTCTGACAAGCTCCCAGGTCTTGAGCAAGTTATGTAGTTGAGACATGTTTGACCTTGAATAATCTCATCCTGTGCTAATAACAGAATAGAATTCCAATATTCATAGAAAACTTCTCAGGGGATTTTTTGTTTGTTTTATCATCTTTTTAAAGAACTTCCAGATAAATTTTCTAAACCTACTGTGGCTTTTCCAAATGTTTTGAGAATACTGACCTTCACATAAATATTTGGCACTGAAGAGGTCTAAAATCTGTAGCAGTCCCTAAGAGTTCTTTAGACTGTGCAACTAAAGGCAATGTTTATAGTGACTGCTTATTTTTGTCATTGCTAATCATTGTATTGGATTTACCACAACTGATTTTATTCACTATGTTATTCACTATGTATTCAACATGTTTTGTATGGAGTTATATATCTCAACTTTTGAATCTTTGTTTACTTCTGCCTTTTTTGCTGTGGTAAATAATATTCTGAAGACTATCAGCGTGCAATTGGTAAAAGATGCATTTATCACATAGCTACCTGGATTCTTGTTCCTCTTTTAAAATAGACAGTTTTCAGCTTGGAATGTCTCTCTATGCTCCTTTATGATACAAAATCCCAGATGATCAGAACAAGAATGATCAGCTTGCTGCTCTGATGACCCAATTAATAGCATAAAAGGAGGAAAACAAACTCTGTGGTCATATCCTTAAAATTCACTTTTGATTATTCTGCTTCATAGAAATCTAAGTTTAAATGTCTAAGAAGAGGGTTTGCTGAGAAATATGGAGGTTGGAGAGCAACTTGGGTAACAGCCAGTTTATTTAATGATCAGCTAACTTTGAAATTCAGTCTTCAGTCAGGCTCTCATTTAAATAATCAGTAACAGGCATAAAATTGAGAATTAGTAGTATGCCTAAAAAAACACCTGGTTTCAATCTAAGTTTTAAAAATTTAGTTTAGCTTTTAGTTCAGTTTAGCTTTGTCAACTTCCCCTCTTCCCAAATCAGTATTGCTAAAATCATATTTTAATTTGTTTTAAATTACAAGAAATTACTATTTTCCTCCACGGGGAAATTTTCTGGGTTAATTTTCTTAAATTACCTCTGAAGTATTCTGCATGATAGTTCTAGGTAGCTAAGGGTCAGTTCCCTTTATATACAATGGTGCTACAATGCCAGAAAACAGTGGCAGGGTTATGCAATTATCTGAGTTGCTTTACTCTACAAGAATCTCAAAAGTTTCATCTCATGACTGGAGAGGTACAGATATACTTTTAAAGTTTCTTGTTGGTACCAACAGTGATAAATTATCTCCAGAAACAGATATTACACCTAAATGGCACTTGAATTTTAAATCCCTCAAACTATTTAGCCCTTTTTTTCTTGTGCTCTAATTTCATTGTATGGTTTGCTTGGTTTTTTTTTTTCCTTCTTAGCTTTCCTCTTGGGTCAAGTAGCTCAGTAGTCTCATTCTGTCAGTGGTCAGTCAGGAAAAAATTTATGAATCAGGATCCTCCGAAACCCAAGCTTCTCTTACTACCAATCACTTCTTCAGTACTTGGTTAGTATTATGTCTGAAAAGATCTTGTTTCACTATTTGAAAAAAATGACTAAATCTTGTCTCAGCCTGTTATAGCTAACTCGCAGCTATATTCATGGCTTGATGCATACCTTCTAACATAAAATATTTGTTCCTGGAAGTTTACTGATAAGCTACTTGTCTGATAGGAGACTGCACAAGGTAAACAAAATATGGTTAACCTGCCCAACTTGAGGAATCTGACTTAATCTCCTTAGGCTCCCTCTAGACTTATCAACAGTAAGGTTCTCAAAAGACAATTAATTCACTGATAGATCACAACTTAGATTTTCTGAACTCCTTTTCCAGAAACCCACCATCCTCACTTATGAGGTGGTAACCTTATAAAGCTTACAGGATCAAGTAGTAGCTTTTAATTTTTGAGAATACCTGTGTGAGTCACCAGTGTAGTGTAAGAACTTGAATGAAATTCAGACTGAGAAAGCCAGAGAGGTAAAGAGAAAGAAGTGGAGAGGAAGGTAACGATACATAGTATATTAGACAGACCTGTTTCGTGTATTTTTCAGATGGAAACCATATTTTTTGGGGTGGTAGGGTGGGTTTTATTGAGTGCTTTTTAATTGTGATAGTATTTGTGAAGTTAATATTTCCAAACTGGTTTATAACAGAAAATGCTCTTCAATAAAATTGAAAATCGTACTTTTTTTCCCCAGAAGAATCTTTTACTTTCTATAACTAAAATAAATGAATTGTGCTGATTTCTGTTAGCTTTTTATAAAAAATATTTCATTTGAAATAACAAGTTTTTAAGGTCTAGTAAAATGTAATTTCAAAACTTATTTGCACTTCCAGTCTCTGTAGGAGTTTGTAGATCAAGATTTGCCGCTATATTTTCTGAGTATTGTAGCTCCCTTAAGAGGAGAAAATTACTTTCTCAGCCATTTTCTGCATGATACCTTTAAGAAGACCAGCCCATTGGGTGGTGCAGATTACAAGTAAAACTGTCTTCACAGTACAGTGGGTTAATATGGAAAAAGTAATGTTTAAAGTAATTTTAAAATAGAAGTAATTTTAAAATCAAAACAATCCTAACTGTTTGAAGAAAGAATCATTTATTTGAACATTGCCACTTCTTTAAATCTGCAAGTTAAAAATAAATATCCTAACTGGGATTTTTCTCTCTTAGAAAAATACACTCAAAATTTGCCCTTACCTATCTCAGTCCAAATCAGTACTATTGTTCACAGATTCAGGTTTTTGGTTTTTTCACTTCCAATTCAAGCCTGAGGCCTCATGCATTGATTGCTGTTGCCCTGAACATCTCTAATTTCCCAGCTCCTGTTGTTTAATGAGCAATAGGAACATGTGTAGGTAGGAAAAATAAAGGTCCTTCCAATTTCATACATCAGTCCCTTGAAGGAGTTTTGCTTAATCTATTTTTGGTACAGCTGTCTTACACTGCAGGATTGCTTTTTAATTAGTTTTAGTATTCACAGCTTATCTTTCTATTCCTTCAAATCTTTCTCTGTACTTGATGTTTTCAATATTGTCAAAACCTGTGGGTCAAGGTGACCACACAAATCTTTTCATACCTAATTTCAGTGAGGTTCTATCTGTCTTGCTTTTCCTTACTGAGTGGGTTGTTGTTTTTTTCGTTTTCCCTCCTTTGGCCATATTGGCTTTTTAAACTCCTCATTTTATTGCTGTATGTTATGCATTCCACATCCTTTGGGCACACTTTAATCTCATTATACACATTTCAGTTTCTCTCTGCTGTTTCCTCTCTGCCATTTCATTACACTCGATTTCACTCAACCTGCTGATTTTTTCCCCTAAACTCTGTTATTCTGCAATCCAGTATCTTCATTTCCCCCCTTTGGTTTTACTGTAGATACAATTTTACACTTAACTAGATTAAAATTACAGTGCAAAGCACTTTACTTGTTCTGTAAACTTTGTGTCAAATACTGTCTGGAACTAAAACATTCAGCACAGTAAGAAAAACATAGAAAACCAAACCACAAAAAATAATTACATGACAAATGCATTAACTGTTCAAACCGATCTAGAAGTGGTAGAGAGTAAATAACAGGAACAGGAGAAAAGTGTAAATAATGGAACAGGATGAAAGTGTGCTCAAGAAACTGGAAAATTAAATCCAAGATGAGTGTTCTGATGTAAAAAAATACAAAAGGTACCAAACATAAAGCGGGTAAATAATATGAATCAAGTTAACAATAAGCCCGCTAGCACCAAATGATTACAATAAGAAGAGAAAGATGTCGCTTGTCCTCACTCACTGCCACTATGAATAGCTGCTTTCTTCTCCCAAATTGTCAAGTGTTATGTAATTATCTGACTGAGAGAGAGCCAAATGGGACCTGAAAATTCTGGAGAGGATTTCCAGGTATTTGAAATTGAAATGAACTTTTTCTTCTGTGCATTATTTGGAGGGCGAGAAGATTGCTTTTTCACTTGTCCCATAGACATGACATTATTCAGAGGTGACATACCCTTACACACCATTGCCTTTTATATAATCTGCATTTTATTGTGGAGTTTATCTAATATCTTCATTTCCTTTCACATTCAGGAACATTATTAATAATTAAATTTTTATTACCCATGCTGTCTCCTTGCATGTGCTTTTCTTGTTTTCTTATAAAGAAAAGGAACTCTTTGACTAGAGCACATTGTTTTACTAGTCTAGAGTTTGACCATCACAATAATTCAACATAAATGGAGTATTTGGATCATTAGAACTTCCAGAGGAAGAAATCACTGTTATTTTCTTCAAAGAGCAGAAAAATAATGAAAAATCACAATTTACTTTAACTGTAAACTTTGAGTATTGTATCATTGTGTTTCTTTACAAGAAAAATTAAATTGTAACAATAAAAGGCTTAGTGCTTCGTGGAAATATTTTGATTTTTTCTTCTGTTTAGAATATCACTTCAAATTCAATTTTTTTTCCATCTATATACTTCTGTTTGTCTTATCTTTGCCATTTTGAGTGATTTTTTTTTTTCTTTCATTCAAACATTTCTTCTAAGGCAATTCATGTTAGATGCTATATAAGAGTTCTTTAATATACTGCAATGTCTTCATATAAACTAAGAAATATGGTGACCTCTTTTTTCAATGGATGACTGTCTCCCTCATCTTTTTTGAGAACTAATGTCACAGCCATGGTCAAGTTCCTAATTCTCTATTAACTTCTAGACTCTGGGTACAATCTGAGCTTTGAAACACTGACAATAACTTTTGAGTCTGGCAGTTCAGGTTTCCACCTACCTTATTTATTTATCCCACTCGTATCTCACTGAATTAGTCATAACTGGACTATAAGAGACTGTATCAAAGGAAAGACTGTATCAAAGGACTTGATAAAAGTCAAGGTAATGGCATTCACTGCCTTAGTCTTAGACACACTGCCATCCATCTCATCTTAGATAGCAATGGAAGTTAGGCAGACATGATTTGCCCTTAGTAAATTGTTCCCATTGCTCCTAGTCACTTGTGTCTTGTTTTAAGAAAAAACTTTTAGGGGAAATTGCTCCATAACCTTACTGGGGCATAAGGCAAGGCTGACCAATGTGTATGTTCCTGAATCCTCCTTGCCCTTTTTGAAGATGGATGACATTGGTGTTTTTTTCCAGCAATCGGGAACCTCTGATGATTGCCATGATGATAGAGAACAGTCTCACAGTTACACAACCAGCTCCATAAACATCAATTCCAAAAACTTGAATATGTACAGGGCAATTAAATAATCCATAACTCTGGCTTCCTCTACTCTGCGTACGACTTCATTCCTTCAGATTCTGCTTGGAGGATGACTGAGAACAAGTTTTACCTGTGAAAATGGAGTCGAAGAAGGCAATGAATACCTCAGCCTTATTTTTTGTTGTGTAAGATTTCCTGCCCTAATGACCAGTGGGTTCATATTTGTCTCATCTTTCCTTCCATTACTGAGGAACTTAGAAAAATCTTGCTTATTATCCTTTAGCTCTTTTGGTAGGTTCAGATTGATATGGGCTTTGGCTTTTTTCTTGGTGTGATTGGTCTTATTCCTCCCATACAGCCTATTCCTGCCTTCATCCCCTGTATGTTTCCTTTATGTATTTAAGGTCAAGTCAGGAGCTGCACATTCATCAATGCCTGCTTAGTTTTCTGCAAATGTAAGCCTGCTTTCTGAAATCCAAATTTGTTGTTAATCTCACTCACTATGCTTCAGATCATAAACTTCACAGTATTTTGATCACTGATGCCAAGGCTGCCCTTGACCTTTATATCATCCAGAACTACTTGTTTGTAAGAAACAGATAGAATTGAATATCTCTTCTAATCTGCTCATCAGTCACTTGGATCACTCACCTTTCCCCTGTTGTGTGGATAATAGGACTAACTTAGCCCAAACCTGAGGTATCCTAATAAGTCTTGTTCTCACCAATGACCAGAACATTCAATACACCTGGACCTGCAGCTCTGCAGGGAGCCAGGTGCTTCCAGTCTGCCCTGCACCAGCAGCTCCCATACTACCCCAGGATGGGCAGCAGAGCACAGATGGGCTGCAGCAGGTCTTGGCAGCATTGCTTGCACCTTCTCCGTGCTCTAACCAGACTCATGGATGTTCTTTGGAACTATTCTGTTTCTGCTCTTACCACTTAGAGACTAGGTAATCAAGATGAACAAAATTTTTCAGAGACTTTCAGTTTCCTTAATTTACATAATGGAATTTTAATGTGTTTAGTGTTAGTCTCATCTCTTATGCAACCTAATACTTTCTTTGCTTTCTGACTGTTTTGAGCTGAAGTTTTCACAAAATTTCCAGAGTTGCAGTCACATCTCAGTTGTTTCGGCTCATGTTGAAGGTTATGAATGTGTATAAACCTGCTGTGCCTTAAAATCTTTCCTAGGTGAGAATGGCTTCAGCAGTTTTTCTGTAGATTTTATGATCTTGTTTTGTCGTCTTTTTCGCAGGTTACTCTAAATACACTATGTAAAATACGTGCTTAAATGATAAGCATGCGTAAATGGGCATGCTATATACAGAAAATGGAACTTGAACCTCATGGTATGTTTGGACTGTATTTATTAGTGTGCTGACTGTTTAGAAGTGTAAAAAAAAGGTGTGTGGTAGGCAGAAGCTAATTTGGCCAATGAAGCTTTAATACACTGCTTTACAGCTGAGTGTCCACCTCCTACTTCTTCTAGTTTGTATAAATAATACTTGAAAATTAATAGAATAAAAGGTATAAAAAGTACTGCAAACTTTTAAAATATTGCAACTGAAAAACATAGAAAAAGAGTAAATAACCTAAGGAGCTAATATGTGTGAAAAATTTAAAATATGTACTCTGCCCTCTATTGGTCTGCTCCTCTCCCCCTTCTCTTTTGTCATACACAGACAAGATTTGCAGAACATGGTAATTTCATATCAGTGTGCTCTAGTTTTTGTGCATTGCTTCATCCTTCCTATCATTCTTACTCCTCTGCTTCACCCTAGTCAGTTTTTGCTCATGTTGACTACCTTTTTGGTAGTACTTTTTATAAAAGAAATGCTTGTGTGTTTTTCAGTGCTGCCATGATATATGTTCATTCAACAAATTTGTGGGCTGAGTGAAGAACTGTGTGATTAGTACACTGGGTGGATAGATAAGCTTGTTTCTATTTATTAAATAATGGTAAAATTGGTAAAAGCTTTATGGAAAATTGGTAGAAGTTTCAAAAGTGAGGCAAAATTTTGAAAATTAGAAGAGAAGCTGAGAAATGTTATGAAATTTGAAGGCCATATAGTTTGTGTAGAATGGTGTTTCCTTTCCTAGTGAGATTATCAGCTGTGATCTAGCTGTGACTAGTCTTAGGCTAGTTCCAAACTGGGAGTTGCCTGCATTGTAATTTTAATAAGCAGCCCTGATCTCTGAATACTATGTTGATAATTAAATATTAGACACTGGTCCTCTTCAGAGTTGCAATGAAAATGATGTGACGTGTAAAGTAATTCTGTGCAAATGTTTTGAGGCTGGACACTCATGGAAAAGACTGAGTGAACTAAGTGAACTAAGAAATGCTGAATGTGATGGATGCTATTTCATTGCATTTTGGGCAGGCAGATTTCTGGTATCAAATTCACTAGACATGTAATTCGATTAAAATTCTCAACTGGGAACACAAATTAGAGTTCCTTTGGAAAAAAAATCTATAAGGTCTTTGAATGAATATGAGTCCAAGCATAGAGCTGATTGGGGTCAACTGTGGCTACTCTAGGCAGATATTTAAATTCTGGATTTTATAGACATGGGACGTAATTTATTAATTTTGGTGTTTTAGTTCCACCAACAGCCTAATCCCTGATTCTTTAAGAAACTTTTCACACCATTTTTCTGCAAACATGCACATATACTGTAAAAGGGTATATGTTTTAGATTTGAAATAGAGGCAATTAGGGTTACGGTTACCTACTGGATATCTGCTTAGTCACTGAGGTAGGCTACATCCTTATATAGGGAGCTCCACTTTAGGTGGAATGGGTTAAGAGCTGCTGAGAGAAATTTGAGACCAGTTCTCTGTCTCAAAAGATAATGGCAAACTTTGTGGCAGTTATCACACTTCTGGAGAAAAGTCTTTCTGAACAGGTCTTAACAAGTAATAAATAATCAATTAATATGTAATAAAATCTGATCCAGACCCCTCAAGCTTCCCACCCACTGATGTATGTCTGATGAATAAGCAGAGAAGGATGTTGGACTTTTGTAGTCTTCTGTACTTGGATTCAGATAATCCTCAGGTTTTCTACAGGGACCTGAATAACTTTAGATGGAAGGACTGAATGTGTGGATTTTGTTCATGTTAGTGGATTTTGTAGTTAAGAAACCTTCCACTGGTGGGGAGCTGTGGCAGTTTCTAAAGAGGAAAAGGGAAACAAACCACTCTGAGTTTGAACCCCCAAGCTATAAAGAATTCAAAGAATACAAAGAACCTCCTCCCCCATGTTTAGAAAGAAATGAACAATTTTGAGGAATAGATTAATTAAACCAGACAGGTTAATCTCTGGTTTCAGTGATTTATAAATAGACTGTTCCCTTGAGGTCATAAGTTAAAGCTTACTGTTCTTCCATGTGGTCAGAATTGGAGGAAAAATTGAACATACTGTTGAGCTTATTTGTGTTGCTATTTATATACATTTCTGTGAAGTTACTTGAGTGTTGAGTTATTTGATTGTTCTTTTGTGTAACTAACTGATAGCAATCATGTAAAATTGATATGCACTACCTTGGTAGCTGAGGATGCAGGTTGAAAGAATTCATTTCCTTTAAAACAGTATCATAAAATACAATCTGACTTTCTTGGTATTTTGAACTATTTCAAAACTAAGACTGACCAGAACATAAGTTATGAATTTTCTGCTGATTGTGCTGAGATAGAGAAAGTAATAAACCCAGAGAAGAGTGATTTCATCTATAAATCTGAGGAAGGGAAATTTTAAGAATGGTTCAATGTCTGAGCCATGAGTATATAAAAGTCACACTGCTGTGAGTCAAACATATTTTAAAAATAAGGCCTTTATAACTGCCAGAATCACTGTATAATGTTGTCTTCATGCTGATAATTTCTGTTGACTTATTCTATGTGCTTCATAACATCTCTATGTATATAGCTCATCTAAATGAGAGGACATGGAGAAGACTGATTATTCCACTGCCAACACTACCTTATTTTTATCAGAATCCAACCATTATGATAAAAACCACCTGCCTAATTTCATAGAATCATGAATACCTTGAGTTAGAAGGGACCCATGAGTATTGCCCTCCTTGCTCCTCAGAGGACTATCTACAAAACTGTATGACTAAAAACACCATCCAGACACCCCTTGAACTCTGACAGGCTTGGTGTCATGACTGTTTCCTTGAGGACCTTATTCCAGTGACCAACCATCCTCTCAGGGAAGAACATTTTCCTGAAGTCTAGTCTGAACTTGGCCTGACACAGCTTCATACCTTTTCCATTTGATTTTTTCTTTTATTTCTTTGATTTTATCATTCAGCCATTGGTTCATGTTTCCTATATTTTTTTTAAAGAGCTTGTGTTCCTTTGCTGCTGTTGGGTTGGGTTTTTTCCCTGTGAAGCTCCATAAATTCTATAACTATTCAAATCTCTCAATAAGTCTTCCTGAGTGGTAGGCACACTCTGCTACCCTGTTTGTGTAGTCATTTAAATATCTTCTGCATAATAAGTTTTTTTTTAAATCTCGTTTTAGGAAAATATTGACTGCAGTTTTGTATTGTCTTTCAGTATTATCCCACCACTATGGAAGACAGCTGTGCGATCATATCTGTGTTCTAGCTCACTGGTTAGCCACTTCACTAGGTTGCTGTATTAGTCACGCAGGTTGAATCTTTTCCTAGTGGTCCTCTGCTAATGCTCCATTCTGAAAAAATGTGTAAGTTTTTTCTTTCTCTAGGCAGAAATCAGAAGAAAATCGCAATTCCTTTGTGAGCTCCATGTTTAGCATTTTCATCCCTGGGTAAGTTACCATTTCTGTGCATCATTGATTTTATTCTCAGGGACCTACATATGCAGCACACAACATCCTTTTGACAGTGTGCTGGAGGCTGGATGGAAGTTAGCCACACACTGCATCCTGCCCTTCCATTTGGATGTCCTTTAAGGTAATGAGTAGTCTGGAGACCATACCAGTCCTGAGCTACTGTAGCCTCCTTTCCCCAGACCACACTTAGGAACTGAAAGAGAGACACCACTAAACCAAAACTGGTAAAATATTTACAGCCTCCACTTCTGTTGAAATCCATCTGTGCAATCCATTTATGATAAGAAAATTTCCCCTCCTGAGCCTTGCAGTGCATAAGCATGTTTCACAAGAGAGTAATCTATGTAACAGGTAAGCAAATGTATAAGAGTCTTGTGATAAAAATAAAAAAGTTAAGTATAATCTGGCAGTACTTTGCTTACCAAAGAAAGAATCAACTATAGAGTGCTACACTGTCTCTTGCAGAAAAAATAATTCTTTTGATAACCATTTATTTTTCATAAGTGGATGGGAAAGCTCAGCTGAATTTGACTATGTTTTCAAAAAATTTTTACGTCTTCTTTTAAGAACATTGATTAAAATATTAACAATTATTTACAACATAACTGGATAATACCTGTTTCATGTTAACCCTTGCAATAAAAGTTGGAAATTTGAGAAAAATATTTTATGCCACAGAGCTGGTTTTGCCTATTGCAACTGAAGGTACTGTTACTATAGAGGTACTGCCAGAACTGGGTCTTGGGCACTCACTGTTGTTTAGAATAACACTTTGGAAGGTTTTTGAGGTAATTTACAGGAAAAAAATATACTTCAGAAATCCCTCCCATACAATAAAGGCTGAAACTATTCCCAGCTAGCAGTAATGTTGCATTGTCAATCCATGGATACCTTTCTGCAAGTTATGCCTAGGATGAGGACATCACAGACAGTTGTATAAATATATTAAATGTAGGATTTGTCTTGGAGTCTGTAATTTTGATTGTCTCTTTCACTTGCATTTACTTTTGAAATATGTGAAAAAAATTGAGAAGGTTTTTTTGAGAGTGTTTTTCACAGCCATATTTGCATTTAAGTTTTTTATGCTTTTCTTTTTGAAAGGAATATAGAGCACATTCAATAGGTACAATCCTAAAGTCTATTCTTATGTTTTATTCAGGTAAACTCAAAAGAGTTTCAAAATGACAGATTAAGAAAGGAACTTGTGTTGTCTAAGTGAAAAAGGCTTTGCATCACAGAATTTAGCAGAGTAACAAAGATCACTCCAAAATCGAAACCACAAGTTCTGACCAAAAGCTAACATTGATAGTAAGAAAAGCAAGTGGACTTCTGGGCTGAATGTTCGTTATGAGAAAGAAAGAAATAATAATTTAAAAAACAGTTTTCCATGGAGAGAATATGTTTTAACTAACTGGAGTTCTCTCTTTAGTTTTCCTACCCTTTGGAACTCTCTTATGCTCTAAATTAAATCATGTGTATCTTCAATGAGTTACATTTCCAACATGCCAGTTCAATATCAAAGATTTGATCTCTAGAGCAACCAGTGTATAACATAACTAGAGCATATGTTTCCTTCCTTGATCCATGTATTTTATTTATAACATTATCCTTTCCCTAGAGGATTTCAGATGCATGTTGATGCCAAATGCCTTTCCAAAAGTAGCTGTCAAAAGAAATAAATACTTTTGGAGTGATTGACTAGAGAGAGAAAATGTACAGATATTAAGCAAGTCAGCAACATACATTTTTATTTTCAGATAAATGGTCTGAAATTGGTGGCTTGTCCTCCCTAGGATATTAAAAGGGATCATAAGATTTAGTGAGTGGGAAATACAGAGTGCATATTGCTTCCATGGTGCTCAAACATCTAGGGTCTTGGGGAAATGCTGTGAGCAGGTACAGTGGCCTTAATATTTTTTCCTCATTGGGAGCACCTGATATCACATGAGACTTGAAACACTTTACTGGAAGATTCTTATCCAAAATCTTGTCTCAGTATTTCTGAAAGTTAAGATATTTGAAATGCTCATAAAGGCTGATGAGGTTAATGTAGAATGAGGGCCTAGGAGAGGTCTAGGTTAACATGAGATTAAAGATACCAGACAGCTTGTGATAAATTAAAATTTCTCTTTCATTTCACTGCAGTGAAGCAGTAAGAGTAAAGTCATGCTCCAAAGGAATTTTTCTTAGTGAACTTCAGCTTCATGAGAAGCCTATGCCTAAACAGTACAGCATTTAAAATGTACTGCTTGGCAACAGCTTTGCAAGTCCTCCTTCATTTACATTATTGAATTTCTTTTATATAAAGTATAAAGAACTAAAATGATGTTCACACATTTCCAGTGTTTGGGGATTAGGTGTGAAACACAAGGATCTGGTGTTTGTTGTTGGTGTAATTAAAAGTAACTGTTTTTCTGTTGGTCACGTGCTACTGTGAAGCAAATATGAGTTCTTCAGCAGTCTTCTTTCCTGTTACTGTCTTCAAATGTGCTCCTTTTCTTTTCATGGCAGCCTTTGATATCTCCTTTAGTTATTCTCATGGTAATAAGGAAGATAAGCAACCAGGTGTTTGCCATGTCCTTTGGACACTGGCAAAGTATTTTTGCAGTGGAGCAGCCTCAGATCATAATGCTGGTAGCCCTTAAGTGGGATCATTTGCATGCAAATCTGTTGAATACTTGATGATACATATATTTGTTTGCAAATTTTTCTCATGTAAATTAGCTTGAGATAGAAATTGTGCTTATCACTAAAAAACAAGGGCCAGATTCTATAATTTTTACTAAATTGTCTTGTGTAATTATTATAATGATGAGTAATTGTATCCATAACAGGCTTTGGGGAACTTGGTCTTTAGCAAAGTCAAAAAAACAAATACATTTGATAAATATTTTGTGAAAAAAAATGAATGCCATCATTCAAAACAGCACCTATGGGATAAAGAAAAAATCCTTGATTCAGATATTTCCCTTAGCGATTTTCTGCTTTTCAAATTGTGGTCTATCTTTTCTCCATGAAATTGTAAAGCAGAATAAAATTTCTAAGTTCTCAACTCCAGTAAAATGCACAAAAAGCTGCTCTATATTCCCAGATTTTACCTTCCAGTGTTCAGCACTTTACCATATGCATTTGAAAAGCAGTGTTGAGTGAAAGTGAAACAAATTCTGGCATCAGAAGGTATATTGATTGCTCTGACTCAAGTTGATTTTAATATTAATTAGAAGCAAGGTGGACTGATATTCCCCTTGCAGTGTTCCATGTGCTTGAGTTCCTTCTTCTCTAGACCCTTCACCGGGTTCATTGCTGTTTTAAAATGTTTTGGAGGGTCTTTTTTGAATGCATGTCAGGACTTCAATGTCTGACTTGTAGTGAAGTGCACAAAACCAGACTATTTGAGGTGCAGCCTCACCAGTGCTGAGGATGAAAGGGAAAGAAGCAGTGGTAACCAAGCCCCCCCTCCACACCTGACAGAAGCCCTTAGGGAGCATTAGCAGCCAGGACTATCACAAACAGGGCAGGCAAACAGGAGATGGTAGGGCAGGGTGTGCAGGATGGACCTGCAGCTCTGTCAGCCAGCCTGAGCAGGGAACAGCGGTCTTGATCCAGCAGAAAGTCATGGCCTCTCTGAGCTCTGCCCCCACTATGGCTGACACAGATGCTGGGAGAAAGCTTCAGTGGGAACAAGCTGACAGCCAGGTGCCAGGCTGTAGGGCGGCCCTTGCTCCTAGCTAGGGATGGCAGCCTTAATTAGAGCTGTGCCAGGTAGAACTCCTCCACTTAGTGGCAGGGCTCCAGGAGGAGGTGAGTAGACTAAGAAGTAGGAAAGGGAGACTGAAAGAGACTACTGGAATCATGCCCTGTCTGCCCTGGTCCAGGCCCCACAGGCAGATGAATGCATGACACACAGGCTTCTCTCTCCTCTTTCTGCTGAGCTGAACACAGCATCTTAAGGGAGAGGGAAATGGCAGCATTTACACTAAGTATCTTCCTTTGTAGCCTCTTCTGTAAATTCATGTACTCTATTTTCTCCTTGTACATTCATGAATTTTATGGCAATATTCACCTTGATGTTCACTAATCTCCTGGAAATAAGTTAAGCAAGAGAAAGGTAGCGAGAAAGGAAGACGACGGTTTCAGCAATGCCTGGTCAGTAGTGTCTGCTTCCTTGGTAAGCACATTTTCCTTGATCACCACTTGTTTCCTGCTTTGTTGACCGTTGCTCAGAAATGGAGAAATGTTCAGTGCTGCTATTTCCTCTCTGTAGCAAACTTCTTGATGTGCATGCTTGGAAGTTGCCCAGTTCCTGAATAAATGCCTTCTCTGTCCTTGTGGGCCTAAGGATTTGTATGTGATAACCATCAGCTTGAGCAATGTAGCACTTGCTTGTAACTCCAAAGATTAATTTATGGGGTGGTTTTTTTTTGGTTCAATTTATTGGTTGTAATTTTTCTGTGAACAGTTTCTCATGTGTATCTTTTAGATAAAATCTGATAAATGGATCTAGTTGTATATCTGTTGTTTTTCCCCTGTTGGATCAGGATGGTTTTTTAGAAATAGAAATGGCATTACATATGCCAACATAAATTTGAAATTCTCCTTCTACTTATCACCATTTGATAAATATGCTGAGTTTTCAGAGTTACTGCAGGAGGTCAGCCTGTCTTCTAGCATGAGAGAATGTATATCTTGTCCACAGGCAGCTTTTCCTGTGCTTGTTCACAGCTCAGAGCTGAAGAAGTTGGACAATCCTCCCGTGAGAATATTCTTGGAAGGATATTTTATCTTCTGCAATTTTCTGTAGCTTTTACTGGGATGAATGATCTTTGCAGGATAGGTTTTCCCTTCCATTTTCATTTAACAGTCTGTGTGTATTATGACTATTAAAAAGAAAAAGCTGACTATGGTATTCTATTAAAAATAATAATAAAAAGTCTTCTAACTTGAAACAGGAATACTTTCCCTGGAGAAATGAGAGCTTTTTACTTAAGTGAATGTTATATATATTGAGCTGGAAATGATCCAGACAGGAGATTGACTACTCAAAATAATTGCAGTCCAGTAGGACAGGCTTAATTAGGTTTTTCAACAAAATTTTGGGCTGGGTGGAAGCATCTGAGATTTATCAGCCTCCTACTTTATAATTTTCAAGACAGCAGTCAGGATTTCCACAATGAAATTACTGTATTTGAAAGACATGGTAGTGGTGCTGTGCTCTGACCACACAGCAGGGGATTCTGAAAGCATATTAAACAATTTGTCTCCCCTCAGTCTGACCACCCTCATGTATCTTTTTTACACTAGGGAATGTATCACTTCTGAATGCTGCTTGACCTTCTCATCCAATTGAAAACAACTGTAATATCACTGTGCTCACAGAGTATTTCTATGTTTTAAGAATTCTGGACAACCAGAAACTTATCATAGTAAGATTGTGGAAAGCTAAGATTTCCTGATAGGTTTAGGATACAATGAGCTCTGCTACCCAAATTGAAATAAAAAGAGTTTTTTGGGTTCCCCACTCCATAATTAATATCTTATACATTAGAAGAAATAAATTATTATAGTTTTACTGACTTGCATGGCCTTACACTAATTCACAAGAGCTATGAAACTTCTTCAAAATATCAGGATTAGTAGAGGATACCATCTTAGAAATTGCAGCTCATCATGGGATGTTAAAACTTGTGCTGTAATTAATTAAACCCTTTAACTATTTTGGTGTGAATAAAAGTGGTAAAATGTTATTTAAGATGTTTTCACAAAAACTTGCAGCAATTAATATACTGTGGGCTTGAAATGAGAGGGAAATACCATAAAAAAGGAGCTATCTGATAGATGAGATATACAGATATAATTTAATGGGCAGAGCAGTGTAGTCTAATATTGAATGAAATATTGAATAAACACCTTTGTGAAAAAGGAGAGTAAATAAGGACATATTCTTGTTTGAGAAAGACTACAAGTTGCACACACTCCTACAAAATGAAATGTCTAATAGTTCTGTGGAACTATTAGATTTTTTTCTGTCTATAACTGAAATTTCTGATCGTGCTATAATTTCATGGCATTGGTGCAGACATCTTTTTGTCTCAAAATAATTGCTCTTCCAGGGTAAGTTTTAAAGGACACATGAGTAAGAGTGGACAAAGTGAAATCAAGGCAAGCAAAGTGGTAAAACCCCTCTGCCTATCAAACATTACTGAACGCTCTGATATGGAGACGTTTGGAGTTGCTTTTTTTGCCTGTGTCACTTCCTGTGTATGCACTCTGCAGGATTTTTGTTGTCTTGATGTTCACACTTGAACTTCATCAGTTCTCATAATGCTGATTCATCATTTTAGGGTTGAGGAAAACTCTGTATTGGGGATATGACAATTAAGTGTTATTTTTGTTAATTATAAGGTTTTATAGGCCTTGATAAAGATGAGTGGGGACAAAGTGCTTCAGTACACTGCAGTACTGAGTCCCAAGATTATTTAGATGCCTAAGCAAAATTGCAGGTGTCTACAGCATTCAGAAGAGCTTACCTCAGTAGTTTGGCAGCTAATTTAGCAAATGACTCTCCTGCAGTCTTGTTCGGAAAATAAACAAAACTGTAAGACAGTAAAACAATAGAAACATTGGGGCCTTAATTCTTTGGTGAAATTAATGTATATCTATCTACAGGCAATAAAATATATTTCAAAATATTTCTGTCTCCTTCCTGTCTCGAGACCAATTAAGGGAATTCTTCTAAGGTAATTAGCAGCAGATATACTAATCTGAACTCTAGAAAGATCAAGAATGGTCTATAAGAGAATGCCACACAGGCATCTTTTGACTGGACTTGGCGTTCTATCATGCTATTGAGCTGAACCCTCAGAAATTACTTTTAGCTTCAGTGTTGCATTCAAAATTTTAAGAACATTTCCCTCAGTAATGCTTTCACGCAACAGACAGCTTCTTGCCTGTTACTTTTTTAAAAGTCATTGTCTCTATACCTGAGATTTTTACAAAGTATTCCTGCTTCATAACTGGGTCTTTTAGCTCCAGAAGTTGTTTATAATGAAGCAGGCTAGACACAATGTATTTGTGTTCATTTACTGGTGCTCTCCTGAGTTACTTGTTTTCCACCTTTCATTTCTGCATTTTTAAAATTATATTTCATTTGTCTTGTCTGTTTAGATTCAAGTTGGTGATGACTATTATTTAACCTAAAAATTTTTATTTTGAATGGATTTGAGCTTAACTCACTTTGATCTTTACTGTCACCTGTTTTTGAAATTATATTCTTTTTCTGCCATTATTTCTTTCTGTTAAAATGGCCTATTATAAACTATGTCATTTGGTTGAAATGACACTATGTTTCATTCATATATTGCTTCAGATGCTATATGTGAGATCTAACTAGTATCAGTAGTACAGTGAGCAGAGGTTAAGAATGTTTGACCATTCTTAAAAGTGTTAAACCAAAATTACAAACAATTTTCTGGTTCAGAACATTTCCTTGCAAAAACCGGTTCTGTTATTATATGTTTGAAGAAAGCAGCTATCTTCTTTCCTATTTCTTCATGGGGTAATGAAAACCAAAGGAGAATGCATATTTAATTTATGAACTATGTCTGCAGCACTGGACATTTGTCTTGCATTAAATTTTACCTTAATGCTGCATGAGCGTTAAAGATATAGATCACTCATGCTGTGATTGCATTGAGTTCTCCAGAGAAGTGGACTCTATTTCATCAGGTACAATAGTCCTTGCCCTTTTTTGCAGGGTACACATGTTCAGGGTAAAGATAGCAGGAGAATATTATTAGGACTGCAGAGAACACAGGCTGTGAATTACAGCAAAGGCAGCCAGTTTACCTACAAAAACTCCAGTGTGGTGGCTCTAGTTTAAATTGGTCCTCTAAAGTCAGAGTGTGTTCCTTGTAGCCAGGCAATGGTGTTTCACAGACTGTGTTTCTTTTATATTCAACGTCTTTCTGCAAGGTCAGACACAATCCTGGTAATACTGGGAACATTTGACCCAAACTTCTTTTTCAGTTGCTGTGAGGGAACAATGTGGTCTCCTGCACACACGTACAAAAAATTATGTAGTATAACTTCAAGGTCTTCAGTAAAGGTCAAAAATTATATGCAGATTTTGCCTGTTGATAATGGGTTTTATTTTTTCCATATTCTTCTTGGTAACTGTAGGAATTGCATACAGAGACTTCTACTTGGAAGATTATTAAATTCCTCTACCTATCTCCCACAGACTACGCATTCAATTTTATGACAGTGGCCCTTTCTTTTGTCAATCAAAGCATGCTTTTAACAAAGAAAATATTTACATTGTTTTTATTTTTGTTCAGGGGGGCATTTTATTCACCTTTGGAAAGCATGTAAATTATTAAAGCCATCCCTGATAGTCTGCAACTGAATGGAACTTCTAATCCTAGTTTAAAACTATAAATTATTCATTGTAAGATCTAATTTGAAAGTAAGCTGCATGGTTCCTATGGTTGCTTACATTGCACTCTGGTGAAATTGAAAGCACAAATGAATTCCACTAGGTTTTGTTAGAGACCTGACTTAGTATATCTGAAGGTTGTCTTTTATTTCTTTAAATATATAATCCCTTTGGTTTTGCTTCCTGTGTCAAAATAAAATATAGATAAAAGGAGAAAGTTACTAAGAGCTTTCAGCAGTAGCATTTCACTGAATGCTGTCTTCCATTCACACTGGCCACAGTTGACTCTTGGATGAAAAACATCCAAGGAAAATTGCTATCTGTAGTTGTAATGCTAATACTTCCATATGTTGTGTCTCATTGTGAGCAAGAAATAAACTGATTTGCTCAGAACATGGTCATTTAAAGATAGTGAACAGTCTATAGCATTCTTTTGAGAGAGGAGTAATAATGGGAGAGGGAATAGTAATGGCCTAGGGCTGAATGAAGTTTGTTTTATTCAGCATAAATACCTTTATCCCCCATTTCTATTCCATCTAGTGTTTTGGAAACATTATGGTTATAGCATTTTACACTTCTGATGTCTTTCAGTAAACTTAGTATCTTCTCTTGTGTCAGTGTTGAATGCTCTGGTATTTTATAGATCAAACTGTGTAGATCCAATGTCCCCTCCCCAACATGTAAAAATGAACCTGGGCTATGCCACACATGAAACAATTTCCTAGTAACTCTTAGAGCATGAGAGAGGAGATAGGGAATTGTCTGAGTGAGTTCTCTGTTTCCTTGTACTTTTCAAAAACAAGAAGTAGGGGAAAATGAGCTACAAAATCAAGAACAGAGAAAAAAAAAATATAAAAGCATGGCATCCAAAACAGAATATCCCTTTATTTTAGCCTCATAGAAAGTGAGCCAAAAAAGCAAGTAAATTAAAGAGAATATACTATATGAAATCTCAAGATTTTTTCCTCTGATTCCATTAGAAATTTTCATAAATTATAATTTTTATTGCAATTTTATTGTGCATCACTTGTTCTTCTTGGAGTTTTTTTTGTTATTATCATTATTACTTTTTCTGAGTTACATGAAATTGTTCACACCTCCACCCATGAAGTTTTTTCTGATTCTCCTCCCCATCCCACTGAGATGGGGGAATTAGTGAAATGCTGCAGGGTACTTAACTGCTGCCTGGAGTTAAACCGTGTCAAATAAGTGGAATTATGAAGGAGAAAAAGACTCCATACAGGTTCAGTTACAAATTAGTGTGACACAAGAATCAACTAAGTTCCACGCAGAGTGACTGATACATGATAGTTTTATGGGAATCTAGGGGAAAATTGGTCCACAGAGCTGTTATTCTGTATTGAATTGTGTTTAGCTGAGATCAGAATGCAGCACACTGCTGCCTGGGTCTGTTTTTTTTAAGTTAATTCCTTCTGTGTTCTGTTTAAACTCAGTCCTCTTGCTTTTCTGACACAAGTTCCAGTGTATACCCTTTCTGCAGTGTGATGCTTTAGCATGTTTTCTGGGAAAATGCTTAGTTTCTAATTCCCGCTTCCTTTTGATCATCCATACTTAAATATGTTTGTGGTTCTCTAGAAAGTGTAATGTAGCAGCTGGCTGTTACTCCTCAAGCAGATTTACATGCCACAATCCTGCATGGTGCCCCCGCCACAGGTGGAGAGCAACCCAATGCAGTCAGGTTTTTTATAACTCTGTCATTTCCCATCACATCAACACTTGCCTTTCCTCTTTTTTAAAAAGAAGCACTTAAGTAGAAAGTTTATTCAAAATGTCAGCTGACACAATCAAAAAACTGTGACTGAGGCTGTAGTGCAGGGAACACTCTGAGATTATGATGTGTGTCAGCATGTCTGAAAACTAAACGAAACTGTGGGAGTTTTTTTAATGTTTTAGTAAAACAGGGAAGAAATACCTCTTGAAAGATTTCAGGGGCTTAGTTAATTTCTTGTTTCCTTTAAGAGACATAATTTTATTAAAAAATAGGGCATTCAATTTTGTTTTTATGAAAGGTACATCCTTTTTATGAAAGGTACCTCTCACTGTGTGCAGAGTTTCCCTCCAGAGTTTCACTAATGATATTTACCTTTTGCAGTGTTCAAGAACTGTCAGAAAATGTCATTTTCTTCCCTACAGGATTTTTGTCAGTTTCAGTGAAATGCGCTTAAGTAGCTTTTCATGGGGGGAAAAGATGGAGAAAAGATTTCTGTCCTCAAAAAATATGTACTGGAGTGACATGACTGAAAGTTGTGAAATGCAACTTCAGTGTAGAACAGGAAGTGAAAGTGTTTGGGCTTTTTCTTTGTTTTCCCTGAATGCTCTGGATGAGAGGTCATGGATCTGTCAAATATCATGGACAACTTCTGCATGTGTAGGAAGATTTTTCTTTTTTCTCTCTTTGTTTAATGTTTTTTTTTCATTAAAAAAATAGAATCATTTAGGTTGAAAATGACCTTTAATATTACCAAGCCCAACCAGTTTCCTGACCTCCTTTACCACAGAAGCAATATCCCATGATCTCCAGGAGCCTTGCTGCATTGACTGTAGAACACTTACTATAACATTGTAATACACGTTTATTTGTCAAATTTGTAGTCTATATATTTGGGTTGGTGTTTGATCTTTTCTCTCCCCACCCCACATATCCCTGATTCCAGTGAATGGAACACATTATTGCCCATGGTTTTCTGCTGTGTCTGAAGGATCCTCAGTGATTATTTCTGTATATTCTTCTGCTTGCTCCTAAAAGTTGATTATCTCACTGTCTGTAGTTTTAAGCATGCAGCTACAGCATGTCAAATAGGCAGCTTTGCCACCCTAAGGTACTGACATTTGAATGCTGAAGTTCCTCCTCTCTGCATCATTTATGTAAAACAGAATACGGAATCCATTTTTTTTCCCTATACTTATAACCAATCTTAGGTTCTCTAGGAAAAGATAAAGCAATATCAAAAAGCAACTCTTTCACTGAATAATTTTCTGATCTTCTAACATTGCCATGCCCATGGCATGGGCATTCCATAGCATTTCTAATCATATAATAAAACACTTTCTAAAGCATACTATTAATGCTTCTGGAATCAAAAGAAGAGTTGTGCAGTGAATATGAGTTGTGAATGCTTTAAATTCTGAAAGCAAGGATAGTTTTGAGGATTTTCTGCTTCCAGACTATGCTTTCTGGAACAATTTCTATTCAAAGGATAGCATACATAGTCTCTAAGGATTTGGCTTATGGCTGAGCTTTCAGGAAACAAACCTCAGAAAATAAGAACATAAGATCAGCTGTTTTGATTCAGACAAATTATTATCTAGCCTGTATCCTTTGGCTAATAGCAGATACCTGGGGAATAAGCATATAATGATACTGCCCTAAATCACTCTCCCAACACCTAGTGATTTGTAGCTCAGCTATTATGGAACCAAAGGCAGTTTCTTCCTTTTTAAGAGACTGTGCTTTTTCTCCCTGTCCAGTTGTTTTTGAGCCACTCTAGTCTTCTAGCCTCAGTAATATCCTTTGGTTGGAGCTGCAAATGCAGACAGTGAGTGCTAGGCTAGTCTAAGTGTAGGCTCAAGCATATGTACAATCACATGACAAACTAATTTTTCGTGAGACTCCTTCCTTCTTGTGTGGTAGCAAATCCATCTGTCACTGAAACTCATCAGTTATACCTTTTTTTTTTTTCTGTTTCACTGTAAATTACTTAATGATAATATACTTATATACTTTTGCTGCAGAACTGTGGCTTCTGTAACTCGTGTTACACTGGAGAAGATGCTTGGGTATGACATTTCAAAATCAATGGCAGCATGTCAGATTGTACTTGATAGATACAGTATACTCAGGGTTCCTGTATTTATACTTGATGTGAAAAAGAAATTGGAGCTGGTGTCTGGGAGCTTCACAGCAAGAAATATCACTGAAACAATAAAAATTTCTCAAGGATTTCCATTAACTTACACTTCTCTACACCTCGTTCTACTTTGCTAGTATGTAAAAATAGATAAAAACTGATGGAAAATTTTGTAACAAAAATCACCCCTAGAATGTCCAACTAGGTAAATACAAGTAAAAAGTTAATTCTTTGTGTATGACAGGTTTGGAATTGTCTTCAATTCTGTGCTGACTTGCAGTAACATTTACCAATTTCTTCTATGGAGAGATTCTATTTCAGCAGTATGTGAGGAAAACTGAGCGATCTCATTAAATTTTTTTTTTCTCAGATTTCATATCTTCAGGTTGTTTTCTCACTTATCAAATTCAGCAAGGATCTGAGGCTGATGCTGCCTCACAGTTCCATCTCTCAACATTGCTAGTGATAACAGATTGCACAATCAGAACTCAGTTGAGGATATATTTGTAAGATGATAGAATAGAGTCCCTGCATTGCTGGCTATAGTTATAGCTAGTTTATTGTCACTAAGGAAGGCAGATACATCTCCAAATCTCATAGAATATAAGTGTTGTACGTAAAGTGTTTCTTGAATGGCATCATTTTTGAAAATTGCTAGAAACCATCTCAAACACATTTGATTAAATGCTTAACCATAAAGGTATAAATTTTGGTATAGTGGAAATTTACTGTGAATATAGAATTTCAATGGTTTTCTACAAGAACGTTTCTGAAATGCATTGTGGAGTGTGGTAGCATCAATAGAGAGAAACAAAAAAATACGTTAAGCACAAATCTGAAGTTTTTTATATAGGTTGTCTGTTTTGTCACAGTTCTGTTTTTTAAAACAGTCATAGAATTTAGGGGTTTTGTCTTGGACTCAAATGAAAACCGAGTATGAAAAGTGCCTATATGTAAAATACTTGTTTTAATTCTTTAAAAGCTCAAAATTTGATGACTCCAATCATGTTGGGGTTTTTGGTTGAATTTTTTGGTCTTTGTTTTTACAGCTAGAACTCTGGTTCTGTAATGTGTTCTTCATAGTTACATTAAAATTATGTTTTAGCAGATGCAAATTAATTTTAAAATTAGTTTCTCGTTTATGTCTATGCAAATACTATACTACATCAACTATACTATATTCTTTTATACTTTTATTCTTTCCTTCAGGTTTGATTTTTTTGTTTCTTTTTCCCATTTATTAGATAGAACAAAGTAGACACTAAATGTGATGTAAACAGAAGTCTCCAAGGACAAGTTTGTGTTTAGTTGATCTTTGTCACCAAAGACATTGCATTTGCAGACATGATGGCATAGGATCATCTGCAGGTTTTTAAACTTAACTTTGGGATTCAGGGTGGGGGTTTTCTGGTAATGCAAATTATTTCATCTTTTCATCTTATGTGGTATACTTTTCCCTACCAAAGAAAGCAGACATGCTCAGATCCCAAATGTATTCCTTATGTATGGCCTGGCAGTTAACGTGATTTATCAAAGAACTTCACAGCATTATGTGGGTTGTTCTAAAAAAGCAGAATTTTGTATGGTTGAGCCTTGAGTTTTAGGAAAATGAATTTGCAAATATCAATTTGAACATATAAGGTGTAGTTGGAACAAGGCAAGAAAACCCATGATCTGCTTTATGCCTTGCACTCTTCATACCTAAAGGAAAATCTATATTATTATTCCTAAAGTTTAAGAAATATAAGAAGATGAAGATACAAGACACCCCAAAAAATCTTATCTTAAATCAGTGACAAGATTGGTTAAGCCAAAAAGATTGATATAGACTTTGTCAAAATCTTGAAAGCATGTATTATCCTGCTTTGCACACTGAATGAACTTAATTGACTTCAGTTAAGAGTTGTTGCACACCTTTAGTGAGAATGAACAGATTTTGCACTTAATGAGGTGAATATCAATTTCCCAGGAAAAAAGTGTTTGTGTAGTGAGTTTGCAGTGAGGCTAAGCAATACCAGAAGCAATGTAAAAGGTTGCACGCTTGGAGAGTGTGATGAGACTAACTACTGTTAGAATTGTCCTTGTGGAATATACTGCTTCAAATTAGAATATGTTCCTATATCCTTATCTAGAACATTTTAGTAATATTTTTGTATGATATGGCTTTCTCACTAGAGTTTTAGTATTTATGAGAGATGTAAGTAGTATATTTGTAAGGACTCTGCACTTTCCTTGCTTATTCTTCTGCAGTTTAATACTCATGGATGCAATAACCTATTTCTTTTTTTTTCACTCTTCCATTATGTAAAAAATAACGTTTTTCCCCAAATCTTTATTCATATTTTACTACTCTATTGATATTTGGCATTTGATAGATTAACAATATTCATACCTTAGAATCTGAGAAGTTTTGATAAATTGGGGGGGATTAGTAAAAAATAATAAATTACTAAAATTAATTTTTTGCTCTCGATCTTAACTCTTTTCCCATTTGAAAAATGACCCTTTTTATTTTTTCAGATTAAAATTATTTTTTGGTTATTGTATATTGAAATTGACATTTCCGCTTTCTGAAACTTCAGCATATTATTTTTATATGGAAAAGGGGATCATTGGTATCTTTAGTTTTTTCATTTTCCTAATCACAGTGGAGAGAAGACAAAGACTATCAGTCTTCCTTTTTTCTATTGAATGGGAAATAAGTTTCTCCGTTATCCAAAGGACTGGTTGAAGTCCAGCACAACTTTCAACTCTGCTACCTCTTTGATGCTCCAGCTTTCTAAAGCTAGTACACCAGCCAACAGTAGGAAAGTTAGATGTATAATTATTCTAATTATTTCCTAAGCGTTCTCTACTGAATTATAAAAATTACATTGGCACTTGACAGTATAGTATTTGATCTTGAAATTACTCATAGGTTCAGTAAAACAGTGTATTCAGGAGTGGCTGTTTATCAATAGGCCATTGCTAGGATGAAGCCTACAGTGGAGGGCCCCAGTAAAAGAAATTCATTCTCATGAAATTATAGAGCATAAGTCTAAGGCAATAGAAGAAAATTAAAGGGCAGCATGAAAGATTTCCCCTTTGTATATTGATTTTTACTTAAAATGGATTTGTGACATTTCTGCTGTCATCAACTTTATTTATTTAATGTATTTCTCAAGGCATTTGATAAACGGTTAAACATAACAACTTAGGAATAAAACTTGTCTTTGTAAGAGAATGTGGACCTGAGCCAGGCTGTTTAAAACTTAGGCTACATAAACAAGAGGAAATTAAACACTGAAATGTTCCAGGCACTGGAACTTGACTGTCATTTTGATAAATTGTTGGAACTGTCTTGCCTCAGTTTTGACCCACAGGCTTGCAGATGGTTCTTAGGTGCCACATGAGGGTGTGCATTGACAGTGGCTGGTTCCAAAAAGCAGTTTGGAAATAGTCACCTCCCCTTAAAGCATAAGAGAGTTTACAGAGAAAGCAGTTTAGTGCCAGGATAGTGGCAGTGCTTGAGGATGCTCCTGAGCACATTAAATGTATTTAGTGGAAAAGCAGCTTTGCAAGCTGTGGCAAGAGTACAGGGGAAAAGAAGGGAAAGCAATGCATGCAAAGTTTCTTGTCTTCAAAGAGTATGTTGCAGGGAATTTTATTTATATAACATTATGTGAGTTATGGTTATTGCTGGAGACCTTAAGATGAATTTTGTTCTTATCAGGAAATGCCTTTCTTTCTCTCATACTTGTCTGCTGGAAGTCAGTTCTATTAAGCATCAGCTCTATTAAGGACAAGTTGTAATGATTACATTTTGTTCTGGGTTACAACCATTGTGGCACAGATGGGAGGAAATACCATAAAATGGCAGATGCACCACTTTAGGGTTAGTAAGAAGATGGGAGGTTCCCAGCAAACTCTGTCCCTTGGCATGTGTAAGAAAAGCTTACTTCTAATCCTGTATGACTGGGTATGGGTAAAGAATGTCAACCTCGAAGAAAATCAGACTTGGACAATAACTAGATTTTCATGATCAGCTAAATTTATGGTATACTTTAGAGGAAATCAGTATTTCTCTCCTTTTTTTTTTGTTAAAAAATATAAATTTTCTATATTGAAGTAAACTGGAAAAATTTCAAAGGAAAGCTGGTGTAGATACTGTATTGGTGCCATCAACCTGTACAGTGTTCTGTTTAAACAATGTTTCTGATACTTTGTGTATTTATGTCTACTGAAGCAAACAGCTGTCTCTCACAAGTCTCTCCTCCTCCCATAACATTACCTTTCCAGATCCTTTCAGCTATAACTGCTGTTATCATACTCACCTGTATTCGTCTTGTTCCTTGAGTACTGCCATAGTAAGTGGCAGTGAATGCCCCAAAACACATGTAGTGTAATTAGCAGTGTGTTTTGTAACTGGCTAACTGAAACGTCAAGAGAATATAAAAACATTGAACCTGAATGACAAGCCTTATGGGAAAAAACAAACCTAAGTCCTCTCTACTCCATTAGGAAATATATTGCAGTAACTCGTGTCCTCCTGCTGCCTCCTTTTGAAATTGGTTGAAATGAACCAAATATCAGAATTTATGGGATGGGAGGTAAGAAATGGATGGACAGACACTCTATTTCCATGAACGCTCTAAGGTAGATTCAGTTTGAAAGCTAAGGATGGAGCTTGTTTTCAGTAGGAAATAAATTGACAAACACACAGTTGTCATTTTTATGTTGCCAGCACAAAACACTCAGTAAAGTCAATATCCCTGAAGTGGGTCTTTTCACTGGCCTCAGGTTACTAATGTTTTCTGGTTATGAGTCCTCCTCTCCCCTCTCTTGTTTTTTGCTCACTTTCCAACTTTAACTTTCAGGTGGCTAAACTAATCAATTTGCAACAGCTATCTACCTCGTAGCTTATTTACTTAACATACTTTGTAAAAAAAAAAAAAAAGCCAAAACTAATCTTTCAATAAGATTTCAAATTTGTAAGTAGAGCATGATGAGTTCTATTTAATTGTTCATCCTGTTTACAATAGACTCAGCAGGGGCACTGTTTTGGTGAAAGAATGATTACGGTTCTGATCTCTTTTTTACCCCTGGCAGCAGGCTTATTTTAAACCACATTTGTTCACTTTGCTGTGTCTGCTACATATGATCTAGGTCAACGTGATGCTTTTGTTCTTTTTCCTCTTCCAAGTGGAAAGTTTCCAGCAGCTTCATCTTCTGCTGATCTAGGCCTTCTATTGGCAGTAACAAAGCAAAGCAGTAACACTGGAGTAGACCTGATACGTGTAGAATGGATCAATATATAAAACAAATGGATTTTTTTACTGCCGAGCTGCTGGTTCTTTGGTTTCATAGTCTAGTGATAGTTCTGATTATAATGGAGATTCTTTCTGATCTACAGAACTTTATCTTGAAAGAGCTAGATATACTGTTCTTTGATTTGATATACTCATTAAGACATTTGTTATAAATCTCAGAGGCATCCTACTTTATTCATATTGTAACAAGGCAATGCTCCAAGCAATCCTTGGGGCATAGTTATGCATCTAAGACATATAATAAAACATTTATAGATAATTAGTAAAATAAATTCAGAACAAAATTTTCCAACTTTCTTGGTTTTTTAAATTTTTTTTAGTGGTAACATACTTTAGGATTTCATATTTCTACCTTTTCAAACTACTTTGAAGCAGGCAGGATTCCCTGCTCTACTTCTAAAAGACAATGTCTTAAATAGCAATTGAGGTTTTGAACAAAATTTTACCACAATTCAAATGGAAGATTAGCATCTGTAAAGCTCGTGTGCACTGTCTTGAGCTAGTGAAGTTTAGCAGTCAGACTTTTAGCACTGGATCTCCTCTTGGCTTTTCCACTGTGATGTACCTGTTTTTCTTGGTAAGGCCTGATTCAAGTAACAGGGGAAAAACAAAAAACCCCAACCTCATGTTCATTCTAGAGGAAAAAGAGCATTCAATGAAATTAATATACAGAAACAAAATACAATTTTTCATTAAGTTTTGGTTTCCAGTGATCGAAGGTTTGCTACTCCATGCTCAAAACTCAGATTTTTCAATTTTATCTGATCTGACACATTTTATTTCATTTTTTTTTCCAGTTCTTGGATATGTCATTACTTATATATATCTTCTATATAAAAGTAGGAAACATTCAATGTAAAACTTATTTAGGATACATTTTAATAACTAAGATTATATAGTTCACTGTTCATTTGGAAGAAGAAGATATTAAATATTCCTGAAATGTCTAAAAAGAAACAAGCTTAATAATATTATTTTGCTGTTTCATAACACTGAAGAATCTCTCAAAAAGGTTAGCTGTAATTGCATTTTTATAATCTCCTAATGTTTTATTGCCTTTTTTTTAATGCATCATGATTCAAAATAATGTTTTTCCATGGCTTCCATTAGATATTTCCAAGGTCTATTAGAATAATAGATTGATTCATGCTCATTTTCTGCTCTATTTTCAAGGTAGAACCACTTTTGCTTAGAATTTTAAAACTTGATTCCAGGTTTTGCATAGCATAATTATATGTCCTATCTTTCTCCAGCTGCGTTTTCTTTGCTTTTCACCCTGCTGAGGTCTCGATTCTCTTTCATCAGATTAATTGCTGCCATTCTATGCCTTAAGCATTAATATAAATTATGAAAGAGACTCATACAAGTAGAATATCCTAAGAAACACCACCACAGTGCCCAGACCTTCGGCCAAAATTTGCACAATCTGGTGGGAGCTCACTTAGAGCTGCCTGGATGCTACTTCTAGTATCTGAGTCTAGATCCGTGACCTGGAACTGCCCAGGTCTGCAATTGCCCTGTCACCCCCAGGCCACCATGGTACTGCAGCCATGACTCCAGCGGGTTTTGGAATACTTTCTACATGGCTTAGAAAACAGGCATAGATCCTTTTTGGTGAGGTAGTGTACAAGTTTCAGCAACATTCATGATTAAAAAACTTAATGTTTTCCAGGTGCTGAAATGTTGCACAAAAATCCTTGGTCTTCAGTTCTATAAGAAAAGAAACCATGTCTTAACATGTTGCTCATAAAAGTTTACAAGTATGAAGTAATACTGTACTAAAGGCATTGAGGACATTGGTTGGTCCTCAGTCTAATCTGTAACAAAAAATAGAGCTGTCAAAAAGGGACATGATCTGAGTTTGAATTTGCTTTTTTTTCTGTTTATCCCTCTGATTTTGTAGAAACAAGCTCATGATTTTTAGGGACTGCCAATTTCAAGCCAGTTGCACACCACCAAGTGTTTCACCTTTTTATAGAAAAGTACCTGTGAAACCCCGCTAGAGCTTCACTATAGCACTTGTATACTGCTTGAGCTAAAACTTAGGCAAAGGCCCTGGGCACACTTCTGTTAAATTTTGGTCACTGATAGGTGTATTTCCTTTTCTATACAATAAAAAATTGATTCCAACACTTGGAGAGGAAGTCTAATTAAAGCCTTTCTGTGGTAAAGATTGTGAGCTCCAATACTGCTTTTGATACAGATAAGGTGGGGGCGAGGATTAAAGGATTTGTTGGAGGTTGGTGAATGAAAGACTGAGCTTAGAGACAAGGTTAGAATTTACTGCTCTGTGTGACTCACTTTTGCTGAGGTGGAATAAAAAATAAAAATACTGAGGTGGAATAAAGGACTGGTTATATGTTAAAAGGTATTTGAGAAGGAAATGAAAGTATGAAGAGTTTTAATCAAAAGAGAATGGCCATACAAATGTGATTATTATCCCTTGTTGAAACAGAGAATAAAGTTAGTAGACTGCACAATTTGATTAAATTTTAAGAAATCTAAGAAATCCAGTTTTAAGAAAAATTGGGGTTTTTTCTGTCCTGTCTTCTGTGCACTGGGGGTTTTGGTGCACTTGCATGTTTGTATATTAGCATACCCATAGCTGCATTAACAAAAGCTTAATTGGAATGTATGGAAGTGCATAATAGAAATCAGACCTCCTTTGTTCTACAGTCAGAAAAGAGATTGATTGCAAAAAACAATTTGCGAGGAATTGCAGAGTCCAGGATCGTTCCAGATTTTAAACCAGCAAATCTGTTTTACTCCCAGAGAATGAGACTGATATGGTGGTGTTTATTTCTCCAACTGCCACTCTCTACCTTGCAAAGTGAAGTTTAGGTGCTGTTGTCTTAGAACTGGTTTACATTAGCAGAACACCACAGCACCCAGAAACAGGAGAGAAATCCCATTCAGTACCCCAGATTATCACCTCTGATCCAGGCTAATAAGGATAAAGGACCAACCAACAGTGTAATGGGTGCGAAAAAACTGCAGGGTCAAGTTTTTCTGAAGGGGGTGAGGGCTTGCTGACTATGCTTGATGAAAACTTATTTTTTTGGATATAACAGTTTTTATTGCTATTTTCTATTACTGTGTAGTTATACCCATGCTAAACATGGAAAAAATGTTTAGCTTCTACCTCTTTAATATCTTCATGAGTCACTGCCAAGGCAACAGACCGTCTACTAAAGTTCAGTGATAATGATGTGGTAGAGAGTCAGGTTGAGTAATAGGATGGTGTCCTCTGTGGGGAAAGTTGCTGAAGTTATTACAGACTAAGCACTACTACAATATCTCCAACAATATAAAAGCTGAAATCTGTCTCTATTTTAATATTTACTGTGGCCTCAGAAGAATTGCAAATCATGTAACTTGTAAACTCTTTTATTTATGTTTCCCCATAGCAAAAGCAGCACTTACCTGCTGTAAAAATTAAGTTTGCATCACAAAGCTGAACACCAAGCCTGCTTTTCCCATGACAAATCCAGGTCCTGCCAGTTTCCCGAAGCTTCAATATTATTGAGTTACATCTTCCTCATTCTAGTGGAATGAAATAAAATTAAAGCATTTGGTTGGTTTAAATTAATTTTTTTAAGTTTAAAGAAGACACTTAATTTTAGATTACTGGTGCTATGACTAGTTTTATTTAAATTCTGAATTAATATTTTAATTGAGCACAATAACCTTTATGAATTCATGAGGGAAATCTGATGGCATGTCTTTTAATAAGTCAATCAACTAAATGTGCCAAAACCTCATGATTTATTTAATATATGATGAAGGGCAGAAAAGTATCTATGCAGTCTTGTCCTTGGCACAGCTAATCCAGAAAGTTTGCTAAGAATTTGTCCCAATGTAATATTAATTTTCTGATATGACTTTCATGTTGAAAGTCATAGCTCTGTGAATTTGAGGTTTGCCTCTTAAGTCAGTAATAAAATGTTGCCTCTTTTCACCTCTTTTATTTAACTGACTACTAGTAAGTAGTGACTGTGTAATTTTTTGTCAGTTTTGAGGATCCTCAAAGTATACAAAATTTACCTTTCTCTATGCAGACCCACAGAAAAAATTAATGGTTACTGGTCAGTACAATCTAGACTTTTATCCTGATATATGCAGTTCTCCGGGTCTTTCTGCTTTCTTCTTGAAATGAAAGCCCAGGAAACAATAATCCCTGTATTAATTTTTCTAGTGCCAAAACATTAGTATTGATCTGTCTTATCCTAAACAGGCAGTGGCTGCTCTTCTTTGTTTCTTTGCAGATCTTTTAAAAAACAGCCAGTTCAATAAGAGACACTAGTCCCTCTGCTGTGTCTGTGAAGTCTAAATGGTGGGAAAAGGGGGAAAAAAAGCAGTAGAGCAATATGATTCTTTCAGAAATTAATATTGAGTTCTTTTTATATCTGCAGTGGGTCAATGCTGGAAGAGTAATGGGAAATAACAATGACAACTGCAAATCCTTGTAATTGCTGAAGCTTTCAGTACTGTGTCCCTGTTAGCTGCTTTCTGGAAATCAGGGACCAAATCTGAGTAAATATAATTTTAAATGTAAATCCAGATATGTGCCTTCTTCAAAGAGGAACAGTTTTGGAAAGAAAATAGGTCAACTTAGGTCAGATTTATCTGATTATTCTTTACTTGCTATTGCAGCTCCAGGCCAGTAAACATAGTGGACATTGCAGAATGTAGGGCTGCCCATTTGTTTCTATAATGACAAGGGGTCATAGGCCAACATTTAGAATGAGCTTGCACTTATTCCAACAGGTGTAGCTGTAAAGGTTGATTTTAATCTGTCTCTGTGTTTCTTTCAGCTTTAGGTCTCCTTTTGTTTCAGCATTTTTAGTAATTTTTTTAATAATCTTTGCTTAGGCCCAGTGCCTCCTTTCTAGTAGCAAGTTCATTGTCACGTTGAATTGCAATTGTCTTGTCCTGGGTAATTGTGTAATCTCCTTGGGTAATCTGTCCTCTCCTTGTTTTTAATTTATTTTCGACTGTAACCCCAGTATCAGCTCCTGTAGTCTTTCATGGTAATCTTCCCCGAACTTCTCTAATAGTTTTAAAATTGGTTTCCAATTCTTAATTAATGAAAAATTTAAAACCCACTAAGGGCCCCCAAATGTTCTATTGGAGGTATAGGTGCTTTCTGATTGTCATCTTTCTTTTGATATCCGCTGCTTACAGATACACAGTGTTTAGGTGCTCATCTTATTTTCTTTCTCTTTTAGATTTTTGACCTTTGTGGGAATTTACTTGCTCTAGCCTCATCAGCTTATTTTATTTTTAACCCTTGAGAATCCAACAGGCTTTTTGGTGAGCTCTTCATGGTTGAATTGCTGACTATCCATCCCTATCCCTAGGAAAAATGTCTTTCTCTGATATCGTCTCTTGTTTCCGGTGTTCCTAAAAATAAAGGAACACTTCCCAAGAATGCACACCAGGTACATGGTGTAGACTCGTTCAGCCAAGGACACTTTTCTATAGGCTGAGCTACACAGTTCACAGGGTGAATTTATAGCTGTACCACAGTTTAAATTGATTTCTGGAATTAATGCAAAAGAAAAAGAAATAAAAAGTAGAACAGAAAATAATAATTTTCCCTTGCCTGTTATTACCTTAGTAAGCAGCTGATGTTCTGAAACTTGAACAAATTCTTGAACAAATGAAGCTGGTTTTCATCCTTCTGGAAAAGGATCTACTGATCGTCTAAAAACTCTTTTCTTGGTACAGGATTCCAAGTTCTGAAGTTAAAACCAAGTAGTTGATAGATTCAAAAGTGGAGCAGATGAAAAAAAGGACTTCTTAGAAAATGAAATGTCTTCTCTTTCAGTATGACCTTGCTTCCTACTTTTTGAATGTACTTCTACATAAATGGAGAAGTAATGTTTCAAAGAAATTTTTAAATTCCAGTTTTACAAAAATCTTTAGGATGGATCAAATTGTGTTCTTTATTCTCTGAAGAATTCAGCAACAATTTTATTTAAATTAGGAATATGTGTTTGGCAAAGGCCTTGAAAATATATGATATGTTTATCACTGAGGGGAAAAAATGACTTTGCAGTGTAGCATAGTAGCTATTTGTAGGAGTTAAGCAATGGATAAGAAACTATCTATGTTTGCTTTCATTAATTTTTGAATTTCTTTGTTTCCTTTCTTTATGTTTTTAGTAGGACTAAACTGTAGTTATACATTTAGCTTGATAGATGTTCCCTCTGGGAGACATGCAACTATGCTAAGAATCTTAGTCTTAAGTAGCATTATATCTCACAGACAGTACCTTGATTAAGCCGAACTTTAATTAAGATAAATGGTGGCTGCTTAGTCATCTGTTTGCCATGGTGAGACTTGTTTCTTCAGATTAATGTTAGAAGTAATGAAAAATTTTCATTTTCTTAGTGAAAGCACAAATTAGATTTTTGCAGCGTTGTTGCCCACCTGTCCTGATGAGTGTGCACCTGTTAGAAAGTAAGCAATTTCATGATACAGATTTCTCTCTATAATGAAGTTGTATTATCTTCCCAGCTATCCTAGAAGGATGAAAGTCAGCAGTATCTGTTCCGGGAATAACATTATTTAATCAAGGTTAGCGTTAATTGCTACTGATGCAAACAGTCTGCATTTCTTAATTCATAGAACAGTGAGGGTGGTGTTTTTTTATTTATTTGGGAAGATGGTCCATTCAGAAATCAAGAAAAATTGTTCTGTTGAAAAAGCCTCAAAAAGTATACATTATTTAGGTTTGATGTTTCATTTTTCTTTGCAGTATTGAGTACATCACCTTGAATAGCCATCCATAAAGGTACCATTTTGTCTGTACATCCACAGATAGCTTTGGATCTTGTGCAGTCAAAAACACTGGAAAATAGTCAGTTCCTTAATGTCACCTTGAAACTGAATAGCCTCTTACTTCTGGGAGTAATTTAAAATAGCACAGTGTTATTGGTATTTAAACCAAAGCATTCTCAAGATTGCAATTAAAAAGACAAAAAAAAGAGTATCTTTATGACCCAAATCTACCATGGCAGATTTATACATGTGTTAAATTTTTATCCAAATGTTACTTTTTTGAGCTTCCACAGTCACAGAGAAAATCTGTCCTTTTTCTAGTCTGTGGGCTCTTCACCTGAGTTCCATCTTTCCGCTCGCTTGGTGCTTCAGATTTTCCAAGCATATGTTCATGAAAGATTTGAGAGCAAATGAGTAATGGAAAATACAGTGCAGCTCCCTAGTAGACAAATTAGTATGGATATGATGGTTAGCTATCTTTTTTATGTTTCTGTGGGAATGGTGTTTGAGTTACTTGTGTATGGCTGATGCCACGAATTTGTTCTCATCCATAGAGTGATGAGAAATTATACTGGAATATAGCCAGATCAATGAACACCTTTTCTGCTACTGCTTACTTGCCTTTTTTACAGAGGAGGTTCATTTCTCCTCTTATGAGCAATTATCTTCTATTTCAAACATATGGTTAGACAAACTAATTAATGTCTGTAATAAAATTCGTATACAGGCTCTTTGGCATCTCACAGTCTTCAAGGCTGCTTTTTAATAAAACAGTGAAAATATAAGTAGTCTGAAAAACACAAATCCAGTCTAATCTTGAGCTTGATTTAGTACAGTGTCTTTGTTCAAAAGTAGGTTATAACATCACTTACCATGGGTATATGTGCTTCCTTAGACAAACAAAGCAGACTATCAAAAGTGGAAAATAAAACTCTTCAGAAAAGATTTTCTACTGCTATCGAGTATCCAGTTACCTTTTTCACTGTGCTAACATTTGAATAGTTCAATGAAACACACTCTTTCTGTAAATCTAAAGATTGTTACTACAAAGAATTAAATTTATGTTGATGTTTCTTGATATGAGTAGTCATCCAAACAAGTTATAAGGAATAAACAAACAATATGGTTATACAGCTTACTCCAGATTTTATTGAGAAATAGCACAGTTCAGCTTCTTGTTAATGTGCCCTGAAAAGACCAAAGACAGCAAGGCTTTGGTTTTGCACTTTGCCATATATATAATCTTGGCTAGATAGGATTTTTCAAAGGCTATCTTCTTACTATAATCTTGAAGGAATTAAACAGTTCTCAATGATACCTAATTCTTGTAAAATACTCTCAATATAGTTTTTGAAATGACCTAAAGAAGAAATAGTCAAACAGTATTTTGTTATAATGAAATATTTTCACTTGATTGTGAAAGCATGTATCACATTATGGTCCAAAGGACAAGTTATGCACTTTCTCAACATCCTAATGTCTGTATATTTTATGAAATTCTACAGCTGGGTATTTTATGATTTACATTTAACTATATACCATTTACTACCAATTATTGTTTTGTTAAAAGCAGGTTTTGTATCTAAAGAAGAAAAAAAGTGAAAAAATCATATAACTTGAAAAATAAAAAACATTATTATCTTGAAATATCTGTAGAGAATATTTTGACAAGCTGTACATAGAAGAAGGAAAAAATTCTAACAATTTATGCTTTACCACTTTTTCTCCTGGGATACAAGCAATATTTTTCTAAACTATATTAATTTGGAATATTTGTTAAATACTTACACCACACAATTCAGCTGCAAAATGAAATTGTACTTCAGAAAGCTTAAAAAACCTAATAGCTTTCAATTCTGTATGAATGTTTATTTGACTTAGTTTATGGTAAATGATAAAGATCATAGTTTTATTAATTTTGTAGTTCTTGACATATTTTCTCTGTTAAGCTATGGTTTTATGTAGTGTAAGACATGTATGTGTAAAAGTAGTGGTCCAGTTAGCTTTTTTATGATTTCTAGGCTTCTTATTTATATAAAATTTTCATAAGAAATACAACACAATAGAGGCAGAACATTTTGGGCAGGTGTAGAGCTGAGTAAGATTGCAACAGATCTCCTAAGCAAGCTATCCCGTACTTTAAAAAAATATTTGAAAATCTCTTTTTGCTTCTTGACCTCTAGTAAATATCAGCACCCTTCATCTCTTTTGCAGTGGCTTTCTAATCTTTAGTGCAGAGTAGCATTTGATATTTGATTTGATAGCCTTGAGCACCAGTTTCACTATTTCAGTGAGGTAAAGCCTAATCTCTTCATCCTGAAGAATCTATTTCTAGAAGGGACATGGTTTAGGAAGAAATTTCAAAACAGCTGCATTTTCTAGTTCTATCAGAGACTCAGAAAACCACACAGAAATAAAATTACTTCCAAGCCCCTTTCTCTGACCTCTGGTATCTGGATTGTGTAATTCAATTTTTTTTTTAGATTCTCTCTCTTTTTTCTACCCTGAAAAGTTGTCTTGAATTACCTGAAAGGTTTACATTTATCTGGGATTTCTGTATATCTGGTAATGTTAATAAACTTCATGGTACCAACCATGGTGATGTGGCTTATCTGGAAGTCCAAATATTATGGCCATTTCTAGCAAAGCCATGTCTATCTAACAAGATACATATTTTTAAAGCATCAGGTGAACTACCTGTGCATGTGTTTAGATTATGCATGCAAGGCTTAAACCCATAAAATCTGCTATATCCCAGTAGTTTGAGGTACACTTCATATGCAGAACAACCAATCAGCAGGTACAAAGGAGCCCGTGTCTCCTTGCAGCACTGCATAACCTCTACACATAATGAGGCCATAATTTCCAGACAAAAGTTAGTGAGAGATGGTATTCCTAGCTCCAGAAACATCCTTGTGGGATGAATCATCATATATGATGATTCAATGATGGGTCACACACAATTTTATGGAATAGAAGTGAGAAAGTAGGGAGGATGACCCTGAACACCCAAGGCTGGGTTTGTGCATCACCATCTGAACTGAGCCTTGCTGTAAGGACACCTGGTGCAGACACAGGATGATTCCAGAAATTCTGCTGGAACTTCTCATGTGCTCACCCGAGAAGGTTATACAAAGGATCACAGCTATATCTGGGTATGTAATGTGTGCTTTTTACATGCAGTCATGCGGATTTCCTGTGGTTTCTGCTGTGGGGGTTTTGTTTCTTTGTTTGTTTAATACTGTAGCCTACTATCTTGCATTAGCTGAAGCATATGAAAATGGCTTTATACTTAAGTCATTCAACTTGGGAATATATAATGAAAAATCCCCTTATAAACTTCAAGTATTCTCATGAGGTAATGAAAATTTATCATTCTTACTAAGCAGAGCAAATGATTATACAGGTAATACTGAAAAAAAAATCCCACCTGATTTATTGGCTCTGTTTTAATAAAACAGAAAAAATACAATGAATTATTACTAAAAGTTTTAAGGTTTTAAGCAATGTCTGCACTTTTCTTGTTCTGTAGGACCAGAGCTTGGTTTTAGTTATATTTATTTTATTGTTTTAAACTCATATTTTATTAGTGCTTCCCTCTCATTCTTGGCAATTGGAGAACATGGTATGCAGAGATTGACCAAAATCTTTAGTTAAAAAAAAGAAATCATCACAAGGTAAAGAGCATGTTTTTGCATTTGACAAAAATTGTATAAAGCCTCATGGCATACTCTTTTAGAAGAAGGCTGAGCAAGGTGATTCTAGTTCTCCTTGATTGTCTGTGTGGTAAAGCACAAAATTAAAAAAGCCAAGAGATCATGAGGGGGTGCAAGTAAGAAGTACCAGGACAATTTTCCTGAAAGAAAACACTTTTAGATAAAAGGGTAAAAGTTTAAAGATAGTTTTGACTACTTTGAGACTGTTGACTAAAAAAGGCAAAAAAAAATCAGGATTGTTTCTTTCTCTCTAATTCCACCATGTTATAGGATTTGAAGGCTTTAGTGGGGGGAGAGGGGGAGAAGTGAGAGTGACAAAAAATTGCAGACTATTGTGGGAAAATTTCCAACACTTGAAGACATCTTGTTTGAGTTTATTTGATGGCAAACATTTTTCCATCTTTTACTCCTCTGGCACATGTTTGATCTTCTACTGTTTCATGATGAGCAATCAAGTTGATCTGAGCTCTCACTGATGACTCCCTGTCTGCTCACCTCAGTGTTTTCAAGCCACTTGTGCATAAGATTTTCTCACCCTTTCCAGTGTACACCAGTTTACAGATCATAATTTCTGTGACACACAGTATCTGAACATTCAGCGTGTTGAAGATTTTAGACCAAGTACCCTGCAATTTGGATAACAGATGTACAGAGCTCTAAGACAAAGCCATGCCCCCTGCAAGGTACCTTTGGGATTCAATTGCTTTGTATGATTTACCTCTTTCGCTAGAAACGTCTCCTCCTATTTTCTCTCTGAAAAGAAAATCAACAACAGGCAGTTCCAACAGGCAGATTTTTCTTGTTCACAGTCATGTAAAAAATCTCCAGTATTCACTGTCTTCAGCATTTTAACCTCCTTTTTGTGTTTGCTTTGTCCACTCTTCAAAGATTTTAGAACAATTCAGTAACTATACAATCCATATACATTTTTTTTTGAAGCCCATCTTTTGCAGGTAAATTCAGAGTGAATTCTGGAGTTTTATTCTTCTTTGACAGGACATTTTAATGTTATCCAGTCCTCATGTTTGCCATTATGGCATGTACTACTAATGTTACTGTAAGACATTTTTGCAAGGCCCACATACTTCAAGTGGTTACGATACTTGTGATGCTGTAGCATCAGTTTGTAGAGGATGAGCTATAAAGTTATAAAAAAGCTTTACACCTTTACATTATATAATGAATTTCCAAGGACTCTCTAATTCTTTCTGCTTAAGGTGTAGAGAAAAATATAAAAAAAAATATATTATTGCTCTTGCTTTTCACTTCCATAATGCAAATGCCATTTGAAAGCAAATTGCATTAGAAATCACCTGTATTCTTCATCAATGTCTCTGCAAAGTCAAGTGCTGGAAGTTATGTCTGGCTAACTCTTTGGTCAGCTGTCATGAGCTCTGAGTGGTGATCATCAAACCAAGGGCTGCTTTCGTTCTTTCACAGTGTACCAATTTTATTGAGGTTCAGTTTTTGGTACAAACAGTCATTTGGTTTACAAAAGCTGTGACTATGACAGACAAAATGAGAGCTGTCTGTGTGTCTTTTCAACTGGTGATGTGATTGTGTTGCTGCTGTGATAGAATATCATGTATTCGCATTAGAAAGAATAGTTTTGTACTATTTCTAGCCTTGTTCTAAATGTATTCATGGTTTAACGTTCACTGTCTGTTCCAAATTTATCCGATTGTCTCAGGAAGTCTGATAAAACAACAGCTGACATCTGTGGGTGCTTTGCCTCTCACAAACAATCAGCTAAAATCAACTCAAAAAAAAGCATCTGTCACAGTGCAGATGAAGAGAAGAGTTGTGGAAAGGATGGGAAGATAGAACTAAAGTATACTTTGTGGGTGGGGAGTGGAACAGATGTGTGATTTAAACCTGATGACACCATTACTTTAAAATTTTATGTGGTTTCTGGTTTACTGGTTTGGTTTGTTGAAACATGGCAGCTTGATATTCCAAGTCACCCACAATGTTTTGGGTATTTTGATTAAGTGGGGATTCTGGGGGAGGGTGGGGGGGAGGGAGGCAACTAAATCATCTTCTTTCAGGATGAGATCATTTTTGCAGTATTAATTGAACCAGTAGACAGAATAAAATATGACTGAATTAGAGGAGGCTGAGGGGAGACCTTACTGTTCTCTACAGCTAGCTGAAAGAAGATTGCAGCAAGGTAGGGGAGAGTCTCTTCTTCCAGCTAACAAGTGATGGGTCAAGAGGAAATGACTTCAAGATGCACCAGAAGAAGGTTAGCTTGGATATAGGGAAAAAATTTCCTCACCAAAAGGATTATTCAATGCAGGAACTGGCTGCCTGGGAAAGCGGTGGGGTTACCACCCCTGGAAGTATCTAAAACTTTTGTAAATGTATCACTTAGAGATGTGGTTTAGTGGCAAACATAGTGGTGGGTTAACAGTTGGACTCAATGATCTCAGAGGTATTTTCCAACCTAAATGACCCTATGATACTATAAATTAATGTCTGAAACTAAAACTAGTTGTAGCTCTCTTGCTTTATGAAGGCTTGAGTTGAACCAAGGTAACTAGGTCTTGATCCTGGGAGTTGTGCTTATCTAAACATCCCTTTTTTGCAGTTGAGTAATTCAAATGAGAGCGGACTGGATGAGGTATTTTTTTGTCCTTTAGAGGTCCACAGGTGAAAATCCTCAGTTTTTATCAACATACATTCCTCTTCCCAATTACCAGCAGCCCTATGAAGAGTCAAGTGAAGCTGTAGTTACAAGTTGTACATGCTGCTAATCTGCAATAGCATGATCTATGCTATTACATTCTGACTTATTATTATGTCTTGAATTAATGATTTGCTTTCAAATTAATTAATGCGTTCAGTGTCTTATATTAAAATGATTTGACCTCTGAGATGTCTTGTGGAAAGGATCAGCTGATCCACTAAAGGCTTTGGCTATAAATTTTGGGGAACACAATGGAATCCCCTCCTGGTTGTACTAGGTGATAAAACAGTATAAGAACTTCAATAAGAACATAGGTGATGGAATAGTGTAATAATGGTTAGTAAATATTGATTTTCAATTAATTCTTGCAAATTAATATATGACAATTCATGTATGCAATATTTCAAAATAGGAAGTTAGAAAAATTATGGTGGGACATAACCTTTTGCTTTTAGCAAAGGAATACCTAAGTTTTGGGGGAAATTAGCAGAAGAACTCACACATATTGTTTGAAAGATAGAGCATATAAGAATGCGATTTGTAGTACAGAAAGATTTTAACCCTTTCAGTTCAACAGTGCCTGTCTCATTTTGTTGCAGTGGCTATAAATGTGTTTATTTTTTCACTAAATTTAGACTGGCAGCAAATATTTGTGTGAATTACTGAGTCTGACATCTAATTAACACAGTCTTTACAGGTTTAACGAGCAGTGATAAATTTCTATCCTTTCTTTGGCACATTTTAATTAGTTCTAATTATGAGTGATGTGACCTGAAAAGCTTGTTGTCCCACGGATTCATCATAAATTTGTGTAATTTATATATGTATAGATAGGATGAATTCTCTTGCAATTGAAAAACCAAAGGTTGTTTAAAACATTACATCAGTCATATGGTATCCTTGTGTAAAACTCAGGTAAGCAAAGCATTGCACATAAATATTTGAGTATGCTGCAGATGATGCTTAATAAAATAAATTTATTGTGTTTTTTTGTCTGAAGAAAAAGCAGGCATGGAAATATGCTTCGTCTGTTGCTCACAACAGAAACATTGCTGACATTAATCTTTAGTGACAGTATAAGTTTCAGGAAGACAGTGTATGTGTTTAAAATATATATTTATAAATATTTTTTAGCACTGAATAGTGCTAAAAAATGAAATAAAAATAAATGACAATATAAGCCTAATTAAAATGATGGCACATTTGTAAATTGTGTTCCTTAATATAAAAATGAAAAAACTTTTTCAGCCAAGGCTTTTCTTCCTTCACAGGGAATTTGGTAGTCTCTAGACAGAGACATGAGAGAACTGCAACAAGACTAATACAATTTACATCACCTAAGATAGGATATTAAAGTAACCAAAAGATTCAATCATTTAAATAAACATGTATTTCATAAAAGTTATATAAATGAAACATGTTGACATCTTATAAAAATCTCAGCCAAGGACCGTACTTGGTATTAAAAAATATAGTTTCATAAAATGGGACTATATATAGCATTTATCTTCTGTAAACTTGATCTTTCACTTCTTGTATGAGTAAGAAGTAAAATGTTTTGAGGCCCAAACTTGTAAAGTGCTACCCTTTGGGAGCTGATAGGAACCTGGAGCATATGGCATCCTGCAGGATTCAGTGCTCTTCATGCTGCGAAACACAGCGTCCCAGTTTTTTGGTATCTTTCATCCTAACTCCTCAAGTCTGGCAGCTACTACACAACCATGCAGAACATCTGAAGACATGAAAGACAGAAGAAACCAGGTAGGGGTTTTTTGACTGAATTAAAAAAAAAAGAGTAAAATAAATCTGTCTTGTTAATACCATGAGAAAAACCTGCCTAGTCTCTATTAAAGGCAGCTAAAATATGCATGTTGAGAAGTCAGAAGAATATGTGAGTGTATCTGCTTGCACAAGTTGGGTTCAAATGGTCTTTCGTGCAATTGCCAAAGCACTGATCAAATTCCTAGCTTCAATATTAGCAGCAAAGTGATGATTCCCTTGGCATCTCTTGTTACTTTCATGTATGACAACACAAGTTTGGAGAGCCCCTGCTGAAGAACATATGGTAAAATTACCGAATAAGAACTTTTGTTGAACCTACGCCCCATATGTGGCAGCTTGTGAATTTTTGGGGTGGAGAGGGAGCAGTTGAGAATACCTGTGCCTTTCCTTCCTAATCTGTATCCCTTCGATTATGGCTGCTTGAAATTGCTCTGTGATCTCAAGTGTAATCTCAGTCAATCCAGAGATTATACCTGGACAAACCTGAAGTGAAACACATAAGAACAGACCTCTAAAAGGAACAGCCACATTAAAAAAGAACAAGGGACTAGAAGTTGAAACAGGGCATGGATTGCAAACTTTAGATACTTTGGAAAGTTGGGTTTTTTCCCTCAGAAAATCTCTTGAAGATAATATTAAAATTAAATAGTGTATACCTGTCAAACTCAGGTCTCAGTTTTTTGTAATGCCTTATTTTAATGAACTTGCTTTTTTATTCAGCTGTTTCACAGTGTTTACTAGCTTGGCTGTCTGCCTTCGTTTTCATTTTATTTTGTTTCATTCTCTTTATGAAAGATAAGTAAATTGCTCTCAATTACTCTGCATAATGATTGATGACAGTGCCTTGTTTAATTTTTTTTAATGTTTTTGTCTGTCATTTGGGCTGTGCAAGGATGTCCAGGATTTGTTAACACAGATAGTAATTGCAAGTACAGGAAGCTCACTTTTTTATTGGTGAGAAAGTGGTAGCAGGTCACATGTGCAGCTATGAGCTTTTTTCCTAGAGAATATTTACTTTTGCTTTATTAGGCAGGTTTTAAAGAGCAAAATATAGAGAGTTTTTGGCAGTTTCCTTAGGACCCTAGACCAGATCTGATCAGGAGGACATTTTCTTTCTCAGAGTAATTCTGCATTTTATTCTTTAGGCATGGTTTGTGAATTCTTAGAAAATTACTTAGGAGTTAATATTTAACTCCAAAAGGTACAGACAAAATTTCAGAATAAATTACTCTGAAAGAAATTTATTAATAGCAGAGAACTTCTTTGCTAAGGATCATTAAATAGTCCTTAGAAGGTAGGAAAAGTTTGACCCCATATTTTAACAATTAGTTCCTTTGTGTTTCTACAATATTTTTCTCAGGATCTTGTCCCTTTATTCATAAATATAATCTCATTCCAAGGACAGTTTTCTCAGTCCTTGGTAAATCTCACATGCAGAGTTTGTTTGATCTGTGGCCTTTCTTTTCAAGCCATTTATTCTCTTCAGTTAACTGAAGTAGCTTCAACTTTCACTTAACTTAAAATCAGTTTTTCTTCTTCAAATGCACTCTTCTACAAAATGAGTAAGTTGAGTATTTTTGGTGTGGCATTTTGAAACTGGGCTATGAAGATGCAAATGAGAGCCTCAGCAGATGAACATCAGACATGTGAATACTATTTCTGAGATGGAATGTTAACTTGTCTCAGTTTGTTGAGCTGACTTTATTTTATCTTCTGCTATAAACTCATCAGGAGCAAAACAAGGAAATAAAGTATTGTAAGAATCAACATTAAAATTATTCAGCCTGTGGATCTGAGAGAGATCCGGGAATAATTAAGTTTGCTTTAGTAATGCTGTCCATATATTTTCCTTTGTTCTTGATACTTATACTGTCATCAAGGAAAAAAAAATTAGTTAAATGCTAAATCTCCTCCACTGTATATGAGCAGAGATATCTCCTCGGACTGTGTTTGAGGACATAATTTGACCTCTATTGTCAATTCTGTCAAAACTGCTCTGTAAATTGGGAAGGAGTGATGACAGAGGATACACATCACTGTCCTTACTAATTCTGCAGACACTTAATGATGAGACACATGAACCTGGACAGGTATCACTCTCAAACAGTGGAATTTCCTTTTTGGTATATTTCTAGTACATTTCTAGCTCAACGCATTGTGTTCAGGGCCTGGCCATGCTGGTTTGCAATGTGTATGCACATATATTTACAGTGCAAGTCAACACTTGACCATTTACAAAAGCAAGATGTGGTCTAAATGGTGCATGATCTGAAGTAAATTGATGTGTGAGACAGTGATCTCAAACATGTTTGTTTGCAGTGTTGGAAAGAAGTTAATAGAAAAAGCATTTGTTGCATGCACTATTTTTTCTAGCTTTGATTATTTATAAACAAACCTGTGTTGATGAAAGGATGAATGAATGAAATAAACCTTTCCACTTAAAAATGGCCATACCCAGCCAGACCAGTGAAGTCAGTCAAATGGTGAAGATGTTACCAATATATTTAGTATTAGAAAAGGAACATCATATATATGATCTGCATTCTTATTGCTTATTAAAAAATTGCACAGTTCCTTATTCTTAAAGGTATTTATTCAGGTCATCAGAGTTTGACTGACTTAATCTAAATTTCACTGGCAACAGGTGAGACTGAAAGTTAGAGGTAGTCTCCTTAAATGAAAAAGAAAGAGTTCTCTTGTTCACAACTACCTGCATGTACTGGGCAGCTGAGCAGCTAACAGTAATCTAATATACTTACAGTAGTGTAATATGCATTTACTGCTTAGCATAGACTAAATAATTTATAAAATTCTACTCCAAAATAGACATTAACATGCAATAAATGGAGCTGCTGATACTTGAAATGTACAGGGTAAAATTCTTAGTTCTGAGCAGTTCTATTGCTGCAATACTTGGAGAGCATTTTTTTTACACCACCTTTGAGCATGTTTTTATGGGAAATGATTACTTGTATTGGACATCAGTCTGCTTTTTTTAACCCTGCTCTCTATTGGCATTGTGGACATCCCATTGTCAAGGTGCAGATTTCTGATTAGCAGTTGTAAAGATTGCTGTATTAGCCCTTCTACCTGTTTGTACTGGGAACTCTTTTTCATGGGTTTTGCTGGTACTGGAGTTGGGAGGAGGCACAGACAGGACAGCTGAAAACAACCGACCAAAGGGGTGTTCCAGACCCTGTGGGATTATGCCCAGCACATGAACTAGGGGGAAGATGTAGGAAGGAAGGATGTTTGGAGCAATAGTGTTTATCTTGCTAATCAGCTGTTACACACAATGGGACCCTGCTTTCCTGGAGATGGCTGAACACCATGGGAAGGGGTGAATTCAACCCACCATTTTATTCTTCCCAATCCCACCAGGGGAGAGTGAGCAAATAGTTAAGTGGTGCTTAGTTGCCAGCTGGAGTTAAACCACAACAACCTGCAGTTGGACAGGTGAAGTAATTTGTGAGACATTTTAGTGTCATGGCAGGTGTAAGGTGGAATTCACTGTACTACCATTCTTTATCTGCAGTAGATAAAAAAATAAAATATCACTCTTAAATAAATCAAGAGCAAAACTATGATCTGTATTAAGATGGTTGGGAACTAGCAGTTTCAAAACCAGCAAAAAATTAAACCAACTCAGGATTAGAGGGATGGCTAGAAGAAGGCTGTAATTAGGGAAAAGGGTCGCTGTCACTGTGTACAGTCTTATTGCTGTAGTCAAAACTGGGCTCACCTATTATTCACATAGGAAAGTTTGACTGTAGCATGCTGAATAATAAGTGTTCAGCTGGATTTGGAACAATCAGAGTGAATATTTTTCTTGATATAGGATGTTTTTCCCTGTACAAAATCCCAAGATTTCTCTTGGGTGTACATATGCCTAGTCTTTAATGGTGCTTAAATTAGATTTTATTTATGCTTAAATCTGTACATTAGAGAATTGTCTGAAATGCACTCAAGATGAATTTTGATGGAATTTATTTTCCTGTTTTTTTTTTATACTATACCAAGGGCACCAGACTTTATCAGAATTAAGGGGCAGACTTTTTTTTAAATCTGTCACTGTAATCACTGGCTCTGGCACTTATTCTACTGCATTTTTTGCAGATAATAGAAACAGGGGAAGTTAATGTGTTTAGTAACAGTGTGCATCATCATCCTAGAGGCTTGCCATCAAGGAAGTGAAGGTTAGAAATGCATGGGTTTTCCATGCACATCTTAACACTGCATGTGCTTCCCAAAATGCAGGAAAGTAGAAGATTTTCTAGAGAGAAAAAATTTGGCAGTAATCTCCAGGGATAGTAAGTGAAGAAAGAATGTGTGTGCATTTTGTGCCAGTAACATTAAAAAGAGGTTTGCTTGCACTTGAATACTGCTGAAAGGTGGTCACTAATCCTAAAGTACTTCACTGATTTTTATACATGAGTTGAATGTGGACAATGGGTCTCTAAGCCTCCTCATCAGCTTTACTGTGTCCAGCATGACCAAAAAAGCACACAACAAAATGAAGATAAATAATGTAGCTGGCTTGATGCTTAAGCAGAGTCTAAAGAATGGAAACAGTCACTGGTTTTACAGTGCTAATGAACTGATGGGATTTTGCACTTCCCAAGTGTGTAAAAGAATTGTTTTAAAGTGAAGATTGAGAGGGGGAGGAACTGGCACAAGTGTCCTAATAGGAGTCTTTTCTATACTTTTTATGCTACCCACAGGCAGCTGTGCTACATAACAGATACTGCAGCAAGTGAGGGATTGAATTAATGGTATTCAGCAGAGGTAGAAAGGAAGGGAAGAAGATGGGAGAATGCCATAAGATCTGTGGGGACCTCTCTATGTGATGGGAACTCCATAGGCATGGCAGAGACAGGTAAAGGAGTTGAGGTGTCAACTCAGGATCTAATGAACAATTTACCATTAGGTCTCAGGATCTAATGAACAATTAATTCATTTTCCCTTCAGGATCCTGTGGAGAAAATTATAACAGGTAACATCAGTAAGGTTTCAAGTCCAAACTGCATGCATTCAGAGGGCACCCTGAATTCTACCATCTCCTACAGTTTGATGTTCGACTCTGAAATTGCTGTAAAATAAAGCTTTAAAAAATCAATTGCTAATATTGAATTTTATTAAACTAAAATTTGTGATATTATATTGAAAAACCTGCTTTTCCATCAATATACAGTAGCTATCTGGGGACATAATCTGAACACTATATTTAATAAATACTTTTAAAATCATTCCTACAGTAATACAGAATCATAAAATCTTTTACGTATCATGCCTATGCTGTATACCATAGAGGAAGTAATAAAACACAGATACAAAATGACACACTACAATAAATGAAGATTGAACTGTTAAAACCAATGATTTATAGGACCTTTTAGTAAGCTTTCCAAATTATGAAGAATAAGCATTTTTCAGTAATTGTGTTTTCAGACATGGCAGCTTTTTAGACATCTCAGAACTGCAGCTGCCAAAGAAAAATAAAATCAAATTATTAATGAAAACATGTACTTTTCCTGTCCAAATTAAAAATAAAAAAAAAGAAACAAAACCAAAAACCTGTTCTAATCAAAAACACTTGCTATCCATAAGGGGAGGGAAAATCTTCATTTTGCATGAGTGCAAAATGAAAAATGTCTTCAAAAATAATCCCCACATGCTGAGACATGACAGGCTCTGGAATGATGTTTGATGACTAAATGACATCCTGTGGAATCTTGCCAGATTTTTTGCAAAAATCAGCATTTTTCTGAAATAATAATGAGATGTAACTGTCAGGTAAGACAAGCTCAATGTGTCATCAAAGAAAATGACAATTGCAGTTATGTACATTACATGGTGTTTGCTTGGAAGTCTTTTGACTCATCAGCAAGGAGAGTGGAGCTCTAAAAGCACTGCAAAACTGAGTTTCTTACCAGCTTTAGAAAGATTTTTCCATCCTTTGTGTTGTCATATAATTAGAGGCTTTTCTCTTTGCAGAAATAGGGTGTGCCACATAAAGTATGACCCAGTAATGAATGAGCTGCCAGACAAATTGACACAAAAGGTGATCCTCTTGCACTAATTTTTCTGAGCTATTGAATTTAATATGAATTCCTGTTCATGTTGCTTGAAAGCAAAACCTGAAAACCACTTCCCACAGCTAACCACTTGACTTAGATTTGGATATATGAAGGTACAATCTGTATACATCATTGAAAGTTATTTTCCCAAGTACTTTAAAAATAAATACGTGCCTTAGAAACCAAGCCAGGCAAAACAGCTGGGTCATATTCAGTTTTCACTCACAGGTGCAAAATCTTCCTAATCTCTCTTTTTATCATCAAAGAACTTATCCTTAGTGCATACTTTATTTTTGTGTTTTCTTTTTATCTCTCCCAAGTAATTCAAGGACTGCATGATAGTTTTTCAGTCTAATAAATCTTAGCAGTTGAAAGCTTTTGAGATATTATTTCACTCCAGGTGAAATCTCCTCTCCACGTATACAGTGGGGATAAGTTTTCTTCTATGTTTCATACAGTAATTTTTATGGTTTTTTTGCTTCATAGAAAAAAGCTCTTGTCCTCTTGTAGCTCTGCTTTCTACATGCTCCTATTTATTTTTTGGTAAGAAGAAATTGAAACAGAAGACATGATTTCAATGCAGTGTCACCAGTGTGGTGTGGTACAGACTTGTTTGATGACATGATAGTAATGCTTGAAAAGTCACTCTTTGCTTCCATACCCATTCATTTGAATCCCATTTTCTCTTCATTTCTACCATATAAAAGACTACTGTCCTAATTTATACTCTTTTATAAAAAAATTTGTTCAGAAATCTTTCATATCTTTATCTATATCTCTATTTTATGGCTTAATTTGCTTTACCCATATTTTAATGAATCCTATACTTTTGTAGATTTCTGTATTCTGACCTGTTTATCTTACTATGAATTTTATTAGTGCTTATGCAAGTGATTAATACATTGAACAAGTGTAACTCAGACTAGACCCAGAAAACCAGATTCTTATCTATATCTAGACTTATTCTGCAACATTTTATTGGAAGCCTCTTAAGAGGGTGGTGAAACATTATTTAATATTGTTTAAAAAGCGTGTCTCTGCCCCTCTGGTCTCCTTCACGTTCTCATGTAAAATAGAAACATTCTGGGTCATATTTGATCTGGAATTTAATAATGTTGTGAATATCTTCAGATTCAGACTCATAGTCACTTTATCAAGGGAAATAAATGCAATCCTTCAGTGTTTCTGTTGGATTTAATTTGAAATCTGAGGCGACTATTCTATGTCAAACATTGCCTCTCTGTCAGAAATATGAAAGTGTCTGATTCAAGTCCCTACTTTACCTGCTGCATCGCAGGTTTGAAACCAGAGTTTCCTATTGTTCCACCTTTTTTTTTTCTACTTTTCCTTCAGAATTGACCTGGGAACGCAGGACCCTGTGGGAGGTAACTGCTGCACAACTGGAAAAAGAGCTCCTGATATCCAGTGCAGACATGATTCATCTTCAGTAAGCACATGTGAAATTGCAGCTTTATCTGACCCAAGTATGATACCCAAAGGAGACCAAGTGGTGTTTCTAGAACTTATCTAGCCTGTGGTATGTGTATCAAACAGCATAAACCACTTTATGAAGTTTATAGGTTCATCTTTATTCATTTTTTTACTTCAGATCAGAAATGAGCTTTTAAAGCTAATATTCTGATCATCCTGATTTTCCAGCCTGGCCTTGACTGGTGATCCTATAGAACACAAGGTGAGTTTTTGTTTATATGACAGTGAAGGATTTTAAAAATGCTGTAGCAGCACACACAAGATGACCTAATACTTAATGGCTGTTTAATCTGTTGAAATCAGGGTGGAGCTATGTCAAAATAAAACATGCTGAAATACTTACAATGCATCTCAGGTGCCTGGCCTGAGGTGCTTTTTTATTAGATAAGATTTTTTAGATTCATTGCCTGCTGTTTTCTAATGTCCATATTACTACCTTATTGCCATACAATCTCCTTATGTAGTCATTCGAGCCTGGTTTTTTATATGTTGGTTTACATGGAAGTAAATTTTACCCACTGACATTGCAGAAACCTTACCAAAATCTCATCTACACAAAAATAGCATTTTTCTATACTTCATACTGTTAGCAAAGAGGCTAAAATCAATAACATGTTATTGTTCCCTTTTAATATGAGTTTTATTAGTCATTATATGAAGCTTTCAGGTAGTTGGGGTTTGGAGTTCTGTTTCCTAGTGATTTTATTCAATTACTATTTGATCTGCTAGACACTTACTTTGTTTTTTTTATTTCTCCCCTCCTGCTCCGGATGTTTTACCCCAAAATTATTTTCCATCCTTGCTATGAATAAGCCAGGGTGGAATCAGACTCCTCAGAACAGCTGAAGTGTATTGTAGGGTGGGAGTAGAAATGTTACAGCTAATAAATTATCCATAAGTATTTCAGCTTTTCCCAAGGTATCTTCCCACGTGAAAATAAATATTGATTTTTTTTAAATTAATCATTTTTCAAAGGATCTTGTTTTCATCTCTGTGAGAAGTCAGATGCTTCTAATTAAACCAGTTTATAATATGCTTCAAATTTACCAGAAGGGATTAGCATAGCTTTTATAGCTCAATTTTTGTTAATAGTATTTCCAGTCAAGGTTTCTGTGATTTCAATAATAACTGAATTTTTAATAGTCATAAATCTCATAAGGTTTTTATTGATATATATTTAACGTAGAGGAAGGTCACAAAACTTTTTCTCAAATGAAATAGCAGGTGAAGAATTTGAGGTGAAGCCTCAAATTCTGCACATGAGGAAGCAAGCAAAATAAAAACGGGCAAAAAGAAAAACCACCCCCAAATCATTGTTGCAATACATTAAAGACTCTAATAAAATGTAAAGAATTTCTGAAACGGAATGAGCAAAACACTACATTCTAAACTCCACTCTTGAACAACCCAAGATTTGTCAGAGGGATCGAAGCTTAAGCAACAATGTGGATAGGATATCTATAACTGTGTCCCCTTCAGTGTTTAATATTAGATAAGGAGTCTTTTTACAATTCTACTTCAGTTCACCTCCAAGTGTTTTCAGAATGCTCAAACTCAGTTCTTTCCTGATGGCCCTGAATTGGTAGGGAGTGCTGTCCTGTTAGAGCACAGCTAATGAGCTCTGAGCCCTAATGGGCATTGGCTCACAGGAGCAGAGGGGGGTGAGTCAGCTATGATCCTTTCAAATATATATATATATTTTATACACCCACACACATATATATATATATATATATATATATATATATATATATATATATATATATATATATATATATATATATATATATATATGAAACATGGACTGCTGGTCTTCTGCAGTGAATTATTCACTCTACAAATTTCACTGCCACTGTGCCGTGCTATTGGCTAAATTAGACATAGTCTATATTCATCCTTTTTCTATTGATGTATTTTCTACTGCTTTAGTGATGACAAGAATGTGTCTTCTCTATCTCATGCGACTCAGAGGGGATCTGAAAGTGGACACAGAGCTTTTAAAGAAAAACGAGAATTTTTAGATCCAGTGATCTCAGCTGGATTGAGTTTCAGAAGTATCAAGGACAACCTAAGGCAGATAAAAATAGAGTGGATATTTGATTTGATGCAGCTATTTTAATGCCAATATCTGATAAGAATGTTATGTTTGAACTGATTTCTTTGCTTCTTAGTAAATGCACATTTCACTGATTTCAGCAGAGATTACATGACAAGGTCAGAGATCAGCCATCATCCAAAAACCACTTCTGCTGCGAATCTGGCACATTCAGTTCAAGATTTCTACCCCAGTAAACAAGCATGTTTTAGAATTTTTTTCAACCTGCCAGTTTTACAAATTGGAATTTTAAACTAATGCATAGTTGTCAAGCATGTCAAGGTGGAATAAATTCACTGGGGAAGAACAAAAGTATAATTTATTGACTGCAGTATTTTCCAAATTATTTAAATGTTATTCCTTTCCTGTCTGCTGTCTCCGAACTTACTATACTATACCCTACTGAGGATGAAAAATACAAGGTTGTAGCAAACACCTCCATACAAATGAGTAAATTTGGTTTATTATTTAGAAAAATGAAGGACATTAGAAGGTCTTGCTATTCCCAGAAGTAAACCCACATGTAGTTTGATACGGTTTCCCTTGTCTGTGATTATGACAAAGAAAACATGAAACCCATTATGTCTGAAACTGGTTCCAGTTTAAGTCCTGTCTAAGAACTGACAAAATGCAAGTGATAGTTCTTCCTAAACTGGCAACCTGTGCCTGCTATCCTTCTGCCCATACGGAGATCCATCTTTCTCTCATTTTTTGCCTGTAGAAACTGACTTACTGGAGTGCTCCCAACAAATGCCAGGTGTAATAGTTTCATTTTCAGTTCCTTGACTGTAAACCCAGTGGTCTTCCTGTGTTTTCCAAGCTTTGTTTCACCCCACTTGCTGTCCTCAGTAACTTGGACCTGGCATCTGTTATCTGTTTATTTCTTCATTTTCAACTCTACTTGGGAAATTTTGTTTCGTGGCTGAGAACATTTTTCTACCTTCCTCATCTTCTTGGTCTGCTGCCCAAAAGCCCTATATTTCCTGGGGTCCTTTCAGCCTTGTTCACCAGTTTTGGGCTAACTGTTTCAAGGACTTTCTTCACAAACTTTAGGTTTGTTACCCCATTAATTAAAAATATCAGAAGATGAAATACTTGTTTAAGAAGCTTGCTAGTATCACTAGATATTCAGAAGAAGATGGAAGTAATGAAAGGTAGAGAATCCACACAGGATGCAATAAATATTTACCCATTCCATATCTTGTTATAAAATTTATATAGTGGTATGTTCTTGTGCAAATAATCTTTGAAAAATATTTCTCCTCAAAGCATTCCCTTTAATAGTTTTTGCCAGTTTTAAGGAACTATTGAAAGATGCGTTATCCATTTGGGTCTTGCTTAGTTTATCTTTCAGCAATTACAGACCTGTTAGTGTTATGTTCAAGAAATAAGTTTGGTTTAGAAATAAGAGACGGTCTTATACGGTCCTATATTGACAGTCTTATAGTTATAAGACAGTCTTATAGTTATATTAGACTGTCTCTAACGGAGACAGTCTAATACTAAAAAGCCCCTGATTTTTTTGCCTGAAAATTCTGCAGATAATGACAAAAAGCAATTGCAAATGCTTTTTTCACTATAATTTTTTTTTGTTTCTGAGAACAAAGCAGACTGTTATCACCTTATAAGACACATGTTTGTAAGAGATGTCAGAGCTAAAGCAAACAGTATGCTCACTGTCAGTGAAGCAAACTTTGAAGGGAACTGGATGACCACTATGTTTACTATATGTTCTGCCAACTGTGTTGCAAATTAATGTACTGAAGACTGCTGGGCAGAATGATTTTCAGATTTTCAGTGCGAGTGTGAACTGCCAGCATAAATATAGGTTTATAGATCAAACGCTTGGCAGTGCTGGGAACATTGAGAATGATAGCAGCTTGCCACAGAAGGAAATGGTTTTTTGTGTGACCTTCCAGACATCTTCCATGTAGATTAGCACAGACAAAGCCTCAGGATTGATGAAATCGGCCACAAATTCAGTAAGAAATGTATGTGTACTCATTACTGGCGGGTAAAAGACATCTTTGCATCTTCATGGCAAGTTGTTCCCTCCCTCTAAAAACAAAAAGTTGGTTTCTGTGTTCCAGCTGCAATTCTCAGAACTGCTCTGAGAAAACCAGACTTGACAAGAGCAATAGCCATTGGAGCCTGTGCAAAGCAGCTGAGAAAGTATGATGTTGATAATGAAAAGAATTTGAATTTTGGCCTAATTTTTTCAGGCATTGAGGGCTCTCAGTTTCTCTAATAAGATCTGAGGACAATCAGCATTTTTTTGCAATGAACTCAATACCTTGCAGAAATAGTCTCTGAATGGAGTCCAATGAGATGCCCAGGACAGATAATTTCATTGAACAGATAATAAAGAAATAATTGATGATTTTGGTTACAATAAAACAGATGCTTTCTGTCTGGTCACTAACAACCAAAAAACTGTGAGCTGAACAAAGCTTTAATTGCTTAAAGAGTAGGTAAATAGAAGGAATTTTTTTAATTGCCTTCCAGTTCTTTTTAAGATACCAGAGATTGTGGGGTATTGGCTTTTCTTTTTGTGACAAGTATTAATATAAACTGGAAATGCTCAACCATGATGCCATATTTCAAATTATCATCTATTCAAAGAGTGTGATTAAAAAGCAGAAGAATATGGCATCTGTTAAAAAAAATAGTAACTTGGAAAATTGTTTGTCTTTCTTTAGAAATTATTTGCATTTATTTTATATTTATTTTAATAATAAAATAAAAATATCTAGGAATAAACATTGTATATATTTAAACAGCAGATTTTGTCCCAGAGCATTCTACATATAATAGCTTCCAATCCCTACCCCACCCTCTGCAGAGTCTTCAATGCATAAACTCTAGTGAAATTACAAAAGTACCAATATTGATTTGTTTTCTGTGCTGATGGATATGTCAGATAACATTTTCTCTTCTTAAGTCAATACTCAATTTTTTAAAACTCTGATAATGGAAAACTAAGTAATTTTTAGTATCATTTTTGCAGCTCTAAGTACTGCTGCTAAGCACAACATACTGTTTTACCGTATAACTTGCTTAAGATAGGAGATGGAGGCCATTTAGAATACTTTGTTCTTGCTTTTTGTTTTTCTTTACTACATGCTGTAGTAAGCAGTTACAGCATTAAGAGCAAATGCTGTCTAAATATACTCTTTTAGGTATTTTTCTTCAAGTTGGATGCAGATAGAGAGCACTGAAGACACTGGAACCATCAGTTGGCCCTGGAATTTGCCCCACTTGAAGAGGCAAGTGCTTTGATTCTGTTTCATGTTTATTAATAGACCTGAGAGCTGCAGTAGCTTGTCATGAATTTCAGCAGTATGTGGCATGAACACTGTAACACAAACATGAGAGAAAGGGCAAAATATATGAACAGCTGGTTGAACTTCACCTTGGTGCTAAGAAGATGGTACTCTTTAGGACAGGTTCTCAAGTAGTTGCTCATCAATGTGCTGGTTAAAAATCCTTAGAATTGTAGAAGTATGGCTTAAGATTAGGAATGAGTAATTGATGTTAGGTGGACACCACAAATGAAGGCTTTGTGCTTCAGAACCAATTGAATGAAATGGCTAACTGCCACCTAATGTCTGATGATGAAGCCATGCATGGAGAAATGCAGGAGAGAGCTTCATAAAAGAAATAATTTTTTGCTGAAAACATAATATTCACATTGTTGTGACAGTGCTTACAAAACAGTGTAGTAATCTAATGGTAAGCCTTAATGCATGGTAATTCTTTCCACAGCACTGATTACTGTTTATCACCTCAAAAAGTACTGTACAAATTTCTTGGGTTCTCTGGGTGTGTTTCTGTAGAAATTTAAGCTCCAACCATAGCCTCAGGTTTGAATTTTTGCCTTTGTAACCAAGAGGAAATCTGCCCAGTGCTGGAGCAGAAATTGTGCCAGCAACATCACGCAATGCAAGGCCTGTAAGCAGAGCTGAACTGGGACAGCTCCAGCAGTTCTAGTTGTTCTTTACTTTTCAGGCTGCTCTTACTGTTGTTTTTCTCACTCTTCCTGTGGAAGAACGTGTTTAAAGGTTCTCAGCTTCAGAAAGAGCAACCTGCCACTTAAAAAAATTGTCAGGTGCATATGTGAGAGCTAATAACATGCACCGTAACACAGTGGAGTGGAATTTAGTTCAAGCAGATGTATTCAGTGAGAGATATCTGCTCATGGGTGTACATAAAGGAATTTCCCAAGTCTTATTTCCTAATTCGTAAGAATTTAGTGATGTTTATACAGGAAACCTTACTAAATCAACAGCTAACACAGTTTTGTACTGTGTTTGTACTTGCAATTGCATGGATAGGAGAGGAGAGGAAACTGGAAAGTAGCTTGATATTATAATTATTTTGAGCAGTAGAATAATTCCATAACCTGTAATAATTTCTTTATGAGCATTGACCCATAAAATAAAGTTCTGCTGTCATGAACATTGTGAGACACAGTCTTGGTCACTCACTAATGACAAAATGTTTAAATTAGGATCAAAAGAGATTCCAAATATTCAGAGATGTATATATGCAGTAATTAGTGGGAAGATGGTTTAAAAAATTTGGGGTTTAGAGATGATTTTAAGAAGGTCATAAGGAGGACTAAGACAATAGTAGCATGTCAATCCACCAAACATTTTAATTGTTTCTGCACTAATTTGAGAAGGGAAATAAACAGGAAGAGCTGAAATCTTAATTAATGATCACAACAGTGTCTCAATTGGCATATGAGACATTCAGTGAGATAATTCATATGATTAGAATATTAGTGGATTTAATTTGCTCCAGAAACATCTGCAAGGTGGGGAAAATAAGAGAATGTATTGCTTTGCATGGCAAATAGGTCCATAAAGAGATGATACACATGTTCTGGGTAAGGATAAAATGCTCAAATCAGAAGTGAGTCACCAGATAAGGCTTGTCTCTTGGTAGGGGAAAAGACCTTTGACTAAGGAAAAAAAAAAAGACAAAGCTTTCCATAGTACAAATGATGGTAGTAAAAATATGATTTAGAAAATAGATAGAAGTCTCATAAATTACAGCACATTTTTATGTATAAAATGGGGAGGAAGAGAATGAAAACTAATTTGAATTATATATGTAACTCTAAATATTCTAAAAACAAGGGCAGAAAATATTAAAATACCAAAAATCCTGAGAATTACTGTGGAAAGAGACTGGTTACAGTTCCCCATGACTAAGAAGTTGAGTTGTTAAGCAATACCAAGAGCAATAAAAAAGTATTAGGCCTTGTGGGTACAAAATTTACAAGATAAAATATTTAAGGCCTGTTTCTAAGCTCCTTCCAATTAACACCCAGAACTCAAAGTAAACTTCTTGTACCCTTTTCTGAGCATCAAGTTTTTTATTTAATCAAGTTCAGTTTTCAGTTTTCTTGCCTTGAAACGTTTTCCTGGGGGAGGGGGTACAGATCTGGGAAGTAAGTATTAGCTTCTTCATACAGGGGCTTGTAGAGGCACCTGTCTACTAGTCCTGTGTTTGCTGAAGGTGCTGAAAGCTTACAGGGGCTCAAGGGAAGGCTGGAACATCTTTGGAGGAGATAAACACTGACGGTGGTTGCATTCTTTAAAAAATACGTCTGGCTCAGGAAATCCTTGTACTGTTTGCAGCCTGGAAGGTAATTAAAAAGTACTACCAGATATACATTCCCATTCTTTCCACTTGTGTCATGGAGGCTTGCAGACACTGCTGAAAATACTGCCCTGGTTTGGAGGGGTCCTTGGTGCAGCCTTGCATTCCTGTGAGCCCAGAGCCCCAACTGGTGGGTACTCTTCCTGTGGAGCCAGTGGCTCTGCTGTTCCCTAGCAGATGCAGTGCATCAGAATGGTCACAGAGCTGGGAAGCTCTGTTTGACTTCTAGAGCAAGGCAAAAGAAATGGAATGATCCTAAAGGAAACAAAATAAGGCCCTGCCTGCAAAGGGCAGTGTAAGTTCTTTCCCTTTATCTGCTTGTATAAAGTTCAATGGGTCACCCTTTTTAAAAAGAGTATAGAAACATGTCTCTTTGTGGTGGTTTGACAGGAAATGTGTTTTTTGGGATGCTGTGTTTTTTGCCAATGGATATTCAGACTTTAATATTGGCATTTAACCTGGCCATTGGGACATGGACACGCCTCTGAGAACACGGGGTTAAAAGCAGAGCTCTCCCCTGGGAGGGTCCTCTTGGGTTTCCGGCGGGAAAGAGTTCGGGTCTCTCCCCCGGCCCAGCTGCTGGCTGGGCAGGAGGAGGGGAAAGCCATGTGGCCGGGAGAGGTAGGCCTGAGCCCGGGGTGGAAGGGTGGAAGAGAGAGAGAGAGAGAGACACCGGCAGCCATCGGGCAGCCCCCCCTGAGAGACACAGAGAGAGAGAGAGAGAGAGAGCCGCTGCCTGGGACTGTAACCTTGAAGCTTGATAAACATGGGCCTGTGCCGGCAGCACGGCTGGGACGGAGAAGAGGGGGGGGGGGGGGGTTCAGCCGGCCGCTTGTAGGAGCTTTTAACCCCTTTTTGGAGAATGAGAACTTTACAGAACATTGACCTTTCCTAGAAGATAGAGTGGAAGATGAGGAAGGAAATGGGCCAGTGTGAGAGAGGTCTGGGCGAGTGAGAGATAGTAGAAGAATAGAGAAGAATCCTAGTGGGAAGAGATGATGGAATAGCTTTTGCTGGACTCTTTTTGTATAGCCATGGTTCTGTCAATGGTTCAGCCGGCCACTTGTAGGAGCTTGGCTATACAAAAAGAGTCCAGCAAAAGCTACTCCATCATCTCTTCCCACTAGGATTCTTCTCTCTTCTTCTACTATCTCTCACTCGCCCAGACCTCTCTCACACTGGCCCATTTCCTTCCTCATCTTCCACTCTATCTTCTAGGAAAGGTCAATGTTCTGCAAGGTTCTCATTCTCCAAAAAGGGGTTAAAAGCTCCTACAAGCGGCTGGCTGAACCCCCCCCCCCTCTTCTCCGTCCCAGCCGTGCTGCCGGCGCAGGCCCATGTTTATCAAGCTTCAAGGTTACAGTCCCAGGCAGCGGCTCTCTCTCTCTCTCTCTCTCTCTGTCTCTCAGGGGGGGCTGCCCGGTGGCTCCCGGTGTCTCTCTCTCTCTCTCTCTCTCTGTGTCTCTCAGGGGGGGCTGCCCGATGGCTCCAGGTGTGTCTCTCTCTCTCTCTCTTCCACCCTTCCACCCCCGGGCTCAGGCCTACCTCTCTCGGCCTCATGGCTTTCCCCTCCTCCTGCCCAGCCAGCAGCTGGGCCGGGGGAGAGACCCGAACTCTTTCCCGCCGGAAACCCAAGAGAACCCTCCCAGGGGAGAGCTCTGCTTTTAACCCCGTGTTCTCAGAGGCGTGTCCATGTCCCAATGGCCAGGTTAAATGCCAATATTAAAGCCTGAATATCCATTGGCCCAAAACACAGCATCCCAAAAAACACATTTCCTGTCAAACCACCACACTCTTGTATACTCTGCTTGAAGGAGGTAATAATTTAGTCCTAATTTCATCAAAGATTGACTTTTTATTCCCATTCAGTATTTTCAGTTCATAAAATTCAGGTTTTAAATAAATAAGTCGATAATGGCAATTTTAGGCTAAGCATACTTGTGGTTAAATTGGTATTGAATGAAGTTCTTTAAATTTACTTGTTTTTTATTTCTTCCTCAGCCTACTGAGATTACTGTTTGTACAGTGGGTTGTTAACAATTGGATTGGGAATATTTGGAAAATATTAGATATTGTGGAGCAGATGTCAACTTAGCAACATTAACTTATGTCCATAAATTTGGATTTAATGAGTTCTCTCCCTTCAGATTTTATCTTATGGTGTGACTATTCTTAGTTTATCCTTTGTTATATTATTTAATTTTGTGCATAATTTCTAAATATGCAACATTCTAAGAAATTAGCTTCAAATCCATGTTATAAATTGAGGAGTCAATCTTGTATATTCATTAGATTCTTGTTACCCCTTTTCCTGTTGTGTTCTGCTACTTCAGCACAGCAAAGCTCTAATTGCCTGAGCAAACATTGACTTTCATATCACTGATAATCCATCAGTGATACAGAAGGGAAAAAAGGGCACCATTTTTACTACAAGAAATTGCAAAAAAGAGTTTCAATATCACCATTAAAATCTCAGGTCCGTTTTGTGTGCATTTATGGTCCCATGCTGTCCTAGATTAGACACATGCACCACGTAAGACTAATATGTTGTGTGGTGTTCCTATGAATCTAGTGTCAGAATAAACAGGAATGGTAAGCTTTAAGCTTTTTGTAATATATCATTTCTAGCTGTGGTAAATATCCCAATTGTATAGAACATGCTAGTTTTCCCTCTTATTCATTTGTGGAAGAATTTGGGTTTTGATTAGTTCCTGAGATAGCTGCACAGACTCTTTGTGTCTCTCTTCCTCAGTCTTACAGTCTGTCAGGTGTCTCTCAGCCTCTCCTTGCCGAGGTGTAATCCTTCCAGTGGCCTAGAAGGACATCCAGCTGATGTTCTGAAGTGTTGTGATGGAAGAGTGTCACTGCCTATTTGTCAGGAAGGAAGCAATGGAGAATTGGCCATTGGCAATTTCTTGTAGCAGCTTCTATTTAAATGAAAACAGGCAGGCAAAGACATTGCAAGGAACATCAGATGAAAAGCAATGCAGAGAATCTTACAGCTCAGGTTTACAGTATGGTGCTAGAAATAACATTCAGAAATGTGCAGTAACTGTTTGTTTCACCTGTATGGAGTTCATGCATTGTGCCTGATTGGCTTTTGTTTCTTTTTCTTCATTGCAGGTCCAGTGATGGTGGTGAGGATCTGACACAGCCCAGAGATCTCTCACCATGGCTGTAGTGCCAGCTCTGGATCAGGAAGGTATGTGGGCAGACAAAGGCAAGGCACAGAGCAAGGGTCAATGGGATGGCCTGAAAAAGCTCCTGGATGAAGCAGGGGCAGGTCCATCCAAGACCCATAAGGTTCTTTCTTGAACAGCTCTTCCTTCAGAGAAGTGTGAATTTGGGCTAGCTCCTTATCAGAGAGCTGTCCTTGAGCCAGCCCACTGTACTCCTGGGAGGCAAGAGTGTAAACTTCAGGCACTGAGAGTAAACAGGAAATAAATATGCCAGATAGTAAGGAAAATAAGACTGATAGATTATTTACAGACAAAATCAATTACCTAAAGACCTGAAATTGCAGGAAGAAAAGATAATTACTTTGTGAACCATTACAATTCAAAATAACTCTACTTCTTTTTGAAGTAGTGTTAATCCATGCAAGTCAACATATTGTAATCTATTTATTAAATTCTCCTGTGTGAAATTAACTGATGGGGAAAAAAGAGTGATCAAGCCTTTAGCTGTCCCTTTGAAAGTGTTTAAACAATAAGATATTTTTCAACCAGAAACAAGTATGATTCCTCATGAATGTGGAAATTTAAATTACCCTCTTTGGTGTGTCATTGTACTACTTTACTTAAAGCAGTTGTTATAATGCTGCAAGCTAAGTAGCTCTCACCAAAGCTGGTTTGGTTTGATTTTCTGGGTCATATCTCACCACAGCTCTTTGTTTTGATAAATTATTTTGCAAAGAGTGCAGTGGCATACAATATACAATTTTCCATTTGAAATATTTGTCACAAAAAGGAGACTGAATATTTTAATGAACCATTTGGATGTTTATAACTTTTATTTTCCTGCTCCTAGGTTTAACCTAGGTATTTCTATGATGGATGATGAAAGAAAGTTCCAATCTATTTACCCTTTACAAAGATAACCCTTTAACTGCTCAGAATTCAGGCCAGTAGTTTTACATGCATTACAGTAGGAAATAGGGTATGCACAAGGCATTACTGTGAAATGCCCTCGCCTCTTACTGGCTATTTTAGGTTCACTTAATGACAATGCCAAGACGAAGTGCAGCTCAAGATTTTCAGATATGTGAAGTGACAGTTACTATCTTAATTATCTATAGAGAGGGCTTAAAACCATGTACTTGCAGTACAAGTATTCATCTAGTAAATTTATAGGCACACACAAAAATGTTCCAAGGATATATTATGTGTACATTTTCAAAGTAATTGCCAATATGTATTTTGAAATTCAATTTTCATTTAGTATTAATAGACAGTGTGAGGGGAATTATGTATCTGCCTTTTAATATCTGTTTTAGTCTTCTGTGTCTCCCCATCACTTCAACAGTCCTTCAGAGTATGTAGTGCTTATGAGCATTTTTTTTCATCCTCCCTTTCCACCCCTTTGCCATTTCATTTTCTCCTAGGTATCGGTTTTGTACTATTAATTCTTATCTTCAAAGTTTTATTTTCATTTATCTCCTAATAAATACTTCTTTCATTTTTCCATCTTCTGTTTCTTCTTGTGTTACTTTATACTTCCAAACTCTCTGTTTTACAACTCTGTTCTTGCTTTTCCTTCATCATCTCTTCATTTCACTCCACAAGGATGTGTTGGGAGAAGAGTAAGGGGAAGGGATTGTGTGCTTGAAATTCTCTCCCTTTTGTTAAATCACATCTTGAGGGTTCTTGTGTTATGGTTGCAAATAATTTGTGACATAATTGTCTTACATATCATATGTGTTACTTAAAAAATCAGCACTTTGTTATTGCTCACATCATATATGGATCAGTTTAAAATCAAGCAGAGATGATGCTTTGCAGGTGGGCTGTATTTTTATTGTGTCCAACTCTTAATTCAGTACACTTCTTTCATCTTATTCTTCAAATAACATACTCAGCAAAAGATATTTAATATAATTATAAAATAATAATGTTGTAGTAAATTTTTCATTAACTATTTTAATTAGTTTAAGGATATTTTTTATACAGCTTGTGAGAACAAGGGCCCTTATATGGCTAGCAGCTTTGCACTCTGGCAGGTGAAATCAAAGTTACAAATATAAATTCTGTGTGATCTTTGGACACTTACTGATAAGCAGCAGCCAAGATGACAGATTTCCATGCATAATTATTTCCCAAACCTTTAAAGTAAACTAAGAATGATTACAAGGAATAAAAGCTACCTCTGTGTTACTGGAAGGGTGGGCTCTGCAGTTCTCCATTAACATTAATTTCTTGTTAAAGCACTCTGAGGCTTTTCTGTCTTGTAACTTTGCCAAATGCTAAACATTAGGGTTGATGGCTTCCATGTCATGCACCTGTCCTAAAGTTTAACTGTCTATAAAAATGTAACCCTATATGGGTCATCTTTGCAAGGCCAGGTTGCAAATATCTTATTTTGCAATAAGGAAAAAGGGAAATCCTTTTGTAAGGAAAAGAAAATTTGAAGCTATCTTTATTATTTCATTTTATATGCCAAATATATTTTATTCTTACTAGATTATTTCCTATTGTTATATGCAGCATAATTTTAGCATCTGTGGATTTGAAGTGAGAATTTCAAACTTGACCGTGAAATGGTTTCTGTGAATAAAAGCCTTTTGGCTTGTGTGGAATCTACTCAAATGTGTGTAAGCCAAAAAACTTTCCATGTGCTTTGCCTGGAATCTAAAAGCTTTGAGGTGTTCTATTGCTGGCAGGGAGTGACTGCCCTTAGTTCTCTTGCAGCTCCCACTGCAGACAAGAGAACGCTTGGTTACCACTGAGGAGCTGGACAGGACTGCAGATGGAAGGAGGACAGAAGTCTCTGTTTCCTCTGCTCATAACTGAGGCAAAAGAAAAATCAAATGCCTTGAATGACTTTCAGTTAGAGAAAAAGCAGTAGGTGGTGGCTTTGGAAGCCTGGAGCAACAAAAGCTGGGTCAGAAGGGGATAAATGTTGGAGAAGGAAAAATGGAATGGAGAATGGTAACATGGAGGGGAAAAAAGAAAATGGGACAGAGGAGTGGAAACTAGTGAGTTTGATGGAGGGAGAAATGTCTGTTTGTGATTTGGATATTCTGTTTGGCATCTTGAATGTGTATTTGTTTATGTGGGTTTTCATTTTTAGTGTTCTTGTCTCTTCCAGACAGACAAATGTATGCATGGATCTGAGATTGGAATTGTTACCAAAATTAGAGTTTGCTCCTCCAAGAGCATAATAAAACTTCCATAAGATCTCCCTGACCCTGTAATCTATTAATTCCAGGAGCTCAGGGAGAAACCGCTCCAGGGTTATGCTCCATGAAATCAGAATTTGAATACAGAATGCATAAACAACACTTTAAGAAGGTAAAATACAGACATGTACATAGAGGTTACTACTTTTGGAGTGCTTAAATGATACATGGTACTCTAAGTGTAACTTGGAAGTGTTGCTATATGATTTAATGATGTATATAATATTTAGTGCCTTATTACTCTTTCACCATATATACATTTTCTGCTACCACATGTTTAGAAACACTCTAAGAAATACTCTGTGTTGGAAATGAAAACAGACAGAAGCAGCTGCTCCTGCTAAGTGCAATGTTTCATTTCATCCATGTGCATCTCACATGAGAACCTGTAGACGGTGGTGTGTGGGTGGATAGTTAATGGTGAGATTATGGTTAAAATGGATTTAATAGTCTAGCTGAGATGGGCACTTTGGGAAGGCAGTGAAAATTCATGAGTCCCCTGCTGCTCTCCTGAGTGGCTCAGGGTGCATTATGCTGACCAAACTGGCATGTCTGAGCTGTTGCACAGTAGTCAGCCCATTTTTATTCTACAAGTACAAGTCTGTTTTGTCAGACAGCAAAATCTCTTATTTTGTTGTTTTCTCTCCCTCTAGCCTGATTCTAGTGAAACTTATGCGTTTATGGGTTGTTTTTCCTTAGAGAATATTGTCTACTCAAAAGTTCAGATCAAATCAGGAACTCCACCTTTTGCTGCTTCTGTGTTTAGGCCTGGGTATAATTAGGATGGAGTTTGTGAGGCAGAAGAAAAATTATAGTTCTTACTTGAAACAGAATGTTCTGCCTTGTATTCAGCGTCCATTATGACTCTCAGAGTTTCATAGTGTTTGTCCCAAATGTTTAATATGAACATCTATTTCGTTAATCAGCCGGAGTTGCCTGTGCTAAGGCAGGAAAGAAAGTAGCTGAAACCTGGGAACTAGCAGAGCAGAACACTGTGTATGTTTTTAATTGAAGGGAAACTGAACAGAATCTTTCATGTGGATGAATATTGGTCAACATCTGAAATAATTTGAAGGCAGTCTTAAAATCCAGCATGTGAATTCTTGCCTGTCTCCTTGTAGATGTGAGGAAAGGTGAAGAGGGCTACAAAATCTCTGCTATGGAAATCATTGCAAATACTATCTGTTAGGGTGGTTTCATCTATAGGATGATCTGGTGACAGAGTACCTTATTTTCATGTCAGCTGCCTTTCAAATAGCCCCTTCAAATTGACCCGAGACCTCCTAAAACCTGCCTTACTTCACCCTGTAATTAATTAGCCTTGAGTTTTTCTAGAGATCTGGTTTTCAAACCTACTATTCCTTTTCTCTACTTAACAACAAATGTTTATTAGACAGAACAGAAAATAACAAAAATAAAACAATTAAAACCTTCAGTGACACTTCCAGGAGTATTTCCTTTAGAAATCTGCAAAGAATAATGAATTATTAAGATTGACTAAATGGCAAAACATAGCTACCACACAGGCTCAAAACAGCAATAAACCACTTGTAATAGACACATAGACTTGTTTTTATCTCATCAGTTCCTTGAGTCTCAAAAGAGAAATCCAGTTTCTGAAGGGTACATAAGGTTGTCTAAGCATACATAAATAAAAACAAATCGATATATAAAATTACATGATCCAAGAAGCAGTAATTCTGGTCAGCCAAGGAACACACTGGCAGCTGTGTATATATCTTTTCATATTTACTGTGGTCATATACTGTTCAAGTTCTCAGACTGACAGAGGAGATACAATCCTAGGCTAGACTAGCTTAATTCTCATAGACTCTTGACATCAGAGCATCAGCCTAGTGAGATGTTTGTTACACAGTCTGTGTTGCTGAGTTGACCTCTTCATTTGAAGAACTGCATTAGAACTAGAAAAGTCCCTAAAGCTCTTTATGGAAACACTTTTAGATACCTGCTAGCGTAGAAATAAAACTCTTACCAAAGCAGGGCCCTTCAGAGGTTTCTTTCATACTATTGTCACCCCCATATCCTTGAACTGAAAACACTTTTTTCAGCTTTAAATCAGTATCAGTTACTGCTGTCATACAAATTAATAAATGGAAACACAAATCAAGCCCCTTGAAATTTTGGCAATGATATTGCCAGTGTGAGTGGCATTCTGTCAGGGTCTTGAGCATCCTACAAAATCTTAACCATCTTGGCCAGCTTCAACTGAGGCATGCACCCATACATCCTGTAGGAGGTTCATTTCTGTCCTGGGCATGGAGATCTTTTATGAGCTGTGTTAGATCTGGCTCAGCTTGCTGACTGATTTTCCTCAATGAACCATACACTACCTTGTAGGTTTCTTTGTCTTCAGTCCTGTTTTAGATCATCTTATGCTGCATGTGGCTTAGCTCCCTGAATAGGTACTGGATTTCAGCCTGTTTGGATACAGTGAGACTGTGACCTTGTTCATGAGGGCTCTGTCTGTTCTGTGGTGGTTCTTGGTTTCTGGCTTGTCATTGCTGTTGGAACATGCACACTCCTGTTTCTCCTTGATCAAAGTGTCAATTGTCCAGGTGTTTCTGCATATTTAGGCATGGGGATATTCAGAAGATGGGATATGATGAGGTCATGAAGGGCACTAAACCCCTGTAATTACCTAAAAGTTGATACTTGCCAGATAGCCCAGTTACCTTGTGTTAGTGAGTATATGAAAACTCTGTCTCCTTCAAAGCTTTGCTGGTGCATCTGCTTAAAAAAAGATATAATTTGAAATAATAAACTGCATTTTTTTTTTCATAGTACATAAAAGTATGCAATCATGTTGCAAATAGTAAGCATACTTTAAAGAAAGAGATGGAGAATGTCAGCATCCTTGGAAAGCTGTCAGAAAGTTGAGCATCTTTGTTCAATCTTTTTGACTCTTTCATTTCGTCCTCACCAAAAGAGAATTACACTGATATAAAGGCCAAACCACCCCAGATTATTGCTGCTATGCATTGCTGGAGTTTATTGCTGTACTATAACCACTAGATATGTTACAGCAAAACCTACTGACTTCGCTATGTTGTATTCCCAAAAAACCCTAAAAATCTCTGAATCAAACTCTCATGTCTTCTCTGTATTGAAAATAAATCATAAGAAACTACCCACAAAAAATTTCGATGCTACATAGGAAAGAGATCCATATATATTTCTTAGTCCTTCCTTTTCCCTTAAAGGAAAGCATTTGTCAAGTGAGGAAGATTTGGTGCTGCACTTTGACAAAAAGAAAAAGGACTGTGCTGTATGCAATGGGAGGAATGCATTTCTGGCTGATTAAAAGCCTGAAATTTCATTTTCCTGGGAAGGGAAAAACACAAAGTTAAAAGACAACAAAATTATTGTCCTTGTCTGTTATTTCTTTTTCTAATTGGTTCAACATTGGCAACTTATTTAAGGCACTGGCTGTATAAAAGTGCTCTCTAAGACATAAGTCAAGTGTTTAGTAGAAAGTCTAAAGGAGATATCCAACCAGATGCTTAATATTGTTTGCATTAGATGTTTTTTCTTGTTCAATAATCACTGTTTCGGTTCTCTACATTAATTACTCTTATCACATTAATCCTTGCCATGTCATAAATAATATCCCTAAGTAAAAATCATGAGACAAAATGCTGTTACCTGACTCAGACTAGAATGTATTAAAGTAAATTTTTGTAAGACAAAGGCGGGAAAGAAAACACAATAAAAACTTTTCAGGGAACTCTTTCAACTCAAAGCAAAGGATGTCAGATGATTAATGCCATGATAAAGCCATAGGAATGAATATTTGATACAATACCTGAGAAAAGTGAATGATTGTTGCTACATATGACAGAAGATACCCTACCCTCAGGAAAACAGGAAATGAAAGACTGATAACACAAGCAAGGTATTTCATATCATATCAATGAAACTCATTTAATGTAACCTAAAACTTCAAAAACAAATTTCATAAAAGTAAAAAGAAACCACTCTTTATTTTTGAGTTAATAAGTATATCAAAAAGGCTGTTTATGTTTTTAAATGCCAAACTTCATCAGGTTCTCCATCTTTTTCACATCTTTGTGTTTGTGATGTGTTTGCAATGCTGCTTGAACTCCTAGAACACTTAGAATAGACAGGGCACAGGGAAAACCTTTTGTCCTATAGGTTATCTTAAATTTTGCCATATTCCAGGTTTTTTTCTGTAATAGAGGAGGAAATGCTTGAAAAAGAAGGACAATCACTTTATTTTTTTTCTTCTCCACATCAATTTTTGTCTGCAATTCCACCAGATATTTCACTTGCCAAGTGAAGGATGGTGCCTTTGTGTGAGGGTCTCTATTGCTAGATGAAAAATCAAAGTGCTATTTCTTTTCAGGGGGAGATGACTGTATCTCAGACTAAAATTCAGAGGAAACAGATCTGCAAAGAAAAATGTAGGTTCAAGTTATAAGCTTCCTTGGGAAGATCAGATTCTTTCCTACAATGTGTAAAATTATTCTTCAAGAATCTATGAATCTTTCCAATAACTTCAGGTTTCTAAATGTCTTGCTAGACCTGTGATTCAGGGATACAATCTGAGATGCAGATGTAGCTTCCTTACTCTTCAGCATTTTTTTATTCCTGACAGTGATTCAAAATTTTTAGGGCTTTATTGCTACCAAGTTGTCTGTGCAGTAGCAGTAATTGCATGGTTCAAGGAACAAGAAAGAGTAGTTATTACATAAGGCAACACCTTTTAATTGCTACATCCAAAATTCATCTTACTATCTCTGCTTACTGAAAGTCAGCTGCAGCGTTTTCTCCCAAACTGGCCTTTTTAAGCTGAAATGGCAGTATTTAGTATTTCCTGAAATCATCAGGAAATATTTAAAATTATATTTATATATTCCTGATTTTATATGAATTCCATTTATGCATTCCTGATTTCATACTACTAAGAATACTTCAGGAAAGTTATATTGGAGCTTCCTTTTTTTGAATGATACAAAAAAACAGCTATCATGTTTCTCCCAAGGGCATATGGAACTGGAAGCTTCTTATAATGAAATATTGGTTAATGATAAGGTACTTAAATTTCCTAGGCAAAGCAAACCAAGTTATCCCAAGAGTATTGGCTCTTAGAAACTGGGAAATCAAAATAACTAAAAAAATTTAAATAGCTCTATGGTCTTGGTCTACTACAGCTAGACTTCTCTATTTATTTATAATTAGAATGAATGTTCTACTGTGCTACTAAATTTACTTGAGCTTAAATCAGTGAAGCCTTCTTTGTGTGGAGGAGTACATTAGATTACAAACTATGACTTAGTCATCTTTTATAGTAACAGTCAGTCTAGAAAAAAAAATGGCAGAGGAATTTTTTTCTTTAATGAAATCTCAGTGTAAAATAGTGAACTTCTGGTATTCAGAATAGTTTATAAAATTACTCTGTAGACCATTCCAGATTCCAGAGAGGAATTCAGTTAGGAATTATGCTAAACTACTTAAAAATGGTAGCATTATATTTAATTATGTGATGTGGTCAAACCTATGCTCAAAATTGTTCGGCTGACGCACACTTTGCGTGCATGAGTCTCCCTGTGGCTGCAAAACTACGTCGAGGTATTGATAACAAATCCTGAGCTCTGGGCTGCTATGGCAACAATGGTAGCATACAGGAGTCAGCTAATTTTAGACTAGCTTGGGTATGTCTACAAAGATTGTAGTTATGCTGTTGCCTCCAGTAATAACATAACCTTGGTTCACTTGAGCATTTTAAAATATGAAGTAAATCCTGAATACCTAAAAGTGATATTTATATGTATATTATGTGTGACTGGATGTTTGAGCAACTTCAGACTTCTTTTTTTCCTTTTTGCTGTATATTCTAAGATATATTGCAGTAATCAAATGCAAGGCATAAAAAAAAAAAGGACTTTCATGACCAGAATACATACCTGAGGCAAAACCAATCTGCTTGAGATTTCTTTCCATATTTAGTAGATTGAAAATCCAATAATCTCTTTGACAAGAATGTTAATGTCCATGCTTGTCCCCTGGGAATCGATGAAATTTTCCAAGTAGGTATAATATTCATAGGCAACAGTTATGACATGAAGATGGGAAAGGAACATTTAATTTTTACATGAGTGGGGAATAACACAGTGCAGGGATGGAGGTCACCTTGAATTACAACTGATACATGTCACAGACTTCTCTGGTCTGGACAGAATGACAAAGTGCCTTGTGCAGGTAGACCTACAGATAATTTATGGCCTTCAGCAGTCTGCTTGCACTTTCTCTGTATTGCTGATGGCATGTCAAAATTAGAATTTCATTCAAGACTAATGTCAGTAAACTGTTATAGCAAGAATGGATTTTATCAGGATGCTTGAGGAAATGAATTAGAGAATTGAGCTGAAACTGTCACAGTAGGCTCTAGAATACAATACCAGATACTCTGACACAAGCAAGAAGAATATTGTATTGATTTTATTATTTTAATTATAGACTGACTTAACAAAACGTGCTTGCAAATCTGTCTCATCATAAAGGTTTTGATGAGCTATATAGGCTATCTGTTTTGGAAGCTGCTTAAGAAACAGATTGGGAGACCTAAATTAAGTATGTTTGCTTTGTTTTTTCTGATATTTCCTCCAATATTAAAGCATGGTTTATTTTAATGTAAACAGAAGTTTGCCTTGATCTCACAGCTGAGAATAGCAGTGATTCCCTTGCCAAAAAATTAGCTAAATAGTTTCAATTTACACACCTTATTACCATTTCATCTTGGGTTAGCTAAGTAACACTGCTATTGAACAAACTACCTTGTTCACAAAGAGTTGCATGTCTAGGAGGATTTAATTTCTAATAAAACAAACCTGAAATCATCACTGCTTGACTTTCACTAATGCAAGAAAAAACCCAGCTTGATTTATAAAATGCTTGGATTAAAACATTGCCAATCTACATGGCTGCACCTCCACACATGTTTTCTGAACCTGGGGAAGATGTCTGCTGTGATGTGCCCTAAATGGCTCAGGTGACAATTGTTGCTAAACAGCACACTGTTAGAGAAGGGAATGCAGTAATGTCCCCAGTTACAGCACAAATACTTGAAGATTTTGCTGCGTATTGGTAATAAGAGAGTGACTCCTCCTTACAGTGGCAGCAGTTTTGTTGGTTGGTTTTTTTATCCTTTGTGTAAGAGGGTTGTTCCAGTGTGTTAGAATGTGTTTTACAGCTTCTGAGATAGACCTTGACCAAACACATTTAGGACTATAACATTCATTCAGTTCTGGAGTGCTACATCTGGTGGTGCTCTCTTTAAGAATTGTCCATTCCTAGTTTACCTGCTGTGACAAGGTTGTAGTGGAAATGGGGAAGGGATTTTGTATGCAAGAAAAGAGAGGAAAGTTCCAGAGAGACACTTTCTGAAATTATCATCTTGACCCTCTGAGCATTAATTTTTTCTCTCTCTCTTTTTCTCCTTCTCTGTTCTCTTCACCTCACTTCACCAAGTGGTCTTCTTACAGATTTGAGGGGGGTTCTGATGTATTTTTGATTATTATTTTCCTGATGCTACCTGAAAAATTTTGGTTTCATCATAGAAAAAAGCAGGAAACAAAGAGCTTTTGAAAAAAGATCACTTGGCCCTAGAGCTGATAGAAGAAAAGAGTTTCCCAAGTTGGATAACAGAATGCAACATTAGGACTACTGTAACTGAAATATATCTCAGAATTTGATGAAACGTTTGTAGGAATAGTATTTTCACTATTTGTGTTATTAGCACATTCTTTTTTTCAGAAATCTGTTTTTCAGAAATGGTCATATGTGATAATATGAAGGAGACAGAAAGCAAGGTTGGTGATTGTCACTACACAGAATATAATTTTGAAAAGGGTACTGACAGCTAAAACAGTAAGTAGCCCAACAGACTACTATACTAGAGGAGGAACTATATTAATCTCTCAAAACTAGCTCAAAATCTACTGACTTGCTTATGATCCTTTCACTGCTGAACTGAACGATCTGAATTTACCTTGTGTCAGCGAGATGACATATTGGGCATATTGGATCAATTCCTGAATGTAGTTGTTTAGAAAACAACATGCAACAACAAGTTGTGTGAACAAATCCAGCACAGAAAAATGGCTTCATCAGTTAGCAGAAACTACAATCTGATACTTTCCTTTAAGTAAAAGCTCAGAGGATCCAAAGGAGTGAATAGGAAAATAAATATTTATCTCTTTAGAGAGATGAGATGGAAATACAACCCAAACAACTTTTACTGATTACAGAGTAATAAGGTGCTACTTTCTGCTAGCCCAGAAATTTATATAGTTTTGAAAATAAGTTAGCACAGATAGCTGGTGAGTTTGGAAAACATAAGCCAGAAATACAAAAAGGAAGTATGGCTGCTAGACTTTGAAAGAAACCTCTGAGATGTAAACTTGGCTTCTGTTCAGATTTTTTTCTGTACGAACTTGTGCAAGGTCACTTGTCTGTATGCTGTCTCTCTCATTTGTAAATTAAGAATAATACCTGCCTGCCTTAGATTATTTATGCTGAAGATTAATTAAAATTAATAAAAGCACTTTTAGAATTTAGTGCTGCAAAACTGCTAGAAGAAGACTAGTAATTTTGATAAAGAGGATACTTGTGATGAATAGTAAGAGGAAAGAAACACCACGTACCTAGATGGATAACGGAGTTAGAAGAAATGACAAAGTTTTGTTTTGCCTTTGTGGTGGACTATTTTCCTGAATTTTGTACCTTTTTTTTCTGAAAAGACCTAAGTTTTATGAATTATTGATCCTTCTTTTTATTTTTTTTTTCCTTCAAAATAGCCATTATCTGTACAGCCAAACATGCACACTATGAAGCTTTTAATAATAAGGTGACTTTTTCATGCTGCAGAAGTCTTACTATGACTTTAAATCATGGGTTGGCTACCAAAATTTGAACAAATGGGGAAACTGACTATCAATTACAGTGGAAAAGGACACCCCATTTTTCTTCAAGCAGTCCAACTTGAAAGGAATACTTTCACAGGGGAATTTTCTTTGCAGACATTGTGACCATTTTCTAATCAGGGAAGAGGAAGAGGAGACTCACTCCTTAAATATTTTTCCATATACTGTTTCCTGGAACAGCCAATTACGACCTGCTGTTTGAAATGGGTCTTTGTGTGACCACTTGTAGAACAGTGTGTAGAACACATTTTGATTAAAATGTGGTTGGGTCTGGTGGGTTGGCCTTGGATGCCAAGTGCCCACCAGGCTGCTCTGTCACTCGCCCTTCTCAGCTGACCTGGGGAGAGAAAATAAGATGGAAAAGAATTTGTAGATTGAGATAAGGCAGTTCACTGGAAAGAAAGAGAAAGGTTGTGCATGCACAAACAAAGAGAAAAAAAGAAAAAGGTTTTGTTCTCTACTTCCCATCCATGAGTGAAGTTCAGACACTTCCTGGGAAGCAGGACTTCAGCACGTGGAGAGGTTTCTTCAAAAGACAAACATTACCGATAACAAATGCCTCCCCTTAGACCTCTTTTCTTTTTAGCTTTTATATCTGAGCTGATGTCATTTGCTATGGATGCTCCTCTGAATATTTTGTGTCAGCTGGCCTGGCTGTGTCCCCTCCCAGGATCCTGCCCACCCCCAGCCCCCTGATGGGGAATGTTGGGAGGCAGCGCTGAGGCTCCGCCAGCCCTGCCCAGCAGCAGCCAAAGCACTGGGGTGATACCAACCCCTTTCCAGCTGCCAGTGCAACGCACAGCACTGTGAGGGCTGCTGTGGGAAAACACACCTGAGGTAGGTCTGGGAATATTCAAATAATAGCACTGCCTGACAGGTTCTTTTGGTCACCTAGATACTAAATATTGCAGACATAAAACTCAATAAAAAGGTAATAACTGTTCATAAATGCAGTATCTTCTTCAAGTCGTTTGTGATAGCTCTCAATGAATGTTAGATTCTATTTGATTTTAGAGACATCAGGCCACAATATTGTCAGATTTTTTTAGAACACTATTTCAATTTCTTAGAAACATTAATTTGATTCTTTTTAGACTATTGTGTAGCATCTCTGCGTATATGAGTTCTAGAAAATAGCAATTTTTTAAGGTAGGACTGAAAAATCCACTCAGTTTATATATTATCTGCTCTGTAGTGTTTTTATTTGCAACAAAACTAATAAAAAAACAGTATCAGTTCTTGTTTTCAACAGAATCAGTGCTTTATAATACTACTGCAGCTTGCTTCCTTAGTGCATTTTTCCTTATATTTCCATATAATGGTATAGTAATGTATATGTAACAATATACTTAAACAAAATGAAAATTTATAATGAAGTCAGAAATATTTTTCAACGGCAAAAATGGTATCTCTTAATTTCAAATACCAAGTCAGCATTTCTTTCTGATTTGCCAAGTTCATTGAAGGAGTATTGGAGTTTTTCATATCTGAAAGTCCTAACTGTACTCTACTATCCTTTAAATTAATTTCTCTAGCCATAGATTTTCAAATTAAACTTAATATGGGTAATCTTTTAACTGCATTAAAGATTTGCTGCTAGCTCTTTTCTTCTTACAGGATTGCCATCATCACGAATTATACATAGTAAAAATAAACATATGCAAACATATTTCACTGACAAATGAAAAAAACACTATTATACTATTACAACTTTGAATTAATAGTCAATGGTTATCACCAGTGACACATTTAATTTCCTTCTTGATCCTAGGTCCTTTTCTTTCAGTGGAAAATATCTGTACATATCCTATTTTCTAAGTGCTCATTTCCAAAGGTTCAATTCTTCAACTGCAAATGATTTCCTTGCTTCTTTGCTTAAATTCTTCCTGCCTAAAATTCTTTGCAACCCTTTTCTTAGTGCTGAAAAGAGGTTCTACATTTTTTGATAAATGGCTCCTTCCTTGTTAACGTTTAGAATAACCCATACATGGAACTAATAATTATTACACTCCCTATATCTAACCTCTGTACCAATCAATTATTTCTAGGCATGGTATCAATTCAAATATAGCCAAAGTAAATGTTTACAAAGGTGCCAGGTGAGTTTTGAGCAAGGTTCCTGCACTCCCAATAATATTCATGCTTTGTAAAGCACTTGCACTTGGGAGCTGCTGAGCAACAGATATTTGTGGCACAGAAGGTCGGAGAAAATAGTGATTATGTCAAATTAAATAGGAAATAAATAGCAATAAACATCCTTCCTTTTTTGTATATTGAGTAAAAAAATCTAGATATTGCCACAAACATTGTCCTTGCTGATTTTAAATAAATGAATTGATAGTCAGCTGATTGTGATTGTCACATTCTACTCTGCACTGATGTGGCCCCACCTCAATTACGCTGTGCAGTTTTGGGAACTAAGACTCAAGAGGGCTGTAGAGGTATTAGACAGCATCTGAAGGAGAGCCACAGAGATGGTGGCCTTGAGGGGGAGCCATATGAGGAGCTTCCATTTGCTCTTCACACTCTTAGTAGCAACTCATTTTCTCTGCTTCATGTGAAAAAAATCTTCCCTCTACTTTTCCAGCAAACAGTCTTTCATTAAAGCTTTATTTTTCTGTGAAGTTTTGCACAAATCTGTAATTAGTTTTTGAATCCCAGTCTATTAAATACCGGCCTAGAATAGCTCCTGTTTAGGTCTCATGGTATTTTGGGTCTCTGTGGTCTGAGGGTTAGACTGTGCAGAAAGTAAAAAACTACAGAGGAAGCATTAGTTGGTCTCTTTGGGTTATGTAATCACTTAGTTACCTACCAAAATCCAAAAAAATGTTCATTGAGAGGGAAAGATTTGCAACAGCTGTGTAGTACAGCACGTGCCCTCCTAGTTCAACCACTTTAATAGGGATATAAACCAAGCTGTGATTTTTTAAAATGTTGAAAGGATTTTTTTTTTTTTGTAAAATACAATTGCTAATACTGCATTGGTTTTATTTTTGAAAATGCAGTGTAAATTATTTTTGAAGCTTACTGTGTTTGCACTTTTTCCTTGATATGAGGCATGACACTCATTTTATTCAGTTCCTGTCAGTTTAACATTAACATCAGCTGTATTGATTACAGTGGATTAAATGATGCATTTGTAGATGAAAGGAAGTATAGTTCAAATTGCCTCAATAACAGAAGGTGTAGAGCTTACTCTATTGGAGTAGTCTCAAAAAAAGAGAAAAACAGACTGAAGGTAGAAAAAAATATCTGTCGTACTTTGTGCTGGGAAACAGCAATTTTATGACCTTAAAATAGGAACAAAACAATTCATAGTTCTCACATTGGGCCAACTCTTTAAACTACAATTGAAAGCCACTGCTCTGACCTATTTTGTTTTGTTTTGTTTTCCTTCTTGTTGAATGTCTGTGTTTCAGATATGCTAATACTATCATCCACTATCTTTGTGGTCTACTAAAATTGCTGTTGTTACTGCTATTATGTTTTCTTATTATTAAAAAAGTGGCAAGATGCACAGCATGTTTTTGCAAAGATTAATTGATCTAACTTCTCACAACTCAATAGAAACTAGGAATAACAAAACTGAAGAGAGTATAGTCCCTTTGTTGAATGATATGGGACAGAAAATTGAGCTTGTGAAAGCCCAGTTTTTGTTAAATGAAAGATTTCTGCATCCAAAAGACCATTCTCTGTCCTGGTCAGAGCTAGGGTTTTTAAGTCACAGCAAGGAAATTGTTTTGAATTTTTTTTGCCTTTTACAAACTCTTTTCTTCAAGGTTTAGGCAAACTGAATTTACTTGTTGTGAATATAGACAAGTGAGTTGGTTTAGGATTTAACATTACTGGTAGATACTTTTCAAATGAAATGGATGCCTAATTTCTCTCTACTTTTGCATTGTCTGCATTTTTCTTGCTTTTCTCTTTTAAAAACTCATCCTTCTGCCTAGCTTATTGTCAAGATCAGGTTAACAGCTTTGAAACTTGGATGGTTGGGAAGCTGCTCCCTGGGCACCAAAGCCAATGAGTTCTGGTTGCCTGCAGTTCTGTGTCCTTTCTCCCTCTATCCCAGCTGCAGTACCTCTAACTCTCCCTCACCCGGCACCGTACTGATCTCTTTCCTCTATTTTTCCAGGCTCCTGCTGGTGAGCATGGACTGTAACTCATTCCAAGGCAAGTGCTTAGGGCCATCTGCTAGGCTTAACAGACAGGTCAGTCTTGCAGCGTTTAATTGAATGAGACTGGAATTCCAGTACCCAGAAATTAACTTGCAAAACTCAATTCTTTAGTAAAAGAGAACCTGATTAAAACTAGTGAGTTTGCTACAGGATACAGAGATGTCTAACTTAGAAATTAAGTTCTGGATCTGGATCCTGAAAAATGGAATGCATTTATGAATCATCCTGCTTGAGGAGTTTGGTTCTAGAAATTAAGTTAACTTATTTCCTTAATTGGTTGGTTAAAATTCATATGTGTTTACTGTAGTTATAGTTAAATCTCAGCAATGCTGCTTCACTTTTATTCTTGTTAGTCAATCAATGTCTGCAAATAAGTATTTTTTCAGTTTTCATATTCTCAGCTCATTTAAAACACCTAAATCTCATCAGCTGCCATTCTCATTTTTAATACTTCAGCAAGGTATGAAAATCCTATAATTTTTTTTTAATTCTCACATGTATTTTTTGCATGCAAAAGCAGAGTCCTTTATTTTTGAGATGTCCTTTAATGAATTAAAATTTTAATGAATTAAAATTTCTGTATGAAAGAGCTCAATTCCTATGGAGAATTAAAAACAAAATATTAGTTCAGCTGTCTCTTACATGCTTCTTTAGTCATTGTCTTCAAGTTTGTGTTTTGATAACTTTCTTCTTGTTCTTAATATTTAAAATTGTTTGCCTTGTTTAATTTCATTTATTGTGATAAAGTGAATAAATATTCCCATCAGCAGACTAATTATGTAGGAGAACATCTAGTATAAATAAAAAATAAGTTAATAATTTTCATCTTAATTTTATTATTGATGGTTTGAAATTTCCTGTACTTCTGGTAATTACAGGGCAATAAGAGGAATGGTCACATGGGTCAAATTCCATAACTTCTTGAAGTTTAGTGTTTGAAGTAAAGAAACTCTATTAGAAGTACCTCTTATAGTCTCACTTCATTATCTTTAAGTTATCTTCAGAGAATAACTATTATATATCTTAGGACAGCCTGGCTGGCAGGGCTGTGTTATTATCTTGAGCTTCGCAGTCCTTTGCAGTAGGTCAGGGAAAGCAGACTGGAACAGGTTTCTATAGATTGAAGTAGCTCAGTCTGAAGAGCTGATAAGCACACATGCTTCATGTAAACAGGTTACTTATCAAATAAACACTGATATAAGCACGGGGTTTGCATGCAAGCCTGACTTTGTCCATGTTCTGGTATTTTCTCTTGATATTGTGGCATTTAGGGCAAGTAAGAATGTGCATATTACAATCCCACTAAAAAAAAGCTCATGATCTACTTTGAACCAATGAGGGACTTGAGGAAAACTGAATTCCAGGTATTTGGGGTTTGAGGTGCTTACAGGAGCTGAGCAAAGTTGAGACCAGGCCAGCAGTTTTTTATGATTGGAATACAAGCTATTTATGTTCCACTGAATGAGAGGCAAATAGGTACAGCTTGAGAGGCTGATTAACCAGCTGTAGAATACACTTAGCAAAACATTAGTATGAATAGATACTGAAAATCTTCATAATACACTCAAATATGCTAAAAAAGGTGGTTTCCATCCTTTAAAATTGAAACTTCCATTTAATTCTTTTTTTTTTTTTTTATCCATTACCATTGCATGTGCAATACTTGGTATTCAATTGAGTTGATACACTATCTGAAGTGGTCAGCTTAAGAGACCTAAGTACTCAGTTGAATGCTATGCTTCTGCTTGGAATCATCTCCTGAAATTATCATTCATGTTGTAATACCTCTGCCATTTTTTATCTCTTTCGATATTAAAACTGGGAGTATTTTATTTCACCAATTCTTTTAAATATATCACTGTAATTGAAGAGGGATTGCTTACATATTTCATTATAAGAGCATACTCTGGAAAGAAATTCAGAGGCACAAACCCAAGGAGGAAAATGGAAAAATCTGTGAAGGAACAATATTGAACTAAATACTTTACATGTCATCAGATATGACTTTAGATTATCTGCTTTCTGGGATGGATAGAGTTCAGAAAATTTAAAAATCAAATGCTGCATTCTGTGGCATCTTTATTCCTATAATTGCTGTTTAAATGACTAGCATGAATTTAGTATTTCATTTATTTTTTGATATTTAGTTTAGTATTAGGGATTTTTTTCCCCAATTATTTAAATGAGGTGTTGCTAATGACTACGTACATTATTTAGTTCTCAGTGTTAATTCAGACAGATCCTTGGTGTCAGAACCCATGTCACTACTGAGTTATGTGACAATACTATTTCCTGCTCTGTTGATTGTCTTTTGGAGCTGATGGAGGACCTTCATGAATTTGTTGCAGTCTAAATATAGTTTTGTAGAGGGATAACCATGGCTTTGTGAACTTTTTCTCTTACCATAAACCTTAGCAAAATATTACTATAATTAAGGTAATATAGTCCATATTTAGTGAATTTCACATAATAGTTTAATATCTTCAATCACTTTAGTTACTGAGACTAATTTAGATAATACATGTGGTGTTTTGAATCTGCATGAAGATGTATTTACAGGATTGTAAGCAGTCATGTTCTATAAAAATTTAAGAAATCACTTCCATTCAGGAGGTATATGGTAACACTCTAATCATAATTCATTTCAATGCCAAAAAATATGGATTAGCTTCTGCAACCCATTCAATAAACCCTAGCTAATGAGCAGCTGACAGATGAAGACCTTGCCTAAGGTGGATATTTAGGGAAGATAGGGAGCCCTCAGAAATGTGAATGGTCCAGGAGCTAGTCTGAAACAGGTGCAGAAGAAACTTAGCTTCTACTTTTACAATTCAGATGGGTGCTATTAATTCAAAGCAATATGCTACACTTGAATTCTTTTCCTGTTAACAGTTTTGTCAAGACTCAGGTAATCCTGTGGGAAGCATCCATTATTTTTCTGTGAGAAACTTGGTATTGTTCTTACTGTGAGCAGCAAATCTTCTATTGTGTAAACTGAAATTGGTTTTATTTTGTCTGGCAGCAAAAAATAGTTAACATAACAGCAGTAATAATGGGCCATCTGTACTAATGAGGGTAGTAATGGAATGCAATGGCAACTACCATCTTATGCAATTTTTTAAAGAAATAATATCTGTTTAAAACAGCTTTGTATGAAATAAGTATTTCTATATATGTACCTCATGTGACAAGATTCTTTTCACCTATCCATCAAAATGGCAGCATTAGGATTTCTGTTGATTTTGTTAATCCCATTGACTAGAGAAGCAAAAGAAGCTTAAAAATAAAATAGTAACTAAATAGCATCAAAAGAAAAATTTGAGCTGGACTACAAAAGCAGACAGGTAAGATCATGGTTTTACTAAAATCTAAGGCAATCTAGGTTTGATCCATGTAGTCAAGGCTTCATGAAGTGTATAGAGACCTGTTTTGAAGAGGATGGAATTATAGCATGGTCAGATTTTTTTAATAAAAATTGCTAGGGCAAATGCCAGTTTCTGTATGTGGAACAGGGCATCCCTGAAAGTGCAGATGGAGTACGGAATGAACGGCTGGAAAGCAGCACCACAAACAGGGACCTACGGTCATGGCAAATTGAAGTCAGCAGTCCAAAAGGACCAGTAATGTCGTGGGGTGCCTCAGGCACAGTTTCACCAGCAGGGCAAGGGAAAGGCTCTGCACTCAGAAATTCTTCACCCAGAGAGTGACTGGGCACTGGAACAGGCCCCTCAGGGAATTGGCCATGCCAGAGCTCCAGAAGTGTTTGGACAAGTGCATTCTGTCAGGTTTATGATGTGATTATTGAGGCTGCCCTCTGCAGGGCCAGGATTTGGACTTGATGATCCTTGTGGGTCCTTTCCAACTCGGGATATTCTGTGATTCTATGATAATGTCACTGGATTGTCTGGGTTGTGAAAATAAAATGGTGAGACAACAAAAGTAGTAAAATTCTTTGCTGCTGTCACAATTCTTCACAACGTGCAGCGTATTCCAAGGAGAAGAGGAAAGACACAGATGATAAGGAAAAGTACCTCTTACTGTCATTTGTCAGTCTATGATTTGGTGTGGAACTGAAAACAATGTTACATACCATACTAGCTCTTTATTTTAATCAAGATCTGGAGCTCTTTTCAGACACCTTATTTTCTATAGTGTTATCAGGCTACCTGATTTCTTTTTAATAGTAGTCCTTCACAAGAAAAGTTCAAGACAAATGTAGAAAGGAAATAACTTTGTGTCTTTGGCATGTAGGCATTTGCTGTTACTAAAGGCTATGGAATTCAAGTCTAACTTTTAATTTTATGAGGTATTCTTCTCTAATATTGACTTTTATTTTCTTGGGGGACAGGTGGAGTTGAAAAGGCAATATTGAAGCTCTGAAAGGTACAACTTTTTTATTGTTAGTTTTCAATAACTAAATAAACTTCTTGGCTGTGTCCTGTGAAATATTGCTCTGCTTATTTAAAATTTCTACCTCTACTGAACAAAACAAAGGCTGCCAACAGCATGTTTTACAGGATATGGATATCAATTTATTTAAAATGCTTTCTAAGATAAGTGAGAATGCACTGTACTATAATTTAAGCATTCTTCTGTGTGGCACCTCAGGAAGCTGTTAATAAAAAGAAAGAAAAAAAGAATGAAAAAAGTCATTTCACTGATACCTGCGGGAAAATCTAGAATAGTGGTCACTCATATTAAATTTATATCAACTTTATGAGGTTTTTGTCATCTTGACACATTTATGGAGCTGTTAAGTTTTTGCTGCCTGGGGGATATAATGTACTTGATGTGACCCCACTTATTAAATCGAGACGATGCAAGTAATGTTGATGACTTGTCATTCAGGAATAAAGCAGAGCCAACCCTTCTCTGGTTCTAGAGGAAGGACATATTTGTAGCAAAATAGGTAGAGAAATGGATATGGTCATCTATATCAAGAAGACACTTAGAGGTTGAAGGAGAAACACACAGGCATTTAATCAGGTACTCTCAAAGCTCCTGCAGTAGTTCATGGCTGGTGAAACAGGGACACATGGTGCAATAGCCTGAAAGACCTTCCAGTGTCTTGACATAAAACCTAAGAGGACAAGAAAATATACAGGATTTTTTATACATTTTAGATTTCTGTATTAATGTACTTTATAGAAGCTATGTTTTCTGTATGGCTTTGCAAGTGAGTGTACATTGAATTAAAGCTCATATCATCACTGTGTTGTTGTCACTGCCTTGGAATTACCGTGATCATTAAGTAGAATTTTGTTGGAACCAGATCAAATAATCAAAGACTGTTGGTATCCACTGAAGTTCAGAGAGATCAAATTTTAAATTATTTTGCCTAGAATAACTATAAGTTAGGATTTTATTTCATTAACCATGAAGATTTCAAGCTCATCAGTAAGTAAGTCATCATGAAGAAAGCATTCTGTTGCTAAATATATGAGTTTTAAACTTTATTTTTCACAATCGCTGAAAAATTTAGAGTGATTTTAAAATAAGTTAATATGTTCAAATTTGGACATTCATATTTTCTACAGGAGATGGTATTTTGGGCTAAAATTTTGAGTGAGAAGGGAACAGTTCTACTTCTCTAAATATTTGTTTAAGAACTTGTATAACCAAGACATTTTGATTCGATTCAAATGCATAGCAATACCCTCAATGTTGTCATTGACAGTTTTTGTTTATTATATCAAGCTAAATGGCTTTATATGTTTGGTGTTTTAAAGTGAATCAAAATGGGTTTATTTTCACTATTTCATTTCTTTTTTTTTTCCCTTGTTTTTCCGTGGTGGAGCACATTCTTCTGGTAAAAAATACATGTTCTCTGTTTCACAGCCAGAATCTTTCTATTTTTACTAGGCACTGACTTTCATGGTCACGCACCTCTTACTGAAACAGTAGGAACCATTGATTATATAGCTTTTAGCTTTTCGTCAGGAAGTCTCATTGTAAATATTCCCATGTCTAAACATGGTGCTATATGGTATTTACTGAACTGAATCATGGCCCTGCAGGTTTGTAACTTGTTTGGAAGTGTCCTAAGTCCCTTCTTTTACATGGAATTTTTATCTAAAGTTATTAACACTGTAGTGATTCTCTGATACTAACATTGTGAAACTACTTACCTTGACAAACTGTTTAAGAAGTTTTACAAGAATGTGTGTTCTGGCAAGCATTTGTGGTGAAATTTTTCTGTCCAAATTAAAAGCACAGTGATATAAACCATTCTTTAATGTTTTATTACTGTTATTTATTGTTCTAAGTAAAGAAATTCAGTGACACGTGCAAACATATATGGGAATTAATCAAAGCTTTTCTGTGTTGGAGTTGAAGAATCCATATTTCTTATCCTTTCCACTTTTCCCATGGTCATTACTATTCTTAACACATAAAAATGCTCATAAATTATGAAAGTTCTGAAAAAAAAAGTAGTAAATATTTCAGAGTTAAATATGTCTTTGCTATTCCAACTAGTGACATTAACAAAATTCCATATGCAGCACAAAGAACTGTGAGTGTCTTTCCTGTGTAGGAGACAACAGCTATGACTAATGGTAGAATAGCCACAAGGTTTCCTCCTGAGAGCAAATTTTTTTTTTTCTAAACAGGCAAGAGACAGGCAACAAATCTAGCTTAATCAATAAATCTTCTTGACAGATTATAAATTAGCATGCAGACTCTTTCATCAGGGAGATGATTGAATGAATCTGGAAACAAAGGTATTAATATTATTACATCAAAGATATATATTGAGTCATCTACCGTATATTATATATGGCACTGAAACTTCTTTCATTTATGTAGCTATAATAAAAACTTAGGAAATTACTTGAGAAGAGCAGTAGTTCTAATTTCTTGTATCAAAGCCAATTTTATCAAGCCTTCAGCTCTTATGCTATTTATTAATAGAATAAAGCATTATAAGCAATTTAATTTAGGTATTGTTTTATCCTCTTTGTGGGGTTTTGGGGGGTTTTTCTGGTTGTTTTCCAGAAGGTTTAAGTCCATTTAGGACAATTTTCCTATTTAACTTTGTGCTTGGTTTTTGAGGATAGTATCAGAATATTTAATGAAAATTGAGCAAACTTTGTATTTTTATAACTAAAAATAGAATATATAACAAACCTGAAGTTTTATAGTTATCCTTCCCTGTGTTTAGGTAAAGAAGGAATTGATTACAAAAAGACCTGTCTACTTTTTTTCAGGTTAATGAGATTTTTCAGAATGGTTGTGCTGTGTGCCACACCTGTTTGATGTGGATCAGTAACAAAGGTAGAGGTAGCACAGAACAATTTAAAATTATTTTGTTCAGATCGTAACATGTTAACGTACTAGATAGCATGGTAGACAGAGAAGTTAGTTTGTACTTATAACTTACTCTAATTGAAAAAAATACTGTATCCAATGTCCCATTTCTGATAAGGTATACAGATGTTAATATAAAATATTTTAGAAAATAAGGCAAATATTTTGAATTTTACTTGCTTAGTCATATCTATTTGAACAACAAGCCTTCCATGTTTCCAGCTATCATGGGATCTGACCAGTCGGTTTTGAAGCATTGAACCCTGTAATAAGCATCTCCAACTGCTGTCCACTGACACGTTGGCATTCTATGAGTTGTCTCTACACAGAGATCCAGTGCAGACTGGACCTCGATTCAAAGATCATCTCGATATTGGAAAGAGGAGCCCAGTGAAAAAAGAAAAAAGTAAGTAGTAATGAAGAACACCGGCTCTTTCCTGTCCTATCCTCTCCATTCCATGCTTTCTTACATTCATTGAAACATCCATTTTATGGCCAAATGGGCTTAGTTACAGTCTTACAGTTTTTGCAATAGTTAAGCTGCACATAAAATATGCTTAGTAGAAAGAATGTATTTATTACAAAAAATGCAAACCACTGAAGAAAACTAAACCACAGATATTTAAAGGAATGTGCATTAAACATCGGGATGTGAGACATGCTATATCTAAAATGTATTACTATCTTACCAAAATTTCAACTATTGATTGCAATAGTTGAAATTGAAAGTGATGTTTTTTTTTATCCTGTCTGGTAAAAGATGTCTTTTATAGCTCAGTATAAGGAAGAAAATAAATTTCAAGTTTATATTTATGAGCAATTTCTCTTAATCTGTTGATTCTGTACCTGAGTTAGAAAATATCATTGGAGTCTGGGTGTGTAGGGTGACTAGGTTAACATTAAAAAAATTCTTATGAGATATTGGACAATTACTGTTCTGACCAAAAGAAAACTGGAGACTTTTTCAATGACCTGATCTTCTGAATGCTGTATCAATGAGAGCTTCTAGTTACAAGATTTGTACCAGGTTTCATCTATAAGTAGGTTTATCTATTAGTTAGTTCAATTTTTTTCCAGTCTGTGCTCCCGCTGTTTATCAAAAGCCAGTCAGACAAGATGAGCCTTCTCACTAAGATAAAGTATTTCATTACAATTTCCATTATCACAGAAATAGAGAAAAATCATTCTAAACTAAAAACTCTGTCAAAATATTTAAACCAAATGTAAATTTCAGGGAGTTCAAATATTTAGATTATTCATCCTGCATGAGTCTATTTTTAAAGCCAATGCTTTGAAATCTGCTTGTGGTGTTTAAATGAGCTATTCTGTCAGGATGCTCTTCATCTGCAGGATATTTTATTTCAGCTGCTCACCTATTTTCTCATTCACTTTGTTACCAACTGGAAATAGGTATCAAGCTATTTGAGGGGGAAAATCACCTCTACAGAAAAAAGGAAGTAAGTCTCAAATGCATCAGGTTTTATAACACTGTCTCAGTACTGGTGAAAAATACTACAATAAATAAGTTATTTTACTGGACTTTTCAACTGCTAATCAAAGGAGTGACATGAGCATTTTAGGTGAAATAATGCCAATAAATGCAGGAAACATGCTTTCATCACTTGAATATTACAGAAGCAACAAATAACCATTAAAGACAAAAGGCGAAGACAAATAATATATTATGTCACTGAGAATACAGATTAGTTTAAGAAATAACAAAAAAAAATCAAGCTTTCTTTTTTGTGTTTTAAACAACAGTGAGAAAACAATTGTTTGAAATGGTAATCTGAAACGGTAATTTGTGTGGCATTGAGCCTCTTACTTTCCTGTCGTAACTAACTCGTAGTGGAGGACAAGAGACTAAAGCTCATAGGTTTCTGTGAACTTCAGAAGAGAGAGTCCTATTTCTCTACATTTGAAAGTAAATATATGACAACTATGCAAAATATGTATCTGTATTTTAAAACTTTTTTCAGCAGCATAGCAGAACTATGGTTTTATCTGCAAAAGTAAAACCTTTGTCCACAAAACTAAATATGCTGAGACAGAAGTGACAAATGATACCCAGTATTTGACATCTCAAGCAGGAAAAGAACGGTATTTAATGTGAAATAGAATTGCAAAGCACATGTGTGATCTTCCTCCCTTTTGCTTGGTTTTAAGAAACCCTGCATATTTTAGAATAACATTTAGCTCCCAATAGATGAAAGAGATGCGGTAAGAACACTATTATCTCAAACTCACTATAGTCCTTTACAGTGGTGAATGAACCACAAAACTAAAGTTACATGACTAGTATTTTTTTTGCTTCTGCAAAAGAGGAAATTTCTAGGAATGTAGTTTTACTGGGTGCCTGATGAAAACAGTAACCAGTCATAAAACTTTGAGCAGTGTCAGTTTTGGATCTCAGCACCTCCCTGAATGTCTTTACAGATTCATTTTCTGTCAAATTCTGGAATTATGTCATATTTAGACATATAATCTTGTTCTTAAATTGGAGTGATTTGATTCTGGAGCTGCTGGGTAAATCAATGCACTCAGTATATCAGGTTTAGATCTTGATATGTTTCCCAAGCAAGTAAAAGTAGAAGTGCCTTGGAACACAACCAATATCAGGCATAGTGTCTCAGTGGAGAATAAGATTCAGCCCCAGAAGTGTTATTTTTTCATCTAGGTAGAATACCTTCCTACTTTCAGTTGCAGAAACAAGTTAATCTATGCAGATAGAAAAGAAATATTTTAAGATTTCATTTTTAAACAAATATATATAATGGACTGAACTATAGGGGTTTTTTTTAATGTACCATCTGAAATTCAAAGATCACCTTTACCATTTGTATGTCTGTAAATGCAAATGTAAATTGTAACAGACATACTTAATTATAAGGATAGAAAAGCAAACTAAAAAGGGCTTGAATATCACAAAGATGCAGAAATGAGAAACTGGGGATAAGAATCTTTTTATCCTGCTCAATAATTCATGTTCTCACTTTCTTGTACAAAAATATTTATTTTGAAGGAATGCTGGCCAAAAACCCACCCAACTCTTTTTTTATTTCCCCACATAAAATAATAACTGCAAGCCAAGGTAATTAACATTATTAGCATGCATAAGTGGGAATTCTCTTTTCCAGGGCATTTTCTAAGTTATACTTTTTTTCAATGAGTTTCAATATATACATCTGCATGGTACTCAGATAGCAAACTGAAGGTTTTTAACTGTTAAAATCCTTGTTTGTCATGTTTTAATTCATAATTAATTAATATGCTCTCCCTGACAGTAAAAAATTGCTGTTTCTTTTTCCTGAAAAACGTAGGGAGTTGTCAGTTCCTTTAATCTATGTTGGAAGAAGGACAAATCATAGACTAAATAGATGTAAAGCTGTGGCTTGGTTTTTTCTTGCCTTCTGAATTATCCCTCTGGTTACAATTTGTAAGGCAGAACTTAAATTTTAGGTTTTAAGTGAGGCAAGAGCTCACTTCTTGGGTAGCATTCAGCCTGAGTGTGCTTTGTCCCACTTTGCAGTATTGGCAGCACAAACTGCAGGGTTTCTCTAGTTTTGTGTTTGCTTGACCCTGTGCCTTAGGGAAAAGTGCAGGCTGTTGGCCCTGGTCTGATATTCTTCCTGCATCCATGAGCTTGATACAAATAATTTTAACACTGCAGAGGGGCATAATGCTATTAAAAAAAATTAAAAAAAAATTAAGGATCTATGTGAAGTAACAGCACTTAAAAGCTCCACAGGAACCCAGAAAAACATCCAGTGACCTTTGGGAAAATGTATTATATCTCTTTGGAAATGCCAGCCACACTGCCCACTGGCAGTAACGTGTTACAAAAGCAAAGATTGACAAGGGCACAGTGTTAGCCTAAGCTCCCAAGCATGCTTCTTCCAGCCCAAGTTTGTACCTCAGATCATCATGAGGCCATGTTATTTTTCTCAGCTTTTTAACAGTCCAGTATATAGGGAGGTATAACTCAGGTAAGCTTTCTGTGTCTTCATTTTATTGCCTTCAAGATCTTACAGCAAGAAGGTCCACAGGTTAATTAAATGTATGACCATGCAGTTATAAACAAAACCCAACAAAACAAACAAACAAAGACCTAACAAACAAACAAGTTAAACCAAAAAAACCTGAACCAAACAACAAAACTTAAGCAAAACCCACTACCATTGTTTTCTATCTGCATCCTTGTTTGATTTGATCTTCCATAGTTCTTGGAAAAGGCTGCTAAAAACTGTTTTCCTTTTGTCTCTCTTCATTTTTTAAAAATAATATATAGGTGTTCATCTTCCTGTAAACTCTCTCTTTTCCAGACTGAAGAATTCTACTTTTAAGTCATACCTATTTCTTTTCTCTGGACTTTTCCCAGTTATTCCATAAATTTGCTGAGGTGAAAACCAACTGCATACAGTATTCAAGACATCAATGCATGATGCATTCCATTGACAGCATAGCAATGCATTCCACCTTGCTCTTTTCCTTACTGTTTCTTCAATTCAATTCCTTTTTTTTTATCATTGTTCCTGAGCTTTGAACCAAAGTAGTGAAAACCACTCCTGAGAAAGCACAGCATTAATTATTTTGTATGTGAAATTCAGATTTTTTTTTCCATATGTATCACTATCTTTCTACAGCTGTTTCTAACTGCCATTTTATGGTATAATTGTTCAGTCTTTTTTCCTCCCTGAAATTATGCACATTTGGCTCCTTCCTTACTATCCTAAATAACCTTGTATTGTGAAACTTAGTTCTTCACCTTCTCAGACAAGTTGTGGATACACTAAACATACCAACAACTAGAACAAATCTGAGGTATTCTCTGCTGAAAACTGTTAATTCCTTTTCCTGTTTTTGTTTCACTTTGAATTCATTCTTACAGAGCCTTCCCTATTATCTAAAGCTGTAAGAGGAACCTTCTTGAATATCTCATAAATAGACAAGTGGATTTTTCTTTTCTCTATGCTATTTCAGTCAAGAGACCTAGATGTTCTGTGTTCCTGATGAACCTCAAAGAAAACCTGTGTTGGGACCAGTAGAGTAGTATTTTCCTCTGTGATTGTGCCTGATGCCAATGAAATGTGTACAGAGTAAAACCACTGCAGATTTAGTTACTCCTGAAATAATGCCCTTTATTTCTGAGATATTCACCCATTTGCAAGGCCTGTGGCAGTACAGGCTGTATATGGTTTCTTGCATTGTACTCTTCACCAATTTCACTTAGAACTCCAGTCAGGAAGTAACAAGTGTAGCCCATTTGTCCCTAGTCATTATATATCATAAGACGTGCCAGAATGCTGACCAAATGATATGTGTTCTACTTAATGTATTACATTTTATACTTAAAAGTAAAGAGATTTATTGATAAAATTATTTTGGCAGTGTCTGAAGTTGAATTCCTTCTCATTCACTTATTCATTCTGTGCATTCGTTTGTGCATATTTAAGATTTGCAGCTAAAGGATGGACCTAGATTTTCCCCTCATTTTACACTGTGCTGTATCCACTGTGTAATGGAATGAATCCAGCATGTGAAAAACATAAGTAATATTATCTTTTTCAGTAATTGTATCCCTGTGATTATATGGTTCTCTCTTTAAGGATGGCTGGGAAATGTATTCTAAACATCATTAACAAAACAAGTTCTTTTTTTTCTTGGTCAGAGTTGAAAAGGGACAACTTTTTTGTGAAATTGATTTGCAGTATTCTGAAAGCTATTATCCCTATCCCAATGGCAATTACTTTTGGTTATTATGTGTATGTATGCTTTAATAAGAGCTGCTTTTTGAAATCAGCTCCACCTTAGACCTAATCTGGGAATGAAACTGTAATGCCAAGTTTATGATATCTTAGTGGGTTGCTATGGAAGTGATATTAGTAATATTAGAAATCCAGCACTGTGGGCTGTGAGGCAATAGGATGTGATAGAAACCATAAGCATGGATGCAGTAGAAGAAGATTTAATTTCAACACAGATAGATTCAATTCTTTGGAAAAATATGAGAGGAAAAGAAGGCAGTATATCAGAATAAGTAAGTATTTTTAGATAGTGAAGTGTATCTTGATCAGGATGTCTAGAATGTAAGAATATAAAGTTATTAATTGTCAAAAAATGTTTTTAGCAAAATAAATTTAAATGTTAAAATTGCTGCACATGAATTAATATTATTTTTAAGAAAAAAGAAAGTGGTTTTATGGTTTGTGCTTTTGATCATAGGCTTCTTTTCCTTTCATGTTTGCTTATTATTTCTAATTTTTTTCTTTCATTTTTAATCTGCAATGGGAAGCAGACGGTAGCAACCTAGTTCTGTTCCTTTTTAGCTGTGATTATTTCCAGTGACAGTTAAGGTTGTCTTGGGCCCTTGTATAGTAAGCCTGTTGATACCGAGTGATTATTGAATAGCTCTCTAATATGTATTTATGTGTAATTTAAGATACAAAATGATCAGTGGAAGTTTTGTTACAATGTGCTTAGATGCATGGAAAGATGAAAGACTGAAGAGTGGATCAATAAAGTCATTACTAGATGGAATATGTTATGAGAACACGTTGGTGATGTACGATTAAACTGAAGAACAAAAATCATATACAATGACTGCTTCCAGCTTTTGACAGGAAACATGAGCCTTTAGGCATAAATGACTGTGAATGGCAAAATGCAGCTGCTGCCTTCATTTGAATAGCCTAAGGAAGACAGGAGAGCAATCAAAACATGCCCCAGCTATAAGCAATCATTTCAGAGCTTTAGCTGACTTAAAAAGCAATAGCAAGTTAGACTCTGAAGAGTACTAGACAGGATCCTGTGATGTGGCACTGCCAAACCCTTTGGAGGAGATACAGTGAATAAAGGAATATTCATGAGAAAAGGAATGTTCCATAGAGAATTAAGCAGCTGCACATCCCACAGTCTCTGCATGAAGCATCACATGCGTTCCAGTTTCTGCAGCTGCCCTTCAACCTCCCTTCAGCTGCTGAAGCTCTCGTCTTTGCCTCCCTCTTTCTGATCCTAACGAGTGCTCTGCAGCAGCCGCTCAGGACTCTCTGCATGTTCTTCAGCAGCTGGATACTAAAATCCACTCTCAGGTGCACTGTTTTACATTTACTGCCCCGTTATTTCTTCTTTTAAATTTTATTTTGCTAAGAACTTTGAAAATGAGCATGTACCACCTGCACTTGAGCCGTGGGACTGCCCACAGTAACCATCACAAATTCCTGTTGTGAGTACAATTTATCTACAGTAGTGGCTTCAGGAGGAAAGAAATTCCAGGTAAGGCAAACCAGAGGTGTCATATCCTCACAGGACAGTGCAGTTCCAAGGTTTTTAAGAGCCTTACAATAATAGCACAGGTCTAGAAACAATAGAACCATATTAAGAACATGCTGTCCCAGCTAAAATCACTTTTTTATTTTCCTTCTAGTTCTGCGGAAGAGTTGATCAGCAAAAGGGGGAAGGTCAGTATCATGCTGCCTGGTATGTTTTGCAGATATATGTGTAGCTGTCTTTAATCTTACTGATATCAATTCAATCTTACTGATATCAAATGCAGCATTTTGGGGGAAAGTAGGACTGATGAAACAATGCAAAAAATGAAAACAAATGTATCTGTATCATCAGAGGAGCATATTTTGTTGACCTAGGTCTAGATTTTTCTGTTTTGCATAGTTCTATTTCTCTTCATTCACCATTCTTCCTTTTATTGCATTCCATAACTGCCAGAAACAAATGAAATCCAAAAGTTCTGTAGAGAAAAACAAGTTAAGCACCCCCAGCTGTTTGCAACAGCATAAACTGCTGCTTCATTAATTCAAATATGTATGTGCAAAGGCCTCCAGCACAGCCTTGCTCCAGCAACTGCTAGGATACAGAATTATTGTTTATAATAAATCACTGTAAGCCAATTGGAGCTCTGGGTACCCTGGTGCTGTGACACATGCTGCATTTGTGAGAATGGCTTTTCCAAATGTTAAAAAACGATGGGGAAACTTTATTTTTTTATTATCTTTGCTGAACTTACTTCTGACTATTGTCAATTTAATATTATTTTTTATAAAAAGGGGAAGAAAAAATTGGATTGCCTGTGTAAAGAAAAAGAGCTTAAGTAGCTCACAGGAGAGTAAAAATGCTGTATAGCTTTGCTTACGCAGAGAAAAGTTTAACCCAAGAACCATATTAATTTGAGAAGGGTTAAACCATTTCTGTGCCACCATTCTTATGTTTGTTGCTTCCTGCAAGTGAGTATTCTATGAAGGCAAGACAAAAAATAGCCCTGTCCAGAAGAATTGATAAACTGAGGCTGAAGATAACATGAGTTGCTGTGGAGAATAAGGAGTTGCCCAAGGAGAATAAATAAAGAATTAGCTCCAAGTCTTTTTGAAAGGTCTGGTCATATGGAGCCATTTTTTTCCCTTAATAGAACATTTTATAATGGTTAAGGGAGAACTCTGCTTAAAATTTGTCAAAAAAAAAAATATGGCCAATAGCTGTAACATTTCGTACATCTATTGTGGCAATCATAAGGATTTTTTCAGATGAATCCAGAGCCTTACATAAATGTAGGAAATACACCAATTCTAATTAGTTTGGATTCACTTGAGCTGAATTGAAGTCTGGTTTATAAACTAGGCCTCATTTTTAATTAAGTAAATACACTTGCAATCTTTTGCACTATTTATGTATGCCAGTTTAGATAGGACTAATTTTTTTTTTATTGGAAGGTTTGAAAGTCTGAAAAGCTTGTTTTGTTTATTTTGGTTTTAAAAGAAAGCTAAAATCCACTTCAATTTGTTTACTTACTCCTCTCTGCTGTCAGGATCTAAGTTAAAGCAATTCTAGTTCCTTTAGCTAAAGTGAGAAAAATTAAGTTGGAATTTGCAATTGGCTTTGATATTGATGTTTAGCAGCATGTTTTCACAGACACACTACTTGAGTACACACCTCAGTCTTATCATCTACACAAAGGAGCTAGGTTAATAGGCTCACCTACCTTGAGGAGAATGCAAGCAAGTGTCTAAACACTGTTTTCCAGGTGAAACCCTCTGGTGTAGTTTCAGATAATGTCAATAAGGAGAGAAGAGCCATCCAGTGCTAGTACAGGTGTCAGATTGGCTATCAACCACCTCTATGTGCAGTGAGAAGCCATGGCATATCATGCGAGTGAACATAATGAAACATTGGAGCTTGCTGGTGTGCATGGTACACTAATAATGTGAGGCTGGGAGATAGAAAATTTAACTTGTTTGGAGCTAAATAAACCTTTATTTAGTTATTATTAAATATAATAACTATATTATTAGGGGGGTTATTATTAAAAAGCATTCCAAACCATGCTCATGTCTTAAAACCTTACAAAACTGTCCATACATAAAATCTGAGTTTTTGTCCAGTGAAATGACAATTTCTACATATGAGAGGAATTCACATTGTTAACATTTACCTGAAGATACAAATCTTAGTAAATGCAACCTATTAATTAAATAGGCAACATATGTGATTTGAGAAGAAACACAAAATAAGGCTGCAAAAATATGTTTAAATGAAAGCAAAATTTGAGTTAAATACCAAAACTGTTGAGTGAACTGAAATCAATGATACAATTGCCTTTGGAATCTGAATATATCCAAAAAAGTTTATGTCCTTTCAAGTGAAAATAAAGTGGACTCCTGCTTAAATGATACATCATTTTGTAAATGGTGTACCTTGGACTGTAAATGTAAGGTGCTAAAGGAAATCTATCAAAATTAGAACTATAGCATAACAGTGCTAGGATCAGGAAGTAGTAATTATGCAGTTTATTTGACAGTTCACTGCTTTGCAGAGAGAGCCAGAGCAGGTATCTACTGATTACCAAATGTTTGGGGGTAATTGATCTGAAAAAGAGAGCAAACTTTAAAGAACATGGAAATTATCTACATTGGGAGAAAAAAGACCAAGCCAGTGTTAGTTCAAAATCCTTGTAATTACAAGTTAGTGCCTGGCACTGTCAATCTGGAAACTGCAGTAAAATTAGTCTCCTCTCAATTTAACATGAGCTTTGCCAGTTTGAGATTAACCTTTAATTCAGTGACTGTTCCACAGCTGACCTTGTTTTACTTCTGTGAACTCATGAAATTCCCTATCTGTAAAGCAGATGTCATTTTTCTGCTTAAAGTTGATGTTCTGAGACTTAATTAAGTGTTCTTTGCTTTTAAAGAGATTCCTCTATCAACAAAGCCTATAAGCAGTCAAAGCTGATAAAAATCTTTGTGAGTATTACAAGAGAAAAGGCACAGGCTTAGCTAAATTTTGGATTTGCAGTAAATTACAAGTCATACCTTCCCGGAATTGTTTTGATAGTTTAAAAAAACTTTCTTGAGGAATGTAGTGAGAATATAGGAAAATGTCTTCTGTGCTTGTGTGGGAAAGCTCTCTTTACCTTGGAAAGGTTTTATTTGGGTGTTGTAAGCAGACTGGAGTGAGTGTATTTTTCCTGAGTATTGTTAAATACTGGCACAGGCTAGAATCTCATAATAGAATTGGTTTTGTTGTTGTTGTTATTGCTATTGTTGCTATTATTGTTAGTTCAGCTGTAATGATTCTCACACTGTTTTGATTGTATATTAATAAGTGAAAGGATACTTCATTTGCATTTTCACTTTTGTAGCTATTACCTCAATTTCTATACATATGCAATATGGGTTTATATATTTGATTTAAACTATCTAAAAAGTGCTCAGAACATGAAATCTGTTGATTGCTTTGACAATATTTACACGAAAAAAATTTTTAGTAGAATTGAAAAAGTCAGGTTTATTTTATCACATCCTACCTTAACAAGGACTGAATTTGCATTAGCACACAATTGCATGAAAATGTAGATGTCTATTTTGCATATAATTTTAACAGTCAGAGAAAAGTTAATATACAACTAGAAGCATTATTGTGTGACAGTGAGTCACATTCTCATGTGAATTAGATTGCATGGCCACAGCACTTTGAAAATACTTCAATAACCAAGTTACTTCAAAACAAAGTTCTACTTTACATTTCCAAGTGTTCTGTAATACACTTTGCCTATAAACTCAAAATGTTTTATAAAAACTATTCTGAATCATAGGTGTAATTTAGTCTTAGCACTGGCCAAGTAAATATGACCTCAAGGTACTGATCTACATTGAATTTTGTGCCATGAGTGCAGAGGACAGCTTCCTCATTCATTTGTCTTACTTTTTTGTACTCTCTTTTTTTCTAGCAATGCTTTTAAACTCATTCACAAAAATCTATGTGTTTTTTATTTTTCTGTATTCTGGTATTTGAGATATAGATGAAATAGGACCCAGGATATTGTGGGATGTATGTTATATCTTACATGTCTTATTGGATTGTGTCATTACTGCACATCTATTATAAACACTCTGCTTATTCACAGTTGGGGCTCTCTGCACCACACAGGCTGACCACATCTCCATCTCAGGCACAACCCACCCACCTCTTTCAACACTCACTCTCTCTCTGATACTGCACTTTATGTTAACCTTGCCTGATATTGCATTGTTCTGACAATGACTTTTTGTCATCATCCTGCTGGGAAGGATATTCCCTGGGCTGAAACCCTATGTGATGCACATATGTGATGTATCTGTACAAAAATGATAGCTTTCCTTTCCCACCTCTCCTCTCCTACATTGCAGCATATTTTATGAACTCCCTTTTGATAGTAGCTGTTATCCTCTGGAATCCAAAGCCAAATATGAGGAAAATATATATATGATATTTTTTTGTTATTTTGTTATTTGGGATTTTTTCCCCTCCTTTTCAAGTGTCCTGTGCTTTTAGGAAAATATTTAATGTACAGGCTTCAATGGTCTAACAAAGCAGCATCAAGGTTATCATCACCATAAGGGTAATATTTGTATATTAATTTAAATTACTTTGATTCAATGCTGAAGTTCTACAGGATGTCAGCTTGAAGACATTCTTCTCCCTTTTCTTCCTCAACCAACAGCATTTGTTAGTAGGATTCTGCTGTGAATTGGGAATTTTTTACCTATCAGTTCAAGCTGGATTTACTTTAAAACTATCTATTTCTCAGCGGAGAGAATGATTTTCATTTGTATTTAATTTTTTACATTTAGTTAGTGACAGTTGAATTCTTGTTACCTCGTGCTTTCTTTTCTACTACATAACATAATTCTATGGAATGCATAATTAACTGCATCAATTTCATGTAAGCCTGAACTGAGTTTTGAAGCTGAGTAGTGTTTTCTAGCTACAGGAGTCTCTTTAAGCGAGCTGTTAAATACTACACTGGGCTCAGTTAGAATGCTCTACTACTTAAATGTAGAGTATGATAATTTCTGTCAGTATTTCCAATTTTTCTATATACCTTTGAAACTTGCAAGTCTTTCAAAGCAGGTGAAAATTGTTTATATTACTAAGAAATGTATTTTATCAATCTAGAGGAAAATATGAGGAATTTTGTTGATCTGTGTGTTTTTGACCTTGGCTAAAGTGGGAAATTTATATTCATTGTATTTGGGAAAGCTGATAAGCTTTTGATTGGAAGACTTAGACCTTATAATTTAGCCTATATCATGACTTTAACAGTTAGGCCATGATTCTAATAAAAAAAATGCTACTTTGGAGTTTAAATCTATTTTCATCACCCAGAACATCTTATCTGTCAATATCTGATTAGAGGTCCTTGCTGCTTGAGACAGCTTTTCTCTGTCTGACAGATAATCTGAGGCTCTGAGACCATCAAGTGAGGATTCCTCTGCAGGGGTGGGGGGACTAAAAAAAGGCTAGAAAGATCTAGGAGATAATTTTTGATTACACTTCAACCTATGACTTTTGCCTTGAGCCCAATAGAAAGGCTGAATCTTTCTGTCTTATCGCTGCACAGACAGAATACTCCTGTATTGATTTAAAAATTCAAATAAGTTCCAGCTTGATTATTTCTTCATAACATCTCATCTAAGTTGAAGGAAAACTGTAGTATTTTTTTTCTTTCAGTCTCAATTTTTTCTCATTTTAATTTTCAATGCAGTAAGTATAAGTTGTTGGACTAACAGAGGCCTTTGATACCTCTGTCCACAGTGCTACCCAGACCAAGAGAAACTTTCTGTCCAAGCACCTTCTCTGAGGTGATTGCTTCATTACAATACAGTAACTTGCTTGAGGATGAAACAGAAACTAAATTTTCCATGTAAGATATATGTAAAATCAGAAAGAGAGAAACTGGTTGTTGTTTAAGATCCTGAAAGGTCTTTCACACCTACTTGCTAATCTACTCATAAATATGCCTTTTGGGGAAAATTTAATTATAGCTCCTGGTACTTATAGGAAGAAAAATACTGCATTTAATGTTTACAAATATTCACTTTAGTTCCCAAGTCTGTATTTGTCAGTAAGTAGCACAAACATATTTTCCTGACATAGCAATTTTGAGTGCAGAATATCAGGCATTTATTTTGATATTTACCATAAATATGAGAATAGATTTCTACCTTTAGTTCTACAAGTAATTTTTAATCTAAATGCATAGTGTGCATGTATTGTTTACTCTTCCTAGAAGGATAACTGTGTGCTCTTGCTTGTACTGACAGATGTGGATACTGGATAAGATAAATTCTGAGCCCAAGAGGCAGAGATTTATTAGCTGACGAAACAAAAGTTATGGCACATATTTTATAATTTTATACTCGTATCTACTGTGTTGAAATTTCATAGTGCTCTAGGTTTGAAGGTAGATTTAATGTCAGAAAGAGAAGTGTTGGTGAAAAGCAAGGTGAAACTGTGCTATGCCTGGGTGTATTTAGCCTAGACAGAGTCCAGGGTTTTATCTCAGGTGAGAGTGAAAAGCCAAATTAGCCAGGGACACCAGTGAGTATCTGAGATTTCAAGATATCCAAAGATGTAGTATCAAACTTATTCAAGCCAAGCATATGTGAAAACAGGAAATACAACCACTAAAAATTTGCCAGAATTTTTACAAAGAACTCATCTCTACTGACATTCAAATTAATAATTTGATCTAATATGTAGATAGCTGGAACCCAATATAGGACTCAAAGGGGCTGTTCCTTAGTTTAGCTGTAAGGTCAGAACAATGATAGGGACCCTTAGTAATAGATGTCCAAACAAATGTACCTCAGAGACACTCACAATTATTAGATAACTCATATCTAATTAAGCTCACCATTGGGTTTCTGAACTAATGACCTGATTAAATTTGACTTGCAGGCTTGCCAATTATGTGTTTTCCTTTTATACATCCTTTTTTGAAGGAAATTCGCAGTATGAGCCCAGAGTAGTGGTTTGCACACATCACATAAATGCCATCATCTGCCTCAACTGGAAAGTTTCCTAATCATTCTTGTGAAATGTAATACTCTGCTACTTCCAGTAATCTGAAATTTCTTTATGGAGCTATGTTTGGATTAATCTGCTTTGTCAAAAGCCTTTGAAAATACTGAATATCTTTTTTTTTTTAACAAGAATGGGCAAGAATTGTTGATTTTGACCAAACTTTGTGTTGAATCCGCAGGCTTTTCAAGTTTTGAAGTTCAATCACTGAAAAAATTGTCCTGCTCATATTCTCAGTTTCAAAAACTGCCAGCTGAGGAGTAACAGGTAACTTTATTGTTAACTCAGCAAGCTGAGTCATGAAATAACATTTAATGGCAGTCTGTATTTCCCAATTCCCTGAAAATAAGGGTTCTTGGGTATCGTGATTGTAATTTTGAGTATATCAAGAAGAGAAGGTAAAAGCAACAGGAACAACAAAATTTAGTCTTTCTTTTGAAGGAAAGTAAAGCTGTTTATACATATGCACAACATGTTCTCTGAGACTGGACTGGAAAGATGAGCATAATTATTATTGAGGAAAAAATATTTAATTCACTTTCATTATTGTAGGAATGAAAATGTCATTTCAAGTAACATATTGAATCTGATTCATATTGAATTTGATGCATGTTGAACTTCTATAACCTCAACTATAAGCAAAATGAGCTAACAAAGTAACAAAGTTAACTAAATTTCTGTATTTACATCAGTCTTTTATACTATGTTTAAATGTGCGTGAGTAAAAAACAATTGAATAAACATTAAGACTCTTCCAGATATTATTCTGGAGAATAGGTAGAAGAAAAGTCAATTTTCCTTCTATATACTAGAAAATCCTAGAACAAAGTTAATTGAATAGAGATATTTTTTTCTTCTGTCTTTTGACTGGTCCATTGATGCATTAATTATGAACTTCAAGAAGGAAATAACATACAGGTTGTTAATCATTCAGTACAACTTCACATTATACTAATGCTCAGGGCACTTTTTTTTTTTTTTAATTTGCTTTACTTGGAGAGATTCAAAGACTTAAGGCAGGATTGGCATCAACAGATGAAGCTATCAATTTCAATTTTGCTTTTCTGTACTACTATTTGCATTGTACCAACCTATTTCAATTCCAGAATTTCCAACACTGCCTTGTGCTGCTTTTCCACAGCAAACATTCCTGCTTTGTTTTAAAAATATTTACTTTTAGATCACCTTGCAAGATGAGAAGGTGACATGCTGTCATATTCTGTCATACATGGAGATGAAGGTCAAAGTGCTACTCAGCTTGGGTGACAAACTGAGCCACCCATGACCTGCTTTGCAGAGTACTTAGCATTCCAAACAGCTCCCTGGTACAGTGGCTCAAAGCAAAGCCCCTGCTGACTTTCTGCTGCAGCATTTATTATTCAGTAGGTTTGCATATTGGGTCCATAGGTCAGAAATCAGGTGATCACTAATTATATGACCTTAGTAATGACCATCCAAGAGAAATGTATTTCAAGTAACTTGCTCATTAATACATAGCACTTCAGTAGCTAAGGAAAGAATATTATTTCATTCTACAGGTTTTCATTCAGCTGTCTTAATTGTGAGTGTGGTTTTGTGATGTTGCTGTTACCCCGAGTTTGTTCTAGGGAAGCTGAGATTGGAGAGGAAAGGAAAAAGGAAGAACTGAGCCTGAGATTGGCTCCTATTATCAGTGTTAACAGGCAGACTTGGATCACACATGATCCTCAGATGCTGCTAAGAAAATATCTTATGGCCTCTGTCTGAACCACTCATAGTATAAATGTAATTTATCAATTACAGTAAAGCTGTCTTTTATAAACACGTAAACACTTTTCTAAACATGGTTTTAAAAGCAGACAATTTGGGCAAACTTCCACAGGCATAGCCAGCTCATGATTTCTGTGAGAACAGTCCCTGTTATATTTTAAATGCATACTTTGAAAGCACAGTTTTTCCAGTTAATATTTGATGAGAATCTATCATCAATAAGAATTTATTTTAATATTAGGGAAAACCCAATTTTCTCTAAATTGTTTTTTGCCAAAATCAAGGTAAAAAAAATTCAAGTAACCTTACATGGAAAATTTAATCTTTAATGATTCTGTTTTGTCAAAATTACAGATAATTGAAATCATTACCTTAAAATATTAATTTGTAAACACCTACGTTGGTACAGTTACACCCTTTAGATTTAATGACAGTAATTTAATAAGGAGTTTTTTCGTATCTCTCCTCTTTCAACAAAATACACTGTTCTCTGAAACCCTGAAGTGAACTGGAACTATCACTAGTTTTAAATGGGCTTTAAACACAGCCTTTATTGGAGCCACAATATAACAAAATTTCTCATCACAACAGGCATTTTTCAACCCCTGTAGGTCACATTTTGAAAGAACCTGGATGAAAGTGCATTAGTAATTGCTTCCTTTTATTCCAAGGCATTCTGTCTACCAGTTCAGGTTTTTGATGCAGTTTTAAGTCAATTGGCCAGTCAACTTTCTTTACATGTGTCTCAGCAGACGGGTTGTTGGAGGTCTCACCTCGCAAATGCTCATCTTATTTTTCTATTTGTTTAAAACTTTGATCATTCATGTAAGATCTTCACTGTTCCTCTTACTGAATATTTGATATGTGCATATATACATATTTTTGTGTGTACACACCCCTATATATATGTGTGTATATATATATATATAGAGAGAGAGAGAGAGAGAGACGGAACCCAGATATTCAGGGCTTAAATTTTATGTTCAAGGAAGAAGCTGTCACTGCATTGTATCTGCTCATGGCTAACCAGACTGGAAACTTTTAATTTCTCTATTCCTGTGTGCAGAGATATATTGACAGAAATGTGGGAGGTTTTTGCATTGCTGAATAAATCTGGTTTAATTTAAAGGGAAAGATGCATGTCAATTACATGACACACTGATAGGACACATTAAGGAAATGTCCATCAGGTATGCTTAGACATTTAGCTTCCAAGGCAAAGTTGCAGCTAGGAATGCAGTACTTTGATGATTATATTAGTCAGCTTTTAAAAAATCATATTCTGATGCTGATATGCTTCTTGGAAGACTCTTTGTTAAGCTCATGTTATATTTTTGTATCTTGGTAATTAAATCCCTTAAGTTTCCAGAAAAGTGCAAAGGCTTTTTTTTTTTTAATTTAGAGTTTCTTAAGTATTTGTGTCTTTTATTTAATGGTGAAAAATTCCAAGGAAAGTGTATTATTCATTACTAAACTCTACCATGTGTCATTATCTACCTGTTTTTCTTTTGCACAGTAGAAGTTCATAGAGTCTAGTGAGACTCTTGAAGCTTTAAGTCTCTGCATTCCATGCAATGCTGTCCTCTTTTAATATTTGCAGGAAAATGCCAAGATATTTCCCCAGACTCAAAGGCAATTTTCTTACTTGCCTAAAATTAAAGGTAGGAATTTTAAAAACATCTCCTTTTCTCCTTTGTGTAGGACAAAAGACTTTTGGAAAACTCAGATATTTCGACATTTCTAGAAATTGCTTGCTATATTTATTTAAAATAAAGCTATAAACTACAATTAAGGGTTCTCAAGATTTTGCCTGGACCTAAAACCTAGAAAATATTAAATTATTCTGATCATCAAAGAGCTGAAATATGGATACAGAAATAAAATTAACATCTGTAGGGCTTCACTTTTACTGTTCACTTTTTATGTCCATTTTAAGTGGAAATAATTATCTCCTTATCTTTTAAAACTGATGAAACCATAAATGCTCTGCATTACACTGATGCACAGGAGATTCTGATCTGTCGAGCAAGTGGACCCATTCCTATTTTAAGTTTAAAAGCTTGATCATCTAACAGAGGGTGAATAAATGATAAAGTAGATCAGTCCAGCTGGGCTTTGGTGATTTCCCATTCATTGCTGTATGTAGACTGCATTTCCTGGGTGTACAAGTTCAGCTTCCACATCTGTGAACAAGAGAATCTTATTTCAGAAATGTCCTGAAGAATTACTCTTAACAGGTTACTTCAGAAGTGGGAACTTGTGCTGAAATAGATAACTGTGTAGATTATACTGCTATGGTGTAGACAAAGATACCACTTTGGTCTTATGTCAATAAGGATCAGGAACAGATTTCTGCTGGAGCTGAACTTAATGTCACCCAGAGGAGTCATGCATCTCATGACAGAAGTGGATGCTTCACAGCAAATAGAAACTGTTTGGAAAATGCAGTGTTAATTATTTCATCTTGCTGGAAAGAAAAACATTTTTCTGACATACTGATCCAATTGAGAGCCACTAGCTGGCTGTTGGGGGCTCCCTATTTTTATATCTTAGCAGTTAGCAACAAAAAGGAGTATGTGAATTTTATATGTGAAAAAAAATAAAATTGGAAAATCATACAATGTAAAGTACCTAGAAAAAGGAATTATTTAGTCAGAAACACTTCTAAATGTGCTAATGGCTTTACAAGTAAATGGCTTTGTAGTTTCATGTACAAAAGATTATTTTTCCTGGTTATTTTAATGAACTCTTCTTTAATATGTCTTAAAGCTCACTCTGTTTGACCAAGTTTTCTTTGCTGTTGGCCTGTAAAAATAAGCAATGTTGAGAGGGTTTTTTAATATGTCTGGTTTTAATTCCCATCTCTAAAAATCTTCTTTTAAGTTTGGATAGTTGACCTTTAGAATGGCATTTTTCTTTCATTCTGTATTAAGTCTAATACCAGGTAATGCATTCTAAACGAAGTCAATGAATCACAGAAAGAGTTACATGGTAGGACTGTGTAAGAAGTATTTGTGTTTTGTTCTGAGATGTGTAGATAAATATTCTGTAAGTTTGGAGAAAGGCATCTTTATTAAGTACTATTTTTGTGCTAGTGAGATGGAGGTCATTCCATAAAATGTCCTTGTTGCATTCATCAGTCCTTAGTTGCTGTTACAGAAAATGTGAAGTTTCTGTTCTCTAAAGTGCTTTAAAGACAGTGTGAGCAGCAACTTTTTCAACATGTGCCAGTGCAAATTCACAGAATCGGTGGTAAGATTTTTGCATTTGAAAGTAGCACAGCTGCCATTCTGGTGTTGTGGTTGAAAGATGACAAAAGGTGTACTGTAGGAATAGATCAATGGGTAATATTTTTTTATTCATGAGCTTCACTGTTTTCTTTGCTCTGGCTAATCTGCTCTGTGCCATTCTTGGCTCTTTTCTTTTTTAGCTCAGTTAGCCTTCTTACCATTTTATAAACAAAATCCACTCTTTCCTCTTCTCAGTTCACATCCTTGTGGGCAATTTGCCCCTTCTTTGTATCTAAAATGTGAATACTTGATAAGTCATCCTCTATGCTCATCTCTCTCTGCTCAGCTCTGGGGGTTTTGCCTTCATCTCTTGCAGAATCAAATTCAAACCCTTTGCCACATTTTTGACAATGGGTCTTGCCTCACATATTTAAACTAATAACTGCCTCTTTTCCTTTATCTCCCTTGCTTCAATTTACTGGTTTGTTTTTCATTGCTACTCTTCTTGCTTCCTGTCACATGAATAGTAGTTCTCTTATATCCTCTTATTGCAAATTCTTTCTAAAAAATTCCTTTGAGAAAATTCTTTACTCCTTTTGTATCCAAAACCTCCAGTTCTTATATATCTGGAGCAACGGCTTCTGAAAGCCTGTAGAGGATAATATTCCTTTGAAGCAATGCTAAATTTGCATAGAAAAAGGAAGAGTAAGTGATGTGACACAAGACTGACTGGACTGGTGACATGGGTTAAGATTCTCTGACCTGGCTTTGGCTGTTTTCCCTGACCTGCTACATTAGTTTTACAGCTTCAGTTGTTTTAGATGGAATGGTTTACAAAACATAGAACATCAGCTGCCAAAAAAATGACAGGGAGAAATTACTAATGTCCTTTTTTAGTAGGGAGGTTTGCTTTCTCTTTTTTTTTTTTACCTCTCTGTCTCAGGCATGAATAATTCTATTCTATATTAAATGAATATGTAGTAGGTCTCCAGATTTTCATCACTAATGAAGACTAACAGTAAAAAGCTGTGATCTGAAACAAAGCCTAAATGATCCTCCCTACCAAAAGAGATATTAAAGGAAACAGGAGAAATCTAATAAATGAAATCCCTCCCATATTCACCCTTGAAACGATTGGTCTTAGATATGGTGTGCTCTGCAAAGCATCAGTATTTGTGCCAGAGTAAATTGAATTAATAGTGCTGAAAAGTGAATAATGTCACAGCACACATTTTGGTTTTTTCTACTGCAATCTTTTTAAAAAAGAAAATGAGAATGTATGAACTTTCTGTCATGAATTATTTTCTTATTTTTAGTATTTAACTTCACTAGACCATCATTGTGCACATAATTTCTGATGGATAAAATATTCTAGCAGCAGCTGTATTTATAGTTAAACTTTTTCTACTTTTGATTTATAAATTATTAGAAACATTTACATAGTGGAACAACTTAATCAGACATCATTTCCCTTTCTGGTACATTGCACTAAAAATCCTCTATAAATATACATATTTAACATACTTTAAAATAAAATTGTGGGGTGGGAAAATAGAGTTGGGATGAAATTGCTGACAGGATTCTTTTTAGTTTTGACAGTGGAGGTTTCTTGGAGAGTGGTGGTAAAGTGCAGTTTATGAAGTAAAAGTTCTGTTTTCTGTTTACATTAAAAAAACCTCATCTATTAAATATCAAATTGAAAATATTATTTGAGAGAGTATTAAAATCTGAGATTTTAATTTTTTGGGGAATTGTAAATATTGCTGTTAGTTTTAACCTTGAAAATTCAGTTCTCAAAGTCAATTGTTGAGCAAACACCAAAATTTCCAATTGAAACATTGGTGTGGCTATGTGCCATAATTAAGCAGAATTTTTTATAAACTTAATTCCACTGCTTTCAATGGGATCACTCCTTCCCAGAAAATCAGTATTTTCTTTCATGTTCCACAAAGATCTGACCTTTAGAAACCACAAAAATAATTTTTTAAGTGGAGAGACTCTGTGGCACGACAGGACACTAGCCTAAACTTCAGAGATGAACAGTGAGCATGAAACACCTGAGATGCATTGCCTAAGAGATGCTCCAGCAGCTCAAAGGAATGCATAAATTAATATTCTGTGATTGGTATATGCAGTGCAGATCCCCAGGATATGAATGTGGTGGATTTGTACTGGGGTGGTCCCACATTTTCCTGTTTATACTCTTTTTTTCCCCCTTGCACGTCAAGTTGTTCCTAGGAGAGAAACAAAGCAAGTAGAGCTATCTAGCTCACTTTCCATTAGGAATTCCTTTGGAAGACTGGTAGAAAAGATAAAATCAATTCAGCTCTTTGGCCATCTCACCCACAAAAACCTTGTGTGTTGTTTTCCACTGTTGTTTCTCCTTATTTCCCTTTCCTGTTTCATGTACAACATTAAGCATAAATCTGCCTGAGTCCTGTCCTGAAACTCAAAACCTCCAGGTTCTCAGACACAGAAATATCAACCAAAAGGACAAGTGAGTCCTCTGAAAACCGACTTTAATATAGTTCCAGGTGGAAATAAATGTGACTTTTTTCCCTTTGTGTAGAACAGATTCTGCTTGCCACAGCCTTGTCAGTATTCAAAAAAACAGTCAAATTTCAAGGTCCAGTAAAGAAGTTGCTTCAGCAAACACTAAAAATTCCTTTAGAATGAAATTTTTTCTCTCAATTGAGATTCCATTTCTAAGATTTTTGTCCAAAGTTTTCTACAGATATTTCCAAAGCCTCCAAAGTATTTAAAGCAGAACAGGACATTTGAAATAACTGGAATATTTTTACTATTATTATTTTTTTTTCAATCCTTCATGAAAAGCAAAAGTTCTTTCTTTGAAATGGTTAGCAGAGGAAAAATGCATGTTACTGGGGTCTTGTCACTGTGCATTTACAGGTGACAGAAACAACATGCACTGTTGGAGAAAGGAGCAAAGGTGATGGACAGAAAGGAGATGATGGCTCCTCTGAGAATTTTCACATATAAGCTGGAAACTTAGATCTTGTAGTTTAAAAGTGGGCTTTCCTCTTACTGATCAACTTCTTTGTATAATAGATGCATTCTGCCATCTAGATATATTCCACTGAACTGATGATAAAGTCAAGTGCGTTTCTGATGCTTCCTTCAGTTTGAGAATGATGGATACATTTTGATATTCCTTTTACCCTGCTTTACATTTATATGCAGTTGAATGGTGAACAAATGGTTCAAAAAAACACAGTTTCGAAGACAAGAGTATATGAGAATCATTGAAATGCATGCAAGAGTGTATGCCCGTATACTAATGCCTTCCAAAGCACTGTTTTTATAAAATCCATAAATTTATAGATTTTAATAATTGATGATGTAATCTTGAGTAAAGCAGTCACTGTGTTTTGAAGCCAGAGTATGACCAATATGAAATACCACCTTCAAGTCCATGTAAGAAACACAAGCAATTCAATGCTGTTGAAAGATTATGTTCTATACAATTTTTCATAGTGACATTTTAAATATTTTTCAGAGAGGAGGTAATTAGGAATTCATGCCATTGGTGAGAAAGATTGGCCATATGTTATTTGAAGTTGCTAATACAGAGTGTTACATTTTACACTGTATCTTTAAGTGTAGTGTTTTAGAGCCCACACTGTCCATAGATACCCTTACTATCTCTGCTGTAAAGGGAGATTGAATCATTTTTGTTGTTCGCTCATGTATCTAAATGAGTAAAACAAAATCGTTGGCCTCTATAAAAACCCCTATTTCTCTGGATAAAGACAACTAATAATGGCAAGAGTCAAAATGATACTTGCCTGAATGGCCTGAATATTTGTTTGAATGAGAAACACTAACAACCAAAAACTTTGATTCAGTGAAGAATCTTTCTCTGCAAGATACTTATTTTTATGGTCAATGTAAGTTCACTGACTATGATTAAAAATTATGAGGATCTTCCTTTAAAATGTTGTGAATGTTTTTACTTTTCCTTGTTTATTTTTTTAAAGACAATTTCTGAGTTTTATTTTCATATAAAAACATGAATCCATGAGAGAAAAATTTTGGAGAGTTATTGGGTGATGTCAAGGATTGAATGAAAGAAATTATGCTATCTCTACTCTGGTTGTCACTACTTTGCCTGATAGAGATGTAAAGAAAAATATATGAAAGACTCTTGGATCCTTAATTGTTGGATCTATAAATTATAAGCTGTCTTTATGGTCTTGAGTTCTTGTATTTGTAAGATTAGCAATTAATGCTAAGTAGAACTCTAAGACTTATGTTTTTAACAATTTATGGTTCACCTTAAAATTTAGTCTGTATTCAAATACAATGTAAATATACACAGTGTAGAATAAGCAGGGTAAAAGATTTCTTTTTCATTAAAAATGCAGCTCAGCAGATCTGTGATAAATGGTGACATTATGTATATGCCAATGCCTTCTGGAAAATTGGAGTGATTCTAGACTTTGCCAAGAATTTGACAGGCCACCCTAAATGTTTAATCAGGGATGCTGTGATATTCAATACTGCTTGTTTAAATGTGTCAGTCTAATTTTTATTAAACCTCTTCAAAATGAAACATTTCTGCAGAAAAGAAAAATCATGAGTGAACCAAACTATTAATGTTTCTCACTGGATATGATATAAATAATCTAAAGTTAACTATGATCCTCACTACACTGACCACAAACTTACTTAGTAAAATTTTTGACTTGGAATAGAACTCAGAGGAGTGCTGTGTCAAATTAATGATCATGAAGAGCATTAGTAGTCAGCTTCTGCCTTGGGTGAGACCAGGGAATAGGTGCCACTCAGGAATGTGAATGGAATTTCTCTGTTAAAATTCTGTCCTTCAAAAATCAGAAGAGCCTAATGGGATTTTCCTGTGACTTCTTCATTGCATGATTCTACTCTGGCCATGGAAAATACATATTGGATTTCAGATAAGATCCAGGGAAGCCAGTTAAGAAGAATCCTTCTTAAACTGTTGCTGCTGCAGATTAAAGGGGCTATATTAGCTAGTACTTCCAATTCTGAAAAGCTTTGCTTACATGCATCATCTTTAATTTTTACAGATATTCTGAGGCTTTTTGCAGTGAGACTAGATGCATTATTAAAGAGAATTTAGCAGAATTTTGGTTTATGGGTATGAGTTAAATTTCACAGTATATAATGTATTTTTTAATTAATATTTGTATTTCATAATGATGCTCTTAGTGGTATTTCTTCAGATGACCTCTTCTATACATTTTATTTGCTTCTCATCCCTGTTGTGGTATTGAAATAGAAAAGTAATGAGATTCTATTCTGCCATCAATAAGTGATAAATGTTTTACCATTGCCAGGTCATCCAGGCTTTAATTCCCAGTGCTTGTGAGAAAGTAATGGTTCCCATCATGGTTTTTATATTGATTTTTATTTGTTCTGGCATAGGGCACTGGGACATGCTGGGTTGGGGGTGTTGTTCTTTAAACACAGAACACAAACACATTCATAGGATAGACAAGGCCGAGGCATATGCACAGGGGAAGCCTAAGGCTAGGAGACAGTGCTGGTCAGTGTAATAAGCATTGGGGTTTTCTGCATGCTCCAAGTCTTCTGAAATTTTACAGAAAGGGTGATACTGAAGCATAAAAACACATTGTAAGACACACCTAAAATAAATGTGTATCTCTATTGCAAGGGAGGGCAAGTTTTCTCTTTAAATAGCCAGAGCTTCCAGTCAAGTGGAGAGGAAAAAGGAACATTTTCTTGTGCTTTTTCTCCCAATGTTTCCCACAAGATGTACCATGTTCATTTTTGGCAAAATAATGAAGACTCTAATACCTTGACCAGCTCTGGATTGTAAAACTATTTACATACCCTTATTTAGTCAACCCCAAACTGCAGAATTGCTGTATTTGTCAGCATTCTTTCCCTCATGGAAAGTGGGTACAGCCAGAATCCCCAGGATCCTTTCTCAATGTGTCTAGATGTGTCTCGTGGAAAGAAATAATGTTGTTCTGTATTTTCTTTGATGTAATGCTGTGGCTCAGGATATGTACAGCAACACTTCTACCCAGACCTAGTATCAGCCTCTGCTGCTGGGTGGAAAGAAAAGGTACAGCCCAGGATTATATTCACAAATACAGATTATGCTTAAAAAGAGGCATCAGGTAACCTGGACCTTTCATGGTTCCTGTAGATTCAGGGGTTTTTTAAAAAAATTGGTAGTTATCTGTTACTACAGAGTTTTTATGATGTAAGATAAAGAAAATTCCTATTTAATTTCCTGTAGTCATGTTTCAGGAAGAATTATGATGGACATACTCTCTGAAATATTTTATATAGAAACACCAAATATTTCCATCACATAGGGGGAAAAAATCAATAGGGAAGAGGATTTGGGGTTCTTAAGAGAGAAAAAATATTCATGGTTTATCTTGTATGAGGTCTAGTAAGATTCTAACTTTCTTATCTGGTAGTTGGATCTTTAATCTTACCCACTCAGCAATCCTTCTTTTAATGTATCCAGTCATCATTATTCTGTTGTCAGCAAAATTTGGTATATCCAGCAAAGAACTGAAATGCAGGATTAAAGCAAAAGGAGAGCAATGAAAGATGGAAAAAATAATCTAATCTTTCCTACAGTTCTAAAACCCCTTTTACCATGTGGCTGAAGTCCTAAACTTAGTCACAAATGCATTTTGTGATTAAGTTTACGGCTTTCTCTGTGCTTGAGATTTCTGTAAATTATACTGTGGCAAGTTGAGAAAACAGCAGCCTGCCTGTTTGTTCTTCCCTGCTCCCCCCAGCCCGAACTGCCTCCCAGTCACCCTGACAGATGGTTAACTCATGACCTTCAATGTAATTAATGATTAGATGAAGGATGAGGATGCTTTAACATAGCTGCTGAGGGCACTATACTCTTACATGTGGCTGGGGACACTGGAGCAAAATATTGTTTGCTAAGATGCTTCTTTTTCCCCTTACAGCACTTTTAACTTTATGTTTATCTGTGTTTATGTGTAATTACAAAATTTTGAATCTTAAAAATATCTCCAGCCTAAGCTATAGAGACAGTCATATGAGTCATGTGGCTTCTTTAGGGAAGAGTGGAGAAGATTGACTAGGGACAAAATAGTATTGATTTGGTATCCAATGCTATCTTCTTTACTCTGCTTGAAATATTTAAGTTGCATTAACAGAATGCTCCATTTGGGGATTGCTAGGAGTTTGACGACCAGTTGGGAAGATAAAGAAAAAACATGCAGGCTGACATGAAACCAACTGCTGTCTGAAGGCAGTTACCTCCCAGGCCTTAAACACAGAGGGAAAAAATTCTGGACACAAAGATTCCCTTATTGAAAATGAGAGGAATAGGCTTACAAATGAGGTTTCTGAAAAAAGCCCAATGAGAATCAAATAAAAATCCAGAGAGAAGTGTTTGATATTAAAACTCCCTATGATTTGATCATGTTTGATCAAATGTTCAGCAACTGTGGAAAAGTAGATCTTATATTTTCTATATTATGGAAGACAATGAAAAACAGGAATATAGAATATATAAATAACTGGGGAAAAAAATCTTTTACTGTAGTGCAGAAAGTAATGTTTGCATTATTGGATGAAAAAACAAGAAACTGGAGAGCCCTTTTAATCATGCTAAAGACTGTATGATGATATAGCAAGCCCAGTGCTCCCTAGTTACCGCAGCAGGGTGGTAAAGTCATATTTGCGATCCATGTCCTAGCAGTAAAAGTGAGGATAACTTGCCCTCGTCTTCTGGAGGCAACCTGAGCATATAGAAAACAAAAAAGGGATGAGAAAAGCTGTGGAGTCTTCAAAGTTGCCTTAGGTGTCCTTTATGGCAGAATGATTCCTAGCCTCAGAGTAAAACAACTACCTGATAAATGTATCACATAAATTGCTTTACTCTGTAATCTTACAGAGCATTGTTTAGTTCATAATTTGCTTTTGAAATGTTTTATTTTACTGCATACCCATAACAATAACCACCATAACTTAAATGATGTTTTAATATCATGAGATCTCATTATAACACTGCTTATTCAGTTTTTGCTGATCAGTTAAGTAAGAATGCCAGCTGTTCTGGTTGCATTACTGGGTTCATGGATTACTAAAAAATAAAATTAATATACTCATTATTCCTTTTTTTTCTATTGAGTAGCATTTAGAGGCTCTAGTCAGAATTAGTCTCATTATTATAGATGTTGTATAAACATTAAAGATGCCCTTACATGATAAACACAACATGCTGTTATTGTTTAGTTTAATGTTGAAACAAGCTGAGCTTTGTTTACAATTTCAGAAAGAGAGGTCATGTTTAAATGTTGCCCATATTTAACTAATACATTTAACTCAGTTATCCAAAACCTGCATAAAGACTAGCAAAATATATATTTTAGACCTAAGATTACACTGAAAACTGTCTAAGATGTACTTCAACGATTTTGTACTGACAGACTAAATATTGTATTGCATACTGATCTGGGAGTGCAGAAATTGAAGTAAACAAATTGTTTTCTATCACAAAACAACACTGAATATAGTAGCACTATTTTATTCACAGTGTAGATGCTTATTAAATAAATTTATTGGTAGCAACCTAAAGAAAATTGAACCAAGGTGAAAAAAATGCAGCATTTCATCACATACTGAAAGAAGGTGTGCAGAAATGTTGCAATTTATTGAAATGTACTGTATTTTGATATACATTGCATACTGCAGCCAAGGAAATTTATCTTTATATCGTATGTTATTATCATATGTGTCAAACAGAAGTTTCATTTGTCACATTTCAAAAAAATATAGGCTCATTTCAGGAAGGCAGTTATCACTCTATGTGTATGTCTGCCATATTTATTTTCAAGTTTTAACCATCACCTCAACTTGACTTTTCTTGGAGAGACAGAAAGAAACAACCATCTTTCTCACTGTTTAACAGAGAAAACTTATGGGCAAATTGGTAAAATCTCTCAAGACTGTTGGAGCATTAGCTCATCTGGAGTGTGATACCAAGAAAAAAAAGGGTGCAGGGCATTTTTGCCATGGTGTTCTAGTAAACACGTAGAAGGAACCCCTTCTTGGAATCAGCAACCTCCTCATGTAGAGAAGGGGCTGTACAAACATTGTCAGTGATTTGAAGTAATTAAAACATTTTTAGCTCTGCTTCGTAAAAACCGTTTTTAAATCAGTAAATCATGCCAAAATGTCAGAATTCTTTGCAAAGGAGAAGTTTCAAAATTTTGCCCAAACTTTTCTAAGAAAAAAATTTCATAATTATGCTATCATTAAGTGACAAACCTTCAATTGCTAATAACTCACTTTGATTACACTAAAAAGAAGAGATAAGCAGCTCTGTTTCTTTTCAGTTGTTGGCTACAAGAAGAGAAGCTGGGACTGGAAAGATCCCTGAGGATCTAGTAAAAATTCAAGTAGGTAACAGACTTTTTCCAATTTTTACTTTTGTAAGAATACCTGCTTTTGAAAGAAAACAATGGCTACCTTGTTTTGTCAGTATTTAAAAGAAAACTAAAACTGAAGATGAAAAAGTAAATTATACATTGCTTTTTCTGATTTCACTTTCAGCTGCATATTTTCATATAAAAATTATTTTTAAATGCACTAAACTTTGAAATTATATTGTTGCAAAAACATTATTTCACACGGGAATATCAGTTAGCAATGATCACTTGGAAAAGAAGTGTAACTCGTTTATATAAATTGATAGCTCGGAGGAACCCCAGAACTATAAAATAAATACCCATAACATTATATGAGATAAATGCAGCTTCTGCGGAAATCATTTGCAAAGCTTAATTAGTAAATTTTATTTGTGACAGAAATCTATGGCTTGAATTAGCAAATGTAATAAAATATCCAGACCAAAACTTAGACTTTTTCCTTTACCCTTTGAGACATACCCTGTATGTGTTCCATTCCCATTTAAGGTATTTTTAATGTTATTGACAGAGAAGAATCTTCACTGAAGCAATATTTTCATATTAATATACTGTCTATGCTTTAGTAGGATATTTGCAGAACAACATGTAGCATATTAGGTCACTGCAGTGTGTCCCAGAAGCAACTCATCATTTTTTGCAACAATCTGTGGCTTCAGTAGCTGGCTGTGGCCAGCACAGTGCACAGAAAGTATTTTCTGTATTCAGTTGGTTTTTTGACATTATCACATCCTTTAACACTTTGTTAACAAAAAGTCCCACTATTTTTGTTATGCAACATAAGAAAAATGCCAATAATTCAGTTACAGAAGATTCATTCGTATCCAAAATAATTAATGTCATTTAGCAACGCCAAAGATTGAAGCTCAGCATAGAGGACAAAAGTCCAGCAATAATATGTTTGCCTGTATCAGGCAACCTCACAGGCCAATCATTTTGTCAAAGGTTATACATGCAATAATGTATATGAGCATGTCTCAACCTTCATAATTATGGCACAACTCTCAGAATGTATAGTAGATATTTCAATTGTAGAAAAATTCCCTTTTGGGAGCATTGTGGTAAGTCTTGCTATAGCTCACTGTAACAAGATTTGGAGTTTTTATGAAGATTAATCTTATGCAACACACAGATCACTCAGAGCTGAAAGGGTGAAGAAATGAAACCCATGTTGCACTTTAATGTGATGTGATTACTGATTGACAAGTATTGCAATATGTAAACATTCCATTTTCAGCTACCAGTTAAGATCCAATTAGTGAGAGACTCTTCTGCCCAAATTAAGGTGCAAACAAGACCATATGCTGAAATCAGTAATATGTGTTTTATTCAACAGCAAATGTGAGGTAGAGAGAAAGAAATAGAAGAGAAAGAAATAAAAGAGGGACAGGGAGGAAGAGAGAGAAAGAGGAAGGAAGGGGGGATAAAGAAAGGGAGAACAAGAGAAGGGACGGAAGGAGGGAGGGCAGTGAAGAGAGAAGGAGAGAGGGACACAGAGAGAGAGAAATCAAGCTATCAAGAGATAGTCACCACCAGTGTCCTGTTGGTCCTTCTTCACCGTGCGCTTCTTTGTGGTGGGGGTCCCAGAGCTGATCTTCTGGAGGGCACCATCTTTATACAGTCCAAGTTCCAGGTATCCACAGAGGTGCATTCCCTTAACTTGGGGTGATCTTTGCTTGATCAGTGATATGTGCATAAGCAGTGGGAATTCTTGTCTGGGTATGTTTAACCAGAATGTTCTTACCAGATCTCACTTCTGCCAGGGCTGGAATTAGTGCTTTCCTGTCTCAGATTCCTGCCTTCTGTGCTTATCTCAAGTTGTCTCTGTGGGAGCTTATGTCATGTTCCTTCTGTGCTCTTGACAGTGTTTGAGACAGGTAACTGTACCCTTTAGGCCTTACAATACTCCTGTAACTATTTGTTCTTTCCATTTTTCTTGCTAATGGCTGATTCGGTTAATCCTTACTTTCTGACATGAATTCTAATGTCAGGAATTGTCTGACAGGTGCACTTCCAACAGGTAATCTTGGAGGCACTTAAATTTGATCTCATTCAGCTAAACAGTTTCTGTCTCTACTTATTTCCTGTGTTTCTGAGCTTCAGGGTTGGAGGAGATTTTTTGTTTTATGGATTTTTGGTGGCTTTTTTGGTTTTTTTTAAATTTGTTTTGGATGGTTGGTTGAGGTTTTTTGAAGGAATAAGAATAGGTTCAGAACAGAAATGGGAATCAGAGATGGAAATGCTCATGTCTCTTATCATATTGTATTCTATCCAAGGGTCTAGTTTTTTTATTAAAACACCTTGTCCTTCCAGGATGCATATCAGAAATGTTGATGAAATTTATTGTCTCTAAATCTGAGCCCCAAGCTACTAATTTCCCACTTTATTCATCTGATTTAAACTCCAAAAAGTGTACAGCATGGCTGTATTACAAAATGTTATATAGATTATGTCGTATTTCAACAGGCAAACACAAACCTGATGGTAGCTTCAGCTGCTCACTGGTGTGGTGATGATATTCTTTGTCCTGTTATGGCTGCTTGGATGCTCAAAAGAAAGTTGACTTTGAAGGTTTCAAAAATTATGCCTTTTATGGCAGATAGGCAAAAGCGTGGGCAATCGAAGACCTGCTGTCATTTTTGGCTGAAGACCAGGCAACTTGGAAAAATTAGCACAAAGTTGGAATTTTTCACTCCATCTTTATAGTAGAATGAGACTAATAGTCAAAATTATTTTTAATGATCAAAATTTGATACTATGGCAGGCTCAAAATACTGAAGATACATGTTATGTATTAGGAATTAAAATATCAGATTCAGAGACTTCTGGCAATGTCTTTGGTGTTGCTATAATTTCAGCATCACCTGACAGCTATAATAAAGATCAGTGAGTTATTGCAAAGAAGTTGCATATCATGTAGCTTTGCACTTGAAGAATATTTACTGAAATTAATGTCAATGTTAGTGACAGTGAAACCATTTGGCAAAGCTAGCAGAGAATTTAAAAACTAAAAGAGACATAATAGATGTATCTCGCCCTCCTTCTCCCTGTAGTGTATAAACATGAGGACTCTCATGTCAGGTAAGCCTAAATCTCCCATCTAATCTAAGATAAATTTTAATAATTAATCAGATATAGAAGTATTGATATATTTTCTGAATTCCTGATAGTGAGCTGGCCAGAGTTGCCATGTTCAGATAAACCTTAAACATATTATCTTTGACCAGTACTTCTCTCCTATTTTCTGTGAGCAGCTTATTGGCCATGAAATAAAAGGCACAGTTTCTTCCATGCTTGTTAAAGATTGTCTATCCTTATTTTCTTCAGATATCAGAGTACAGTTTGGCCTAAGTGGAGGAAAAATACTGCTTGTTTTCATTGCATCGGGGAAGATCAGTGCAGAGTACAAAATTTCCAAGGCTGTGTATCAAGTACAAAAGATGAAACTGGGAGTGGGGGGAGGCAGGAGTAGAAGGGCAGAGGCATTTAAATCACACCACAAAAGTGGGAGAGTGATGTGTACTAGGCAGAGCTCACTGGGGTGCTGCTGCTGTCCACTGGATTATATCAGCCAGAATAGATCACCCAAGCAAAGCAAAGAAATTACCTGTGCTTTTGAATGTGTCTATCCACTCCTCTGTCCAAGTTTTATGTCACATCAGGACAGGAATTAAAACTCTAAATTATAATAAAATTAAGTTTGCATCTCGGAGGTGAAGGCATTTTTTATTTTATTATCTTTTTTTGGCATTTCAGTTTTTTTCATGTATTAAAAAATTACCTAATTAAATAAGGTTTGATTATATTAATGTCAGGCATTCAGTATCAGATTTCTTGCTTTTCAGAATACCTTCCAAAAAGTATATAAAGGATTTAAATAAATCCTGATAAACATGATTCTAGGGGAAGTTTGCTAAAATGTAAATTCCATGTGTTTGCTTCTACATTTCAAACCTTAATAGTGCAAGCAGTTTCCTTTTAGCATTCATTCTGGATTTATTTACAGATTTATTTCTCTGCTCAGAACAGAAAAAAAACCTTAGGGTGAGTTGCCTTATCTTAAACAGTGGACAATGGAGCCAACATGTAAAACCATAAATTAGCATGTCAGAGTGTTATTGTACTCCCCCAAAATAGTAGGTCTACTTCAAATAAGACTGTGATTTATGGTTCAGAATAATAAAAACTCTCCTTCTAAGCCAATAAAGAAAACATCTAGGAAGAGTCGATCTAAGCTTCTACAAAGCTCAGAGATTTTACCTTTTATAAAGTCAAATTATCTGCTTTCAGCATTGAAATAGTGCTTCATTTTGACAAAAGAACTTGATCGCTTGTGTACAACAGCCTGACTTAACCACAGGCTTCACAGGAACTGTGCAGGAGAGGTTTTGTACATATGGCATTAAGAATAACTGGTGGTTGTCTTGTTTTGGTGTGAGCAAGAAAATGAATTCAAGTAAATGTGAATGATGGTTCTTAGATAGCAGCTCCCATTAAATTTGTGTCTTATATTAATAATTATACTTGTGAGAAAATGAAGGAACTGAAAATGCTATTGATTTCAGAATTTATTTGGAGTTATAAGAACCACGGGATTTGTCACATACACAGTAAACAAAGGTGACTTGACAGATCTTCACACATCTGGAAGTCAATGTGGTTGAAGCTGAAGCTGCAGAAGGCAGACCAAAAACATGAATGACAACTGTCCTAGTGTTCACAAAGTTATCAGATGCTGGCATGGCATTTGGTGATGTGATTCACAGAATCACACAATCACAAGGTTGGAAGAGACCTTCAAGATGATCGAGTCCATCCCAGCCCTAACACCTCAACTAAACCATGGCACTGAGTTCCACATCCAATCTTTTTTTAAACACATCCAGAGATGGTGACTCCACCACCTCCTTGGGCAGACAATTCCATTACTTGATCACTCTTTCCATAAAAATCTTTTCCTAATATCCAAGCTGTATTTCCCTTGGTGCAGTTTAAGACTTTGTCCTCTGGTTCTGTTAGTTGCTGCCTGGAGAAAGAGACCAACCCCCACCTGACTGCAACCACCTTTCAGGAAATTTCATTTTAAATGCCTGCTTTGTGCTGAATGTAAGGTCTGGAATGATAAAGCCAAGGATGAGGTTTCTGATTTCAGCATACTTGAGGGTAAAACTTTCACTGACTTGAGTTGAGCCAGTAAAACACCCAGCAGGTATTTTTGCAAATATAGCACAAAACATAGGCACTACATATTCTGAGATCCTGCTCAGTACATTTGAACCTCTTGCTTTGCTTTTCTTTTCTACTGACCTTGTCAGAATTCCTGCTCATTGTCTTGATATCATACTTGCCAGACTATCTTAGGGAAAAAAAAGAAAGAATAATATACAGAATTTTTTGCAACATACTACCAAACCAACTTCTGAATCAGAGTGAAAGTATTTTGCAGAAGATTAAACTCACACTAAATCTGTCAATGCAAAATTCTAAGTCTTGTTCTCTGAGCTTTGTGGGGGATTTGCCTACTGAATCCAAGTGCTTACACAACTGTGCTAAGATATTTCAAACACAGCCTTCAGCATGACTTTAGTGGAAGAGGCAAAGAACTGCCAGTCAGAAATTACTAGCTTGGCACACACTGAAATCTCCAACTGTCTTCAAGTAAGAGCAGGATTTCTCTTTGGAAGAGGCATTTCCATTAGTGATGGATGCTGTAAGGGCTTTCTTATATGGGCAACTGGACACTTGGCATATATAATTGTATTTCCTTAGTATCGTTTACCTAAGTTCAGAATGTGTAATTCATTTAGTGTTTTATAAATTGTTGTTTTGAAGCAGTGCCAGAAATTAGAAGAAAAATCAGAATGACCATAATATTGTTTTGAATATGGAGCACACATATAAATGGAAGGAACCAAATCAAGACATAATTCAAACTCATTATAAATAGCAGCTTAACACTGAAATGTGCTGATATGGAAAAAATTAAGTACAGGATTAATTATAGTGAAAAATAAAGTGAAAACGTGCAGTAAACTAATTAGATGTGAACTTGTTCATAGAAAAAAGAATGTTTACCCTGTCCAGAGACAGATTTAAGATCTACTTATAATTAAAAAATCCTGCTAATGGTTCTAAAGGACATTAAAAATTCCTGCAAAATATTTCATCAAATGATAGGATTCAAAATACAGGAAACTGCATGTGCTTTCAATTCACTTTAGAATCATGTCCTTCACCAGTTATTAGATATAAAAGCTATATTTTCTGAATGGTGCTGCCCTCACAATATTTCTGCTCTATGCTAGTTTTCCTGTAATGGATTTGGTAATGAAACCCTTCCAGGCTGTTTTTGAGCACTAATGCCCCTTGCACCAAATGGAAATCAACTTCTTACATTATCAAATGTCATCGGGACAACAAATTACTGTGACAAATATTCACCTGTTCTTCTTCAATTCTTCATCTTTGGAGTCCTTTGGTGTGTAATTTATCGGAAATCCAACTCTAAATGAAAAGAAAATGTAGAATTATACCAAAGGTTGGGTGTCAAGTAGTACATATCCAGTAAGAGAGCTTGTTGCCAGGGTAATGGCGAAAATGCAGCAAGGTAAATTAAATGTTTCAAAGTTTTCAAAAGGCATGTAGCTCTTAGCTTTCTTGTTAGATCAGTGTTTGCTTTAACGAATTATTGAAATTTGCCACAGTCCAAAAATGCTCAGCCCTTTTAAACTGTGTGCAAAACATTCATCAATGCAATCCCAAACTCACTGCTCTAAGCTGGATCTCTAAGAGATTCCAAAATATTAAATAGAGCCAGACTCCAAGGGTCATGGCCTTATCTCTGATCTCTCATTTGGGCAGGAGGGTGGTAAAGGCTATTCCAATAAGTACATGAAGCCACTTGTCTGTACAGAGAGAGATGAGAAAAGGATTGATTTTTTTTTTTGCACCCATCTCTGTACTTTATATGCATATAAGTGTTTCAGGAACAGATGAGAACCCTGTGATATGAAATAATTTTTGTTTTTCTTCCTCGTTATATTTTATCCATAAGACTTCCCTTCCCTTCCCTTCCCTTCCTTTCCCTTCCCTTCCCTTCCCTTCCCTTCCCTTCCCTTCCCTTCCCTTCCCTTCCCTTCCCTTCCCTTCCCTTCCCTTCCCTTCCCTTCCCTTCCCTTCCCTTCCCTTCCCTTCCCTTCCCTTCCCTTCCCTTCCCTTCCCTTCCCTTCCCTTCCCACTTCAGGCCAAAGCCAAGACCCTCTGATTAGATGGAGTGTTTTTGTGGGTTTCAGAGACACCATTTTTTAAAAGTCCTTAAGACAGCACCACTTACAGAGAGTGTTCTGGATCCTTAATGTTGTTACATGATGGTAAATTTTATAATCTACTGCTGCATAGGGTGCTAATAAATGCCTCTCTAATAGGTGAATACTTTTATTCCTAAAATGTCGATTACTCTAAGTAATTCAGAAATCCTAATGAATAGTTATGTATAAGGAACTAATTTTGAAAATGAGCCTTTGGAGTGCATGAAAACAAAAAGAAATGCAGTTTACTTAAGAGGTGCTGATGAGATCAAAGAAGTCCAACAGAAAATGGAACTCTTGGAGTTGACAGGAATAATTTTGCTAAGTGTGAGCAGATATGACTCTCAAAAAGAGTAAGCATCCAAATAAGAGGCATTTAATCTTACAATAAAACAGTGCTTGAAGCATTTGCAAACATTCATCACATTCTTTCAGTATGGGTAAGGAATATTTTAAGCTGGATTGTCACTATCCTTTCTGGCAGAATTCAACATATGAATACAAATGGCCTCTCTACCTAGCTGGCAAACAGTAGCAGGTTGGAGGATGCCTTTGCACCCACTCCTGGCTTTAAAAAAACACAGCTGATGAAGAGGTCACAGGCTGCTTCTGGGTATAATGTTTCTTGTGGCACTAGTTAAATTTAAAATTTTGACTGATATAATTTCCTGGTTCATATACTACAGTTCAGATCTTTATTCTTGTGCATTTCTTCCCTGGGTTCACTTCTCAGGAATTTATTTATTTTCTGAGCTCAGTGGTATCCTTTTACTCTCAGGCTTTCAGTAAGCCCCTTATTTTCACTTGTCCTTGAAGTAAAAACTTTCTTCAGTATTTCAGAAGTTCTGCAGTGTTTCTACTATCCTGTTAAACTTCAGGTGCTGGGGAGGTTGACCTTTATATTTTGGGTGGGGTTTTTTGGTAAAAATGTAAGGCTTCCTTTTCTATAGGATTTTTTGAAATTTTCCCCAGAGTGTCTGAGAAAAATCTTCCAAACTGCTTCAGGCTTCTTACTCTTTCTTTTCAACTCTGTACACAACACATACAAAAGTTTCTGTTTCAGTCTTTTTTTCCCCTCTGTGGAAATAAAACCTTCAGAAATACCACCTTTATTTTGCTTGCCATCTAGTTGTCTTAAATACTCCTTCATTTGAAGTATCCAGGTAGAGCTGAGTCTAATAGAAATGTCTATTTTTCTTCATTTGCTTTCAGGCAAAACTGGATTATCTCATGACGTCTTGCATTAAAATTTGAACAATAAAGGATGATGCTGCCTACACTCTGTGCACTGTGTGCTAAGGTAGGTGCCTAAGGATTTGATGTGCCTAATGTGCAAACCTTTCTGTGATGTCCTCATGCACGTCACATACCTTCTCCTGTCCCCAGTTCAGACAGCATTCTAGCAAACTTCACATAGTACGAACTCAGCAATGCTGCAGGAGTGTGATTAGACTTGGGAGTCCTGTATTGGTAAAAGTGATCTTTTAATTGCTGGTTTTAATTCAGAAATCACACAGCAAAGCATTGTACCAGGTGTTTTAGACTGTGAAACTAGGAGAGGAACACTTGAACTGCCAACTACTGAAATAGAAATGGTTCAGTCTCATGCCTGTAGCTTTACTGAAAAGAGTATGCTATCAGTATCACATTGCCATGCTGACTCCAGTGTACATAAACTCTCACTGATAATATCACCAATGAGAGTCAGCACATAGACACAGATAGTTAGTTATCTCATATTACCTTCCTCGGGAGAGTGGGTTTTGGCAGGTGAGTACACCTAAAAATGTTCTGTGGTAAACACCTGGTCTTGTGAAAAGTGATCTGTTCCATAAAGTTTAAGTCATTATTATTTGTCATGTCACTTTCTCAGCTGGTGATCAGCTGCCAAGGATTGAAGAGACATATATTCATCTGTGGGAAGTCAGGGATGGCAGTTTGGTTGAACAGGATGTTCTGCTTTTCTTCCATTGCTATGATTCAGGAAAGCAGTGGCTGTAAGACAAAGCCCAGAAAATGCTTCTGGTGGTCAGAAAGCCATTTTCTCCAGAAAGGGCAGCGAGTGATGGGTGCACCTGCAGTGAAGCCCAAGTTCATGCAGCTTCTGTCAAGAGGAACTCCAGAGCCTGACAAGTTCCATGTCTGCCTAGGGTCATGAAAGATGTTTTCAGTGCTTTTTGTAGGCCTTTAGTCCTAAATGGCCTGGCTTTGTGCTCTGTGAACTCATAATGGATAGCACAGGGTTTAACTTCACTCTGTGATTCCTCCTCACTATGTTGGGTTATTTTGCAGGCTTTGCTGTCATGTATCTTTTCAGAATGTTTTCAAGCATCCAAGCTGATGACACCCAGGCAGTCACAATTCCAGCTTGCTCAGAAGTGCATTGGGAGCCCCATTATTGGTAATGCTTCAATATATGTTCAATATTCTGAAAGTGGTGAAAAGAGTCATGGTTTCAGTACCGAGGAAGTGGGACAAACTTAATAGGTAGAGAGGAAGTACTGGAAATTCTGGAGTTTTCATGTAGGTATTCAACACATTTTGGATCCCAAATTAATAGCTACTAATGAAATTCTTTGACCATTCAGTTGAAGTAAAAATTTTTAAATAGCACAATATTTCTAAAGCATTAAACAAGTAAAGAATTTCATTCAGACATTGGAATTTTTGAGAAAAGAAAACAACTTACAGTGCAGCCACTTTGGAAAACATAGTAATAAATATATCATATTATCAGGGAAAAATGAAACAATCATAAATGAACATTTAATCTTTCCTTATGTATACACAAAGAAAGAAGCCATTCTGCATTAATCTGGGGTGGAATTGGTTTCAGTTGGCTCCAGTGATGGATCAGAATGCAATTATTTGTGACAGATATGAATTTCTTGTAGGTATTTTATACAAAAACACAGAGAAGTGACAAGAAACGTAATAGGTATTTGGACCACAGTGGAAGTTTAATCTAGCTTTGAACCACATTTAGTTCTGTAGGAGTGTACTGCACTCATCCCTGAATGAGATTTAGTTATTTTGTGCACAGATTATGATATCACCACAATAAGCATGACAAACGTTCCAATTTGAGCAGGAATCCTGTCTGAATGTTAAAGATCCCCTTCCAGGCATTGCCTCTGGATTTCTAATTTCCTAACCATATTCACTATGAAAAATATATGAGATATCAGCAAGTGCACATTTTAATAAAGAACAGGAAAAGCATCCAATTAAAATTCTCTGGGAGAAAGTATTTTAAGTACAAATGCTAAGACACATGCATGTGTGCATCCACATATACCCTTTCTCTATTCCAAAATTAGTAACTGTTTTGGGTCTCTCTCCAGTAAAAACTCTTCATGGGGGTCCTGACCAATATTGTGTTTTGTAAGGTGTTCAGAAGTATTTCTGGTACCATCTCTGTAGACCAAGCAGAACTAGTCTGAAAAATTGAGTTCAGTATAACATGGTGAAATGTAGTGATATTTTCTGACAGCTAATTTTTTTTACATGATATGCAGGTGAAAAATTGATAGTTTTTCATCAAATCTCAAATGTATATAACCTGGTCTTCTTCCAGCTCAAGAATGATGATCGCTTATAAAGCTTTACAGAGAATGGGAAGAGGAGTAACATAAAGAAAAAAGAAATATATTTTGCATTTTGATTAAGTTATCAACCTTAATCAGGAAAGGCATTATATATGACATTAAAGGACTTGTTAAAGTTCTCAAATTTGGCATCATAAAGCATTGCTGAGATTTGTGATTAGTGATTGTAGTCGCAAAATGTCCTTAATCTGATCATGCTTGTTATTTTTTAATGTGCGTACCTACCTTGCTGTGATTTTCCATTTGTAATTTGTTTTTAAACTTTCAAATTTTGTGAAATTATTCCATGGCTTGAGTCTGAGGTAGGGCTCTTATTTTGATCCACTGTGGCTTGTTCACTGTAATTTTAAACACTATCTTTTTCCTTGTGTATAACACCTTTTTCATATAAAATAGCTGTCTGTAACCAGAAGATTCTACTGAAGTTGGGAAATTTAATGAACATTTGAACTGTGATACACATGGCTTGCAGTTTGAGCTGGACTGCATGATCTTCTTTATGGTAAGATGAGTTATAAAACTTAATTTATTTTTTTAACATATTGTCAATAAAAACTTTACAAGATTTCTCTTAAGATCAGTTGCATAAACCTGGTTATTCTATGCAAAATTCAGCCCAGTCACACAAACCTCTACTTTATTTTGCCTTAATTCATATGGTACACAAAATTATACCTTTATGTATACACTATATAACTTGTATTTTCTTTTGTAAATATACTTTGATTAGCTATTTGGTGGAAGATTGAGATTTGGTGGACCTAAAAAAAAAGTAAGATGATTCTAACAGAAAAGTAAACTGTAGGACTTATTTATTTAAAACTGTAAACTTATTTATTAATAAAAATAAGTTTTTTATAATTGGAAGTGATCAGTGTGCTTCATGTAATCTGGCAGTAAATGCCTCTGCACCCACAGGGCTACTTAAGTTCAAAATCAATTTGGTAATCTTCCAGCTGGAAATTACAATAAATTAAGGTCATTTCTCCAAGCAATGACAAAAACACTAAGTAATAGAGCTCCTTCCTTTATGTTGAATCGCATAAGTAGAATTAGAGCCTATTTAATTACATCTATTGTTGAATGTTTTGATCAGGCATTTAAATACCTGCTTCAGGAGTCACAATCATATTTCTCCTTGCCAAGCTGCAAACATTAAACCTCCAAGCAATCAGAGAGGCATATCTGTTCTGCACAGAAGGACATAGGAGAAAACTGGCTAACAAGTAAAGCTACAAAGGGAGTGATAAAAAGGGGGCAAAAAAAGACCAAGGCCTACATATTGTGGGTTTTTGCATCTCATTTAAAATATACGTTGATTTCTATTTTTATACCTTGCCATTGCACTCTGTGGTTTTTGGTTTGTTTTTTTTCAAAATGTATAAAAGGCCTAGGAAATAAGCGTAAGTAGGGATTTTCCCTTGTCATTTGTGCACATCTCCATGTAATTTTGCAAGGTATCTCCACATCTACCATCTCTCCAAAGGAGAGGCTGATCATTGCAAAGTGATTTGGGGGACAGCGCAGTTAGATTGTCTTTATCCTCTCTGAACTCCAAAAATTATATTATGTAAGTACTCTCATCTTTTAATTTGACCACATGGAAAAAATCCTTTTGTTACTCAGAATTTGCCTCTTGGTACTTTTCCTTGACATTATCTTTAATCAAACATCTAATTTATTCAGTTTCACAAAACAGATTTTTGGAAATAAAGGTTCAGTCCTCAAGCATATGCAGTCCTTGATATGTTTTGCATGTGTCAGTCACAGTAGCCTGAGTATGACTTTTGAGATTTGTTCAGGTTTTCTGATAGTAGGACTGCACCAAGAAAGATGATGCAACTTGAGGCCACCCTGTCTCTTCTAAAAGAACAGACAAAAAACTTGTGGAGGAATTCTTTGCTTTCAGTTTACTCAGTAACTTAGTTTTGTACTCCCCAATCCCTTGTTTTCCTTGCTTATTTAAGGCAGCATGAATAGAAAATGTTTTCTCTAGGGGCTTGGAGAGGCCAAAAGGAAAGACAGCACTACACTGACTGGATGAGATTGTATAGAATTTATTTAGGCTATTAGGTCTTATGAGCAGTAGAGAAAAAACCTGCAAACAGAAGTGAAATTCATGTTTTTCATGTTTAAACACTTTGGCTTATTCTGGTAAACTGAGATGCAATAAGTTGACTCAAGAAATGCAAAGAAGGACTACATTCAGATGGATTAGCTGGAAAAGCCTGTGCAAACTGTAGTTGATGTTGACAAGTGAACTATTGAGTCTGTGTTTTATTGAATTTTGTTCAGTTAAATAATGTATGAAAGTGACAGAAGGAAATGTATTAAACTTATACATATGGATGTTACAGTCATGCATGAACATTTTGGACATAAAAAGCTACTTAATCGTCTTTCTCAGATAATAATGTTTGATGTTGTTCTCAGAAGTACTTTAAATATAAGCAGATAGTATTAATAAAGTGATGGAATTGAATTTTAACTGGAATTTTAGTTAAGTTCATGAATATTCATCTGGGTAACTTCTGCCTCTGGACTAGACATCCATGATTTTCAATGCTAGCATAGCATGACTGCAGTCCTGAGTAGTCGATTAAAACCTTATTATTCATAACAATAGATGAATAAACCAAGACCTCCTACATGGATACAAGTCTATATTGTTGTAAGAGACATTCAATTTCATGTAGACAAAATTGGAAGTTTCTGAACAGTAATTATGCTTTTGCAATCTGTTATAATTGGACAAATAAGGTTGAAAATGCTTTTCTTTTTATATTCTGTAGAACAGTGGTGAGTGAGATATGCTAAAAATACATGAAATCAATTTCTCTTGCTTATTTCACATGGCATTTTATGTTCCATTGCACATTTATAATTAGACTTTGTGAGTATGCAAATGGTACAATGAGGGACAAAATGTTACATTTTTAAAAACACATTATTATAGTAATGTTTAAAAACTTTTTAAAAAAATCTATATTCCTACATTTCATTATCAGTGAGTGAATTGTGGGTGTTTCAGAAAATTGTGGAAAAATACAAAATCCATTCATTGTACAAAGAATATAAAGGACTTTACATTTACTTAATCCTTGCTTAAGGGTTTGCAAATTCGCTCTGTATTTTATCTCACTGGTGAGGTATTTCTTCATTGAAAGAAGAAAGTTTTGCCATTGGCTTCAGCAGAAGCCAGAATTTTTCCCCACGAAGTGCAGAGCATTGTAGATATTTCACTTATTTTCTCAATAGGGTGCTTATTATAAGGTATTAGAGAACTTTCTCCAGGTCTGTACTCAAATAAATTTCACCCCATCAGTATTGAGCATCATAATGACATTCTGGGTTCCAGCAACTAAATTCTGCTTTAAGGATTGAGTGACTACATTCAAGTAACAGGAATTTAAAAATGCTGTGACTGTGTTTTGGAATCCATTTGAAACACAGATGGACTCACTTCTCTTTTCAGATTCAGCCCAACTCCCCTTATCTGGCTGAGTGGTCCCACCTACCTGGAAATTTCCACAGGGATTCATATGAATTGTGAATGTCCTGTCTGTTCTCTCATATGGTTTTTATGTGGGTGGTGCTACTTAGTGTGAATCTCATTACTCACCAGCTGGCACCTGAATAGAAATGCTAAGAAACACCAACATACATGTCAAAACAGGTTTTGGTTTAAGATGCATGTAAATTAGTAATACTTTTTACCTGACGACTGTGTCGTCTTGAGGCATATTGTTTTACAATTGAAAAGGTTATGTTTTGTGTTTCTGCATACATAGCACAGAACAGTCACCTCTAACAAGCTAATTTGAAAGCTTAGCTAAATACAATTAGATTGTAGCTTTTGTGGTAATGAACTGTGCTTTGCTGTGAGACTACTCTTTTCCTTATCCTGAGATAGAGAATAATGTATGCTTGAACTTAAGGAAATGCTTTATAGTGTGGTCAGTAGTCATGGTTCGCTTAATCCCACTTTAATTTAAGTGAGGGTTGGAAGGGCTTCTGTATTGATTGTATAGAAAGCTAAAATATAAACAAATTATTAAAATGAGCATTTGCTTATTAAGTAGTGGTGGTCTGAAACCCAGCATCACCTGCCTGAATGGTTGGTTTAGTTTCAAAGTTGCAGATCATGGAGATGATTTTAAAATTCAGGCAGTAAAATAAAGGAAAGGTTAGAATATTTGTTGCACTTTCTCCCTCCTTTCAGTATTTCATTATTAAAGTGCTCCTGACAGAAACAGCTTTTTCATTAGGTTCTATGAATATACCTCCTTTAAGAGAGACATTTTCAGTCTTGAAAGCAGACAAAAAATTTAAAAGAATTAGATCTCAGAAAGAGCTTAATACCCCTGCTAACTCTGCATACCATAAAGCATAAAACTGATACTTCACTTTAACTATTTGTTAGTGTTTCTATTGCAACAGCATCTCTAGAGTGTCTGATCAGTTCCTCTGGGCTAGACATTGTACCCCATTGTACAATACAATCCTTCCTCCAACAGCTTGTGATCTTATGATCTAAGGGCCTACTCTTGCAATGGATCCCAGTAACCAAATGGAGCACAGAAAGCCCAAAGAAAAGCCCATAATATCCGAACTCATGGACCTTTTAATTCCAGAATTGTAGAAGCAATAAGCAGTGCTAGCAGCAATAGGGAAGAAAAATTTCAAGCTCCTTTTGTTAGTTCCTAACAAGGACCCCATTCAGCAGTGCCTAGTGTGCCAACTAGCAGACTAGGTCACAGTACTTTATGCAATTTCATTATAAGCCCTGCTATTGAGAAATTTATAAGACTGCTATAAAACTTCACTCAAGGCTGATCAGTGCCAAAGGACATTCCTTTTCCACACAAAAATAACATGTGGCTACTCTTGATAAATGATAGGGTTGCAAACGTGGAGACAGAGAGAAATTTGCAAAGGCGTAAATTGGGGTTTGACACCCATTCTCTCTTTCTTGGAATAGCAGCCAATAAATTCAAAACAAGGAGAAGAAAAAACTTTTACACGATTCCTGTGTAATGAAACATAGATTTTGATTAATAGGAGGAAGTAACAATGGAAATTTTTCTGCATAATTCCCCCCCTGCCCCCAGACAGGAAATTCTGATCCAACTCTGTCTTTCTAAACTTAGATTAGATTTGGATCATGCTCTTTTGGTGATTGAAACTTTAAAAGGACAAGTTTGTTAGAGTTTCAAAATTATCTTCTATAACTTTTCCTTCATATAATTTTATACCTGCCCATATTGTCATTTTAACAACTTCCTGCTGTGATAAATTGTAATGACTATCTGCCCATGATCACCTGTCAGCTATAAAATATTGTAATATACATTTTGAAATTGGACAAATTAATCTTTACGTGATAGACTTTCACTGTCTTATTTTCTTACACACCTCTGTAATATTTCTTCTTCTAAATTTGACTGCCTTTTAATTAATAAAATTAAATAAGAAGAGTTAGACAAAGGAAATTAAATTTCAAGTTGCCAAAGGACAAAAAGTTTGAGCAATATGCACAAAAAGCATGGCAAATCAGAGTTCTTCTTGCACCTCTATTCTTCAAGGATTTACAGATAATTTGGGTTCTAAAATCTGTTAATTTCTTTCTGTTTTAGAAAGAATAGTGAGTATGCATGGCATTTTCAAGTATGTATTATCTGGATATGTTTTCTCATTTCCATCAACACTCTGATTTCCAGAAAGGTGTGGTTGGTCCTCACTGACTTGGATATAACAGTCTCCCTGTAAGCATTCTGCCTCCTCTCCAAAAACAAATTAGTCATGTGCTTTTTCAGCATGTTCTTAACCCAGACACATGAAAAAAAAATGGTAGCTACCCATGAGAACACATGGAAAAGGTGATGTTTAGTAAAAGGTGTTTCTGACTATTAGTCTAAAATGAACAGCTGAGCAATACCTCTGTTAACAACTCTGCTGGTTGTTACTTCCTTTCTTTTCACTGGTGTTTCAACTCTGTGATGGAAGATGAAGAGAATGCTGCTTGTGGAAGGCAATTTAGTAAGAAGGAATGAATGGAGAATGAATATCACTAGTAAAGTGATAAGTGACAGTAAGTTCTTGGAATACAACTAGAGTATGGGATGCTCTGGCAAATTACCTGCAACCTTCTGACTCCTTAGGTTTTGTTGAAAGAGACTGACTTACAGAATATCTACCTTCTCCCTCTAAAATTCTCTGACATTCAAAGAGAAGATTCCATAGAGTTGCTTCTGGAGAAGACATAAATTATGTCTAGATAAGTAAAATTTCTTAAAAGATCTTCTAGTAGGAGTTAAACTGCTATCCACGTCAAATTAGGAATTAAAATAGCCTTGTACCCCCTATTGCAAATGACAGAGTTTAGTACAAAATTCCTAATTAATTTTAGGAAAGAACAAAAGGCCTGTTAGAAATGTGAAGTTATCTTATTTAGAATTGTGTCATCTCACTGTTCTCAGATATATATTGCTATACATAGGGAAAAAAGGAGCAATAACATTTTTATATTTTCCTAGACTTATCGTTCATCATTTCATGCATAGATTTATATGTATTAAAAAGTATTATATTTGCTGTGCATAGAGATGTTTTGTTGTGATGTGGAAAATCTGCTTTTCATAGTAGTAAATGTGGCAGGAATTTTTTCCCCCATATGTGATATGGCACTGAATCATTAGGAGTATGATTTTGCAGGAGAATAACAGTTTTAAATATATTACATGTTTAAAATCCCAACTGAACATAATATAACTTTACTAGCTCATTTCTCCTGAGGCATCAACACCATTTATCACTAGTACTTCCATCTGGTATGTCTGAACTATCATGATCAGCATTTTATGGGGAAATGAAAGCATTCAATATGGTCTCTCTTCTCTAATGCTCTTAGGTCAGATACCATACTGCTGCAGGGAGCAAAGATGCATTTTTATCACACACTTGAGAGACATCTATTTGACATACTTTATATTTTCCTAGGCCAAGACCAGCCAAGATTTTCCTTATTTGCACTGACCTGGCATGGGGTCGTTTGCTATACTAACAATATAAAATTAATTTCAATGGCTTTTTATACTGCAGTGTTAAAGATTTGACACGTGTAGGCAAATATTTGGGAGCTGAAACCCAAACTCTAGTCATTTTTTTGCAAATTTCAAAAAGGCAGTGGAATCTCTTGCCCAATATTTTGTCCCAAAGAAAATGCTGCATGTGGTTTTCCTAGCTGAGGTCTTTCGGAAGAGGTGGTAGCTGCTCTTATTTTCTCATGGAGGATTAATGGAATGTCAGCCAGTAACTTGATTAAGTGCTTCTTGTAGTTTGAGTTTAAAACTTAAATTTCATTGAGTAAAAATACTTGGCTGTTCCTTTTCACACCACAAATTCATGAGTCTCTGTTGATTTCTAAGCCTCCTTAAACCATCATGTGAAAAGCAGCATTAGCACAAATATGTTTTATCATCAGATCCTTCATGGCCATTTCTGATAATTTTAAGATGGAGAAGGAGTTACAGAACAAAATTTTAGTGTATAACTCTTCATAGATCACTGCACAATCCTTACATTCTTTAGAACTCCTCCTAATAATGTAGACCTACTTACATAATTTCAAACTCCATTTTTCAGTGGAACATTAAAATAAAGACATTCTTTTTATTAACATTATATAAAGCATGAAAAAATACAGGTAAATTTAATGTAACAGGATGTGGAGTTGCTTGCTTGGAGGTTTTGGATAAATTTTGTTCCTACCATTGTCTTTTATTGCTTCATGTGTTTTGTTGGTAGGAAATTGTTACATTAAGGCAAAGGATCTTCCAAAAGTTGTAATTTATATAGTCACCCTCATCTCTCAAATTTCCCTTTCACTCTTTTTTAGCATCACAACTGAACCAAGTCCTGTAATCATCTGCTGCAAAAGGGCTAATCAGGTATGTCTTGCACAGGATTGTGGTATTTCTTTTACTTATGTAAGCATGGAATATGTCAACTAAAAGCAGCTCTTCTTTACATAAAAGAAGAGCTGCTTTTAGTTGACATATTCCATACATAAATCCAGGTCCATGTTATATTAGTGCATAGCTAATACCAAGTTGGGGCCTGGACTCAAACACCAGCTCCACAATTGCACGCTAATCTACCAGAAAATCCAGATGTATATAAAAGGAAGACTGGTGATTATTCTAAATTCCTTGTCTCTACTGTGAAACCTGAATTAAGCATTCCATTTGAGAGGTTTGAGCAGAGGAAGAACCTCTCTCATCCCAGGTTAACACTTGTGAGAAGCATGAAAACCATTCCAAACCTACAAGTTCTCTGCTGCAAGTGACCTCTCAGCTGCATTCCAGTCCTGTGGGTGGTGCCACATGAGTGACTTCACTCCTGCCTTATGATATTCTTGTTGGGAGAAAGGAATCCCGAAGTGTGACTCCACTGTCAGTGGAAGCATCCAAGGGAGCAGGAGCCTGAAGTAAACCACTACACATCCCACCTGTCTGGTGCAGACCAATCACTTAGATGAGAAATCCAGTTAGGAAAACTTCCTTTTGAAAGGCAGAGTTTGGAGATGGCTTTGAAAAATTTCATGTGTCAATCAAGTGCTTAGTGTTGTGTTCAATAGCACACAGGTGACATGCCAACCCTGAGGAGAAAATGACAATCATGAAGAAATAAAATCTGTTTAGAACTCTAAATTCAGCTGTGTTTATTCAGCTGGTTCTCTAATACAGACATTTAGTTTATTTTTCGATAGTAGGTAATTCCAGAAGAGAGGCAAAACTGAAAGACCCTTACTGTTAATATGACTTCTGTTAATAGAGTGAAAATTGCTTCTTATATATTAACATTATAATACCAAATACAAATATATTTACATTATCACAACTATTCTGCACATTTTTTTTAAACATCCATATCTGTTAATACTGAAAGAGCTGAATAACTTACTGCCTACCCATTAATACTTCCAAATAGCTTTTCACATTCTCTGGAAACATACATTTCAGTATCTGTTGAAGGAATTAAAATTAGCACAGCTTTGGAGAACTAAACCTAACTGACTAGGATAGCAAAAAGTCCTGAAGGAATGGTTCTCCACAGGTTTGCAAAATACTATTAGAAACTTCTGGAAAATAACTAATCACCAAGGGCTTTCTCTAGCTTCACATATGCTTTTATACTCTTCCCAAGAGATAAACATGTTTTATATGCTCTCTAAAGGGAAGAAGGAATGGCTTGACTTATCTATATTTGTTTTTTTAAAGTCTCAGGCTTGGAGTCCTTTGAGCTGTCAAACAAAAATGAAAATTCTAAAAATCAGAATTTAGAGTTCCTAAATTTCTAGCGTTCCATACAAAAACAGGTCTCTGTGCAACAACCTGGCACAAAACTGTCAGAGGTCCTGAAAGGCTTTAGGCATTCAATCAAAAGCAGACACTTATTATAACTAAAGAAAACCTGGAATGCGCTGCAAGTATTTCCTATTTTACAAGAAAAGATTAGTTTAATATTGTATATGAAACAGTAATTAATCAATAGAATAATTATCATTTATATACTGATTTTTATTTTTTTCCCAATTGTTTTATGTGACTTACATGCAGTAATCATTTTGCTGTGAATGATTGTTTTGAGCTACCATCTCCCTGAAGGCTTTCAAAGTTTTATTTGAAATGCCTTTATCATTCTCCAAACATGCTTAGAGAATTTGCATTTTCTTTTGTTTGTTTGGGATTTTTTAAACACAAATAAGTAATACAATGAGAAAAAAAATGGAAATTACCACAGAAGAGCATGCATATTTAAGTAAAAAGTGCTTCTATGTTAAAATCTTTTGTTTAATCTGAGTTCATGTACTGCTTGCCTAATATACAAGCTACTAGATGCTGACCTGTGCCCATTTCTGTAAATCCCCTGTCCTCAGGCAGAACTGAAATGTCAATTGATGATTGATGCACTATTACAGCTTTTGACTGGATGGAAATGGAATGTGTCTATAAATCTACCTGGTCAGAAGTCATTAGAGATTACACCAGCAATGTAACTTGGGTATTGCTATCCTTAGTTTGGCAATTACATGTCACATTAAAGACATTTATTAATCCAAATTTCAAATACCTATCAAGTTATATACTTTTCCACAGGAGCATCAACAAGAGCTTATTTTTCACTGTTTCATGGGGTCTAACCAATGCCCTTATATTGCAGAAAATGTGCACAAACAAGGTGAGACAAGCTAAGCAAACTTCTCAAAATCTAGGAATGGCATTCACTTTCCATGTGTGTGCTGTCCTTCATATAAGCCCAAATGAAATCCATTATGTCATCACTGTTCAATGAGGCTAGAGAAAGCAGAGGCATTAGCATCACTGAACTGTCAAAAAGCAGTTCTTGTGAGTGTTGAGGTTGAAGCACAGAAGGGAAAATTTTGCACAGGATGACCAGTTTTGCCTGGTAGAGACACTCTTGAGATGTGGGCCAAAAGTGTCTCTGGCACCATGGCTTAAAGGACATTTTCTCCAGCACATTCAGGGCTCAGCGTTTTTATCATGTTTTAGAGCAGTATATGGTGGAGAGATGGTACAGCTGAGGAACCACCTCTGAATTCAGTGAAAGCAGGATTGTGCCCATCACTTCATTTAAAAAGTAGGGGTTTTTAATACATCACTTTTATCAATACTACAGTTTATAATTCTCTGTTTTAAAACATCTTGCAGCACCTAACACACAGTGCTATCAAAGTGTCAGTAATAAAATGTCACTGTGTACCTGCTCTTCAAGATCTTTTTATTGGGCTCCTCACTGTTGTCAGTGAAGCTAGTAGCTTATAATTAAAGTGTATTTAGAAAAACAAATCAAAACACAGGACTGTTTGTAGATGCAAGGTTCTTAATTAATGCACTGGGACATTTCCCACAGCAAGGTGCCATAACTCTCTCCATTACCATGAACATACTTTGGATTTCATTTATTGGAAGAAACTTCAGCTAATAAAGGTTTTATTTACAGAGTTTGAACCTAGGTGGTTCTTCAGAGCTTTTCCCTGCAAAATGAGAATGTTATTATTTTCTTGCTTTCATTCTTTGTGTACTATATGTAAAATACAAGTAAAACATCTATACAGTGAGATTACATGGTTCTATCTTTTCTGAGTAAACACCTGTCACATGAATGACCTTACTTCAACAAATGTGAAATACTTTTCTTGCAAAGCAAAGTCAATATCTGCAAAAACTGTTGCAAAAGAATTTTCCAAAATAATCTGAGTCTCTGTGTAAATAATGATAATGTCAGCAAACCATTGTGAAATTTAGAATGTATCAGGCACAGCATTGCCAGCTGGTCGAGGGAGCTGATTGTTCTGCTGTGCTCTGTGCTGGCACAGCCTCACCTTGAGTCCTGTGTGCCACAATATAGGAAAGACATAAAGCTGTTAGAGAGAGTTCAGAGGGGACAGTGAGGATGGTGAAAGGTCTAGAGGTGAAGCTGGATGAGGAGCAGCTGAGGTCACCTGTTCTGTTCAGGCTGCAGAAGAGGAGACGGAGGGGAGACCTCATTGCAGTTACAACTTCCTTGTGAGGGGAAGAGGAGGGGCAGGCACTGATCCCTTTTCTGTGGTGACCAGTGACAAGAGCCAAGGAAATGTGTGATGCTGAACAGGGGAGGTTCAGGATATCAAGGAGAGGTTTTTCACCCAGAGGGTGTTTGGGCACTGGAACAGGCTCCCCAGCTAAGTGTCACAGTACCAAGCCTGACAGAGTTCAAGCGTTTGGAAAATGCTCTCAGGAACATGTTGTGATTTCTTAGGGTGCTCCTGTGCAGGAGCAGGAGTTGGACCAAATGATCCTTGAGAGTCCCTTTGAACTCAGAATATTCTGTGATTCTATGATTCATGATGACAATGCTGTTTTAGTGAAAAGTAAGAAAATGGCTCAATACTCTTTATGGTGTCTCTATAAGAAAATGAAAGACTGATTTTGAAGTCAATTCTTAAAAGCACTGAACAACACAGACCAGCTTTCTGTAGTTTCATTCACCTGGTTTCTGTTCTTGCAAACTTCTCCATTTCAGATAACATTTCCCATATTTGCTGCATTTAATGTGTCTTCTGAGGTTGGATATGTATTCAACTATTCCCATCTACATCATAAAGCCTACAATTAAGGCTGTATCTCATTTTTAAAACTCATCAATTCTTTGAAAGAATTTTGAACCTCTACTAATTGGTAAATGTAGAAAAAGAATTTGGTACATTACCATCACACAGAGAAAATAATGTCAGATATGACAACTTGGACCAATTTAATTTCATGTTTTATAGAATCTTTTATAAAATGCTATTCCATGACTGCTTCCACTTATTTCTGCTCCAACATAACTCCTTTTCTCTCCTTCTCAGTCTTCCTTTTCTGCTGCTGCTTCTCACCTCCTCTCAGATTTCTACTGCTGAGTTTTTCAGGGTTTCTGTTGAAATATTTGGTTTTCATAATCCTTTGGATTAACAACTGCTACGCTGTGTCTTGCTGTATGAATACTTACCATGGAGATAGATTAGTGTATATTTGCAATATTAATAGATCATCCTGCAACTACAGTGCTGGGACTTTTTGGCATAATTTATGTAAGACAGTTCTTTATCTAATGTACTTAAATAACTGTTACTTAATTGACAGGTCTTGGAGGCTTTACTTCCAAATCTGTGTGTTATCCATATCTTCAATACTGAAGACAAACTAACGAACAAGATCATGTAGTTAGATAGCTAAAAACTGTAAAGTAAAACAGTAGGTAGTACCTTGCTGTTTCTTTAACTAAGTAGGAATCCAGAGAGTGATAGAACTGTGAAAATCCATGGATTTAATTATTCCTGGAACTGTTAAACAGTCTTGAAGATGAGCCATAGATTTTGTCCTGGAAAAGGTATGATCATGAAAACTAGAAATAAACTAGACATAAACCTAGAAAAGCTGACATAAATTTTAAACAGCTAAGTGAAAGTAATACTCTTAAAGGCCAACATGGAAGAATAATTACTCATGTTGCTCAGTTCATCATTTAATATGTTTGTGTAGTTAGAGTGCAAATAGATTTGCATCTTTTAAATAATGACCACAGATTTACACCTTATCTATCCAGTAGCAGAAATAACATTCTTTTTGTTTTATACAGGCCTAGATCTATGACCTTGCTTAGAATTGTGGACTACAAAACTGAGAATCTAATAGCTTTATCTTCAAAGATTTAAAATATGAAAAAGAGCTCTGTATAAATCCATGCTAAGTTTTACAGAGGCACTGGAACTACTTTGCTGAAATGAAGAAGATAAACCATGAGTCCTGAGCAGGACACGGAGACAGCAGTATGAAAATGCTAAGTAACTTGTGTGAAAGAAGATAATAGGGAAAAGAATTCATTAGAGATAAAATTAAAGAAATAGGGAAGAAAAAACTCCTATAAACTACAGCATATCTTCACTATGCACAGGTCAAGAGTATTCTACTTAAAAGAAACCAAGTGGGTTTTGATATACACTATGTACTTTATATTTTTAAGCCTCATAAAAGAGACCAAGTATAAACATATGCTGCAAAAGTTTGAGAAGTATTGCACGGCACATATCAATGCATTTTTTATATATCTCAAAAATTTTAATAATTTTAACTGTGTGCTGAGACCTTGATATTTCTTTCCTAGTTCTGGTTGCATAAGTAACACTCAGAATGTTGAATATTGAGTATGTGGTTTGCAGACAAGTATGGTTGTTCTACCGTCACAACCTAACAGTAAAGAAAGACTCAAAGTAATAAAAGAATGATTGGACAAAGTTATATCATCAGAGTGAGTTGAATTTGACATTGCTAATTTATAGGGCAACAGCAACCAAATGTGTGATTCAAGGCTTACAGAATTTTTATGGCAAAATGGAATTTCACTGCCTGTGATAGATGCTGGTGATAGAGAAACTGAGAAATTATAGACACATTAAGACTAAGGCTGGAGATGAAAAAATTCCCTGAATTCACTTTTGCATAGTGACAAGACTATCAATAATGGATTTTTTTTTTTTTTTGGTAGGGGTATGACACAAAGTAGTCACTTGGAAATTGATAAGTAAAGAAATTCCTATAACAGAGAAGAAACCAACATGTTGAATTGCAAGTCATTTAGTTAGAACACTGGAAGAAGAGAGTGGACGAATTACCAAAAAGGTAAACTATTGGTTTAGAGTGGGGGGTTTTAATGCGCAGCTTTTATTTCCCCTCCCTATTTCAGAAAATGTCAGTATTTCTGAACATGCCTTTTAAGACAGCTGAGCCCCTCACCCTCATTGCCTGAAAGTGATTTTGCATCTCTTGATAGCATAAAGTATGAGTGACAGATGGCATTATGCATTTCAAAGGTTAAATGGCATTAAAAAATTCATTCAGTGGGTAGATTAAAAATATTTTGAATTGCACAGCAGATTTCTGTAAATTGTTGTCTTCTTTGCCTGAAAAAGACTGACATGAAATTAAAATTCACATGCTCAACAAATGCTCTAAATGCCTCAATTCCATTTAAACCTCATATTTTATGCTGGTTAGATTTTTTTCTGGTACCTTAGTTTGTATTGGGAATGTGAGCTTGAAGTCGCAAAAACTCACAGATAGTTTGGAAGGTATGGATCAAACTGATCATCAGTTAACAAGTACATTTCTTACAGGTATGTTGGATCCAAACTGATTTTCTACTCAGAGACAAATATCATAATATATGAGATACAAGATATATCTTATGAGATACGTAATAAAAGGAAAAGCCCCATAAGATAGAGGTCTTCAATAGCAGCCAAGCATTCATCTCTCTGGAGCTGAGTAACCAAATTTATTTAAGGTTATTCCTTCCTATATTCCTGCTCACTGTAAGATGTAGAGAATGAGAATTTAAAGTAGAATCCTCTTCTATGTGTAGATCTCAGTGAGGTTCAGGAAAGGCCAGACTCACCCAGGCTTCTAGAAGCTGAGGCAAACTCCTGACTAAGTTAGTATGTTGAGTTATTTCTGCTAAGTTACTTCTACTCCTTGAATTCTCAAGAAGACAGATGAATGAGCTAATTAATGCAGCCTGCTAGAGATTTAGGTTTTGACAGAGTGCATTTACACTCAGCTGTGGTGTCTCATCAAAGCCAGCCCCTGCTCTCCTCCTGCATAAACCAATCTCTGCTATAACTTCACTCAACTCCCCGTCATCGTTCTCCTCCTTTCTACCTGATACAGAGAATTGTGATGTGTTAATTACGTAATTAACACATCTTTGTAATTAACCTGGCCTTCTCTTTATCCTGACTATCCACACCATAAAGAATGATGTCAGGTGGATCAATTTACAGCAATCTTAGCTGTTTACAAGCATACAGGCAGCTTAAAACAAGTGGTATGTTAAAGGGTGTCAATAGGGAAAAAAGGCATTTTATTAGCACCTACTGAAGTAGAAAAAATGGCATTTTATTAGGATAATATCTATGTTGTACTCTCAAGTGTCCATGAAAAGTTGAGGAGCATTTGCTGGGGAAAAAAAAATTGGGAAGCTTCCCCACTGGACAGCAATAGGGACAAGGAAAAGATTAGTCTGAAGCACTTGCCTGCTGGAAGGGTGCAGGTTTGGGGAAAACATTTACTGCCTGCAAGATTTGGGTGAGGCATTAGCAATTCCCTCCTGCTTGGAGCATGTTGCTATGTGTAGGTGAGTCTCCTGGGAAAAAGGGTGATTAGGAGCAAGCAGTTTTCAAGATTCAACTATTTGGTTTATTCTAGTTGATTTAGCTAGATATTACCATGGAGGGATTTTATTTTTAATTTTTATGGTTGCGAATATAACAAACTTTAAAAAAAACTAGGGCTAAATCAAAAAAGAGAGTTAGGTATTGTTACAAAATAATGCTAGTGCCTTGATTTTAAGTCATTGACCTCCTGAGTGGAAACCAAAACCTGTGAAGGACTTTTCATTTAAAAGAATATATTATATTCATTCCCTCTCTAGAGCATACCTATCAGACCTACCTACCGGAGTAGGCTCAAAGTTTTAATTTTCTCTACTTTGGAACTCTGATGTGGAGTGCTTTGTTGATAGTTCTCCTTTAAAAAGGAACATTAAAGACAGGGAAAGGGGGAGGGATGAACCAAACAACCCAGTAATTGCAATTCTGTGATATCAATTGTAGCTGATTACTGTGAGAAGTCTAGTGTATAAGTCTGTAGTCTATTTACGTGTTTTACCCAGTTAATGTTTCATGAAAATATATAAATAATCTTGGCACCTAGAGCTTCCCTTCACAGGTAAGTTCTTTTTTTTCTTTTTCTACTAGAGCTGTACATATTCTTTTTTGTTCCATTTTTAGATGCTCTAACAATTGAGTTGCTACATGAAGGTTCTTGATGATATTTTTCTATGCAATATTTAGAAGAATTAAGAGACCTCTAGCATGACTTTATGGGTAGCTTTATTCTGAAGGCATTCTATGAAAATTTTCAAGTGGTAAGAATCACAGGGGCAGGGAAAAAAAGAAACAATTTTTAATATGGTTTTAGGTTTAGGAGGGAGGTCATACGGTCTGTCTGCTCAGCAGTGTCAGGATGGAGGTTTTATGGAAATACACCAAAGAAAAACTTTCAGCTCCTGAGAACCTACTGGGATAAAGAAGTGGAGGCAGTAATGATGAAGTGTTCTAAGTGTGCTGAGGTAGATAAACAGGGACTTCTAGAACTAATAAATTCTGACTTATGTCTCCATCTTCTGTCTAAGTTGTGCTTCAGATGCTGAAGTCTTATTTTAAATCAGCCTCCTAAAGCTTAGGTAGGAGTGGTATAAATCCAAAAGAATAATAATTCTCTATTGTTTGGGTGCAGAATAGACTTAGAGCTGGGTTTAAAAAGGCTTTCAGAAAGATTTTTCAGCTTATTTCTAGAATTTGGCCAGTGTTAAATGCAATGTAGCAATTAACTCATCCTCACATTAGGCGATTCTTCAAACCTTTCTAAAGATAAAAATCTTTCTATTGGAAATGAAATTTCTGGAGCACCCTCTTGACTGCAGTGCACCCTGGTGATGCATGGTGTGAAGGATGCAGTCCATATGCTGTCGTGTGGCTCACAGGGAAAAGGTCCTCTGTGCAAGAGAATGCTGTCAGCTTATCCTGCTTTTTTATATTTGTGTTTAGCTGCTCTTCTGGAAACATGATCAACTTAAAATTAGTGCCCAAGTCACCTTTAATAGATTTGTGTACTTAGCTGCAAGAAAGCAAAATCCCAAGACATTTTCACTTTAGCAGCAGTAATCTGTCTTGGCCAGAGTATAGGACTGAGCTGTAGATGCCAGGTGTGGTCTTACCTTCATGTCTACCAAGGTAGATAGAATGAAAACACAGTCTCTGAGAAATCAGTTTGCATTATTCCAAACTTTACCAATTCCAGAACAAATACAAAGTGCCTTTTTGAGCCATGTCATCAAGAACAGATGTTAATGAGCCCAGACAATCAGTGTGCTACAGGACCAGACAACCAATCTCTTGTAACTGCAGGCAATGGACTTGTTCAAGCATGCACAGATCATGTTCTCTCCGTGGCTTTTGAAAGTGCATCTGTGTGATTCTGAAAGTGCTTCCCATCTCTAGGCACCATGGCAGGGAGAGCTGTTGTCTTAGGAGATGCTGGGGGTGTGCACCAGCTTTTGATATCAATTCCTTTCTTTGTTAGGATGGATCTGTACCTCTGAATCCTAGCTAAGGGCGGGCTGCCTCCAGACAGGAAGAAATTGGCTTCCCAGTGTTCATCTAGGGATGCTCCCTGCCTTACAGCTCTTCTTGTGTGTTCTTCAGTCCACTCTAAATCAGCATTAGGCATTTTCATTCATACCAGCACAAACAAATGTTTGTTGAAGACAGCAGGGGCCCTTCACCTGTACTACCTGATGGCTTTACAGCCAGCATCCAGCCCCACAGCACTTGAGAATGAGATTCTCTGCAAGTCTCACAGTTATTTTTTTAGCAAGAACGTTACTGCTCCAAAACAAAGAGAAGCTATGACAAGTGTGGATAGTTGTGTACGTCCAAGTTAAAAAACCCTGACCAATAAAGAGTGAAATATACTGCATGTTATATCCTGGACATCAGCCAACTAAATCACCCCGATTATTCCTGACATCAGCCTCTGGGATTCCCTCTTTTCTCCTGAACTCTGTGCTCTATGAAGAATTTACAAAATAAAAAATTGCCAACTGCTATTCAAATGATAAGTGGTGCATGCTAATTACGTTTTATACGGTGATTAATTAAAAATAACCATGCAAATGTCTAATTTAAGAGTCACTCAATTCACTAAGTCTTCAGACACTGCCTAGCTACCCTAGGCATTTGGTGGTTAGGCAATTTATTCAAGCTTTCAAAATATTCTCAAAATGTCTGAGATAATGAAGGTCCTTGAAAAAGTTCCAGCTAGCTTGGAATATATAAACAGAGGTTTCAGAACAGTAAAATAGCACTGCATATATTTGCACTTTTGAGACAAAGTACTCTGTGTATACATAAAAATAGACCAGGAAAGGAATAATAGAGATCCTAAATAATCTGAATATTTAGCTGCACAGCACACAGCAGACTAGTTCATAGATTATCTCAGGAGCTGAAGAAAATTAAATATAATCTTACTTATATCTAACTTCTTTACATAGAAAGCCTTTGAGTCTCATGTAGATGGGGTCTTTGCCTTATTTACACACATATATATATATATATATATATATATATATATAGTTTTATCAGGAGGGCTGTATCATAACTGTGATTTGGTTCAAATATACTGAACATTAATCAGTAGACCATGCAATTTGCAGAACGGATTACAATGCCCATATGATAATATAAGAGAATAAAAGATACAATATGAAGAACATTTTCAGAAAGTAATGAATAACAGGAAAAAAAAAGGAGATATAATTTACCATTTTTGTTAATAGAAAAAATAATATTAGTACCTAAATTGCTTTTTTTATGATCTGGTTCCATATGACTATTTTTTGATAGCATTTTTATTTAAATTGATAAATAAATAACAAAAACAAGCAAAAAAAAAAAAAAGAAAAAGAAAAAAACCCCATGCATTTAATTCATGTTTCTGCTTATGTAGAAAGTAGTACTACAATGAATATTGCCACAATTCTTCCTAGAAAAAATGCTTGATGTTTTTGTATCATGCAAGAGAGTTTATGCTGTTCCACAGCATCATACTCCCAAAACTTACCTTTCTGGTTTTAAGTCTCTCCAAAAGATACTGAAATATTTTCCACAGGGGTGAATGAGTCTTGGTTTATAACAAATGGTCTTAAAAGCACTGCACTGGAGCAGCTTCCCTGCAGTGAAGGAAAAATCAATACAGCCATCTTGAAGAAGAGAATTATGTAAGGGCTTTAGCCATGCACTTCTGGGCCAGTTGAAAACTATTTAATCTCTGAAAAATTTTTGTTAAATTCTGTGTATACAGCAAATTCATCTTCAGGAATATTCTGGTATTAAACCATAGAAAAGTTAGATCTCTAACTACTGCCTATTCTGATCTATAACTGGATGTGCTTATTTTTTCATGCATAAGGGATGTACCTACTGCTCTCCAAATATTCAACTTTTCAAAAATTAATTCAGCTTTAACAGGCACTTATTTTCTGAGACTGTTCTGTTTACAGAAAGCTATAAATGGTCTTTAAAGCCTGTCTCTGCAGACACCCCTAACTGCACACATTTTACAAGTAGAAAGGTAAAATTAATTATTTGTAGTATGAATTATGAATTATTTTTACAGGTTTATAAATAGCAGCATTTCTTGTCACATACACTGAAACATACAATGGCTGGGATTATGCAATTGAACTTTCTGCTATTCTATAAAAGGAGTTTTAAACACAGAATAAATATTTTACTTTTGAATGTTTAAATAGAGTTTACTGTTTAAACACTTCACATAGCTGGACAGAATCGTGAATAATAGAAATGGGAAAGACATAATGTGTTAAATTTTTTTTTATCTTTTCTTCATACAAATTGACTACCCTTTATGAAAAAAAAATATGTATTGGGGAGGGTTTGTTTGTTTGTTTGTTTGTTTCAAAGGACTAGTATTTCAAATTATGTAATTCAGGTTACTTTCTCCAGGCAACACCCACTGTAGATGCATCAACACTGGATGCATAAGTCTATGGAATTCCCTCCTTGTGCATCCAGAAATTATGGTTGGTGTCTGTTTTTCTGGTATATCCCCAAATTAAGGGAGGTTTTCCAGCTTACTAATGATCTGCCAGTGTAGGTGTCTGGTACAGTTTGAGACTTTACTAGTTGATAGTTCAAACACTGCACTAATTACAGAGAAGTATTTAATAAGCTCTGTCATCCCACAGTGTTCTCTAGTTCCAAATGAAGTTACTTCTTGGAGCTAAGGTTCTGGATTTTCATTAGAAGTGCATTTAATCTAATTTCTTTAACTTCAGATGAGGCTCCAGAATATATATTTATAGCTTTCTCCAGATTTGCAAATACAGCTCAGACCCAGTGTTTGGACTCTTGATCAAAAACTCTCATTTCTGGAGTGGCTGTTTTTTCCAATGTAGATTACTTATACAAAAATATCCCAGATCTCACCTGTATGTCACTTCAATTAGAAGTGATTCCTTGTTTCTCCAGAACATTTACATTAGAAACTAAATTAGAAAATTATTTTTTCAAATCTATAATAAAATAATAGAAGCAAAATATAGTACATATCCTCAGCAAAATAATCTTTACTCTCCCATTTTTGATCAAATTCCCTACTCTGAAAGTGCCCCAGATAGGTTACATAATTATATTAGTCAGATTAGGTTATGATCTTAGGTCAAAATGTGTGAAATATGTGATCATCTATTGAAAATATGCAGTGTGTAAACCAGAGTATTTCTATCATTTCTCTTTTCTCATGCATTTTTGGATAGTCACAGGAAGTTTTATTGCTTCAGTACCATAAGTGTGATTTATTTCCACTTGATATCTGGCAGATTGACTCTCAGCATGGAAATTATTTCCAGGGAAGCTCAAAAAAGCCAATTGACCCATTGCTGAGAACCAACAAAGTAAGGAATAGAGTTGCTCTTTTTGGCAGAGCACTATATATTCAACATTAATAAGGCCTGTGTCACATTGGTCAGCAACACAAAAGATCAGGTGAAGACCACAAAGCAGTCAGTGAATCAAAAGCCATGTCTTGTCTTGCAGCTGCTCTCTCTCTCTGTTGAAGCAGAGACAAAAGACAGCACTCAGACTGCTCTGGACCTCATGCCTGTGTGGTCCAGAAGTCCAGGACTTCCCTCTCTCTTCCTTCCCTCCACTTCCCTACACCACACCATCCTGGCAGCCCCTACAGGTGTGGTTCCCCCCAGGCTTGCTGTGGGCAAACACAGGCTGCCAGTCTGGGAGACAATGACTGCACTGGGCAGATGGAGCCCCCCTGTCACAGACATTGTCACCTGTGTGTGCATAGCACTGCATTTAGCTTGCAGAGCTCTGTGATTCAACAGAGTTGCTAATTCTGATGTGCCCTAAAAATTGCTGTTAGTCAAAGCAACTGCCTGACTGTGACTGGCCTTTTTTTCTTTTTCTTTTTTCTTTTTTTAGGCAAATTTTAAAATGAGAATGAAATGGGCTAATAGGATATCTTAATGAGCTTGCTCTCCCTTTCAGAGTATACAAATATTACACGTGTTAACATATGAAGAGTGTAAACAAAATAGATGTTTATATTTCAGAACATTAATGATCACTCTATATCGGTATAGTTCTTTTGTTCCATACTTTAGCCTCAAAATCAGTTCAAAAGAATTTTAATGGGAAAGCTGAATATAATAAATTCTTGACAGAATAATACCTAAACATTTTGTAAGCTCATTTACCCTTTTCACAGACCCTGTTACCATAACAACTTGAACTGTCACTATAGTAATATTTTTTTATTATGAAACACACTATTTTTTGTAGGCAAAGTATTTTCATTATCTACATCTCCAAAATTAACATTATTTAAAACATTTTCTGGAATATATTACACAGTTTCATAGGACAGTATGTGCAAGGGACAATTTTGGAGAAAAAAAAAAAAAAGGTTTGATTTCTATTTAAAAAAAACCAAAAAGCTTCTCCTAAGAGATAAATGAAAATTTACATACTTATATTGTGAGGAATTTACTATCTCCCTAAAAATTTCTTTTTCTACTCAATTTGTTGGATTATGAAAATCAGAAAATGTAAAGATATTTTTATAAGCTTATTTTTGCTTCTCACATGTTTCTCTTCTCACCTTTATAAGAGTGATAAGTATTACTTAAAAGTTGATAATTTCTTTTTATATATGTAAGAACCTAAGAATCAAAACAAGTGAGTGTTTAAAAATATCTTCAGTTTAAAAAACAAACCACTACTATAGTAAAATATTAATTTAATTGATGTTAATAATAAAATATATAATATTTCATATCATATATAATTTATAAATACTAACATTTTCCTCTTTCTTATGCAGCTTCTATAGGTTCTGAGAGAAAAGTCTAAATTTTCTGGATCCAAACAACGTACTGTAAGTATATTATATTTTTCTATCAGGTTCTGTTTACTTCTCCCATTGTAGCTTCATAATTCTTTTCCCTTGTGAAATTTTGTGTTGCTTTTTCTGTATGATGAGAGGCTGGTTCCCAGCCTTCACACTAGTTCTCCAAGGGTAGAAGACTATTCTAAAAAGAGCTTTGGCAGATAAATCAAAGCAGTTATAAGTTAGGCTATATAGAGCAAGCTGGTTTTTAAAAAACAAAAACATAAAAAACCCCACCTGAAACAACAGAACTGAAGTTTTCAGAGAGATGCTATTTTTAAGCAAGTTATTTTGAATCATTTGTATACAAACTCCATCAGAATTCTAGTACACGTTAAAAAGAAAATTGGATCAGGAGGTTGATAACGCAAATGAGATATTTTAATTTCATCAGTTCTGATTGTATTTCTGATATCTATTGCTAGACTCATGTTTTCCCTACATGTTGTGTCCTGCCTGAGGGCCACTTATTTTGAAGATGCTGTCCTCAGAGGTGAGGGGACAACTGCTGTGTTTCTCTGTGGTACTGCCCACCCCTGAAGGCTACTCAAGCCTTATAAATAGATCCCCTGGGGCAGATTGGAGTGAAACAGCACTGAATGATCGGGGTTTGTAAATATATATGCAGGTGGTTTTATTTTAGAGCAATTTGGTTCAGGGCTGGGGGAAGCCCACAGAACATGGAGTTCCATGGCTTACTGTAAGTTCAGGTTTTAGGGGGAAATGCCCAAGTACCTTCCCAAAGGGGGAGTTCTGTGCTGTCTCTTCCAGCACTGTGGATGTGCTATAACAACATGATCATGCACAGTCCTCTGGTGAGGAACTCCAAGATCAAAAGCTTCCCTAGAAGGCCGTGTAATTAAACTGTTATAAGATGGAATTTGAGACAATTTGGTGCTTGAGGCTTGGAATTTTGTAGTTGAACTGCTGGAAAACTCAGCCAAGTCCTGATTCAGAAGCCTTCCTTCCTAGTGTTAGGTATAACAACTGCAGAAAGGTTAGAAGAATTGGTAAATTTTCTCTGTGATGTCATGTAGAAACTGCAGGATATCTATGTTCTGATGTAAACAGTGTTTAACAAGTGCAGCATTTCAATATTTAAGTTTTCTGGCACTGAATATCTGTTTTAGGTGACATTTGCTGCTTCACTTTGGCCAAAGCTGCATCCTCCAAAATGAAGCCACTAAGCTTGTTCATTTATTTCTTGTTCATGCAGCTCCTTTCTTGGATTTTGTATGGAAGACTGCAATCATTTATCAGACACTCTTTATCTGAGTAAATTTCTACTTCTCTTATTATGAATGTATTGACCATGCATATATAACAAGGTGAAGAATGCTGGAGGTCATTTCTGAATGCATTTTAATGCCACAAAATCTACAAGAGTGTTCATTTTCTAGAAAAAAAGACTATAAAGTGTACAAATTATAAAGGATTTCCAAATTACATTCAGTTATTTTCTGTCCCCACATTTAGCATTTCTTTCATACTGTACAGTCTTTTAAAAAATATTCACACTTTCAGTAATTGCATTGATAAAACACCAAAAGGACTTCCAGTACTGTCTTTAGCTATTTTTCATTTTCATCTTAATATAAGTATCTCATTTCTCATTGCTGTCTTGTCTGACACTATGTAATAGGTCTTTAGGACAGAGTGGGAGCTTTCAAGTAGGTATGAGACCATTTTTATTCATAGTGTTTATCTCTATAAGTGTATATCTACTCTACAGACACTGACAATATTTGTGCATAACACATTATTAGTTATATATATAAAAATTCATAGTGGACATAACACCCAGTGTCTGTATAGTATTCTATTTCTATATAACATCTTGGATAAACTCCTGGAGCAGTACTACAGCAGCAAATTTATGGTCACAACATAGACACTCTGAAGCAGTTACACTGATAGGTCTTACTTTTAATAATGTGAAAATTCATCTTTTATATGTTGAGGGCAAAAGTCCAACAGTAGCTACTCGACTACCTTTTCTGATAAGTTCTTGTAAGAGAGGTATTAAGTCTTTAGTTTTAATGTTTACATCAGGGGGTATGCCACATTCAACAAGGATTTAAGTAGTGTATATTTGTAAAATATTTTTATGCCTTGAAAGGGCCTGGATCATATTCAGTGTCAGTTATTCATATCCAGAAATATTTCATTTTTGTTATTGAAGACAATGAGAGGGTTCTTGCTACAACAAAGATTAATTTAATTAATGAATTGTGGGAAAAATCAAATCTGAAGATCAGACTCACTAAGATCAAACTCTGATACCAGTGTGAAGTCTGTACAGAGCTGGTTTTACTCCCAATTTTGTCCTGTGCTCAAGTTGTCGGAATACGAGATTGTGCTTACAGTGCTGTAAGGGAAAATTAGTGTGCAGGAGCCAAAAAGCACTCCTGAGTGTAGAAGCCAGGCAGAGGTGTAACTAGCCCTAGCTTGCCACTGTATATTTATTCTGCCCCTGCAGCAATATCAAATTATCAATGTCACACAGAAAATCTGAAACCTTGGAGGGGTTCCAGTAGAGGGTCTACAAAGGATGGTAAGATCTGTAAGTCAGCCTGCGCTCAGGTGGAGCAGAGTGACTGCTCTGGATAAAACTGGGCATCATTCTGCTACTAGTGTACGTGCCTGGAGCAGGGCTTAGGGCAAATGCTGAGCTGCAACCTGTTTTTTTAACATCCGTAACTCCTAAATTTCCATGTTTAGTAAGTGGAGTGAACATTCACAAGAGAAAGTAGATTGACTTGATTTTTGAGTTCTGTCATCTGCTTATTCCCTTAACAAAGTTTGTGTGGAACAAATCTTCTAGCTTCCCCCATATTCTTCCGCCTCTTGTTTTGCACAAGGGATACTGTAGTAATGCTGTTTACAAGTCTGTGCTGCCCTTTGGATCTGAGGTACTAACAATGCTAATTAATTAGCTTTCTTTCCAGTCCTACCTTCCTCTTCATTGGTAAGCATTCTGTAAGCCTGCCAAAGCAGTCATGCAGTACCTGTCAAATAGGTTGGCTTGTGTTCTCAGGGTCAGTTTGCAAATTATTTTTCTTTATGTTATGAACTTCCTAAATACGGTTAAGTAATTTTTTTGGGTCTTGTTTTGCTCTCTTACCATGCCCATTCACAGATTTCAATGAAAAATCTACTTATAAGCAAGGCTGTATTCACTCTATTCTTTACAGCATGAAGGGAAAAATATGCAAATATGTTGGATTTAATAGGTAATCGTAGGATTTTTCTACATATAGAACTAAATGGTTACACCTAAAATGAGTCCCAAATTTCAGGTTCTAAAAGTTATGTTTTATCTTGCAGTGCTGGTGGAACTAGAGACCTAGAGAACAAATTTAGTGCCATAAAATTCCACTTAAGAGTTCTGAATTTAAAAATACAGTGCGTAACTATTCAAAGGATCAGTAGTTTGAAGGCAGTAGGTGATTCCACACTCCTCAGGAAGACTTACCACTTGTCCAGGTGGTCTGTGGATGAGAAGAAAATGTCCCATCATATTACAAATATTACAATTGTGAGGGTCTTGGGGCACTGGTGTCAAAACCATGTGTCCTAGCTTGATCCAGGAGAGAGTTAATTTTTTTTCTAGTAGTTGGTATGGTACTCTGTTTTGGAATTATTTTTACCTGGTTGCATTAAAATTTTAATGAAGACACCCTACAATTTATTATCCAAGCTACTGTGAGAGTCATCTTCTCATAGAATTGTTTGGATTGGAAGGGACCTTAAAGATCATTTGTTCCAATGCCTCCAACGTGGACAGGGACACCTTCCACTTTGCCAGGTTGCTCAAAGCCCCATCCAACCTGGCCTTCAACATTTCCAGGGATGGGGCAGCCACTTCTCTGGGCAAGGGTTCTAGAACCTCACCACCTCTCAGTAAAGAATTTTTTCCTATTATCTAACCTAGACCTGCTGTCTGTCAGTTTAAGGCCATTCCTCCTTGTCCTATTACTTCCTACCAATGTCAAATGTCCCTCTCCAGCTTTCTTCCCCAGGCAGAACAACCACAATTCTCTCAAACTACCTTCATATTGGAGGTATTTCTTCCCTCCTTTTCTCCTGTTTTTAAAAATAACATTCTTGAATGCTAGACAAAATTACACTCCAATTCTTTTCTGTATTTCCCAAGAAAAATTGAAAAAATTAGTTAAGTCACTTTAGCTACTCTTTCTTATACCAATATTAACCAGTGCAAAACACAATCAGGTTTATTTCTTTTCACAATTAATTGTATCTCAAAGTCATTTGTGGTACATTATGTGGTAATTTATTAACAAAGTACATTATGTGGTAATTTATTAATTTACTAACATTTTTTTCTATACAATATCCAGGTTTAGGCAACTTAAAATGTTATTTGCTGAATTTAGGAAATTCAGTTTCCCATGTAATAGTGCCCATAGGTGGCTAAGGATTATCTGAAACTAAAATGACGGAGGAGAACACTAAATCCTAAATGCTTTAGGCTATATAGAAGACCTTTAGCCATGCAAAATAATGCTTTAAGGGACTAATCTCAAACAGCATGAGCATGATTGCTTTCTGAAGGCAGGGGATATTTGGAAAAGGTGAACAATCTTAAAATGCTTGTTAAGAATTAGAGATAAATTAGATTTTAAGGAATGCCTTAGAGGTGGATCATTGTGAGAAGGAAATAGGATGAAACTTACCTTTTTGATATTGAAATAAAAGGAAGAATTCATAAAAATATATTATACTTGAATAATTTTGGACAAATTTAAATAATACTGAATTGGAAAGAGGGGTATAACAGTAAGATTTTGATACAAATAAACTCTCCATTTTTCATTACTCACATCCTTGATTCCTAATGATTCCTAGCTCTATAAAATAAAATGAGTAAGTAATGACAGCTCAATTTCATGTTCTTCAGCAGTAGTAGCTGGGTCTTGTTCACAAATGAGAAAGCTTGAAGCCCAAATCATTCCAAAGTTCCCCCTGCAACAGTGATTGTACATTTGCATTACTGTTCATGTTTTCTGTTGAGAGCCAACAACCCATTCAGTGCCTTCTGAAGCACAAGTGTGTTATTTTTAAAAGATTAATGGTTCTGCAGAGTGGTAACATACATAATTAGGAAGCTTGTATTTCCACATTTAACCTAATTCAATGCCCTTCACTTCAAAGAAATGTAGAATTTGGCATTCTAGCTGAGTTCTGTCAAAACATGAACCAAAAGCAATGTAGTTATAAAAGAAAGTAGAATGAAAGCAAGACTGAAATTAACTTGATCTAGTTAGAGTCAAAGGCACCTTTTCATCAAGTAAGACAGGTGAAATTATGAAGAACATGGATATAATTGTTAAATATGGAAAAATTAGGAACAGTATCACATAAGGAAGGCTATGCCTAATGGCAGCATTTATGATAGGTACTTGAAAGGTAATGGAGCCTGCAGTGGTTAGCATGGCAATAAGCTAAAGCTAAACCATTATATTCAAAATACTATGTAACTGTAACCAGCAGGTAGGTACCCATAAATTCTAAGATTACTGCACAGGATATTTAGAGCTGTCTGAATTGCTGTTTCTTGTTTAACCTTAAGAAATAAAAAACAAATGCACCAGAGAGCATCAAATGTAACTATAACTTTTCTTTATATTTGTATTTTCTTTGATTAGTTTGGGAGATGGCTTTTATTTCCCCATTAATGTTTTATTTTTCCCCACTGTGTCTATATCTAAATTGGTCCTGATTATGTCTGAAACCAGGAATTGTAAGGGAATACAAATATGGTGTGTTATGATATGCAAATGTTTAGCATATTTCATCCAAAAGTTATGGTTGAAATATAGATTATAGCAACTTGTTATAAAACTTGTGTTAAACTTTTTTCTTTTACTACTGTTCATCCCTGAGACTATTCTAATTATTGAAAAGTAATTCTAAGAGTGTGAAAAATATTTAGGTCAGGTAATAGATTTCAGAGCAGCACATGTATGTGAGGAAAAAGAACAGGGAAAGCATCCTCTGCAAAATCAGGATGTAGTAAGTAAAACACAGATATCATGGGAGGTAAAGCATCTCGCAAATTTTAGGGACAAGAATTTTGGTTTGATAAACAGGCAGACAAATTTCTTAGCTAGTTCTAGAAATTCCAAGAGGAACTAAAATCTTTCTAAGTAATAGCTCTTTAATAATGGGTCTTGAGTAGACTGCCAACAAGTGCAAAACAGTGTGTCATGCACTAATATAAGGATATTGGAAAGATACAAAAAAGAAAATTCCTTTTGAAAAAGGTTTTCCTAGTTTTTAGGGGTAAAATAATAATCTTGGAAACATAGATGATTCCTCTCCCTTCTCCTGGTGAGTCATGTGCTCTGTCTAGGTCTGGGCTCCCCACCAGGACAAACTGAAGCCAGTCTAGCAAAGCACATGAAGATGATTAAGGGCTTGCAGCACCTTTCATATGAGGAAATGCTGAGAGAGCTGGGACTGTTCAGACTGGAGAAAAAAGGCTCAGGCTTATCCATGTGTACAAATACCTGATGGTGAGATGGGGAGGGAAGCAAAGGCAACAGATGGTATTTACTATTGCTTGTTTTTATGAGTACCTTTAATGGATGTTGCATGAAAAAATTAGGAGTCTTGGTCGATGTATGCAGCTCAATTTAAATAATTAAATAATTACAAATAGTGTAAAAGTTATATAAGTTTAGACTAGGAAGAAAATGTTGATTTAACTAGATTAATGGAAGTGAAAAGAGTTACGGAAATCTCTTCTGTGTAGCAAAATCTGCCATGGTAAAAAATATAAATTTTGCACAAACTCTTCTGCTCCTGAAATAAAATATGGAGTGGACATAATCTTCACCAATTGAATTCTTTTTGATGTCCACTATCTCTATAGTAAACACTGGTAAGGCATAGGAAGAGCGAAGGAGAAAAGATAGTGAATAGTAATGATGTTTGGCAAACCTTCATAAAAGGTTTGATAATGGCAATTATGATACAAATATCTACAGCAGTGGAAAAGTTCAATAGACCTCTGATAGTAAATATAATTAGTAAGAATTCCAGAACGGACATTGACTATAATCTGTATCCTATGAGGGTTTTCTTTCTTTCTTTTTTTTTTTTAAACCAACCCTACTTTACATTAATAGTTAGCACACTAATTACTCACAGGTCTTGCCTAGTTCTTGACCCAGCCACTCCAATGACTCAATTGCAATCTACTAGAGAACATGAGGCTGCATTGTATTACTGCTTGTTATGTGATCTTCTTTTTCCCTTTCATCCAGATGTACTACTCAAACAGTAAAACTCACACTATTTTTCAGTGTCTCTCAGCTTCCACATTCATGTTATTTTCTCAAGACCACAGGTTTGGATAGCAATTCTTGATTCATGGAAGAGGTTTCCAGCTAAAATGTGCAGTCCTAAGGAGAAACAGTATGTGAATGCTTTCATATTTTCAGCTGCTGGACTAGAGTGCTGCTTTAGACTGTTAGACTTTGCTGACAGAAAAGTACAACAGTACCTTTACATCTATTCAAAAGTTCACAGAAAAGAATCACAGCAAGGCACACAGTATTTCTTTGGCTTGCTTCCTAAGTCAAGCTCTTCCTAAATACTATGACAATCTCTCAATGCCTTCAGTAAAACAAAAAACAAGGAAACCTTGGAAGTCCACAGAAACACTTGTAGAATGAGCTAATATTCTTTCTGGTCATCAGTTGATGAGAATGTATGGTAAAGTGACTTGAGGATGTGCTAAAAAACTAAAGGAATAGACTGGAATGATGATGCAATCTGAAAATCTGATACACAACAGGATTAAAATTAGATAATTTTAATATGTTACTTAGTTACTGTTATACCTTTCAATATTTACTTATCAAATAACACAGAAGAGGATTTTTTTTTGCCATACCCACAGGAAAAATACTTGAATATGACTTGCTAAAATTGACCTTTACTTATACATAGTGACTTTTACATGACAGTATTATGATAAACTGACTCTAGCTTCAGATTTATTACTCAACCCTGACCTTTGGTTATATTAGAATATTGCTTTCAACCAGACTAAATAATAATGTCTCTGTGAATGTAAGGAACTGGCAGATCCAAGATGTCAATTGCCAGCTCAATTTTCCTTTCACCTGGGATTACAGCATGTCACAGTGCTTTATTGATCTGAGAGTCATTAGAGTTCAGTGTTATAACTCTTCAGTTTTCCACACAGTGCAATACAGTGCACTGTAAAAGGCACGAAGCATGAACTGGAGCATGACCCAGTTTATGGGTCAAAATTTTTGACCCAGTCACTGGTCAAAAATTTTGATACTGGTCAAAATTTGGAATGTTTATTTCATCAGAAATAAGTACAGTGATTTTGATTTTTTTTTCTTAAATTGGAATATGCAGTCAAAATATCTTTGGAAATATATTCAAAATGATCCTTCCAGAATGATTAGTGAAGGGCATTGTGTTGGTTTAGGGTCACCCTAGGACAGGTATTTGGTATATACTGGAAAAAAAACCTGTTTGAGATTTAAACAGCTTAGTTTTGAAGTTACTGGAATGCTTCAAACAATAACGTCATTGCAAGTATATTGTACTCCTATTTAGTATGGCATAGTAAAATATTTTGATTTCATGATTTAATGTAATATTAATTTTATTATAATATAATGATATTATAATTATTTATATTATGTATCATATTTCAAATCAACTTCTTGACAACTTTTTTATTACATGTTAGTGAAGGCGATAGATTTTGCTGATATGTTTTGATTTAGTAAAATCAGTATCGGTTGTTAAAAACTGTTTAGGTAGTCAGAAAATTTTCAATCTGCTGCAAGCTAGAGTATAACAATGAATAAAAGCACCTTCTTGCAACTTCCACCCATGCTTCAGAAGAATTAATGGAATGGAATGCCGTTCAAGTGGTGCAGCAGCTTGATATGACTTGCTTTTCAGATAGGGACTGAAATCAGTAGGATTCTTTCTTTATGACTATGATTATAATCCCATAGAAAGTTGCATTATTGAAATAATAATTCATTTATGTAACACTTACATGCAGATTAAAGAGACTGACATATATTGGTGTCAGGATTTTTCTGGATGCCAAAGCACATCTCTGCTGCATTCAGGCCTCAAACAATTTTCAAGTATAGAACCATAGAACAGTTTGTGTTGGAAAGGACCTTGAAGATTATCAAGTTCCAGCCTCGTTGCTCGTTGCCATGGGTAGGGACACCTCCTACTATACCAGGTTGCTCAGAGCTGCATCCAACCTGTCCTTGAACGCTTCCAGGGATGGAGCATCCACTGATAAGGACAGCAGAACAGAACAGTGCTTTACTTACTTGATAAGGGTAGTAGAACAAGCAACATTTACTCTTGTCAAGGACAGTAGAACACAACAGCACAGCTTTGGAGAAATAAATAAAGTATGCAACTTAGGCAAACTGAAATTGTGCAGAATGTAAGCAGAATACTAGCTCAGCTCTGCAAGGCTGACAAAGCAGGAGTTTGTCAGCCTTGCAGAAAAACAATACTGTGATCACTCAAAAGCAGGGGTCAAGGAACAGCCACCTAAAAGGACACTGGACATTGAAGACAGACCCCCAAAGAACCACATAAGGACTTGTGACATATGGATCAGACTGCTGTGGTAAGGGTGTGACTATGTCAAACAAAGGCAAGGGAGTGGGGTAGCTAATGAATGTGTAATCAGCCTGTATGATAAAAACTCTGTTCCAACACTTGTCACACTCAAATGGGGGAAGGATCCCCCAAGTGGCCAGCATGCTGTAATAAAAAAACACCTGCTTTCTAATACTCAAAACTGTGTTAGAAAGTTTCTGTCCAGCTGATTTTGATATCCCCACAGCCTCCCTGGGCAACCTGTTCCAGTGTCTCACCACCCTCACAGTAAAGAATTTCTTCTGTATATCTGACCTAAGTTTCATGTCTTTCAGTTTGAACTCATTCCTTCATGTCCCATCAGTACAGTTCCTTGTGAAGAGTCTCTCCCTGGCTTCCTTCAGAGACTGGAAGGTTGCTATGAGGCCTCCACCAAACCTTCTTTTCTCCAGGCTGAACAACCTCAACTCTCTCAGCCCATTTTCATAGCAAAGCACTAATCCTCTTATCAACTTCATTGCCTCTCCTGGACTTGATCCAACTTTTCCATGTCCTACTTATGTTGGGGACTACAGAACTGTATGAATATTCATAAAGCTGTTAGTTGTTGCATCTTACAACAGCTTGTTATATATTTCTGACCACTCTACTGCTGCATGGATGTCTTCTCTGTCCAAATTATTTTTAAGGTATTTGCATTCATTGAACATGAAACTAAGCGGGTAGGTATCCATAATATAAATATACATATTTTAACAAGGTTGGTAATGACTTCTAGAAGACATATTGTTGGATTGCTTTACTTGTTCAGTGAAATTTAGTTAACAGTGAAAAAAGAAAGAATGTCTTCATACATTAGGAGTGCTTTTATGGTTTAATATTTTCTTCAAATGAAATACATGTTGGTGGGGGTTTTAATATTTTAGGCATTTTTGTGTGATTAGTTTAAGTGTACATTTTTCCTTTCTTATTCATGGTGGAAAGAAACATGCTACCAAAGCAATTTAATAAGAATAGAGGTAAAATAAAAAACATTGATCCTGTCTTATAAATAGCAATCTCCTTCAAATTCACATTTTTTAAAACCTAATTTTATAATTATTATAGTTGAAGCCATACTCAGGTATTGCAAATAATATTTTATACTTTGAAATCTTATGTAAAAAATTCACTGGCAGTCATTGAACCATCAAAAAGAGGTCTACAGTCATCTTGTTTTAAAATCAGAACTGTTTACAACAGGTATAGGATTTTACTAATTTGATGGCAGCAGCAAGGTTACCTTTAAAATGTTTGTGTTAAAACAAATGTGCTTTCTTGAAAAAAATACATCATGTGAGGCATTGCAAACAGCCATCAGTCAGCAAAATGGTCATAGGAAAATATTCCAACAACTATTGTTAACTTTATTTGACTGATCTGCTAAGGCCAGTATGCCAGAAGCAGTTTGTTATACCAAGAACTCTAACTTTCATCTCACTTAAGGAAAAAAAAATTAACAAATCAATTGTCATTCTCAGCTCTTTAGAAGACTCTGCATCTTATTTTACAAAGCAAATACTTTTTCCTATTATGATGGAGGAAATAAAAATGCAACTTCTGTCTAGAAATTACTGCTTAGCTTATTTCTATTTTATGAGCATTTCTTCCCCCTGACTGAGAGTGCAGCTTAATTGCTCAATAAAAGTGTAAGGTTTTAAGACAAAAAACCTACTATAAAATTAAATGAGATTTAAAAAATGTATGCTAAACAATGTGTCAGTTCATTGCCTCAGAGCTGGTGGCCTTGAGAGCTGAGAATTAGAGGGTCAGATTCATTAAAGCTGTATTATGTCAGACGAAGTTGAGGCAGCATTTTGTCCTAAGTTTACAGCGTATTCCAATTCAGCAAAACACAAAAATTTTGTGGAACTGATCACTACTGGGGATATGAGGTCTTTATTCACAGATAACCACATCTTCCCAAATGAAAACAAAGTCAGATTGCAACAGTTTTTTGTTTGGGGACTTTGGGCTCTGTGACGTTTTTTCTATGATTTTCATTTATTGGGCAGTGACAAGGTAGACAAACTGAATTCTTCCTGTGTGCTCTGCTGTTCAAAATTAATGAGAAAAGACTGTAATGCCTAGGTCTTAAAGGTCCTGAGAAGACGTTGCTGGAGATGCACCACAGGGGAAGGATTTTTCCTGTAGCACTCTTAGAGATTCACAGATTTGTGAATAAAGCCAGTTCCTGACAGTTGGAGAAGATGGCACTCCACAAATAATCCCGTCAGCTATTGCCTTCCCTTCACAAGGCACTTGGTATTTCTGTGCTGGAGGAAATGCTTCAGCTTCTTTAACCTTCAAACCATAACCAGGGCATGTTTTCATACCCATTTCAGCACCCTGTCAAAACAAGAGTGGCTTTTCAGGGGCTGTGATCAAGCAGTGGTCAAAGGAACATCCCCAGGACTGGTGTCTACACAAGGGTTTCCCTTTCCTCTGCCTGTGGAGGAGATGGACACTCCTGGTTCAGGTGGGACTTGGGTGGCAGGAGGCCATGCCTCCTGGCAGGCTGTCACAGGGAGCAGACCCTGAGGAACCATTGATGAAACAGTTCGAGGTCAAGCAGAAGTTTCCAGCTTTATTTTGATATAAAATCACAAAACTCGGGAGTGATTGCTGTTGTGAGGTTTTTTAGAATTACTTTTGTAAACCAAAGCAAAAATCAGGGGCTTTATAAGGCAATGTGATATTAAATTTTAAATTGTAAATCCTTTCCACAATCCTTGCCAGGATTAAAGAATATTGATTAATGAAATATTATGGACATTTTTACACATATTTGCTTTCAGTTTTTTAATATATATTTCATTGTCTGTTAAATCCTTGCATCACTAGAGAGCCTAAAATAGCTTGCTCCTAAAGCTGAAGCCAAATGGACTCCATTATAGTAGAAATGGCATACTTTTATTCTACTTTTTTTTTTTTGTTTTGCTACCTCATATATTTCTGTCTGTCACCTATCTTTGTTCGACAGTCTAGAGAAGAAAGAATTCCATACTAGTCAGTCCAAATTGAGTATCAAGTTAAACTCTCTGCCCCTAACCATCATCCTCAGTTAGGGAGACAAGACTTTTTCTTACAGATTGCACCCTTGAATTTAAGTCATGCCTGTTGTCAGAGAACTATAAATATTTACAGGAATATGCTGGCAGAATCTCTCACAGTTCTTGTAATCCGTTATTAAAATTCTGTTTTGTGGATATTTCATGAATTTATGGAATTCCTCCTCGATGAATAGTTACATCATAACACACAGCTGAGCACAAGGCAGCACAAATTTTGAGTCACTGACTGATTCAGGGTGAAACATTTACCAGTGAGGAACACTTATCTGGACTTCTGTTACTCTATTTGATGCCTCTGTTCTTCTGAGATTGATTCTGTTTCCAGATGGCCTCTGAATATTTGCAGGGATAAAAATATATGCATAAAGCATGTGGGAAAATTCCTCTTAAAATAACGGAAAAGGAGGAAAATATCCCACTTAGAAAAGCTCTGGGTAAAGATAACCATTGTTGTTTCTCTCCAACCTTGTTGCAACCATGTAAAATGCCAGTAAGAGTAAGCTGAATTTTCAGTTCATGTTTGCAGTTCCTCTAACATATATTTCATACCTGAAAGAAAAGAATATTTTCATTTATGCTTTTTGGAAATGGTGGTTTTGAACATAGTAAAAGCAATGATCTGGTGTTGCAGTTCCACAGCAGAGAAGTGCTGCTGATTTGCATGGGAGTTCTCAGATGGCCATTGAAAAATTTAATTTTGGATTAATCTGATGCTTTTTCTCCTTCTATGTATTTCATTTTGTGTATAGAAAGGTGGAGACACTAATTTTTCTGGCTGCTTCTAGCACCTCAGAAAAACCCAAAAAGATATCTCTGTTTTAGAATCTGGTGCCTTTCATTCAAAAAAAAAAAAAGAAGTCTTGTTATGTGGACACTACATATTAAAAACATTATGTGGATGTTGAAACTATTATGTCAATTTTTAGGACTATATGCTTTTGATTTTCTACATAAATATTTCTTTGTCAAACCCTTGCGTCACTGAAGAACCTAAAATACCTTCAGATCTATGTAGGCCAAATATTTTCCTTCTCTGTTTAACAGTCCCTAGTTGGACCAGGGGCTTTTAATAGCTCTTGATACCTGATTATATACAAAGACATAAACTATGTTTGCCACTGGGATTGTAGCCAGATATTTATTTTTGCTTAATTTTCCATTTTTTTTACATATTTTTGTGAGTCATATCAGTCAAATATTTATTAGTGTAATAAGATATGATTGTACTATAGGCATCTGAGTAAGAGGTCTATGCTTTCCTGCATAGAACCTTTATTAAGAAATGCTCTATGATTCTCTGAATAAATTAATCATTCAGAATTTCAAATGTTCTTTAAATAATATTTGAGTAATTCAGTGTATTACCAAAGAATTATTTCACCCTCTTTGATATTCCCAAGACTTTTGATTTCTTGGCACACCCAGAAAGCTTCGCCACAAGTGATTATGGTTGTGAATGACTTAAAACATTGTGGGAATTACCTTTTATCCTGATAAAATCATATGGTAAGTAATGCACTCATTCATTTTGAATAAACTTTCAATATTTGAAGTTAGTTGGCACTGATTCCATTTTCTGAAGCAGCCTCAGTACTCAGTCTGAACCACTTTGCCATGCTTTTTGCTGCATAAATTATTAAGTTTTACTTTGATGTTTTATTTCATTTTAGAAAATATCAATCACCAGTTGGAAGGAACCCTACTGTTCTTCAGTCTGGGGGACTCAGCAGTGAAGAAGCGAGGAAACTTTTTAATTTTGCTCTGCCAAGACTGGGTCAGTCAGTGAAGCAGGCAAAGTATTGAAGAGCTATCCACCTTCACCCTAGAGCAGAAAGAGATAATTCTTTGTTCTCGGCTGTTGTATT